>NC_136594.1:7874717-8539717 GCF_910589615.1 Taurulus bubalis | reverse complement strand
CAACAAAAATCCATCACAAAATAATTAAGGTTGACAAAAACATCATGTAGAGATTGGGAAGATATTGTTTGACAATAACTACTGATTGATTATAAACTTGAAAAGTCTGATACAAATACAGCAACGTTGTCAACACACAGCTGTGATTTTGGTCAAGAAAAACAAATCTCGTTTTATGAATTTGTCATTGTACAATGAGGCTTCAAAAACATTACATTAATGCTAATTAATTTTTCTGATTCTGTAACAAAAGCAAAATACACAGTAGGCCAAATAATACATTGTTTGAGGGTTGGTGGGGCCATGCGTTCTATTTGAAAGTAAACACGCATAGATCATAAACAAAATTCTCAGCTCAAAAAGTTGTATTTTTCAATAGTTCTTGTCCCGTGCTTAAATAGCTTGTTTAAAATGCTAACGGCTAGGTTAGCATACTGCAAAATAAACGGACTCAACAGTTTCACACTGCATACTACTGACGAACACAGTTTGCACCGTGTACTGTATTCTCCATACTGCGGTCATCAGGAGTTTGTAGTGGGCAGTTTTATAAAAGGAGGGTTCGCCAAGAACATGAACACAGCACAACATGGAGGATGAGAAGTTTGCAAACAATTTCCTCTTTGTGTTCACTGGAGACACTGGTCCAACAGGTGTTTAGCATTGCGTAGCACAACGATGAGGCTTGTTAGCTTGTAAGCTAGTCACCCTAGAATTCTGGATTTTGTGTGAAAAGTCACTAACTTTGACAGAAAGGTTTCTTAAACTGTGTTAAACCTTAAATTGTTGCTGGGAGACTCGTTTGATGGAGCTCAGCTGGCCATTTTCCTCTGCATGGTGTCAAGCTAAGCTACACACAACTGTAACCCTTTTCTGAAAACACAGGCTTTAAACCGATACCAATCTTTTAATCATCTAACTCTTAAGAAGTAAGTAGGTAAGCTAGCAACTGTCGCTTTCAGACGACAATACGTTTAACTTGCTTTCCATGTGTTGCTATTTAGTCGTATTACTTTCCCTGTCTGGCAAAGCCTATAAAGTCTGTTGAAACAGTACTACTGTGTGTGTGTGTGTGTGTGTGTGTGTGTGTGTGTGTGTGTGTGTGTGTGTGTGTGTGTGTGTGTGTGTGTGTGTCTGAAGCATCTGCACAGTGGATGCAATTGTATACTAATCACACTCAGATCTCCCTACTCTTTGGTTCACACCCAATAAACACAAATAAAAAACAGAAATATTGAAACATGCAAATGATCTTTTCCCTTAAATGTATGAGCCAACATTTAATATCGGGCTATACAGTCTTCCTTTAACACACATACAGGTTGTGATTCCAACTATG
Source organism: Taurulus bubalis (assembly GCF_910589615.1). NCBI lineage: Eukaryota > Metazoa > Chordata > Actinopteri > Perciformes > Cottidae > Taurulus > Taurulus bubalis. The sequence continues at coordinate 8,538,378 of NC_136594.1, read as the reverse complement.
AGTTGTATTCCTCACCACAAACAAATAAGCTGTTACGTTACATCCAACATATCCTTGATTAACCTTAACCTGACCGGCCTTAGTCACAACAAAGCAAGAAGAGTTAACTACACACAAGATCACAGCAAAACACGGCGCTCCTTCCTGCTGGAGCGTCAAGCTGCAGATCAGTGGTAATTAGGTTCTGCATCAGAAACAACATCCCACTGTTGCTTACATCAGCGTCTGCTCCTCTGGCCTCTCTGACTTTGATGCACAGAAGAGACTTTGGTGAGTCCAAGTGTGGACATGTGCATGTTTCTGCAGAGGCGATTACGTGGTGTAGCGTGGACCGAGGACTATATTTTGGCTCTGGACTCTAGCTTCGGATCAAAAAACCCTCTACAGCCACATTTAGACAAGCAGCCATGAAGCTGCAGCTGCACCGTTTATACTTGGTCATGATGTATTTTACAGAACGTCACGGTTGTTTACAAATCTAAAGTCTTTCTTTATAACATGAAATATGTTCGGAAATACGTTGTCCAGGGTTGTGTTGTGGTTGTTTCTGTGGAAACATAACCAAACATAAACAATAACCGCCATTCTCTCCATAACCTTAACTCACATTGTGAATCGTTATTAAGGATATGATGGATTCTGTATACAATAATGTGGCCTTCGCTGTATGTGAACAGGTGCACCCACTCATCGACTGTGATATGTAACTCTCTCCTTGGGCTTACTTATGTTAAATATGTGTAGAAAACAAAAATACAGCCCATGCTCTCATGCTGTCAGTTCCCTAACCCTATGGTTGGAGTTTTTCCTTTATTTAGGTCACTGACGAATGAAAAGCTAGCAACTAAGACTCTTAGATGCAGATCTTGTTATCACTGTCAGGCATTGAATAAAAGACACCAGAATATTGTGCCTGATGTGAGAAAGTAAAACCATTTTCATGCCACAGTTAGACCCAAAAAGACCACCTGTTTCCATTTTTGTAGATTCGTAGTGAAGCAGAATACAGAACAGCAAAATGCATTCTTGTTCTTAAACACAAACTAAAACTCTATCTACTTTAAATGCTCCCGCTGCCAGAAAAAACACGACTTGGTGTGATGTTCGAAGATGTTTTAAGATGTGACACGATGTCAGGCTCTATGGAAGAGGCAGTTGAAAGCATCAAACCCCAAGTGAGGGAACAGTGATAAAAGGCGACATGTAATGTATGTGGAAAAGACTGGAGCTGGAAGCTGACACACAGACGCAATCAAGATCAATGCTCAAGGACCATCAAATGACTTCTACCTTCTACCTTCTACCTGGAATCTTAAATATCTGTAGCCTGGCCAACTTTACACTAGTTTTTAAACTGTATCTGCAAAAAAAGACAAAGAAACCATCAAGCTACAGGTTTTTTTCGGCACCTCAGAGGCTGGAGAAGAGAGTAAAGAGCTCAGAAACTCACCTCGGTCTTGTCTTTGGAGCGAGCAGCACTCTTGCCGTTGCTGGCCGTCTCCTTGGCCGGGACCACAGTTATCTGTTGTGTTGGCATGCTGCTGTTCCCAGGCAACGCTTTTGGTGGTACCCCTACAGCATTCCTGTCCGGTCCGCGTCTCTGCGTGTGATCCGCTCGTCCGTCCACGAGCGTTTTTTAGGGGAAGGGGGACGGCGCTCGCTCTCCTTCCTCAGCCCGATCCGGATCGTCCAGAGGAGCGGAGTTGGAGCGAGATCCGTTCACCGTGGCAACAGGAAGACAGCTCTAGAGATGGTGGGGTGTGAGGTCGTCATGACGACTGGGAAACTACTCAACAGTGCGCTCCACCTCCTTCTCTTCCTCCCCCTCCTCTTCTGCCCTCCTGCTGAGAGAGAGAGAGCGAGACGGTGAGAAGAAGAGTTGAGATGGAGCCGAGCAGTAGACAAGGAGGCAGGAAAAATGTACGCTGTCGTGACGTGCGCGTGTTTTTGTGTGTGTGAGTGTGTATATATATATATGTGTATGTGTGTGTCTGTGTGTGTGAGTAGGGAGTCTCTCTCGGTGGGGCGGAGCCAGGATTTTGTCGTGCTTGCTGGGTAATAGGCATACGGTCCATAAGGATTAGGGTTTAGACTAACCTCAATCTCCTCCTCTGACCAGTGCTGCTGCTAATAAGCTTACACAACTTGTGCACATGGACAGCAGCCACACACACACACACACACACACACACACACACACACACACAGATTGTGCAGCAACTACCTGCTGAGAAACAATGCGTTGATAGAAGATAAGCCGCCTCATTTTTGTTATGTTAAAGAAATAAAGGCCCATTAATCGCCCCACCGGCCATGAAGTGAGTGTGTGTGTGTGGGTGTGTGTTTGTGGTGAGGTTGTAATCCTATTTCAAATGGTCTCAGGTCTTTAGGATTATGATTGATATAACGGGAAAACTGGTGGCAAAAAGTGAGCACCAAAGAGCAGCCGCTGAATGAGGTGAAGAGAAAATGGAAGTTTCTCCAGAGACGAGCGCGGGGCGGCGGCTGTCCGTCCACTCCGATAGCTCGTTTTAAGTTAAAATATTCAAGGGCTTCCAAGATGCATTATTGGGAATAGCTTTTAATTTATAACAAAAACGAAATGTTGATGTTCTTCTGGTCTCGTGACTTCACTGTGTTTTTAAGTTGCCAAGTTGTGTTCAATTGTAACATTTGTCGAGTTTTTCTACAGATACACTGTATTTTTTTGCATCAAAAACAGGTGGCGGTTACAAGTTTTGTATTACAAGTCGTAGTTTTAGGCTTTGTGTCATTCCCGCTTAGGCTAAGCGCATTTAAAAGCATATTTGCAAAAATATTCAGCGTAATTTTATCATAATGTCACTACTTGCTTATACTGCATGTCTGAGTATAATATACTACTTTCTGTTTATACCTGCACACATCACAGTGTTTTGTACATACAGCACATCAATTTTACTATCATCACAAAAGTATTTACATTATTATATGGATTTTACATATCATTCCTACATTTTAATTTCTGCACTATTTCAGGTGTGTGTCTCAGATTATTATAGATAGACTTGACTCCACATATATCAGTTGAACTGAACATGAACTAACCTTCTGTCTCCACTGCGTGTTTTTTGTGTGTTTTTAAGACAGTTGGATTCACTGAAAATAACAAATATCTGACATTAACTGTAGAAGTTTCACTTCTCTATTATAGAACATTATTCTCTAGCGTTTTTTTTTCTTCTTCTGGTTATTGAGCAGGATGTGGATTTGTAAACCGAACATTTGCATTGAATGCATGAGAAGCCGCAGAGGCCCTGTTTCCACCGGGCCCTGTTTGCCGCATCCACACACACACACACACACACACACACACACACACACACACACCCACACACACACACACACACACACACACACACACACACACACACACACATAAACAAATGCACATAGCCATTCACATAGGGTTCAAACGTGTGTGAAATGGGGAAGTGTCAGCACATTTGCATTGGGTTCTCTAGTTTAAAAAAACAGAGTGCTATTTATTTGCAACACGCACAAGTTTCAATTTTTTTTAATACCTATATCGAGAAGGGTGTGCTTATTTAGAAAATGAGTAGGGGATTTCAGTTGACACATGGATATGAACCATTGCAACAGTAAAGCTACTAGTAGGGGATTTCACCTACCATGCCACATGGTTTCCCGCAAAGAATGAGTTCCAGACTCACTGAAGTGGACACAAGCACTTTTGAAAACTAAATCTCACACGCTCAAATACTCCACCTGAGAGCCATCAGAAATCCTAAAAATCAATACACTCATACATTTTGCATGGAACACTTCTTAAACACTTCTTAAACACACACACACACACACACACACACACACACACACACACACACACACACACACACACACACACGGGCACGAGGGCCATCAATAATTAGGGTTAATATGATCTCACTTGAACTTGAGAGGGGAGGTGTTGGTCCGCTCTTCGCAGCAAGTGTGTGACAAAGACAGAAGAGGGTGTGTCATGTGTCATGAAGCCGCTGTGTGATGGTCAACATCTAGACGCTCCAGTTACACACTCTGGGTAAGTGATTCATCCTAATTTTGATTCGGTGTGTAGTGGGAGAGGATGTCACCTTTGAGGGAAAAGAGGTGTTTTACGGATGAAACGTCCACAGCTGCGGCCGCGGGGTGTAGATGGCATCTCCGTTTACCGAGCTGGAGGTGCTGACGATCATGTTCTCTATGCTGGTGTTCGCCCTCTTCACGCTCACTGGGATACTCACCGAGGACTGCGCCCGCTCGGATGGTACGACTGCAAACACACACATCCATTTAGTCCCTTTACAGACACGTGATATTTTTTTTATATATGATTTATTTGTAGAAATTACAAAACAAGACTTAATGTACAATAGACCTCACAAATAAGGAGTGAAAGGTTAATATATCAGACAACCAAATGGTGAGGGTACACATTACTGCCCCTCTCCCTTCACCTCCCTTTCCCAAAACAAATATACAACAAGGCAATTTGATACACAAACAGAAAAGAAAATTATAAAAGCAACCAAAACCCAACATCAATAACTGGCTGTTAAATGCTTGCAGTGGCAGATAATATTGTAAAAACATATGCTTATTCTTACTATCCCACCTTCTCTGACCTTCAACTCTCTCACTCACATACATACACTCACACACACATGCGCATATCCACTTGCATTAATTGAGCAATGTAAAGACTATAAATAAGGAAACAAACAACAAATGCATAACAATAAATAATACAAAAACATATAAATAATAAATAGACACGTGTTATTTAAGCCAAATTTACTTTGCGGCTAAAATATCAATGGGTTTTGAGGATACTATTGGTGGAAAAATAGAAAAAAAACGACCAAATCCACTGTTTTCAGGTCATTAGATTAACCTTTTTAAAATGTATAATGTTTTGTTGAAACTATTTTAGGCGTTGATACAACTTAATTCTTATTTTGCAGGCTAATGTTTGTCTACCTTCATTGGTATAAATGTGATGGAGAAAATTTAGTATAATCCAATATAATACCAATGACACCAGTAAATAGCAACGGAGTGTATAATATGCTGAAAATACTTTGTTCAAAACCACAAACACTTTCAACAACATCCATTAATGTAGTAACTGCAGCCTCAAAGATTATAGTGAAATTCATTTTAACGTAACTCTTTTTGAATGTTGCATGAAAACCCATTTTACAGAACATGATAGCACTCTTCCGTCTTTCTTTAAAATTAAATGATATCCAAAAATATGACTTCCTCTGGAAACGAGTTTTTGCGACATTAAATTATATTATTTAGTATTTCTCATATTTTGTCCGGCAGGGTTATATTAATTGGATGAAACTGATTATTAGAAATGTCTTGGTATAATGACATATACAGTTCAACAGCACCTCAAACTGCAGCTTCCAAAAAGACCACTAAGTTGTTTAAAAAAACTATATTTGTTTAAAACTGAACATTAAAACATTCATTTAGGTTGGACTTATTGCAGAGTGGTTGTTTTAGTTTTAGCTACATGAAGGTGTTTTTGTGTAAAAATATCAGAAATATCCAGTAATGCGATCAACAAAATCCCAAACTACGGATGAAAAAACATGACAGTGGCTTCACTGACACAATCTGAACATTATCAGTTTCACAAAGGCATTTATTGCTTCACACTTTTTGAGCATTTTAGCCTTTAGAGACAGGAAATCTGGGCGAGAGAAGGGAAGGGCTGTGTGCCTTTACATCTATATCCACCTAACATTTCATCACTTCTTTATTTAATCCTTTTTTTTATTGAAATTAGAATATAATACATCATAACCGCTAGTTCACCATGAACACCTATTTTTATAGAACACGTCAAGGTTCAGCCCATGACATTGTCTTTCATTTCACATCCATGTAATAATTGTTGTGTAATAATTTGCTGCTCTATAATTAGTCCAGAAGTTGTCGTAATAATTAATATATAATAATAATGTTGATGTTACAACATATGTAATTGCTACAGATGTTTGGAGCATGCAGGTTTGGTCATGACCTCGGCAACCGTCCGAATATGCCGATCTATGACGACTAAAATAAGTAATGTATAGAATAATGATATGTATATAATGTATTTAAACATCTGAAGAACCATCATAGCTCAAAAGTCCACTTAGTAGCTTTTACTGAAGTTTTTCACTGCATTTCACGTATGATTATTTTTCTTAATAAATGGTCCAATACATTATTCATACATAATGCACTTTGAATACGTCCTGAATGACACAACACAAGTGCTAATCATGTACGTTTCTTCTTCTTCTTTCAATGTGATAAAATAAACCCTAAAGACTATTTCCTATCTAGCAGAGACTGGCAGACAACCACAGAATGAGGAACTGATCGTTTGACGAGATTCACCACCGAGAATGAAAAAACCTCCCGAATGCAACAGCGGCCTCTTTCTGCCTCTCAGTCCTCATGAGGACTCAGCCAAAAGACTTGTGCGAGTGTGTTATCAGTCACCAGAACAAAGTCTAACTGGTGATCTCTGACTGAGTGTGTACGTTGTCATTTGATCCAGTCTCGCTTCCAGGATGTGGCACAAAGGAGCGGCCGAGATTTGACACTGTAAAAAAAAAAAGAATAAACAAACGCCTGCTTCAACAAACAGTATCTCATGGCTGCTTGCTTTCCTTTTTGAGAGTGTGTGTGTGTAGAGACACACAGGAGTGCTTCTGTTTTCATCTTCAGATCTGAAAATAGCTGCTGTGAATCTTCCTACCGGTGAGTCTCAAACCCTTGACCAACGTATTCTGGTTTTACCTCTCTGTTGCATTTGCTCATTGAGAAACACGCCTCAAACAAAGGTCATCTGTGATTAACTTCTGCAGCTCCAGAGAGGCTTTTTTCTAAATCTGGATCAGAACGAAATGTGTGCTGGAAGGTTTAGAGTGAGCTCTCAAATTATTCTGCACGAATGAGGCGTCTCGTCGGGGATCAAAGGGTGGAGCTTGTGTGAATGAGCAGATTTACAGCAGCGAGAAACATTTGTGGCCATTACGATTCATTCAGCAGGAAACGTTTAGTGAGGGATTCATACTGTATGTTAACTTAATATTTAACGTCAGGAAAGTAAACATGTGGTTCAAGTTTTTTGACAGCTACGGAATTTTGGTTGAAGTTGAAGTTTTAGGAAAAAGTGTTTGATCCCAAAGACTGAAAATGAAAAATATATTCACTGAAGTAAGGTTCGCCTGATAGTTTCCAAGAACTTCTGTGGCTTTACTTTTTTTTCCTTTGATTTTAGCACTGACTGTATTATTTATGCCTCCAATTCCAACGGCCGCTCGTTCTATGGTACTGGAGTGTATTTCTTAACTTTGTATTTCTTAACTTTATGGAGGACAGAGGATTCTGCAATAAAAAAATGCCATGGAGTGTCTTGTGTACATGTATTGTGAACATAGACTAATTTTGAGCACCACAAAGAGCACTGTAGGTACACTGAAGCATGATGAGTCATTATAAACCAACAACTGAGTGACTGAACCGTTCCATTTAACTAGGTTGTAAGGCCCCCTGGTGGAGGTGACATGCTACTGCACCCCCAGCTCTGTGTAAACAGTGTTGCGATGAAAATACTTGTTTTAATGTATGTAATGCACAAACAGTGGCGTTTGTGAGGACAAATAAATATATTATAGTAATTTAGGATTGTAAAAATCTGTAGTTTCACTATGAATGTACAAGTCAAGTCCTAATTGTATCCACATCTTCCATGTAGTCGCGGTGCAAACATCTGATTTACTGCCCACATCTCAGATTTGTGGTTAAAATAATGACTGTATGAAATGAGAAAGAAAAAAAAGATCTATTCAGTCTGATCATCAGGCTCCATTAAAAGCAGACCAAGTGTGTCCTCCTTACATGCAAACATTTGGTTGTATACCCTATAGCCCTGTTGTTGTATTTGAAGATATACCTGGATTTAATGTAAATAATACAATATGGGGCTGCAATAAACAAAAAATGTAATTATGGACATATAAAGATTCCGAAACGTCTATTTATGCTCACTGGATCGCTGTACACACTTACAATATTTAATTAGGTGTTTAAATAACAGCAAATCTGTCATCATGATTCAGCAAAGATGGACATTTTTACTTCATAATTCATAAACACAATCAAATATACCCAAATATATGGGTGTGACGTGTGGCTATAACATATAATTATACTATATGCATGACGTATATTAATACAACCATAATATATGGTGTGGATAGGCAAGAAAATGATGTGGAAAGTTCAGATAATTATCAAAAACCTATTACCGCATTTCTACCTGGCAGCGACCTCAAAAATGTCTCCTCATAGCCACTAGGGGACGACTCCTCTGGTTGCAAAAATAAGTCTGATTGTATAAGAAGTCTATAAGAAGATGACCGTACCTCTCACTTGATTTATAAACATTGTAAACAGTGAATGGTCTCAATTGCTAGTTTCAAGCCTTCTTTATTTAGCAAACTGGTCCCGTTAAAAGAGACGTGCTTGATTCCTCCATGGTGAGGGCAGCGCGACCAGCCCCACCCCGAGTGTCACACATCGTAATGTGCAGATGCTACATAAAGTAATAACTTGCTTTGTGTTGGCCAGTTGTGTCAATGGAACTGCCGTTCTCTGGCTTTGAGCTGACCTTCATCATCATTGCCTTCGTCGTCTTCTCGCTATTCAGCTTGGCTTCAGTCTGCATCCGAAAAGAAGAAGCAGCACATCCAGGTACACACTGCCCCTCTGTTGTCAGATACAGACAGTGTCAGCTTCTCTAATGCTGAATAATGCTCAATGCGTCTTTTGTGTTTCAGAAGAAGGAGTCTTGAAAGCAAAGAAGATTCACAGAAAGCAGAGAGTGATCACCAAGCAAGCTGCACAGAAACCATTGAGTAAAAGTCCGAGATTTCTACCGTGAGATCACACCTGCAGGTGTTCAATGTAAACTACTCCAATCACTCAAAATGAACTGAAAACGTCCCATTTTTATTGTTTTCACTATAGAATGTCACTTGAGTTTTTACATCTTACGGCTGCAATAAACTTTTCCCCCATGAATGATGCAGTTTCTGAGCATATCAGTAACATTGTATACACAAGTGGAAACATTTCTCTAGTGGCCACATCAGCAGATAAAGTCTTTGTTGACAATTTAAATTTAAATGAGTAGTTTTGGGAGATGCGGAATCCAGTTTGTGTCCCTCTTAACTTCATTCAATTCTATGGTAATCTGTAAATTGCCACTGCACTTACTGATCATGTGTAATTACAAATTGAGCTTAAAAGTCCAGCTGCACCCATTTTTCTCACTTTCGACTGTTATTTCTTTGGTCACGAGCCTCAGAACACGGGGTTTAGGAAAATCCATCCCCTGAATTATCCGGCTTAGGCAATGCATACAAATCCTGCCTCCTTTGCTGCGAATGGCAGACCCTGAGTATTGTTCTCATCTCTGCCCTTTGCCATCTATAAAATACAACCATTTGATTCTAGATTGTGTTTCAGTCCTCAACACGATGGACGTACACAATAAACTATGGCTTATATGCATTGGAAAATGCATATAAGCTTAAAGCAGTGACAATTTGTTGACTTTTTGATTTGGTCTGCATGACCCCCTGAGGTTTCACAACGGAACAGTAAAGCAATAATATTGAATATTTCCATTTAAATACATGTCAGTATTTAACACTGGAGGTGTTAAAATAAAAGGGATCGAGTCTATGACCCACTGATGAAAGCGCTTGCATATGCAGTATCACGGACTGGGTGTCTGTGGCGACCTTACTGGAAATAATCACAAGGAGCGCACAGTTGGTGACGCGTTTCCCATCAGCCAGCAGCGGTTGGTCCTCCAGAAGGGAGGAGGCGGAGCGACGGCAACAGACTCACTCTTCAACTCACTTGGGTGTGAAGCGGCGTACCGATTTGTTGTGAGTTAACTGCTACTGTGGCCGAACAAACAATGGAAAGAGCGGCGACAACAAGACAATGGCATTTCAAAAACAAGTACCAACTGAGGGACTTCCCACAGGTGACCGTTTGGATCTTTGGAAAGTGAGATGCACAAATAAGCCTCCAAATGCCGCTTAATGCCATCGGTGCAGCCAAAGAGAACAAAACAGCTTGGACACTGGGTCCGTGTGTCCAGAAGCTGTGAAGCCGCCGTGTCTGGGTTAGGATTTAACAAACCAAGTGACTTTTGGCCCCTGAAGCCCTATTGGGGTGACATCCTGGGGGGATAGAGGCTGCTCCCTGTTGAGTTTGCCCCTTGACCCCTGAGCCCTCCGTCACTCCTCCACAGTCAGCCGTCTAGTTGCCGACGGAGGGGAGGAGGCGCTCCAGAATAAAGACGAAGTTAATCAACCGTCGTGAGATCCTATCTTTTTTTCTTCACAGTGTGTCGGAGGAGGAGAAAGAAGAAGAAGAAGAAGAAAAAAACCCGCCCTGCTCATTTGTGAGATGTGTCCTGATGGTCCATACTGTCATTGTGTGTATTGGGCGTCCACTGCTGTTCGTGTGTATATGCATCCATTGGGGTCTATATTGGGCAATCTGAGTTAAAGGGTTTTAAGAGTAATTAAGCCCTGGCTGGCTGCGTTTCTCATTAGCACTGACGACCTTTGCAGCATGACAACAGAGCAGCTATCACTCTAACGATGAACAACGATCTGAACCATCAGATCACAATCAGCGCTCGCACATACACACAGGACCACACCCTAAACATTTTTTAGACATCGCGGCTCGTGACATCTCTGCTACCGTTTTCTTCACCGACCCTCTCCTCCGTATCCACGTGAAGGAGCGTACATCTACGGCTTGGGACATATTTCTGGAGCTCTCGCAAACATTTAAATTGGTTACGATAAGATTGTACTTGCAAAAAGTAACAACAAACACTAGCTTTCCTTTAACAAGTAACAATTGAAAGGACAAACGTCAATAAACAAATGCAGATGCTTTCATATGTAGAGGGGAAATTATGTGGGCAATATACAATGGTATATATCACAATATCAATTAGCAGCTAATGATAATCACTCAATTATTGGATTCATAGTTTTGCCAGTAAAATGTGAGATCGTACTTAAAAATCCTCGTATTTTTCCAGAGCCAAAAAGCAAGATATTCAGTTCACAAGCGCACAATGCAAAGCGGGGCAGGAAATATTTATATTTGAGAAACTGAAACCAGCAACTGTTTGGCAGTTTCCCTTGATTAAATATGTAACGTTATTGTGCATCTTACTAATTTACCAGAACATCCGTTGAGAAGATGTTTAAGAATGTCTGGACTGCACAGATACGTCTGTTTCTGGTAAAGTAGTGAATTTAGTTCCTGACAAATCAAGATTAACACTTCCAACACATTGATGAAAAACATAAAAAATAAATACATTTCCAATAGTACTTATTATAAGGCATCCTGCTGGATATTTATTTTAAGAAGAATGTTGTTCAGTGGAGTTAAAAAGACTCAAGGGGGCTTGTGGTGGAGCAACACCTGACTAAGACACATAATGACATCATCTGTCTTTAATTGGTCACCTATCTGAGTGTATAACTGTTTGTCCACGTGAAGCGAACCTGTGTACGATGCAATAACGTTCATCTCAGTCATTTTATGAGGCACTGTTCCTCTCTGCAAGCTTTATCAGAGAGGAAGCTCTTTATCTGCGTGTCCTGGTCGGGAGATGATGCGAGAGGAAGAAGAAAGTGAAAATGGAGGAGGGGAGGAGAGGCCGAAGCTTCCTCTGACGTCGTAAAGATCCCAGCTCCGAGGACGACTGGCAACAGAAGCAATAACAGAAGCCCGTCACTCTAACTCTGTCCAACTCTCTGTCCAGTGAGGAGTTTAGCTGCCCATTAAAGTGAAAATATATTGAAGGATAGGATGCTGATTGAGAGTGACGGATCAATACAAGGGCTGCTAATTACTGGCAGTAATTAGGATTGCAAATAATGATTATTCAAATTAAATATTGATCTGAGGATTTTTGTCTCGATTAATCGTTCCATAAATCAGTTTGTAACACGTCAGGAAAATACTTTAAAATACTTTCACAAGTTTCCAAATGTATTCAATATTGACTCCGATATAAAAAAGAGATTCACATTTTAAAAAGCTGGAACCAGTGAGTGATCTTTGCTCAACAAATTATTCAAATGATTACCTGAATATGAAAAACTTGTTTTAATTGTTCATTGTTTCAGCTCTTGTACAATTACAGAGACAGCGCTTTTTAACTTCCATATTTTCAGAAATATAAACAACAACAAAACTAAGTTCTAAGTTCATCATTACACCCTGAATTTCTGCTAATAGGGCAAAACATCTGAAGATGTCACCTTGGACTCTGGAAAATTGCAATTGGCATTATGTGATTAATTTTATGAAGTGAACATTTTTGGCAAAAACATTTTGGTCGTTATCGAAATCACTCACCAAAGAATAACCTTTGGCGGGAGGGGGGAGTCATCTGTGCAGTGCAGCCCTGCCAAGGTACTGAAGCAGTTTAATCGGAGGTTGCCCCCTGTGTGTGTGTGTGTGTGTGTGTGTGTGTGTGTGTGTGTGTGTGTGTGTGTGTGTGTGTGTGTGTGTGTGCTTCTCTCGTAGGGGAGTGTTTGAGCAGGCTGGGTAATCCCTGTAAAGACGTATAATCCCCAGGAAGAGCAAATATTACAACACGCTCTACTCAGTCACACAGAAAACCTGGTGGGGAGAATTCGGCACGATTCACTTGTTTCTGTTTTGAAGGGCTAGAAAGAAACGGAGAGAAACAGAGTTTGGCAGCAGTTGGATGCGGTGGATACCAGGTGGCTCTGAATGACAATTGAAGCCAAATTACCATATTCAAATAGGGAAAATAAAAGTTTTTTAAAAGACAATGGCAGCCGATGCAAAGCACAGCTCGCCACAGAAACGAACTACATACCTCGGCTGAGTGTTTGCAGCAGGATGAATGTGTGTGTGTACGCAAGTGTGTGTGTGTGTGTGTGTATGTGTGTGTGTGTACGCAAGTGTGTGTGTGTACGTTAGCCAAATCCATGAGGAATCCCTGTCATTCCAAGCAACATTTTTGCAAACACCATAAAGCAATAAAGGCAAAATGTCCAAAGGCATGACGCGCACACACACATGGCCACCACTAAACAAAAAACACAAACTCAGACTCTTTTTGTCCTCGTTGGTCAATATTTTAGGGCTGCAGAGAGCCGAGGGTCCAGGTGCTTGTTCAAAGTCTCTGTGACTATTTTGAGCCCCCGGTCCATTAGTGTCCTGCTGCTTCTCTAATCCTCATTCACATGTAATGGCTGACATTTCATCTTAATGTGTTAATTCATTAGCTTGGTGCTGAATGGAGAGTCTCAGTCCACAGAGACGGCCGTAAGCAGACACGCTAATGAGTCCCCACACGGTGCAAAAGTCACCGCGGAGCTAATGCCAAGTGAGCTTTGGTACTAATACATTTGTGATACCTTACTTGAAGAAATTCCAACAAGGTTACTCCACTTTTTTTGGTATTTTACTCACGAGAGACCACTTTTCTCAGATGAATTAAGTTTTCTAAACACTAGCTGTGAATCAACTTTGCTGAAACAAAATAGTCTAATTTGGTCAATTTTTAATGAGGAACTATACAGCCACAGAATAAGTAAACACAGTTTTAAATCTGAAAAGTTATTTGATGCAAGTTTACTTTTCAATAATGCAAGTTTACTTTTCAAAACGAAATTTTAAGGTTAGTATACGTACCGGTACTAATATCTAATGAGAATAATGAGAAGCTGCTTACAAAGTGAAGCCATGTTGGAAAGTCAGATGGATTTAGTTCTTACAGAAGACACTTCACTACAAAATACGTTGTTTTTTTAAAAACTGTCACACTAGGGATTGCTTTTTAGAAAAATACAGAAAAGACAGTTTCTCATGAGCTCATGCAGCCAGACAGAGAGGCAGAGCGACAGGCAGACAGAAAGCCAGACAGAGACAGACAGTAGATGCAACCCTGACAGACAGTCAGGACTTCTTGGAGTGTCGCTAGTCCACTGCATTTCATTCAGTCAGGACAACCGGCCCCGAAATGCTCGATGCAAACACCCCCTCCCACTCCACCACCAATACCACCCAACCACCCACAAGCCCCAGATGTGTGTGTCCTCCTCAGTGCGGGGGTGGGGGGACGACTGAGCAAGGAGGGATCCGGCTCTCCTCTCGGTCTTGAAGGACCTGCTTTACTTTCAACCTCTTGAATCGCTGCTCTGATGTCATAAGTGATGAAACAACATCCCCTTCCCCTGCTTCTTTAAATATTCCAAACACTCATAGTTGCGCACACGCACACACACATTTATGTGTACACAACTTGCAGGCAGGAGAGCCTGTGTTCAAGGGGCAGTTGGAGGGTAAGGAGGGGGCTTCCTGTCATTTGAATTACCCTCTACATGTGGGGTCAATATGTACAATGCTGAAGTGTGTGTGTGTGTGTGTGTGTGTGTGTGTGTGTGTGTGTGTGTGTCAGGGGTTGAGGTGGGGGTGACTGTGGGAGCTACACCCCCTCCCCAATACTCCACCTCCCTCTAAAAAGGGCAGTATAAAGGAGGAGGGGGGAGAAGCATCTTTGTCACTTTACTCACAGACATAGAGACAATCACACTCTCACTGGACACACACACACTTTGAACGGCGCATTCCTCAGGGGACCTACTTGTTATCCTGAAGAGAAGAGTTTTTTTTTCTGGGTACTGGATCCTGCGTTGGGCCACCTGGACTGAAGCAGAGCCGGAGGAGGAAGAGAACCACACTGAGCATCATCGGTGCGGCTCAGAGTCATCAAGACTCTCCAGACTTTCGGGGGGATTATCCTGAACTCACCTCTTCTCAGAAGCAGCCATGAGGGTCTTCGACCTGCTCTACCTGCTGCTGCTGGTCGTAGCCGCCGTAGCCTCAGTCTCCTCCGCCAGGCCAGGTAAGCATCCCCACCGCTCAGCCCGCACAGGTGTTCAGGTTGGTCCAGCAGGTGTCCGTTAAAACAGGGGGCACTGAAATCATTGTTTTTTTAAACAGTGGTTAAATGTCCAATAAACTTACCATTGCTTAATTCTCGTTGGGTAAAAATATTGAGCTTAAACATATTTTATATTGACTACAAACTTGTAATAATAATAATAATAATCTAATAATATCTTCGTTTTCTGGTTGCAGTAATGATATGCTAAAATAAATATGAATTAAGCCCCATCATCACAGCGGTGTGATGTTAACTAACAGATACACGCTGAATACGTGGCGCGTTCAGGAGTTGTCTAAAAGTCTGCAAATACGAGAACTCAAGGTGGAAAAACGGTGAACGTTACCGTGAGCCTCCCGGTAAAACAACCGACTACCCAAGTGTTAACAACCTGGGGAAAAAAATAACTTTTACATGTACGTACAATACAATTGTTGAATTAGAAAACTAATACACATATGTAACACGATACATTTATTATTGTAGTCTTCATTGTAATGTATGGTGCCGACGTGATTAGATAATAGTTGACTCGTCTTGATTGGTGTGTTTAACATTGTATGCAGCATGTAAACTTGAGCGTGAGGGTTTTTGAAAAGATGGAATTTAAACTTTAATATTATCTTTTTACTTATATACGTTGATTTCTTTGCTAAACGAAAACGCCTACGTGATGTTGGTGCAACAGGTGCGCTTTCGGCACAAACCCACGCGGGTTAGCAGCGGTTCTCTGCGGGCGGAGCGCGTGTTAAACGGAGGGTCTCTGGGGCTTCGAGGTCGTGATCGGGTTCATGTGATGATGACGGTGGTGAAGAGGAGAGGATGAAGGGAGGGTCGGGAGCGGAGCGCCGCCGGGGATCGCACAGCTGCGACCCTCGTGAGCGCTTTTGTCCCCGGCTGGAAGGCACTCCGGCGCGCTTTTGTTAATCACGGTGTTAAAACGCCATGCAAATACCCGAAGCTGTATTAACATGACATGGAGGAGCAGTGCCAAGTGTAAAGAAGCCTACCTTCAGGCGTGGGGTGCAGTTTCTTTTCAGCGGGGAGAGAGAGAAAGAGAGAGAGGGAGGAGGAGGAGGAGGAGGAAGAGGGAGTCATAAAGTCATCTGGCAGTTTATCTCTTCCTGGGCTTGGCTGGCAGTGAACCGCAGGAGTCAAAGTGGATTTATTAGGGACGTTTAAAAATAATCATGTGTTAGGTCTGTGTGTCCCAGTTTATTAGAATGGGGGGTCGCCTTGAGATGGTAAACGGGTCCACACAATAAAACCTATGAAAGGGGGCTTATCTTTGGTCAACAGAGGAAAACTTGGAACATAATTAGGTTTTTTGGTTAAATGCAAAATGTGTACTTACTTAGAAAATGGTGGCAGTAGGAGGTGTTGTTTTATCACTCCTGGTGCTAAAAAGCTCAGGCTGACTTACTCTCCTCCATTTGGGATTAATTAGGCCTGTCCGGTGATATGCAGGACTCCAACTGCACATAAACCTCACTTTAGAGGACTTCTACATCTAAAATAATATTTGATTTGATAATACATTAAAATGCAAACACTATATGCTACAAAGTGTACCTCTGTTATAAAACGAACCATATCCATTGGCTTTATTCTGCATATTAAGATACATATTTTTCTTCCAGATTTCATGAACCTACGGAGGAGATACCACAGGCACCACTGCCCACACAGACGCTGCATGCCTCTCCACTCCAGAGTACCCTTCCCCTAAGGTGAGACCTGGCACTCATACATGTGTTTCTGTGTATATATATATAAAAAGGTTATGAGCCGAACTGTGTGATACACAGAACCAAACAAAAGGCACAGGTGGAAGTTAAGAAGGTGTGTGTGATTAGTGGCAGAGGTGTGTATTCACGCAGAACAGGCGTGCAAGGGGAGAAAGGCTCAGACATAAATCTCACTAACGATGAAGAGGAAGGCTTTAGTGCCATGAGGAGTTTTTTTTAAGAGAGTGGGGGAGTTTCAGCTTTCTTTTATTTTTTTACTCCTGTCCAGCTACTTAAAGCTGTTTTTGTCAAACCCAGAGTTATTTTTTCAGCTGGACACTAAATTCTGTTTTGTTTTCTCCATCGCAGGTCGAAGCACAAGAATGAAGGGGACCTCGGGAGAGAAACATGAATGTGAAGCAACGGCAGTGTGCGACCCTAACACATGGATTGTAAAGTGGATGAGGTACCATGAAAATGTCATCTAAAGACTATATGAAGTATGTATGCAGCTGCAACAGAGCTACAAGAAACTGTCTTCATCCCCAATGAAATAAAAAGAAAACATGCTATGTTTTGGCATCCTGATGGAAACGAATCCCAGTTGCAAGCACCTTCCCTCTGTGTCGACGGATGCCAATATGCTTTGGTGCTGATCAAGAACAAGTGAAGAGCAATAACGACATCATCGAGTATATTCAACGTTCAATTTGAAAGCTACGGACCAAAGAGCTGGAATTGTCTCAGTGAACGCAGCCGCGATGAACAGCATCCACATAGTATTCCTACAAAGTGTCTATAATGCATGTATGCACTTCAAAAATGTTTATTGAGTTACTTTTAAAACCTTTTTAATAAAAAAAGAAATGTATCAATGTCGTGTTTTGTTTTTACTTCATGTGTTTGTGCGTTAAAACAACAAAAGGAATCGAATGAAGCAAGTTTGAGGTTTTGTTGTGATTGTGGGAAAACGGGTTTTAAGCCAGACTCCAAGACGGAGTACAATAAATATCCTGCAATGTGTAACCTGTAGGCCTAAAATCAAACATGGCTACTGATACCTGGGCTCTCGGTGGCAGCCGCATGGAAAAAGGAGTCGTAAATGCAGCGCTCCCTGTGGAGTTACGGACGCCGGAGCACAGAGAAATCACAATGGGGCGCAAACACCAAAGGCTCATATGACGACCCCGATATCACGTTAGCGTAGATTCCCGTGGCTGTTGAAATTTAACACGGAAAAGGTGAGGAGGGACGAGACATTCACACCGGCTAATGTTGACACTGCAGTGTCTGTATTGTTTGGGCTTCTTCTTATAGCGCTCACAACACTGTAGAGACAAAAAAAACACACACACTAACTTGGGTTTCACTGAAGTACTGTGTCAACTGTCACTCCTGAACAGGCTTAAAACACATAATAAATAAAGAAAAATGGGTTTCTTACATATTTATTGGAATCTGATCACAAATACACAAACTCAATGATTGAACAGATAGAAAAACACTGCTACCAAACGAAGCATTTACACATTCGGACAGATAAAATACCACTTACGGACATTTACAGCGTTACGCAATCTTTTTCTTTAGTTTGACCCTGATGAGTGGAAACCTCTCCCTCCTGAATCTCCGACTCTTTCAGCTCCTCCTTAGTGCACATGATCTCTAAAACAATTTCACTTCTTCTGTTTCCCCCACAAGCGGCGGCATACGCGGGTCACCGGAGGTTGTGAGACGGTGATAAAAACCCTCTCACCTCTGATCTGTGACCCATGACTGCTCTCCGCCTCCGCCCACTTTGCCTCTTTAACTGCCCTCCACTTACAGCTCACCTCCTCCCGTGTTATCTGTCCGTCTCAGGTGCCTCGCGGAGAAGCCCTCCCATCTCATGTCTGTGCGCACAGGTGCTTGTGTGCACAGGGATTTCCTCGCTTTTAGTCTTTTTATCCAGTGTTTCTTCTCGCTTCTCGTCATCTCTTTCAAAACCACCGATCCCCCTTTTCCTTTGTGTTGAGAGAGCCGAGTGTTAAAGTGATCGGGCTCTGGCTCACAGGGAGGAGGAGGAGGAGGAGGAGGAGGAGGAGGAGGCCGGATTGTGGTCAGTGCTGAGCGGTGAGGTTGAGCAGCCTCTTGCTCAGTAAGGTGTTGTGCTGTTTCAGGTACTCGATCAGGTCGGCCTGTTTCTCCACCACCTCCTGCAGACTGGAGCCCTCTCTGTGACACAAACAATAACACAGGGGAACTTTTCACATGTGGAATCTGGAACATCTGTCTTGGTAAAGGCTGGTGACATTCTAATATTTTTCTAAAAACTAAACATTGCTTGTCCAAAGCCTGGTATTCCTCTGTGACATGGACCTAAATGTATCTCCAAAAAGTATTCAAACAATGAACCATATTGTAGCACTGTGTGACACCTTTCTTTGTTACCATGCATTGTGGAATTTATTTGGAGGCAAAAAACTACAGTTCCCACCTGCTTTAGGAAGAAAAAAAGTCACGAAGCACTTCTATAAAAATACATACTTGCTTGAGGCCACAGAAGCCGAAGAAGTCGAGAAAAAACGACATAGCTTTGATGCTTTTAGTCTTTTGAGGGACTTTGTTTACCAATAAATAATATACTTATAATATAATATAGAATGTGTCCAGGTACATAAAGCTTAAATAATGTTAGCATAACATACATGTTTCATAACAGTTACATTTAAACACGACTAGACGATGGAAGTTGGGTAATAATGACACGAAGGGAGAAAAGTGGTGCTAGTTTTCTTATAAAAGGCGTCACCTGTGATGTATTCTTTTTATTATTTTGCAATTGAAGAGCGCCAGGGACAAAAAAACACGAAAACGAATGTAGAAAAGTGTTGGGTAGATATTCAAACAGTCGGCATGGATCAAAGCAAAAAATCAAAGAAGGGAGAGTGATGGTCTAATGAATGCTGTAGTGTCCTGAGGATTGAATTTCCTCTCTGTCCCTCGACATGAGAAGAAAATCCTCGTTTACAGAACTGATTTAACTATCTTCATGAAAGTCGGACCAAAACCCACGTTTAATATTTCTCTTTGTTATTTTTCTCTTTGTTGCGTGTGTGCGTACCTGAAGCCGGTCTCCCTCGGCAGACTCGTGACACTGTGGTTGAGTGAGTGCTCTTCTTGGCTCACATCCGGTGCAGCTCGCTCCCGGTTGAACCGCATCACTTGGACTAAAACCACAAACATACTCAGTTAGTTTTCTTGTCAGCTGCACATAAAGACATGCAGACATTATTGGGCAGTGAGAGCTGTCCTACAAACATCAATCACTCAGGTGAGAAACTGAACTTGTTTGTTTTTTTACAGTTTTCTATCCCCTCTCCCTCTCCTAAACACACACTGGCTGTTATATCCTGCACTTAGTCCTTATGAGCTGCCATATCCTGCACTCAAACCTCTAATCCTCACACCCTAAACATACACCTTTACACAAGAGGCGGGGTTCGCAGCGAGGTGTGGGTGTGGAGGAGTATCCAGTAGCTGGAAGAGGAGCCACAGACAAAATATGGCAGATGTTGGTGGTGTTTGAATCAAGATAAGGCCGCAGTGTGTGTGTGTGTGTGTGTGTGTGTGGGGTTGCAGGTCAAATGTGTGAGGAAGGGCAGAGGGAGGTGTATTGATAAGACTCGAGTGTCATTAGCCAGAGGAAATTGTCAGGGAGGTTCTAAAGAGCGCTATCTTTACTTTGCTACAGTGCAGCATCTCAGCATCCACACTCACACACACAATCTAAAGAAATACTGCACATTCCTGCATAATGAGGCCCTAAATCTGTGCGTGTGTGTGTGTGCGTGCACGTGTGTGTGTGTGTGTGTGTGTCTGTAAATACAGCAATAGTAAGCAGGTTTGTGTGAGAGAAAGAAAGAAAGAGGCAGAGAAATGAAGCGGTCCGTTTCATAAATGACAAAGCAGAAACACAAACTGCTGTCAAATAAATAAAAACCAACAAGGTCAAATATTTCCCTAGTCTTTAAAAAAAATCTTTAAAATGGGCCTTAATAGGCTCCACAGGCTTTATTTTGAGCTTGTTTGTTTTTCAGTGTTGTTGTTTGTGTTTGGTAACTGGTCTGTCTTTGTTTTTATAATAATAATACAACATGAAGGTACGTACATGCAACAGTAATTTAGAAGTTATATGAGAGTTGTACATCTGTTAATCTGGGTTTTCTTAAACTTTTCAGTGTGTTACAGCAGGGGGCTAAAAGCAGATAGAGATACTTTGATGGACGGACAGATGTACAGACGGATGGAGGGAACACTGTAAAAGGAAGTGACACATTTCACACGTCCCCGTTAGAGACTCTCAAGCTCTCACACGGCCGGACAGACAGTGCTCAGACCGCATCTCTTTCCAGGTGATAACAGTGTAGCTGCAGAGGTGCTAACAGCTGATGGGGCCACAAAACGTGCTCACAGCTCGGCACTGACTGAATCGGAAAAAATGTGTCAAAGAACTGTGAGGAAATGGATCCCAACAACCGACAAGAGCGACGCAAGACGAGGGCACAGGAGCAACGCGGCTCATTAAGGGAGTTCAAAAGAAGAAGTAGGCAAGTCGACGGGGAATCTGTGAAACACGCAGGCGCTGTGGGAGACGCTTCACACGCCGCTCCGGCTTTCCTCGGACTCAGCAGCAATCTTCAATATTAACGCACATTTACAAATTCTAAGAAATATAATTTCCGGTGAGAATAAATAAGTAAGCTGTTCACAGTTGCAGTTTTGATACTTTCACTAGAAGAATACAGCTTGTAAATGTACTGGAACGGTGGACTGGCATTAACTTTAGCTCTCTCTTACATATCCTTTTTTTAGATGCAGAAAATGACAAGGGACTCCTGAACCCCACATGGGTTTGTGCAGGTTTTAATTCAGGGATAAACATGCTTCTATGATAACTACAACATGATTACTGTGAGTTTATTATGCGAGAAAAAAAAGCTTAAAGTTGTGTTTTTCTTTACAGAACTAGTTTTTAAAGACGATACCAACAAAATGACTGAAACCGGACAAATATACCCCAGATTAAGAGTTATAACCAGTGTGAACGATAGCGAGACATCTGAAGCGTCCCCGCTCAGAACAGATTCATACAAACCTGGCATACGTTAAGATAAGAGAGACGTTTTTGTCATCGTTATTGTCATCCAACAAAAACAAAAAGGATTAATAATGCAACAATCAGTGGGAGTGAAGTAAACATTCAGACGATTCTGAAGGCGCAGGAGTTCAATGACTCAAAAAAAGGCACAACAAGTAGTGCAATACGCAGGACAAAAAGTAGAAAAGCAGAATATAAAAGAGAGTATATGAGTGTGTTGTGGTATAAAGCTATGTGGATGATGTAAGGAGTGTTGGTAATTCAATATTATCATTTATTATCCTTCTATTGAATCACACAGTTACAAATTGTTTAAATTGAGATTAAGAAAATGTATTTTTATTCTTATACTTTATTATAATTTACTTTGCCCAACTTTCATATGGACCGTCAGGAATGACACAATTGTGAAAGATAACGACCAGGTATTTATGATCAGAAATATGTCGCAAAAGTATGTTGTAAGTATGTAAGTAAGTAAAATGTGTTTAAATATCACTTTTCACAGACATAAGTCACAAAGTGCTTAACAGGAGCGGTATTTCAGACAAGGAAAAAAACATAAATAACACAAGGTGACCATACAAGGTCCACTAATCTATGAGATCAGTTTAACACATAGAAAAGGCACACTAGACACTAAACTACACAATAAAAACATACATGAAAAGCACATCTGGAGCACTCATTTGACCTAAACGCCGGTCTAAACAGGTATGTCTTCAGTTGGTTTTTATAACAAATTTAGCAAACCGTAAGGGTGCAGGCAGAGCAGTTGCTACTGCCTCAAAAGCTCGGCCATGTAGCAAGTTTGAGCTGAGAGTCTGGTGAATGAGGGCGATGTAGTTCAGCCACATATGCAGGAGTCTGGCCGTGCAGTGCTCTGAAAGTGAGAGTTAGACTCTTAAAGTGGATCTTATGCGCTACAGGGAGTCAGTGAAGAGATCTGAGTTTGGGGGGTGGAGTGAGACCGTCTATTGATCATGGACGGTTATATAGACTTGGGGCGCCCAGCTAGCTCACCTAGAAGGGTGCCAACTGCAGCGACTCGGGGTTTGAATCCGACCTGTGGCCCTTTGCTGCCTCTCATCCCCTTTTCCAGTCTATCTGTTCTATCTCGCGATTGAATAAAGGCCAAAAAGAACAATCTTTTCTCTTCTTTTTTTTAAAGAACACGTAAGTCTTGTCTAACTGCACACGATTGTGTATGAGTGTGTGTGTGTGTGTGTGATAGTTATATACGGTCTGTATCTGTTTCAGAGTGTGTGTTAACCCCGTGCCCTGCAGAGCTTACACCGAGTTCTGGCGAGGCAGAGGAGAGAGATGTATTCTAAGTTAAGCCTTTGAAGGCCAAGACATGGCTTTGATGTGCATGGAGGGCTATGGAGGGGAGTGTATTCATGTTAAAATGAGAGAGGCAGAAACATACAGCAAACCTCAAAGACACACACACACACACACACACACACACACACTTACAATGAGTATGCACTTCAAAGAGAAGTTGAACGAGGCCTTCCTGTATGGACTCCGTAGCTGCAGGCATTATACCTCTCCTTCTCTGTCGCCTCTGAAATGAGGTTTTTCCCCCCTTCCCTCCTCATGAACTCTCTGATGTCACCTTGACTCTGCATCAGTCGGGGAATGTGTGTGCGTGCTTGTTTGTGCTTTAAGAAGGTTTGCGCTGCGAGGCGTCGCTCGGTTCGCGTCGTGCCTGACTGCACTGATCTGAGCAGGAATGCAGCGGGCGAACACTGATACCCCCCCTCGCAGGCCGGAGCACCCACACTGTAAACACGGGGACAATGTGTGTGTGTGTCCCTGTGTTTGGGTGGAGTGGGTCGAGGGCGACCCTTTGGCTAGGCTAAATCCTAATGCCTCTTATCTTCTCTCCGAGCATCTCTGGTATCTCACACCGAAATCTGTGCCCTTCAGCTGCCAAACACACCTTTAATATGGATTTCCTTTCATTACAGATTCTTCAATATCAATATCCTCTGATATAGCGGCTCTAGTAGCAGTTTTTCTTTACTGGGAGGAAGGACAGTGTGTCAGACTTCATCGAACACTCTTTGGAAAATCTAAATATGTATAGTTTATAGTCTGTAACTGTTGAAAAATATCCCAGAATACAAATTGCAGATTTGTTGAAATAAAAAAAAGACAGATTTATCAAAGAATACTCATACGAGTGTGAGACTGGGTATAATGGAAAAGGCTTTGATGTCAGTGCCAATATGCAGAAGTTTCCATGTTCTTGATTCTTTACTTTGAGAAATGAAACCATGTTTTTTTGCTCAAGGTTTTCTCAAAGTAAACTTCTAAACTACACCAAATAAATAACAACAGGGTTCAACTACAACAACATATTTGTCTAAAAACTATGCCTGAATCAAATTCAATCTAAAAGAAGCTAAAATATTTACTTTTTAAACAGTTGGTTAAGACATATTTGGGTCTGAAACCTCACACTTAAAGATTCCTACATTGGCCAATTCGATGGCCATGAAACAAACATCTGAGGATTATTAATCTACAGATCAAACAAAATGTTTTTTA
This sequence comes from Taurulus bubalis, assembly GCF_910589615.1. Classification (NCBI taxonomy): domain Eukaryota; kingdom Metazoa; phylum Chordata; class Actinopteri; order Perciformes; family Cottidae; genus Taurulus; species Taurulus bubalis. The sequence goes on along the minus strand of NC_136594.1, from coordinate 8,513,858 downwards.
TTTATTTAATATTAAACATCCTTATTACAGAATAACATACATGCCAAAAGAACCGCAAGATGTGTCCTTTCCGTCTTTAAAGATCATGATGTTGGCATGACGCAAGTGCACTCGCTCTAATTTGGAGGAATCTCGGGATCCTAAAAAGCGTGTACTTTTCACGAGAAGATTGCTAAAATAAATGTGAATAGCCATCAACGCCCGACCTCAAAATCTTAAATGGCTGCTCCTCACATTAACAGTAAATAAGCTGATATGCGGTTTATTAGCACTTCTGTCTTAATTGTATCATATTAAATCAGTCATACTTACAGTACTGTCCGACTTGTGTGTCTTCTATGGGCAAAATACCAGCTGGTATCAACTGGTATTACTAATAACAGCTCACATGGCTATAGCTTTCCAACTTGTTATAAAGAATCCTCCTAATTCTGATTTCAGAGGTAAATTGAGCGTAGCACAATGTTTGTATCCATCTAAGTTTAGAGTGTAATAAGCATGTTAACATTTAAAATGAGCAATAAACACAAAGTCATTGGAATTGATCCAATAGTGGTGGACGGAAGGAGCCGAGCGACGCCAACTAGACAAAATGTTCTAGAGGCGACATTAAATAATACAGCAGAAACGTTTGGACTCGCACCAGAGAAACACAGTTTGTTCCTCTGTTTGCTGGATTGCACTTTATATAGATGGATGATAATAAAGTCTGTCTTATCTTATCTCATAGATGAAACTGTCAATAATCCACAACCTCACCAACTTCTCAGCATGTGAGATGTAACCTGTTTCATTCAAAGCAGAGAGACTGAGCAGTTAAGTATGAAGTATAGTATTAAACAATTTTCCATTTGATCCAGTAAAAATTCAAAAAACTCAATAGCATCCATATCGATCTCCATTCTCTCAAATGGTCTGACGTTTTCACAGCAAATTAAGTTAAGTGTAAATTATGGGCAGAACGCTCCGTTGTGTTGCAAAGCGATTGAATCCCCCTGGTAGGCTTTTGCAGCTTAAGGCCGTTTCAACAAAGCGGCCGACACAGATGGAGTCAATTTAAACTTAACCAATTTGTTCCTGACTTCAAAGACAAGACTAAAAAGACAATAGATCGATATGTGGGGGGTATCATCCAAAGTCTGCATGGTGTTCGTATACAGAAGCGAATAATCAGCTGATCGGCAGAGAGAGAGCGAGAGAGAGACACAGAGAGAGAGAGAGGAGAGAGATAGAGGGAGGGAGACAGAGAGAGACAGAGGGAGGACAGAAGGAGGACAGAGAGCTGAATGGTTGATTGTCATGCTGTCGAGTCTGAAAAGGGCAGGGCAGGTATTGTGATGCGAATGTGCTCAGATAGTGTGGGGGTAGTGTGTGTGTGTGTGTGTGTGTAATGTAATCTACAGGGTGTGTCTCTCCATATAACACTCCTGATATAACTACCACCATCCACAGGAGAATGATGCTGCTCCTGTAACACTGGAGGAAAGAGCTTTTTTTTCATACCATGTCGATCTGTGTGAGACATTAAATAATTCACACAGTAAAACTAATGCTGCCAGGTTCCCTTTGAGCAAATAATACTTAAGAATCTAATAAACATCCCTCCTTCTAAATGTGGATACGAAAGCATGTCTTTATTACTAATTGAGGACAAAATGTTTAATTTGATGAAGCTGCGAAGTTTGCTGTTTATGTGATACTTCTTATAAAAAATGTAAAGTTCAGATTTTGTAAGTTTTATACTGCTGCTGTTTTTTTTCTTTTGTTATTTTCTACATTGATGCCGATCTACTGTTCCTTAGCTCAGGTATAACTTTTTTACTCCTATCATATATATTTTTTTCTTTTCTACTTTGTTCTATTTATTTGTTTTGTTTTTGTTTCATCTTTGAAGTTGGATTCTTTACACAATTGTTCTTCTTTGGGAGGGTGCGGGCCTGTGTGTGTGTGTGTGTGTGTGTGTGTGTGTGTGTGTGTGTGTGTGTGTGTGTGTGTGTGTGTGTGTATTGGAAGTCTGATATATTGTATGCAACCAAATGTCAACCACATATCTGCTGTCCTACAGAAGAGTCAATCTGTAATACCAGAGTGAAATGGTCTTACCTAATAGATCAGCTTACCTGTGTAATAGAGAAGACACGGCAATGCAACCAAGAGCTCAAACCCCAGGACGCTGAGCAGCATGTAGGTTTGCACAGTCGGTGATAATCGCACAGCCAGAATAACCAGCAGCAGAACATTTCCTGCACAGAAAACATAGACAAACACAAACACACATTCTTCCTTCAGCGTTACTGCCATCTTGTGGAGAAGACCGACCTCTACATGTTCAGTAACATGGGTTCATACGAGGTCATACAACAAGTGTGCAGCTGTACCTGCAGAGTGCACGGTGAGCGGCAGATGCTTCAGTCCCTGCGTCTGTCTGTAGAATCGCAGGTACCCTCTGCTCCTGGCCTGGCCGTGGTGGTGCTGAACGCACCCAGTGAACAACAGCACCAGCACCCACAAACACACCTTCCCAAACACAATGACACTGTCGCCTCGCACGTTACCCAACATACTCAAACAAACCTCCTTTTGCCCCAACTCCAACACACACAGCACTGCCACACACATCGACAACACCACATACACCACCTGAAACGGAGGAGAGAGCACTGCGACTGAGACAGATATGTGGAGCAGGAGATGACAGCACAGACCATCAATGTTATTACACGTTGAAAATTAAAAGGTCACTGCCAGTATCCAGGTTAAATAAATGTCTTTGCATGCGTTACACTAGCCAGAGTTCTCTGAAAAATTGCCTTTGTGACATTTACGTTTAATATACAATATAGGGCTGGAATATATTATTTAATTTTTCTTGGAAAAAGTGTCATACATGCAGCAGAGACAGCAGGATGGCATGGCAGGGTGTTGGTATGGTCTGAAACTCTCTCCTGATGGCAGAGTGGAGGGCGTCAGCAGAGATCAGAGGCCCGTCCACCAAAGAGTCCTCCTCTGTGCTGCGTGACATATCTACTGAGTTGCCCGCCGGCTAAAACAAACACCATATTATAAAGTTACATTAGGTTACTGTCTTTAAATTCAGGAGTTGATTTAACAGCAAAAAATGCACATCTACATATCAAACAGATACATTAAATATACTGTATATTCTACTTTGTCTTTTATACCACAATTTTTTCGGCATATACATCTTATTTTTTACTTTCTTAACTGTTTTGCACTATGTTTATATGTTTTTGCAATATGTTTATATGTTATCTATTTTTTTTTTTACTGTTTTTGCAATATTCACTTTATGTCAGACAGAAGAGAAACATAATTTCAGGTCTCCTGTATGTTTGCACAAATGGAAAAAGTGACAATAAAACTGACTTTGGCTTATTCTTTCAAGCAGAAAGTAACTAAGGGCACTCAAGTCGTGTACTTAAACTGAGGTATTTGTACTTTACTTGAGCATTTCCATTTTCTGCAACTTTATACCTGTGCACTATAATTCAGAGGGAAATATTCTTTATTTCCACTACATTTTTTCTGACGTGAGTTTCTTTTCAGATTTAGATTAATAATACAAAGTATAATCAACAAATTAATGATGATGGAATATAATAGGTAGAATAAGTATATAGAGCAGTGTTAAATTAGCTCCTACTATAGCAGCTGGCATATTAAAGTGATGTATATATTAATGCATCAATAATATAAATGACCTGATCCTGAAATGCAGAACAAGTACTTTTATATTTGCTACTTATTTTGAGGTAATACAATTACTTATGCACTGCAGTATTGCTAGTTTTACTTCTTCCACCATTGCTCTTATCTTATATTGTGTCTCCACTATTACAATAGGGGCTATCCGCATATTTGTTTATTAATTCTTCCAGTAATGACTAATGGCTCATTCTCCTTCAAGAGATAACAACAACAACAACAACAACAACAACAACACAATACAACAACTATAAAGTAACAACTAACAGACTAAAATCGACCCGGAAAACCATTTTCAATGAATAGACCAAGGAGATCAATAACATCTGATCAGTTTTTTTATAAATATTGTGTATGATTCTGTTTGTGAAACGTTTCTTCTTGGACATGATTCATCTAAAATCTGCACCACAACAAACATGACGTCCACGAAACCGGAAACAGCCGAGAAACCACGAAATAACGTCTTGCTTATCTGATCATATATAAAACATAGAACTGTTGCTACAAAGCAGAAACACAGTAGGTCTAGGCTAGCCTGTTAGCTGTTTTTAGCTCCCTAGCTAGCTCTAGCTAAGCCAGGCTAACTGCCACACACATTGTTAGTAAGGCAAACAGTAAACATTGAACGACAGGTACGTACTGCATACAGAGAGGCTCCCTTTGACTCCATTTTGTTTGGATGCTCCGCGGTTTTTAAGAAGAAAGTACAAAACAACAACAAACAGCCATTAGCTTACATGCTCTAAAAGGGGCGGGTAGGAAACGTAGGAAAATATTGGTGCATTTCCGGTCCCCTTATTTTATGTTTCCGATCATCTCTGTTTAACTTTAGTTCCTAGCACAATTAATCCAGCAATTTAATTGTAATAACTTGCAGAAAAATAGAAACCATGTCCTGCAATCCTTTGAAACAGCACTACTATAATTACTGTATTTTTTTTAAACCGTAAATGTCATTGGCGGCCAGATGATTTACAGAAGGTAATTCTAAATACTTACAGTTTTGATAATTGTGTATCATAACACAAATCTAGTGATTTTAGGACAGAAGCAAACAGGCAATAAAAAGTAAATAAACAAAAAAACATCAGTGCCCATAAGATTCATCAACAAATCTCTATTATCCGAGGGAATCATTTAGTTTTCATTGGCACTTTGATCAAGTGGCACACAAATAAAAAAGTAACATTTTAGCCATCATTGGTATTAATTGGCTGTAATCAGTCAATGATCAATTTATATCAGCATATATTTGTAATTTAACCACCCAACATTTCGTATGTCGTAGTTACAAATAACACCCCTCAACCAGCTAAAACATTAAAATACTGTTGACACCGGAGACTATTCTGATGTAAAACAAGCACTTCAAGTTTTTACACTTTAAGTACACTTTGTTGAAATTACTTCTGTACTTTTGATGCAGGTATTTAGAATCTACAGACTATTTCTTACTGATCTAAATACTTTTTACACATTGAAATGTTGATCTATGCACATTTATCTGGACAGTTAGTATACTTCACATGTTTACAAGCATTTTAATAATAAAAAAAAGACAGAAAGAATCCCATTTAAAATATTTTATTGATAAACATACACTTGCTATAAAAGACAATGAACTGAGCTTTTCCTCTGAGCGATGAAGGCGCTGAGTTCAGATAGAAGCAACGACACACAAAGGACGGAGACATTCAGCTCAGACTCTGGGGAGGCAACACTTGTGTTAGAGGCAGACGAGGAGAGATTATAGGACATTGTGAAACTGTCATTATACGAGGGAATAATTAACCGGGGAAGCAGCAAATCACTTTGTGTCATTGGTTTAGCTCATGGGAGGGGGTGGAAGAGAACAGCAGGTGATTAGGAGATCCATTTAAAAATGTTTTTGCTGGTATGGAATTGTGCTTTAAGTTAAATCACACATTGCTTACATACCTATGCATGCATGATTTCAATCATACACACACACACAGACACACAAACATGAACACACACACAGACAGGTCCGTGTGAGTGTGAAATTACTCCTCCACATACATCCTCCCCCTGGCATTCTTTACATAAGGCACTGATTCCGATGCAGTCAGTCGATGAGAATAAAGAATGTCTAAAACATCCTAAAGGGAAAATATTCAAAAATCCAAAGAACAACAAGTAGATAATTATTAACATGCATTCTCATTCCTGTAAAATTAATTGTAAAGAAAGAAAGCTTGGGTGAGTTAGCCAGATTCCCATAACAATTCAAAAATATCATGATCAAAGGATGTACAACATACAAGAGGAAAGTTAAAGTTCAGCTGTTAAGATGATACGTACGTCAAACTCACACTACTGCATCTGAGCAATACTCACAATAACTTATATATATGTTCTTCTTTCATGCAAAACTGTAAACACAAAACCCCAAAATAATGAGAAGGTATGACGATGAGTAAGGCATTATAATGGTCAAGCTACTTCAGGTTATCCAACCCAAACCGGTCATGTGATCAGTGCAGAAGCAGTGGTTAATGGATCAAGACTTTGAGGCTGATGTCCAGCGGTTCAGCTTTTAGCGTAACATGTTAAGCTTGCGACAGAACTGAGCCTTATTTTAGCGTCTTAACTGTGCTATGTGTGGGTGTGCAAAGATCTAAACGCACTGATTTCTTGATTACATCCATGCTACACATATTACAATGTTAAAGTGTATACATGTGTACAGTTATTAAGCACAAACACACACACACTGTACTGTATGTGCATGTGATGATGGTCACGTAGTCCGCATATTAGTCCAGTTTTTCGCTCTCAGTAGAATCCATAAAGCTGATTGTGCATTTCTTCTCCAACCAATCACTGACGAGGACAATGGAGGAGGAGGATGAGGAGGAGGAGGAGGAGGGGGGGGTCCAGTTCAAATACAGGTCATCATAGTATGGTGGGCTGACCTCTGCCTGCATACAAACACATGGAAAGGTGTTAAAGTCTGCTCTCATAACTTCAATCATTGTTTGTTGGGTTATTAAATAACTGTTTGTTGGTCAGTCTCAGTTTGTCTGATCGTATTCTTGTTGGAGCCACTTCATTCGACTCTTGAAATAAGGTTGTTAAAATGATGTTGTCAGTTCGGCCTCTCACCCCATTTTATGAAGGGTCTAGTCCACAGTTAAGAGAGTTTCATTAATTAATAAAGATTAGAATATTTTTTTAGATGAGAGAAGGGGTCAGGCGTGTTATTATGAGGGCTAAGGTCGGTGGTACAAGAAGTACTCGTAAATTATACTTTAGAAAAAGTGGCAATACTATTCTGTGAAAATACTCAGAAAATACTCAGTTATAATAATATAATATAATATTCTACACAATTTTAAAAAAGAACATAAATAATTCAGCAAAATGTACTTAACTATGAATGATAAATATGTGAAACTCCATTCCAGGTTTTGAAATGATGAAGACCACCAGAAAGAAAAGAAAAAAAGAAAATACAGGTACCTGCCGCTACCTTTAAACACATGATTGACATTTCTGTTACTACTTCCACTATGTAATCATTCCTCTCTCTATGATGAACAGCTTCATGCCTGCCATGCCCTTTGCTGTGGGGTAAGAAGCTGGTTAAAGTCTAACACTCTTTAAAAAAAAGTATAACAATGTAGTTAATGGGGGGTCTCTTATGTCTATATACGTGTGTGTGTTGCTCTCTGTTTGTGCATGTCGTCTCACCCCGAGATGCAATATAGCACTCATGACAGCTCAGCAGTCCATTACGAATTCGTACATCAGTCCCAGCAGTGGCGTCACCCAGCTGCCCTTCACACGCTCCACACTGAGGAAGAGACATATAGTTGATTATCAACATTATACATGGAAAGGGTTGTTTTAGACAGGCTATGAAATGGTTAAATATGTCTCATATGAGAATTATATAATGGGAATTATGATGGCATCTCTTGTATGTTTTCACGTTACCCTGGACGTAATTGGGATGACCTCATGCTTTAGTAAACTTTGCACATCTTCGAAACCTTCATAGAGAAGCCAAGTGCTGCTTCTGTGTATAAAGTATAACGTTTTCTAAATAGCGTTTGTGTGTCTTAAAATAATACAGTACCTTGAAACACTGCATGTGGAAAAACAGTCCCAGTGTATCGATGATCATGGCAGCTCCTTTTTCCAGTGGTTGAGAACAACCTGAACACAGTCTCTTCCCACTAACACACCTATACACACACACACACACACACACACACACACACACACACACACACACACACACACACACACACACACACACACACACACACACACACACACAGACAAAGAGGAAAATGGAAATTAAAGCACAATAACTTCAATAAACAACAAAGCCTAACTTCTTTCAAACATGTTTGTAGTTGTGTACATGTGTGTTTGTATCACTACCTGCTGGGTGAGGGAGGCTGAGGTGATGAAGCAGACGGCTGCTGTTTGTTTATTACAGCGTCATGTGATTCAGACCTGAGGTGAAAAAAACATTAAATAATGTTCCTTTTAATACTTAATGGATCATCAATTAATGAACATTAGTTAAAGACTATGTATAAACTCTCACGCTGACACAACATTATCTTAGCATTGGAGCTAAATGTTAAACAGGAGTTAAGCAGTTTGCATTATCTCATAATTGTCACTCGTATCCACAGAGGCTGCTGATTTAGAGTTACATAAGCTTTTTTTGCTATAACTCACGGTTACGTCATACATTACTTTGATAGACTACTGAATTAGCTTGAATCCAGCTCCATATAAAATGCCACTTCACACCCACTTGATCAGCCCTCGAAAGAAGAACATTACGTGCTCACTTTAAATGGGATATATGGGAGAATCCTGAAATACAGATTGCATACCTTTTAGCAATATGTGCCTGGTTCAGCTGAGGGTTGCGGTCCAGAGAGGCCGTCTTCCACAGTTCTTGTTTCTTTAAAGTTTCACCATCACATGCAGGATCTGCAAACACACATAAGAAAATACTCTTTTATAACAGAAACTGCTGAGGATTACATGTTTGAACTGAGATTGAATGAGCTGTGCAAACACAAATGTGGACACCTGCTGTGTAACAGCGTGCATTTCAGCGTGATCTCACCCTGGAAAAAATGCAGCTTGGACGCATGCTGATCCTCGTTCCCTGTGGAGGTGCTTTGGCCGTTTTGCTGCGGAGCAACATTTCCCTGCGGAGCAACGTTTCCCTGCGGAGCAACATTTCCCTGCGGAGCAACATTTCCCTGCGGAGCAACGTTTCCCTGTTCTGTCTCGTTGTTTTCTGGAGCTGACGAAGTCGTCCCCGTCTGGCCCGACTGCTGGTTTAACAAAACCGTTGGATTTAAGGGTGTTACCGTCTCCTCTAGGATCCTTCTCTCCTGGAGGTTGTAGAAACCATTAAAAAGACACAACTCGTAAGACATACAAAAGCAGCGAGGGATGCTTTTGACTCCATGTGTGATTCTGCGTGTGATTGTACCTCTTCATTGTGTTTTCTCTCCTCCTCCTGCACTTCTACTTGTGCTCTCTCCCACTCCTTCTTCAGCTTCTCCTGTTCTCTCTGGTATTGCTCCTACAGAGAAACATTGTGCCAATGTCAAACACTGAATGCACAAAAAACACACATATGACACACATATATATATATATACATATATATATATATATATATATCTATATATATATATATATATATATATATATATATATATATATATATATATATATATATATATATATATATATAGATATATATATATATATACACACATCAAATACACCCTGTGTTTTTCCGCTTTCTGCTAAACATTCATGGTTCCATGCACATTAACGCCATTCCACCATTGTACCTGTAGGAGACGCTCCTGCTCCTGTTGCCAACTTTCCAGGCGTTTACGTTCCTCATTGGGGTCCCAGACCCAGTGATTAACACGTTTAGCCAAGTTCAACATGGGGGTCTCAATCTACCCAGACCCGACAGACAACCACGCATACACACACATGTATACGGACCAGAAGGACAGAAAGAGAGGAAAGGTGAGAGGACAAGTCTGACTACAGCGACTACAGGAGACGAAGGGTCGGGACAGGGTCCAATTTAAGAATGAGGGAGAAACAGAAAAAAAACAAGCAAGCTGGGGCTGCTGAGAAATACTCACAGTCACACTGCTCTCCTCAAGTCCCTCTGTGGTAGAGAAAGAAACACAAATATATGTATCAGAATAAGACCTTATTGGCTAAGTATGTGTACGAACACAAGGAATCTGACTCCGGGTTTAAGTTATTCTCAATGTACTTACGCACAGAGCAATTTACAGAAAGATAGAAATAGACATACAGCTAAAAACAATGATAACCAAACTGAAGAAAAATATATAAAAACTGTAAAGGTAAATTATACAGAATGTCTGCAGCAGAAATGATACTATACAAATACTATAATTTGTAGTTATACCTGTGACAGTAGGAGAATAGTCTTGCATCCTGTTTGGCGATGAAGCTGGCTGAGCCTTGTTTTCCTCCACTTGACTCTCAGATAACCCAGAAGTGCCGTTGACCTGAAAATCAAATTATTTAACCAAATGAATGAAACATGAACTGGCTAGTTGATCTATAATGAATTTGTCTCTATTTATAAAAAAATGAATGGATCTTTTACCAGTTTTTACCAGTTTAACGTCCAAAATATACCAGAGCTTTTTTCTTCAGGCAGTCGCTGGCTTCAGTTTATGTAAATACAATATTAAAATCCACCTGAAGAGACTCTACACTTTACATGAGGCATCCATCACTGTGAATAGCGTGAGAGTGTTTCAGGTCAGGCTCATATTTCTCCACTGTGAGTTGCAACTTCTACTCTCTTTTGGACGACATAAAGGTCCCCGATAAAGTCTGACTATTACAAAATATTCTTTATGTTCTTACATTTTTAGTTTTACATTAAGGAACCTGGCATCGGGTCTGTAACATGGCCATTTATGGTTGTGTGTAACATTGAATTTGTACTGATCGTTTTTTATGTATTTTTAATGTTTTATGTTTGAATTGTATCTATTGTTTCATACTACAGTGCAGAGTCTAATTTCCCCATGGGCACTTTAAATAATGTGCTTCGAAGACCAGAGTCAGCAGCTGAACTGCAGCCTTTTCATGCAAAGAGTAACTCAATTCACAACATATTTTTTTAACAGCACCCATGTCTGCTTTCAGTTTGTCCCCTGGGTTTCATTTTCCACTAACACTCATGAATGGTACGAATCATGTCTCAGGTGCCAAGGTTTTCCATGAACACTTGAATGCACCAGGATGGAGCATCAATGAGAACAATTCACACTTTTTTTCCATTCCTGTGCAGCGATAACACAACATTCACAGAGAGTAAATGTGATGGATCACCTTTCACAAGCTAATGTCACATTTCTACAGGTTGATCTTCATAATATTGAAAAGAACCGAAAAGCATGGCTTTCTGGATAGTTAGACAAATATATTTAACTCAAAAACATCATCTAAAAAATCTTGCATCCTTTTGAAATTGGTCTTCAGTAATATGAAGCATGCATTATTGATATCAAATGGACTAACCCAGAAGAAGCGTAAGCTTTTTATGTCTGTTAACCTGTCACTCGTGATATTACCTGTCCATTGCTTTGGATGTCCGGCTGATGTGGCTCCACATGTGTGAGCTCTGTCACAATAGTTGTTGTGATGGTACAGTTTCGGCCTCCGATCAGGGAGCTGATGGCAGAGCCTAAAGACGAGGTCGATCTTTCTGTCTGTGGTGGCGGCGTCTGCTCCACCGTCTCCTGGTAGGCGGGAATCTGCTCGGGGGGAACATCTTTCTCCGTCTTCTCTAAGGGAACGTCTTTCTGTGTCTTCTCCAAGGGAACGTCTTTCTGTGTCTTCTCCAAGGGAACGTCTTTCTGTGTCTTCTCTAATGGAACGTCTTTCTGTGTCTTCTCTGAGGGAACGTCTTTCTGTGTCTTCTCTAAGGGAACGTCTTTCTGTGTCTTCTCTAAGGGAACTTCTTCCTGTGTCTTCTCTAAGGGAACTTCTTTCTGTGTCTTCTCTGAGGGAACGTCTTTCTCCGTCGTCTTTGACAGATTGTCTTTCACTTCCGGTAGTGAGTGACGAGCAGAGGTAGGTGGATTGGAAACAGATAAATCCTCTGTCACCTCTCCATTCACTCGCACCAGCCCGTCCATCTGAGTGGGACAAACATATAGAAGTTAGGATTAGCCTATTTTGCTTGTTTAGTGAGAATAACACAAACTCATGGACGCCAATTTTATGATTGCAGGCCTTTTGAAGAAATTTGAAAAACATATAGCCTTCTCCAACTCAGTGGAGGTTTAAGGGATCAGTTGCAGCTCCTGTTGAATACATAATCTCCAATCACTTTGATTTATTATAGTTCTTTTTTTCTTCAATCCACAACATTATGAAATTAACAATGCAAACCAACACTGACAGGAATACAGGAAAAGTCAAATTAAATATAAACATAGGGAGCATGGTCGACCGCATGAGCAACGACCAGAGGCCAAAGATCTGGGAACAAGTATACTGTAAGTATACACGTATTTGTATTCATCCAACGTGTTAAGATAAAGTGGATCAAAGGTTTATCCTTCAATTAGGTTCTGAATCCTAACATGTTGTTCAGTCAGATGAGCACTGCTTCTTGTGGAGAAGCTATAAGATGCATTTCCTCTTTTTGAGAGAAGTTGATAATTGTTGCCACAACTGCCTAAGGTTGATATATTAGTAAACACCCCCTCAAACTGTATCCAGAGATTTAAAAACAGCATCCATGTCAAAGAGAAAGTTCTTAAATATAACAAACACCTCCTTCCATGGAAGCATGAGGTGGACATTGAGGTGGAACAGTGAGTATCAGATGATGCTGACTGCTGTGACTGATATTAAGCCCTCACCTTGACAGGTTTGTGTCCAGACTGTGCGCTCCTGGGCTGGCAGTAGGGCTTGGCTGCCAGCAGGGGGACGGGTCTGGTGGCTCCAGATGCAGGTGAGGGGAGTGAGTGTCCAGGCTGCCTGGTGTGAGGCGGCACATGTGCAGCCTGACTGTGTTTGGTTGGAGGCTTTGCATCTCCTGCAATCGGTTGTTTTTGTTGTGTGGTTGGAGTCGGTTTGGATCGAGGTTCATTCAGTTCTAGTGACTGACGTGGGAGCATTTCTGAGTTTGTCACAAAGCTGAGGGGTCTGCCAGCTGTTGGGCAGCTGGAGGAAACTGAAACTGATGTCTCTTGTTGAGCAGTTATATTTGTCTCCATCTCTTCTGGTTCTGTGTGCCTCCGGTCTTTTATAACATGTGGTTCTGGTTTGTGTGGAGGTTGTGATGTTTCATTCGTAGGTGTGGTCGTTTTGTGCTCCTTGTCCGCCTGGTGAAGGTCCTGTTTGGGATTTGCAGTGGATCTGGGCAGTTTTAGACTGTCAAGTGTTGCGTCACTGATGGTGAAGCGAAGAGCGTAGCGCTGTAAAACCATGGCGGCTTCCTCCGGAGTTGCAGCATTCCTGTAGGCGTCACACAACTCTACCTCTCTGCGCTCCCTAGAAAGAGAAGTAAGTAGAGAACAAAATGTATTTGGTATCTAGGTCGTGTTTATGACATTGTATGTTATAAAAGTGGCCAACTTTAAATACGTCTGTCTCATGTTAAGGGCAACATATAACACTACAAAGGGCCTCAATAGCATCCTTACTTCTCCTCCACGATCTCTTTATAGGTCTTAATGCTTTTCCTCTTGTTGCTGTCACTTCCCTCCTCTTTCATCCTTTTCTCCATCCTCTTCCTCTCTTCCTCTTTCTTGATCAGTTCCTGTGACGTGCTGCGACGGCGATTCTTCCAACGAGCCAACTCCTGTCACAGGTTTAAATATGTGCAGAGTTAAGTCAGGTTATTGCTGGTATTTCAATAAAATGCACATAATGTTTTCCCTTCTACGCTCCAAGTGGACCCCAAATGCTCAATTTAAATGTCATAAGTCTCTTACATTTTGCCAGTGGTCGTCATCTTCCTGAAAGTTGTTGTACTGTTCGTGCATTCGCTCATATCGTGATTGGCTCAGTGGCGGCAAGTGTTCCACCTCCTCCTCGTTAAGCATGTCACTCATGCTCACGCTCCTAGAGAGGAGAAAATATCTTAAATAATTAATGAATCACTTGACCCAACATGTTAACTTTGTCCAATTTTACTCTGTAAAACAGAAAATATTACATTTTAATTAATTATTTATTTAATATGATCACTTCAATGAATATAACACAAAATGTCAATCTAAATGAATAATACACATTCCATGATCAAAAAGGAACAAACAAAACCTGCTCCCCCTTTTCAAGATAGTCAATAGATGACGTAAACAAAGATGGTCTGACAACTTATTTCGAGAAATAAGAACACAACACAAGACATACTCAGACACAACTAATAACACTTCACACAAATATTACATTATCATTGTTATTATTATTGTTCAGTATATAGTGGATCGTAGTTGTGTGAGTGTTGCCGCTGACCTCAACAGTAACAACAACATGTTACTGTTTCCAGAAACTAATCACAAAGCAATTGAACAAGCAAACACAAGTATTCTGGCAAGGCAAAGACATTCATAGATTATTGTAATAAACTAGTATAAATCATTAATAAACAAACAAGCAAAATAATGCAAAAGAAAACTACATTAAAAGTAAAAGATGACAATAAAAATCTGGATGTTAGTAATGAATCATGACGGGGTAAACCACAGCAATGAGCACACGGTTAGTGTTTCGTATATTTATATATTATTGGACTGAACTCTTGAAATCAATATATCTCGTTGTCATGCAGAAACTCATCCAGGTTCGCACCAAAAGACTTACTCAGTGTCCTCAGACATAAAAGCAACTCGCCGACTCATCCTAAAACAATAACAGAATACAGTGCATGAGAGGAAGGAGTAGGCGAGGCAATGGGCAGCAGCATTCATGTCAAGGTCACACTTCAGATTTGACGGATAAATCTGAGCGGGGGTAGTGATGAAGACACAAAAAGAGCATCTCACATGATGGGAGGTAGATCATCATCATCCAGCCAGAAGGGTTTCCTTCGTGGCTCTTCGTTCACGTCCTTCTTTCTCTCCTCAACCTTTTCCTCAAGTCTTTCCTCCACACTCTGGTTTTCCAGCTCCGCCTCCACTTTACAAATCCGGGGTAGATGGGTGAGCGGCGGGGAGGAGAGGGGCTCGGTCTCACCTGTGACAGAGCTGTGAGGGGTTGTCATGCCTCCCTCTTGCTTTGTATCCTCCTCCTGCCGCTCCCTCGGCCCTGCACACTGAGGGAGGGTTGGGGCTTTGGAGAGCGGAGCCTGAGGTTCTGCTGCCACGGTAATGATGCTGTTAAATCCAGTGACAAGGCCAAGATTACCAGGAAATACAGCTCAACGGATAAATCAAGGCCGCATCGGAGACAACAGGAGACTGCAGCTGAGCTGATCGCTGGCTACGGGACATTTTCACGACGTTTTCACAACGTTGCACTTCCTAACACACAGCCAGCACGAGCTTAGAGCTTACAGTGTCTGTGGTATATTCTGCCCCGCCACAAAACAATGAAGGACAGTAGATTTGTGTTTGTGGTGTTTAAAGCTTTAACTGAAAAATTAAATGTATACAATTCTGTATGAGAAAGCAACATCTCTCTAGTTAGTAGTCCACAGATCTTACTGTGATCTGTTTTCATTGGAACTACTTTTTAATGAAGATAATGAATATGTGTAAGTCCCCATTCTGTAAGTGAGGTCAATATTACATTTCTGGAGTTCCCCTATTAACCAATTACCAAAATTGTTGAAAAATGATTTTCTTATGATTGTCAGCCCTTTTAATTTGTGTCTTGTTCTCGAGCAAACTATGAGAGAAGATTATATCTAAAAACTTGGGAAATGAAAGAAAAACTGTCTGGCTATATACCACTACAGGTAAGCACACAAAATGTTTGTTTTATGTTTAATATTTTAGTTTTTCATTTACTATTTTACAGGTCCATGCTTTCCCAATAATTTCCCTGGAAGGTTTTTGCAAAAAAACTATGTAATTTGGTATTTATTATATGAAAAATAAAGACAATTGGTACATTGCTAGTGTAACTTAGTTGTTGTCTATGTTATTCAGCAGGGATTTACACTTTAAACACAAAGATAATAGCTGATCACTCCATACTGAACTAAACAACCAAAGTCATGTCAAACAAAGCCAAGGTTGAACCTCAACAGCAAAACACCCCAGAAGACCAGATAAGTCCAAACCATGCACAACCTTTGTAAGCCATATGTGAACCAGAAGTTCAAGAATCGGAACACAACAGCAAATCAAAGTCAACAAGTATGTTCATATACAAATAATATAAATTAAACCACATCAAGCGTCCAGCTGCAGGCACTCAAACACGCTGGCATGGAATCAAAACAACAACACAGTCAAGTCAGGATCAACTGTAAATCCTCCACAGAGACGTAATAGAGTTAGTGCTACAGGACATTTCACTTGTAAACATAATCAAGTATTTCTTTGCCAGTAAAATAGGCGTTGTTAGTTGTAGTAGTTGGCCGACACCACAATGTCTTCATCATTCAAACACAGTCAAATACCTTTCAGTAGCCATCTTCTCTGTGAGTTTAGGTCTGTTGTGTAGCGGCTTCATTGCAGCCACCGGGGCGATGTTATATTTAACCGATCCGGGGACTGGCAGGAACCGGTTGATGGGCTGACTCGGTTTTTGGTACGATCCGGTCCTCCGAGCCATCATGTCGTCCTTCTCCAGGTCAGGCGCAGGCTCATTCTCATCATATTCATCCTCATCCTCATCTTCATATTCAAACTGGCTGTGAGACGTTGCTCGGATCACAGTCGTGTCTGGGTGAAGTTGAGGCTTTTCCATGGGAACCCTGGGGGGCTGTTGCTCCGCTCTATGAGAGAAACTCCTATGATTGAAATAACTAAACATCAAGCTGGAGAATCTCTTCGAGGATGCAAGCCACTCCGAGCGTGTTAGCGCCTTCTCAAACTGTTAGACACAAATATCTCAGCCCACCTGACGTTCAGTTTCTTGCTCCTGTCTGCCTGCACGTCCCTCTTGTTCCTCGGAGCAGCGTCAGTGGTGACCTCCCCTCCTGTGCAGCGCTTGGTGCTGGGCAGAGGCAGGAATTGGTTGTAAGTCACTGTAGCCGTGCTTTGTTTATGGAAAACTCCCGTCCTCCTCGCCATCATGTCATCTTTCTGAGGATCCGGAATCTTGTCCTCATCCTCCTCCCCCTCCTCCTCCTCCTCCTCTGTCCTCCGTTCATATTGACCCAGACCTGCGTCCATCTCAGCAGGAGTAGAGGGGCTTTCAGGGGTGCAGAATGGGAGGTCAGCTGAAGGAGGTGTGGTTTGATTGAGGTCAGCTCTGTCTACCTGGCTGTGAGAGCACCATATAAAGCTCAAAGTGCAGCCCCAGTTATGGATACTATAGTTTTAAAATCCAGGCACGAACATGCAGGTAAGCAGGTCAAGTGTGCAGAATACGGATCGCAAAGTAGGACACATTTAAAACGATAAGCCCTTCTTGCAGCAAATAAATAAAGGTAAGAAAAAACATGCAAATTTACAAAACAATAAATAAATTAAAAAAAGACTTGTGAAGATATTTTAAGCTTTTTGACCATCTGGAGGTTACCTCCAAATATAAAATGTTTCGATTTTGTACACACAGACATTACAGAAATGAGTGAATTGTGAACTTGCTACTATCATTAATTCACGGTATTGTCGGCGATGAGCAAATATCGGCTGACGTTTCTGCCCGGTCGATATATCAAGCTCTACTTGTCACAGCAGAATGTGCATGCATGCGTGTGTGACAGTGTGACTGTGTGTGTGTGTGTGTGTGTGTGTGTACCTTTGTTTCCTCAAAACTACAAGCAAATCAACACAATGCAGAGAGGTGCATTCAAACTACCTAATTTACTAATTCAAATAGGCCTGAAATGTAAAACATTCCACGAAACGACAGTGACAAGCAATCCAATTGAACCATTGAATTATTAATGGAACAGAAAGGGAGCGATTTATTCCTCAATACAGTCCACACTAATGCAATAGACTTTGGATTCAAGCCATTGTCAAGTCGCCTTATATTTGGCCTCCTCGTCCATACCTGCGTTCCCGCTCTGAAAGCTGGGAGCCCAGGCCAATGGTAGGCATGGCAACAGTTGCATTGGAAAGGAGTCGTCTTAGCAACTTCGTCTCCTCCCCTTCCCTTGACATGACTCTGTCTATTGGCTGCTCGATCTCAGTCACGCCCCCAAAGGTTACAACTTTGCTGTGACTTCGTCCAGCCTTTGCTGAATCGCTGAAAGGACTCCCATAATTTTTCTCCAGACAAGCTTGACACACAGGGACCGGGCTAGCCTCACTGTAGATACAATCTCACAAATGAAGACAGGCGCGCACACACACATACACACACCAACAGCCAGCAAAAGAGCAGTGGGAAATAAAGAGGGTGGAAAATCATGAGCAACCAGAGACAGAGGATCAGACTGTGAAGATAATGGAATGACGGGATGGAAATTATGAATCAGACAGGAAGTGTGGATGGACAGAAGAGGACAATGCATGGGGTTGTGTAGTTAAATCCCTTTCACACATACGTACATTCACAACACACACACACAGACCAAGCTTTTTTATCTACTCTAGGTAGCTACATATTCATGGTAACTGCAGCTCCTCTGGGAACACAAAAAACTCTTTATCCTATCTAATGACATCAACGCAGAGAGAGAGAAACAAAGCCGAAGCAGTGCTCAGAGCCAACAATCCCCTCTCTTTTGGTCACACACACATACACACACACACACACACACACACACACACACACACACACACACACACACACACACACACACACACACACAGAGGCCAATTCCCTGCTCTGTTTCAATGTCTGGCATAAAAGACTGAAGAGGCCTGAAGTGAACAATAGTGAGGAGAATAAACAAGCAGATGAGAACATGGGGAGCAAAAGAGAAAAGAAGAGCGGGGAAACTAAACCGAAGGAGATGTTTAGGTACTTACAAGAGGATACAAGAAACTAAAGACAAACAGCGCTGAGACTGATGAAATAATAACAAGTACAGGTAATTTAAATATTCTACTAAAGTGGCCTTAAATCTCTCTAAAGTAAACTTTATATATTTTGAAGTCTGTACAACTAATGAGCGTCTATTCACATTATGGATGAATAACCTCAAGATATTTTTTTTTATTACTGAATGAATCCATCATGTAAGCAAACTCTTACATTTAAGAAGTTAGACACAAAGATTGTTGGTCCTTTTTGCATAATAAATTACTTTAAAGTAATTTTAAGGTTAACATTTTGGAGAATACACTTATCTTCTCTCTCATTGATAGTTAGATGAGACGACCAATGTCATGTCAATTGTCCATTTAATATTATTTCAACTATGTATATTTGTGCTCTCAAACTAAAATTATAAATATTGTTATAACGTCATTTTTGATTCTGCAAGGTAACTGTTTGGTGTTTATTGTCAACAAGTTAGAATTAGTCTCAATGACAATGAAACAAATTAACAGATAGAAGTCAAAATAAAGTAAGACGGTGTTATGCTTTTATATTACTGTTATGTCTTGTATGGCCTCCTGTTACAAAATAGGCAACTGTGGCCGCAGTGATATTTTATTTAGAAATCGCTGTCACGGATAGCGTGAAGACACTTTCAGATAATGTGTAAATTCATTCAACAACATTCAGAAATAGGGTACCAAATTCCCCACTGTTTGATAAGGCTTACACAATATCTGGGTTCTTAATTCATATACAAATCTCTGCAGATTAAAGACCTTCTTCCTGCAATGATCTGCTTCAGACTGGAACTAAGACTAGAAGCACACACACTGCACATTTTCTCATTATGAAACACACACTTGACATACAGCAGCATTTAAGTGCTCTGTGCTGCATGTGTGCTGAAACAGAGAGAGAGTGTGTGTGTTGGGCACCTGGGTTCAGTCATCTTGAGTCTTTCCCACTTCTGCATATCTGCTTGGCTCATGGAGGCAGAAACCAAGCTCATTGGTCCGTCCCTCTGAGGGAGGGGCTTACTCTGAGCCCGCCTACGAGCCAAGTCATCCTTTTGCTTATTAGGGGTCGCCGTGACCTTCCCCTCTTCTTCCTCCCCATCCTCTCCATCCTCATGGCGAGGGGCGGAGTTTAGGAAGGGGTTGTCTCTGCGTGTAATGATGTCAGGGACCGCTTCTTTCTCACTGTCCATTCACAGAGCCAGTACAACGGCATCACGCGGCACAGATGTCACATCAAAGTGAAGCAAGCACACGTCAAACCACAAGTGACCACAACACCCAAAGAAGAAGAAAAAAGTAAGAGAATGGGAGAGAATTTGTATCAGTACGTTTTGGGAGAAAATGGAAGAAAAACGGCAACACACACACAAACAACCACTGGCTAACCTGATCTGCTTCTCCTGCAGTGTTTGCTGCGAGGCTCGTCTAATGCCTTCCCAGCGCTCTCGGTCTTTGCTGCTACATACAGGCTGGGGGACAAACTGATGCACCTTGGGAGCCACGGGGCTGCGATGGGCTCGTCTGGATGCCAGGTCGTCTCTACGAACATCCGGAACTTTCCGGGCCTCTGCCTCCTCTTCCACATCGGAGGAGGAGTCCCATGCAGATTTCTGAGAGCTCAAAAAGTCGTTATCGCAGCGAAGGATGATGTTTGGGGTTGGTGACCTCACTTCCTGTTCCTCCAGTATGGGAGGGCTGGGGTTGGAGACGGGATGGGGTGTCAAGGTAATGTCAGATTATGAAAGATCCATCGTTCGTAGCAACGTAGCGACATGCGGAGTTCGGATTTGACATTCGTGCACAAATATTGTGATATGGCAAGGCCCTTTTTATAGACTGTGTATAAGAAGTGCGGTTACATCAAAAAATACCACACCAATTTGGAAGTAAATCAAGGCCATTGAAACCTCTATTGTGATATTAATGACTGACGTGATTTGAACAAACATCTGCCGTTCGTTAAACACAGAAAAGTAGCGAGCAATTAGTCAGATCTGCAAACACACTCATCAATAAGCTAGATTGCTGAAAGATAGCTTCACAAACCAAAAGTCAAACCTCAGCACTCGTGTAAATGGAGCACCAGGCAAAGAAAACCCACAAACAAAATTACCATCAAAATGATCCGTTAGTGAACACGACCAAGACTGTCAAACCACGGCAGCAGCGGCTCTCATGCCCCTCCTCTCTGACCTGCTGAAGCGAACGGCAGCGGGGAGAACTTTGATTCCTGTCTTCTCCAACTTCTGCAGCCTCTTCTGATCCAACACTTCCTGAGTCACCTTCTCCTCTTCCTGTTTTAGTCTTTCCGCATTATTCTCAGGCGCCCAAGTGACAGTCTTGGGAGTTTTGTATTGAAGTCCGGTTCTCTTGCACTGCTCTGAAGCGGCTTGAGTGTGACTGGGGAACGATGTGTAATGGCATGAAAATATTAGGGATGAGGATGTCTGTGTGTCTCGTGTGATTTACCTTTTCCTTCAGCTCAATATCTAGATTTTTTTTCCATTGCAGCACAAAGTAACAAGGGTACAAAATGCATAGTTTGCATCCGAGTTATTCAAAGCACTGATTTGTTGGTCATTACCTTCGCTGCTCTCCTTCCTCTGCGTGTGGTTTTCGCCGTGGAGTCGGGATGTAGGAGCTGGCGTTGGTTCGGTTGGGAAGAAACTGGTTAAAGGGAATGGAGCCCCTGGATTCACTGCTGGCAGTCCGTCTGGCCAACATGTCATCCTTCCGCACATCTGGCCTCCTGCTGGGAGCATCAGCCTCCGAGTCGCTGCCTCGCCCTGGGCAAAGAGCAATGGAGCATAATAGAGAATTAAAGAAGGTTAGAAAGTATGTCAGGGGTTATTTTAATTGGTCCTTGCATAATAACCTCTGCAAACGATATTCAAGATCATTATTAGTAGCACCATTTTGTTCACAATATCTCCAATGCTACAAATGTGTTCCATGTCAGTAAGGACAAAAAAAACGTTGAAATGGGACGTGACATATTCATCTCAAATTTCGAGACACTTTTAAGCATTTTTGGCATTTACAATGACACCACATGGTGAAATCAGCTCTGTATTCAGATAGGAAAGAAGAGCACTTATTTTAAACAAGCTGCAAGGTTAGTTAAACTTATTTGAAAGAGATTGAAGGATTATTATCAACACAGTGTTCCCACTTTCAGTTTAACCTCATAATAAAGAAGCTTAGATATTTGGCTAAACTGTCGGCTTGTTACAACCAGTCGGATTTGTCCCCAAATCTCAGCAACTACTTTTGGTGACAAATATAAATACTGACCAAATGAAGTTATATTAAACCAGAATAATTATATAAATGTAGATGCAACACTATTCTCTTACTATCTGTTACAAGGTTATTGTGCATAAATTGTGTGCAAACACACAGACAGACAGAATAAGACAAACTGTCTCCCGTGTCTTTCTTTCTAGTTGGGTAATAAATATTATTTTGTAAGGCAGCACACTTTCTCTGTGGCCTCTTGGGAATGTGGATGAATAAATCTATTCCCAGCTCTGGAATAGTGTTTTTCTTGTCACCCTGCAGCACGCATATTATACTGTCAGCATAAAAGATACAAACAGGATGCCTGTGATACTCCCCTCAAACACACACACACACACACAAAGACTGACATACGACAGGCAGGATGTTGACCTCAGCCAGGTCCAAATCTCTAGTGATTGCTACTCAGACCAACAGCTGCTACATCTGGGGCACACGCACATGCACACACACGCACACACACACACACGTTCAGCTGTTGTCCACAGCCCGCCTGACTGGACATAATATACAAAGGTTAAAACCCCAACATGTTAGAGACCAGCAGTTAGACTATTTATGGATGAGTGAGTGGGTTTTGTGTTGCTGCTTTAAAAGGATTTTTTTTGGGAAATAGGCTTATTTGCATTCTTTGCATCCGATGAGAAGATGGGGCTAGCTTAGCTTAGCATAGTGACTGGAAGCTCTCTCTGATGTTCAGAATGTTTTATTTTTGCTACTTGGGAGGCATTTATCAGAACCAACCATCACCGTTGCCTCGATTCACCACATCAGGAGAAGGGCTGTGCTGTGAGCGAGAGCCAAAGGAGTCCAGACTGTCAAAAACAAAAGCAAACCGATTTTGAAAAACATGATTACTGTTCAACAGTGGAAAATCACATGAGGGTTTTGTATCGATGGGTTTGAATCGAGTTACTAAAATGTAGCCTGTGCGTACACACATTTGGGTACATGTGTGTGTCTTGACAGACGTCTCTCACCTGTCTAGGGAGCTGTCGCGAGTGTGTCGTGGTGGAGACAGAGAATCACTCCTCTCGGAGTCCCAGCAGTCGTAGCCGCTGTCCCTAACGCTGCGCTTTTGTGAACTGTCGCCTCCTTCCTCACTCTCCTACAAAAAAACACACATCAGGAAAATACATGGGGAAAAAAGACAACAATGACGACAATGGTTTGAGAAATTGATTGGAAAGGAACAAAGGAAACAAAAGAAAAAGTGGTCTTGTTTGAATAGGCCAATTGATCAAATAGATAAAAATGTGCAGAGCCACTCTTCTTTCTCAACTCCTATATCCTGTTTCTGTTTTCTGTCTCTCCCTGAAATAGGAGTAGCTGTGGTGCAACAAAAACAAAAAATGTGTTTGTGTCCTGTCTCTCCTGCCCCCCAACAAAGACAGGAAACTAACAAATCCACCCCCTACACCTCCTCCACACTGCTATCTGTCTCTCGGTCTCTCCCTCTCCTCCCCCGTCCTCGCTCTGTGCTCTTCACTGTGTTCACTCACCACCTTCATTTGAGCAAGAAGCCCTTCAAACTCCTTGAGGTTGAGCGTAGGGCCACTGTAGGAGGCACAGCCGCTGGCAGCCTTCCCAAGCCAGAACACAGTGTTCAGCACCTGAGAAACACAGATTCAGGGGTTTCATGTATATTCATAAAGGCTAACACATTAGCATAGAAGATAAAGCCAGAAAATTAAATGAAAGGACAATAATTACTCACGTTTTTTATTTTGCGGTTGCAGTCAGAGTTACTGATGAGAGAGAGAGAGACGTGTGTTACTGTCGTGAGAACTTCATTAAAATGTACATAAACGGGACTAAAAAGCCAGACTATTTACTTGAGGTTAGCTCGAATGGAAGTGTCCTGCAAGTCCCCGGGGTCAAACAGCTGGGAGCCCTTCAGGCCAAACTCCTCGCAGCCCCGCAGGAAGACTGACAGGTTGTCCTACGAGAGGGACAACAGGGGACCACAGTCAGAGTTTGTCACTTTGATGAAGTAGCTGGTTTACAGGGATGAATGTCACACTCCAGTGTCTTCTTACCAGCCCGGCGATGGGGGTGGGCAGTCTGTTGATCTTCTTGACCAGCCCTGGTTTGATTGCACTCAGCAGCCTGAGTGGAGGAGGGGAGAAGCAGAGATTTATTGAGTCTTAGAGGAGGTTATGCATGCTATTGCGACTTTAGACATCAAAAACTGAGTGGAGGTGATGTCAGAGGCTTACTCGCATAACAGGATGCCGTTCTCCAATCCGCTGCGGAAGTCCTTGTCTCCAAAGCTCTTCCCCGTAACAGCCTGGAGGACGGGAAGAGACAGATGTAAAGGAGGTGAAATGGAACTATGGCTGCAACGGACCATTATTTTTATAAAATAGATTAATCTGTTGGTTATTTTCTGGTTCAATCAAAACATTGTTTTTAAAATATTTTGTTTATTTTATCTATTGCTAAATTCGATGAAAAATGAATCATTATTGACAATTGATTAATTATTGAAGTCATTTATCCCACAGAAATGCCAAATATTTTCTGGTTCCAGCTTCTCAAATGTGAAGATTTGCATTTTGTAACATTGTAAAGTGAATTATTTTGGGCTCCTGGCATCACAAGATGCTGCTTTCTGACATTTATGAGTTTAAAGGAGGAAATAAGTAATTAAAAAAAGAATCAACTGATTATATGCAGCCATAATGCGATTGCTATAATTCACAGATAAGTATTAAGCATAAAAGTGATTGAAGTCTGTTGAAATGTGCCCCCACTGTGTCCCTGACAGAGGAACCTGCTGCTGCCCGGTTCACCCATCCCCCAACATTTTTTGCTTCAGTAGAAACTAAATTAGAGTGACGCCAAGCCACTGACACACTGCTCTGTGCCCTCATTCCATTTCCCCTGATTTAGATGCACACAGTCTTAGCCCGAGCGAACGACAACCTCAGTCCTCCAACCTGGACTCCAATTCTATCCTGCACAAGCGGGAGAGGAGGAGGAAGCTAACATTGACAAACTACCGCAACACCAACCCACACACATGCACAGCTTTCTAGAGCGGTTGTGTAACCAGCAGCCTTAGGTGAATGGAAGAAAAGAGAGATTTGACTCTTTGGACTTCTAATCCAGATTAGCGTGGATTATAGTTAGCACCACTGTTAACTGCAGGCACACTCTCTACTGATCATGTGCTCCTATACATCCACCCACAAAAACACCTAGATTTACTCTGAGCCAATATGCAAAAATGTGTCTGCAACTGACAAAAATTATAATCTGACGATACTTTGACAGCACAATACTTGAGTCTTTTTGCTTATTTGCTTTATCAGTCTTCAAGCGCTATTTATGATTAATTTCCATTTATCTATGTACAGTTCTGAGATGAACACACACACACACACACACACACACACACACACACACACACACACACACACACACAGTGCATCTGCAGCTATGAAAATAGCCTATTGTTTTATAGTTATGTGAGTGCTAACCAGATGTTTCCTATTGTCATCTTTTTCTTTTTCTCATCTTTCATCACACTGTTGTACACACACACACACACACACACACACACACACACACACACACACACACACACACACACACAGGCATATGTCATGTTTATTAAGGTTTGACTCCATGTCTTTGAAACATTTACAGCATGGTCATGCATAATTGATGGATAAAGGAGAGTACTGTATTGAAGGAGAGCAGGACAAATGTGTTTGTGTTTTGTGTAGGTAGTGTGTGTGAGTGTGGGATGCCGGACACAGACAGTGGGTGGCGGGTGGAGGTGGTTAACGAGTGGTTATGTGAAAAACGCTGACACAGAAAAACAGTAATTAGACACTGCGACTGATGTGAGCATACATGTTTTGGATGAAAAAGTCTAGAAAGTTTAGGCAGAGGCAAAAAGATTGTGTGTGTTAATGTAAAAAAGAGAGACAGCGCTTGTATGTGTGTGAAGTGACCATCCATATTCTGCTACAAAGACCAAGCCAAAGGCCTTGGGGGTATTTCAACGCCAGCAACGGTAACTCGACCCTCCCTCGCTTCCTCTGTCCCCACAGTGGACTGCTCTGCTCAGTCTGGGTGAATGGCAGCAGCAGCTACCGTTTAAACCCCGAGCTGAGACTGTGTGGGAGCAGAGGAGAAGCAGAAGTAGGCTAAAATACCCTGTACTTCCTTTTCATACTGCTGTAAAAAAAAATGTGGAAAGAATGAGAGGCTAGAAAAACAGAAAGTAGTAGAGGAGAAAAATATGCAGTATATCAAGTTAGAGGTCTATTTTTTCACAATAATGTGCTGTAATGCATAAAACAGACAAAAAAGGATTTGGGTCATAATAATATGGGGCCCTGCAGCTGCAGTTGACACAGTTTTTGTTTGTCTATCATGGGGACAGTCGGGCCTCCTGAGTTGACCCTAAGTGTATGTGTTACCATAACCATTAGAGTCACAGAGATAAGCATCTATTTTAAGATGAATACAGTGTTTAACAATAGTGTATGTTGTTAAGATATTGACAGACTCTTATAACACTTTGGATAAAACATGGTAAGTTAACTTCCTGGTAAAAGAAAAGACCTTTCACATGTTTCTGAAGTTGGGACTGATTTAGGACTGGTTTGGGACTGTTTTCCATGCTTGGCTCAGTGATGTTGATGCTAAATTGAACCCTGAACTGCCTGAACGTACTTCCAGTAAAGCCAGTTGATGGAGATGTTAAGAGTTAGAGCCCCAGTGTGGTGCACAGACCGCCAAGTGAGGCTTGTGTTTTCATTCATGGTGTTACAGAAGCATTAGTCTTTCTATAACGTTATCACGTGCTGTCGGCACTAATGGACTAAAGTGACATACAGAGAAGATAAGAAGACAGAAAAGGGGGGGACTGAAAGAGAAAGACCGAGATTTAAAGTCATAATCCAGATCAAGAATGAGTTTAATCTGGATCAGAGTAATTAACCAGAGTGACTCGACACTAGAAAATATCTCTTCAGCTGCCGACACTTGATATTTGTTCATAATGAGGAGCAAAAACACCTCCTCTGTGTAATCCAAGCACACTTATTGAACAACATATCTTATCCTATGTAGTATGACATCAACATATTTGTAGCTGTTAGCTGTACATTTTTAGTTATTGTTATTTGTTGTGAAATCTGTAATTTACCTCTGAGATTTTGTGCAATTCAAGTAAATTTAAGTACCAAAGTACCAATTTGAATAAATGATTTCACTCTGTATGCATTGCATCCTAAATAGAGTCCAGTTTAGTGCACTACTTCTTTTGCTCACAGCTCAATCAAAGTTGGAACAACACAAACTAATGCTGCTTGAAAATTCTGCACAATGCAAATCAGAGTCAGTCCATTATGTATCATAATACAGCACATTATAACCAACCCTTCTCCATTTGTCTGCAGCATTCTAGTGCTTGACCAAGCGTGTAGATGTCTGTGGCAATCTCCGACTATTCTAGCTTCCCACAAACTTTCTTGAGGCATGAAAGACGTCTCTGCCAACAGCAAATTTGTGTCTTCATCATTATGTTCACATTCTTTCAGTATAAACAGTATTTGATGGATGGAAAATCCCATGAATCCCTGCTCCCACACTCTCTTGTGCAGACACAGCTGGCCGTCTGCGACCATTGGAGTTAATCTGCTTCGGACAGACAGCTGTGACATCTGGCACGCACTCACACGCAAACACAGACACACATTCTTTCATTTATTCCCTGCGTGACAGACGCCCAACTCTTGCTATGTACTGTATGCCATGCCGGTGACCGCAGAGGTTAACTACTGTCACTAAAGTTAACTTTGTGTTTCTCTAGCCTGTGCAGCTTTAAACTGCTCAACGTCACATCCAACAGGTGTAAAGCACATTTGATGGTGTGCATCAGCCCTGAGACGGTCTAATCCCGCCTTGTCTCGTTTTTTAAACAGATATAAAGGTCTCGTCTGTGCCAGTCTTATTTCCTGATGGGGTCATGTGGTGATATATAGCCTACTGCTCTACTGCCCCCCTAGAAACAGTGACACCTGAGAGCCTGCCCATGTTATGTTCCCATAGTGACCAGTGTCACCCAATCGGGGAGTGTCTGAGGAGTGTGTGAGCAGTATCATGCATAGCTGATTGGCATGTGTGTGTGCGTGTGTGTGTGTGTGTGTGTGTGCGCATACACTTTGCATACTCTTACAGACAAGGCAACACACATATGCAGGCTGAAAATGCTGCATGGAGTGTAGTGTGGCACGGCTAACCCTGAATCATCCCCACCTGTGAGAGTGCATAAATACAACACTAGAAATAGACCGGACTGAAAATAACTGGAGAATTAGGAGGCAGGAAGACGACAAAACAAGAGGGACAGCGAGCAAAGACACTGCAGGAGAGATTAAGACTTAGAGGCCAGCATTAACCTAGACTACGCTGGTTGTGCTCACTACTGATGTTACATAGCAGCTTTTAAGTACAGAGCAAAACGTGTCCACTGCACTCAGTATCAAAACGTGTCTATAATTGTAAGTTGAAGCCATTTTTGTAGTACCTAAAAAAAAAAAATCATTGTGTGCGAATGCCTAGATGTATTAAGTTCAACTGTACTGATTGATTTAGAAATAAGTTTGAGTTATCCATAGGTGCAAAAGTAGATTTGAGTATATTGGGTTCCAGAAAAACGAGGCTCAAATAATAGAACAAGACATTAAAGAGTCAAGCTAGCTTTTGTTTTTGACTCCAGCTATATTTCTTTCTTGTAAATATTTGTAAAAACGCTTTGGAAAAAAGATGGTTGTAACGATATTTAACGGGAGTTTGGAGTAATGATGTCAGAAACAGAAACAAAGCCACAATGCTCGCAGAATTTTTTGTCTTGTTCACTTATTCTATGATCGCATATTGCTCAATCTAAATCATTCCTTTGCTAATTTAAGACTTTTAGGATGGATGCGTGGACACAACACACTCCTGCTTTTAACTTTAAAGGTCATAGGAAAGGGCTCTATTTCTTTGAGATGTGTGAGAATTACTAAAAGCCTTGCTGATAACTTAATCCTTCAAACTGGAATACATACGCAATCTTTTGTCATCCTCTTTTGTGATTGAGGCCACAAGTATGACAAGTATGAGAATAAGAGACATCTAACCTCAACATCATTCATCGAAGGGGTAACTGTGCATATTAATATCTCTAAAGCCACATAAATAGGCCATTACTCTCCACAGACGGAATTTTTTCTCTCCATAAATGCTGATAATTTAAGATTTTCTTGCACTGTATTTGGGACACTGACGGATCTAAATTGGGTGGATGGGAAACGAATGATCTACTTATGTGGCCTCAGGAATCTTAAAAGTAATCATGGAGGGAAGATGGCGAACCATTTAACTTTGACAGACAGATAAATGAAAGAAAACCACCCCTCTCCAGTGGATGCTCATGTCTACTGGTTGGGACCAGTTCAGCCAAAACATGTTTAATTTCTTGTTATGTTCAAATATTGTTTAGAGGCCTAAAGAGGTAACACTTTACAGCACATTCCTTTCCTGTCCTCTTAATAATTTTAACTATGTATTTGTCAACACCTTGTGTCCTTACTTACCCCAGGTTGAAAACAACTGCTATAAACAGTATAGCATCTTTAAAACTGGTTGGATGCATGTTCAATCTTTAATTTGATTTCAGTCTCACCAGAATAGTGATTCAGATCAATTAACATATCTGTTTACATAATCAATCTTTAATCAGTTTTGTTGGTTTGTTTGTTTTTGCTTGTCTTAACCCGTCTGTCATCTTCACTACTTCTCTAACAATGTAAATACGCCTTTTAACTCAGTTTTTCTTTCACCACAATAATTCTAATTGGATGTCAGGACTGTTTACAGTCCAGCATTTACTTTTAGATTTGTCTATTATCTATCCATCTTCTATCTCTCTATCTACCCCTGCCTGGGGGAGTCCTGTGAAAACACAGCCAAGGTGTGAAGTTAAAGCCCAAACTTTCACATCAAAGTTAATTGTGTTGTCCATCCAAGCCTTTATTTCTTTCTCTCAAAAATCTGAGTTGGCAGGGCACAGAGAATAAATAGGTCATAACGCAGCTCCACGGGCGAAATCATGATTCACCACTCAGGCTTATAGAGAGGCGTTTTTTTTATTATTTATTATATCCGAGCAGATGATGGTGGAAAAGCGATGCAGCAAACCACAACATGATAATCTCATCCGATGCGAACAGCGACTGCTAGGGCCTCGTGCGTGAACGTTGGCCCGGTTTCATTACCATGGCAACCGGAATCCCCTCACGCGCAAAGATGGGGGCGTCACACCTTTTAGCAAGTAAAAAGATCTTCATGGATAATAAACACACGTAACATTAATGACTACTGTGAGAGATTTGCATGCATGTTTTTGTTTTTGTTTATCTTGGTCAGTGTTTAAAGTCCCACCCCCCTCAGTGCTCCTGTGTGTGTTAATTAACACCAAGAGCCACACATGTGTTAAAACTTTTGACACACACGTTTGTCCGCGCGCCGCACAGCCGTTGTCCCTCACGGTAACCGGACACTGCATCGTCCCTACGAGAGGTGACGATATGCACGTATTTGTATCCGCCGGTGTGGTGCGTTTGTGTGCCGCCTCCCCCTGAGCGGTCACTTCACTTACCTCTATCCATTTCTGAGCCTCCAAACAGGCCGGTTCGGGAAGGTTCGGCCCCGGCTCGTCCCTCGGCGAAGCATTCGGGACATCTCGACCTGCAGCGGGGCTGGCCATCTCCGGGCAGGCCGTTTACCGATGACTAGTGTGTGAGTGTGTGTGTGTGTTTGTCGGACGGCGATGGACGGTGATACGTGATAAGACGTGTTGGTGGTTCTCCCCCTACTCCCGTTATCCTCTCCTCTCCTCGCTGTAAACAGTCAACCTCCACGCGCACCAGTCAGTGCGTTGTGTAGCTCTCTCGTGCTCCAAGCAAGTCCTGCTCAAAAGGAGGTGTAGAAAGAGGGAAAAAAGCAAAGAAAAAAAGAAGCAGCAAGCTTGTCGCGAGCCCGTCACTGCAACACGAGCCACGAGCTAAAAATAATGATTCTTGTACGCAGCCGGACTGCGCGAGGCTGCCGCCGCGCATTTTGTTAGACGTGCACGCGCAGGCAGGAATCTATGCGGGGGAGGTCGAGAGGGGTAGAAAGAGATAGAAAAGATAGGAGAGAGAGCGAAGGATAGGGGAGCTAGTAAGTCCACAGAGGCCACAAAGAAATGTCCATATCCACCAAAAAGTCTGAAAGGTTTAATTTTTCAACATTTTATTTGTTCAGTTAATTCTCCTCAGGGCTGTTGATGAACAAACACGAAAAGCAGGCATCTACCCTGGGGCCCTCAGACCCCAAAGGGCCGTTGTTCATTTAGTAAATTAGATTAGTTTAGGAATATGCACCACCAGATAATTGTCATGTTTTCAGTGTGTATGTGCCCCTGTATCAAAATGTGTTGAGACAGTCATTATTTCCGTTGATATTGAGCCACATATTCCTATGCGTTTAATCAAATTACCACAAACAAACGTAGTAAACCTGAGCAAAATGCAATGAAGCTGCCATCTACACAGTAGATAGCGTGCGCTCTGAGGCTGGTGGGCACCTCAGGCAACATAACGTCCTTTTACTCGTGAAGCAATTTGTTGACCCTTCAGTGGATACATTTATAATACGGAGTCTATAGATAGAAATATCCTCTGTGTATATTGTGAAGTCATTGAGTGAAAGACACAATAGCAACATGAACTCTATACTGTGACCAAAGAATGGTTTGACAGTCAGTGTTAATAAGGCACAGATGTCAGTTTGCCCTTAAATATGATTTAAATGCATTTTCAAACCTCATCTCCGAAATGGAGAAATAAAGACACAACCAAAGGGTAGTGTAGCCGTATGTCCTTCCTCATATACATATTAGCCAGTCTGTATGAATAAGGTTTTGGGAAACATCAGGGCCTTTCAAGCGCTTTGTCCCTATCAAAAGAGAGTCCTGTCATTTAAGTGAATATACTGTACGTCACACTGCGTTTGCTATTTTGCAACACAGAGAAAGGTATTGTCTGTAGCCACAGTGATGAGTGGACTGACCACACAATCTAATTGACAACTCCAGTCCTTCACCTCCTTACAGCTGAACTGCAGCCAAAACCAGCCAGGATGAGCCCCAAACTGTGAGAGCCACAGGACATCAACCACTTCATCACCTCATGTGACAGATGAATGACCGGGTAGTCGGCTAAAATGCAGACTGGTGTTTGCGGGGGAAGTCAAGTGTAGAGCTATAGATTAGTCGGTTTTAAAGCAAAAGCCAGAAATACGCCAGCAGACACACATACATCTAATGTTTGCTTTATTGAATTCTCACAGCTGCTTCACCAACAGAACTACAGCAACATAGTAAATAGAAGGTGCATAAAGGTAAACAAGTGCACAGCCTAGAGACATACAGTACCATCACCCTGCATAACAACAACCCAACAGAGCAGCATTTGGAGGTTTTGTATTTTCTGCGTTTAACTTTCACACTAATCGGGTATTTGTGAATGAAGTGAAAATCCATTGTCATAAAAAGTGCAAACGCATTTCAAATTGTATTAATGTGAAAGCAAAACGACTAAGTCACTAATAAACATTTTGCACTTTAAATTCAAACTTCAAAAAGAAAACGTCAGTTTTCCTAAACAACGGCGGCCACCCAAGACCACCACTCAAAAGATCGTCTGTATTCTCCGAACAATGGTTAAATTATTCCTACGGACACATTTGGGCTGTTCTGAGGAATGTCAGATCCTTATAAAACTCAACCACACAGAAATTGAGGGCATTCAGAAAAAACATTTCTCCACACAAGTTCTGTCTTTTCCAGCTCACTTTTCTGTATTCTATTTATTGGCACAAAAGGTATTTAAGCATCAGATTTTTGACACAGACTCTTCAATTATCACATACAAAAAAAAGCTGCAGAAAAGACAAATGCACACAAGCAGTGGTGAGATCTGACCGCATGGTTAACAATTCCCGTTGCTGAATGATATCACAGAAAACTGTTTGTACGAGCGTGTATCGGTTTAGTATCGGCAGAACAAAAAAGGGTTTGAATGGTGAGTTTGTGTTTATGTGTATGTGTGTGCTTTGTTCAAGAAATGAAGGAACAGTATGTGGCAACAATATGTGCTTTATAGTGCATGGTGTCTGCAGATGTGTGGGTTCAGGGTGCCTGCCTGTTGTGTTTGCCATGTGAATGCTTCAGGACATTTTGGTTCACAATTTGAATGCGCGTCCTACCGAATATCTAACTATGACAAAGAGCCACCGCAGAGAAACGGACCTCGCCTTGCTCTCGCTCCATGAATCCACGGCACACTTTGGATGCATCCTGGACATGTATAAAAAGGAGAAAAAAATAAAGTAGAGTTACTTCTCATAAGGTTTTTGTGCCACTGTACACAAAGTAGAAATACTGCACTACATTTGGTCAAAATATAATACATCACATGATGTAGTTTTTGCCAACATTGCCCACTCAGTGGAATTGTGAATGCATGTCTTCTACTTGATAACTAATCAATGTAAGAATCTCTCATTTGACTTCAGGAGTTAATCACAACATTCAATGTTGCCATTTCATCTGTAATGCATGTAGCGCCCTCTTGTGGTCGTTTGATGTGACAATCGTACAGACCTGAACCTCCATGACTTCCAAACTGTGACTAAACACATTTTGTAGCTTAGTCATATTCATCATGCTCTTCCTCGACAGCTTAAGTTACTAATCTAATATCTCAAACAGAACTGACTTTCATGGCTTACAGTGGCGGTTCAAGTATAGGGTGACACATAACATTGCTTAAATTCCAATTATCCCTTATGATCCATCCCTATTTGAGATTTGAGTGTGCATTAGCAAAGTTTATTGATGCAAGACACTTGGGACCAACCACTCCCTATTCCAGTTAATACCACCATGACTCATCACAGGCCGAGTGCCGAAAGAAACTTTGCTAACAATTCCTTTCAACATATCGTGAATTGACGTCAACTGTGAAAGAATAACTAATTTTACCAACCGTTATGAAGGACTCATCTTTGGTAGCTCCGTGCTTCACTGGTCCATTCATTCTCCCGTCTTAGAAACAAAAAAAAACAAAAACAAAAAAAAGTCAGGAATCCACAACATGAAAAGACATAAAGAAATGTACACAATGGCCTGTGGATGTGCTCACCAAATTCATAAAGTTGTCCATTTGCATTGACGAAGGCAATAAAGTGGAAGTTTATTTTATCGGCTTCCGGCTGTAAAAGTTCAGTGAAGAATTTATATTCAGAGCAAATACTGAGATACAAAAAGGCTTCAGAGAAGACAAACACAGAGAAGTAACACATTGCCATGAACACAAAGTCTCTCATCTCTGATACCCCTTTGAGAACAGGTCAAACCCACATCAGAATCTATCTGAATGAGTCAATTACTCTCAGATTTAAACTTAAAGTGTATCGATACACTGCAGACGGGAGTCTCGTATGAATTAATTAAATGTGGGTTGTCCCATCTACCATCAGAAAATTGAATATGTAAGAGCCATTAGTTGATATTGTGGTGAAGTATCTTACCCGGCACTGGCCCTGCACTGCAACCTCATTGTGAACCTCCCAGATCGCCTGGAGAAGAAACATTTAGAACATGTCAAATTAATACTACTAAAACAAAATCATTCTACTCCGTAAAGTACATATGCAGAGATGTTTCCAATAGTAAAATTGCAAATCAGAAGTGTAACTTTGGAAAGGTTTGAAGACATATTCTTAGGACATTCTGTAAGTCAGCCATCAAGAGCCCTTAAAGGGACATAGATTTAGGTGTGTGGCGCCTCCAAGTGGTTAAAACAAAACCAGTTTTAGAGCACCTCAGATTTAGCTCGTAGACAATGAAATCACAGATTCAAAACATTAAGCAGATGTTTACATGGTTCTCCACCAGATGTTTGGCACGGTCATCAGCAGACATGTTTGCGGTCTCATCTAGAAACTTCTTCAGGGCAGAGCTACCATCTGAAAAGACCCCAAAGCAGAATTAAGTTTATCAGAAAATATGCCATTCACTCACATTAACATAGCCCAAATCACAACCTGCCACACTAAACTGTATTGGCAATCAGCCAAAGAGAAATAAAATACGAGTATTAATGGTAGGGATAGAGTGTTAAAACTACCCAGGACAATAAAGCAAATAACTTTGAATATTAGGCTTTTTCCTCAGTAACTAATTGCTAAATTTGTAATTTAGTCACAGTAAAAGTCAGGGCTGCTCCATCAGTCTAAAAAGCACTTAATATGGCCTCACTTTTCAACCACAGAAAACAAAGTAAAAGTACACTAAAACTAATGTATGGGTTGTAATTTGAATGACAGCAAGATAGCTCAGCAATGAAAAGAAACTGCTGTGTCATTGACACACACCAACTGCACTCACCAAATGTAATTTTGCTTTTGTTATTGGCCACAGCATGCAGCATGGCGATAGTGCCACAGGAATTGACTGCAGTCTGCTTCAGGAAATAAACCTCAGAGCCGCCATCAACTTTGTCTTCCTGCTGCTTCCTGAAAGACTCATGCTGCAAAACACAGGCAGATGGGGCATGGTTAAGGTTTGGGCACACATCAACTGCTCACATTGCACAGTCAATCATGTCTCTTTAAACGTTTACATGGATATGGTCAAAACTGGAAACGGCAATCAACCAAATAGAAACAATGAAAACCTATAAATCACGGAAAGAGATTAAAATAGTCAATTCAATATCTTTGGCCTGGTTTATCAGACAAACATTTTTCACGATCACCTGATATATTATAGAGTTAAATGTATTGCTAGTGGTTTCTTTATTGTGGCTCTTGTCCCTGTAGATGTCATCTGAATCCCTGGCTCACAACACAAACGAGAATGATAGAGTCTGTGCCTCGGTTTAACAGGATAACTAGACTTCATGTTAGTGGCTTCCATCCCAGTTGCCACACTATTCTACCAGTCACATAACAATACAGCTCTAATCCCTCTGCATCCATGCCCTCCCTGCACCTCAGTCTCACCCCACCCATGACGGCCCTGCATCAGTGGCTCACCGCACCCTTCATTTCCAGGAAGTAGTCCCCACCGCCCATCAAACGAGTCATTCATTACCTGTTGTGTCAGAGGGAAGAGCAGCATCAAGGCACAGCATGGTTTAGGGACGGCAGAGAGTTGATCCCCCTCCAGACCCAGCACGTCAACGAAGCGCCAGCTTTCACCCACGCCTAGCTTGCTCATCATCTGGAAACACAAAAAGCCAGGACGAAAAACGAGTCAAGACTACCTAAAATACACGTGAAACTGATGAGGGTTGCGACTTATACATGATCCCTCCACCCTCCTCACGGTGTTCAAAGATGCTGCGTTGTGTTGGTCCAGGAGGACCACACCCTTTAGCCGAGACACTGGGCACCATGCTGAGGATGATGATGCTGCCGCTCATACGAACGAAAACACAGAAACGCTTTTCCTGTTTGATGACGCATCTCCTTTTGATATCGGCGGCCACTTTTTTTTTCCTTTCCTTTTTACCTTAACAGTTGAAAAATATCATTTGAATGGCGGGATAGCAACGTGGTGGCATGGTGTCTTTTATTTTTCTTCCTTTTTTACCGGTTTAACGGCACTCACATCTAGCTCGCTACTGTAAAACTTACCTGACAATATAATCTAGCAGTTAACGAGACCACTACGTCACCATTGCCTGGTTAGCTTAACCGTCACTCACCTTGTTCAGCATCTGCAACGACAAAAACAGAGGCCACAGGTGAGTTTGCGGTTTGAAAACGTTACGGTGGTTAGAAAGGTAATAAACCAAAGTTATTCCCCCTTCATCCCCTCACCTCCGGGTTGATCTCCATTGGGGTCCACTCCATTTTTGCACTGTTTCGGGTGTGACTCTGCGATTTGGGTGTGCTTGTCTCGTCGGTTGGTAGCCGTTTGTTGAAGTTACAGCGCGTGCCCATGCTTTATTTATGCTGCCGGTCATACCACTTACCGGCAGACACGAGGGGTGGCCTCGGATCAGATAACCGTTGGTGTTCATATTTAAACGGCCTTCTGAGAAATATCAAATGGATTTGAAATGCTACATTTGTCTTGCTACACATTCATGTGTGTAGTCTAATCCCAGAAAGATATATATATTCCTTATTTATAAAAATAAAAAAACCTTAGATCACACCGCTAAATGTGAAGACCACGTTCATTCTAGAAGAAAATACGTATAATCCCAATCCCTCGCTATCAATAATGGTCCTGACCAATACATTTAAATTATTGGCCATTTAAATAATGGGCATTTTTATCATCCAATTTATTGATAACTGTAATGGTGTGGATTACACAGATCACATGTTATCATTCAGGCCATATTCTATGATAATGTCGTGGAATACCGTGAGCCCCTATGTGGCTGCAGTGAATGTCCTAACTACAATATCTGTGCTCTAACTGTGTGAATACATTCTTACCAGTGGTGAAACATGTTCTCAAGTACTGTACTCAGTGCCATATTGAGGTACTTGAGTGTTTCCATTGTATGCTACTTAAAACAATACTGTGCTTTTCACTCCACATTATATATTTGACAACATTAGTCATTAGTTGAATTGCAGATTCAGATTGTTAATACAAATATTAGTTGACTAATAGATTATGTTGTGTTATTATGGATTAAGATACCCTGTGGTACATATACAAAATGTAGACAAATATATAAAAACATTAGCAATGTATACACGGTAATGCATTACTTTTTAAATATGATAAGGCACTTTAGCTCCAGACATTCATGCTAACATTCTTCATGTGTTTCACATTCTACCATGGTCTGCAAGAACATGCTTGTTTACTGGAACTAACATTATCTGAAGTGCAACAGAACACTCTTTGCCAAATGTGAGCATAGTTCAGGGGGGCAGTATAGAGCAATATACTGCCAGGGGAATGATACTCAAATGTGTCGTGTTTTCCTAGTTTTTATCCACCTGTTGGTTCAAGTTGGAAGTTTGTTAAGTTCTCTAAGCAACTATCTGCGTCTGTTTGTTTCCTCGTGGTGGAAATTCATTTGATCATGTATGCAATGCAATGTAGTGTAATGTAATAATGTATCCGTCAAGAAAACCTACCATATTTCAAATGTATCCATGGGCTCTTGTAAAAAAAGTGACAAAAAAGATTCTCAAAATGCATCTCAGTGTTGAAGAAAAACAGAAAGACACGTGAGGCAAGAACTCCCATCTATCTTTCATTTTAATTTTCTCTGATTACATGGAATGTTGAACAAATGAAACTGATACATTTGGATAATCCATAGCTCACAGCATATTCAGATGCAGCCTGGATACAAAATGCTATCAGATTTATACGATCAAGATCTTTACTTTTAAATCTGCTCGATTGTGAAGACACTTGATTGCAGTAATCATTCATTCTTACCAAAGACATTGTTTGAATGCCTGGTGAGAACAGCTCATGTGAAACTACTCACAAGACAACATTTTTTACATGTGGACAACGGAACAAAATCTAACTCACTGGAGTTTCACTTCTCCTATATGCAAAAAAAAAGAACAAGAAAAATCTAATTTTGACCTTTGCTTTGACCTCAGTTTCCTATATGCACACCAGCATGCCTATCCAGTCAACATGTGTGGAGGTGAACGGTGTAACTCCTTTACCGGTAGGTTGAGGATGGATGGAGCATTGTGGTTTTGACCCTTTGTCTCACTCAGCATGCTGTTTGTTCTGTTTCTCTGGTTGTTACTTCGACAATCACATTGCTACAGATGCAGAAGATGACGAGAAACATGACACACACAGATGTTGTCATGGAAATGTATTTTATCATGTGATATGAAATCCATGCGATACAGTTATTTGTCTCTATTCAATTCCCTTGAATAAATACATGTGTTTTTTCTTTAAAGTGGACCTTGACTTCTTCATGGCTAATTTATTAATTTCAAAATAAAAGATGGTGTTGCTCTTTCAAAATAAAAGATTGAACTTCAAAATAGCAACATAAAAAAGGTCCAGAATGCTCGGCTGTTCAAACAAATGTAATGAAGCTCACCTTTTGGTAACACAGTCAAGGGCACAATCAGCCTTCCTCAGGGCGAAGAAGTTATTTCTTGAACATGGGATTTTTTTTTTAAATAAGAATTTATAAAAAGTATAAACCACCCAGCCCTCTCTCTCTCTCTCTCTCTCTCTCTCTCTCTCTCTCTCTCTCTCGCTCTTTCCCTCTTTCCCTCTCTCCCTCCCTCTCCCTCCCTCTCTCTCTCTGTCTCTCTCTCTCCCTCTCTCTCCCTCTCTCCCTCTCTCCCTCTCCCTCTCTCTCCATGTGTTCAGTCTTTGTTAGAATTGATCTGCAGCTATCAGGTTGGTTTACTTGGTGATTCATTGACTTGCAGATTCCACACATGCCAAAGTCAACAGAATGAACATACGGTCCATACTTCTAAGATAACGTTCTTCATTCAGTACAGTTTTACCTGTGGCATTGAATCAGTTTTGGTGTCAGTTTCCACCTGATGTCAAAACCTGTTGCCTTTAGCTTCTAGTTGCATTCTCTAAACTAATTATGCATTATTATCTCTATGAATTATTGGTAGACACTCATAATAGTTCTGCAAATCATACGCTTTACTAAAGCTGATTTAATGCATGAAATAATGGAGGCCCTATTATGAATGTATTGCCATTAACAAACTAATTAAGGAATGTTCATATCAATAATTGATATGTGATCAGCTGGATTCCAGTAACATAACGAATGTATTTCAGACCCTTGTATTTTTCAGCCTTTCTGAAAACGGAACAGTATTGTCATAGAAATATATATACATATAACTCATTAATACCATTGGGTCCTGCAGCAACATGTAAATGTTTGCAACCAGTGTTGTATAAGCAATGCTTCATCTTTCAGTGAGAATATGTTGTCCTGCTTTCAGAGAGGCTGAGCAAATGCATGGGTCTGAAATTAATTTTCATGTAACTGGATTCCAGCTAATTTCGTTGAAAATCAATTCATGTATAAAGTATGTGAATTACCATTCCTAAATCTGCCAATTGAGAGGAATTCATGATACAGCCTGCATTAATGCATGCATTACATCATCCTCATCTATTGTCCTGCATTACTTCAATTGATCTCCCCGTATAATAAAATGTCTGAGGAATAATGTTTGTGATTATTCCTCGACCTACACAAAGATGGCAAACAGAACAGACAAAACTAAAACAAGCACATATTTATTTATCTTTTCAGTGTACTCTACATGATGGATCATGTTTTATTAAACTCTCAGTCGATGAAACATTGCAGCTGCATCACTTAGATATTTTCACTATGAGACAAGGAGCGTAACATTTGGTGTCTTATCTTTGAGTATGGTCTTTAACTTGTGGGCCTGAGTTACACAGTGTAAACAGACTTTCCTGCCATCTGTCAGCTCCTTGTTAGCTCTGATGTGTACTCACCTTAAAACTGCAATCATTAATGTTTGAATATGGACAATGAATTGAATTGGCTATGTGTAATGAGAAAGATGTCACTCTCAGTGACGAAACCGCAGACATGATGGCTCAATTTTGCAGTTTCGGATTTTGGAGTTTTTCAGTTTGGGAGTTTTATAATCTTGCTGTATGCTGCTGCCCTGGCAACACACAACAGACAGACAAAGTCAACAA
Organism: Taurulus bubalis; assembly: GCF_910589615.1. NCBI lineage: Eukaryota > Metazoa > Chordata > Actinopteri > Perciformes > Cottidae > Taurulus > Taurulus bubalis. The sequence goes on along the minus strand of NC_136594.1, from coordinate 8,472,860 downwards.
CTATAGGTGGTAGACGTAGCAAAACATTTTGCAGCTATGCCATACATTTCCCTCAGGAGGAGGAGATCCTAAACAGACCAAATATTGGATTTAAAAATTGTGTCTGGGGATCAAACGACTCCAATCGAATGCTAATGTTGCTCTCTGTCTGCTGCATGTGTGAATAGGAATCTGTTTGCATACAAAAAGAAAAACTACTACTTTTAGGATTTTTGAAGTGTTAATCATTCAGAGGTAATATGCTTAAGTTAACATCAAAGCACAAATTGCTTAATCTTTTTTTATTTTTTATAAAGATCAACAAAAGAAACCTGTCAGGTAACATTTTGTAATTTGTCAGGTGTTACTCACATGCCCACACAGGCCTTCTGGTAATATATCAATATCAATGTTACAGAGCTACCAACTCTCACAGTTTCGCCATGTGACACACGCTTTTGCATGTTTTCACACGCACTCACGGCACACAACCAATTTCTCACGGCAAAAAAAATTCTGATTTTGGGCCGAGGCGCGTTCGTTCCTTTTCTAACTCCCCGACGATAGATGGCGCTAAGGAGCGCATCTGTAAACCTATTCGCTGCATACACATCTTATTTACCCCAAAGAGTCCCGAAGATAGCAACAGAAGAAGATTTTCAAACAGACACAACGCGGGAGAGGCGCAGAGACTAAGGCAGACCTGGGCATCTTACGGCCCGTGGCTCTCCCAGTCTGGCCCGCGTGAGGTCAATCAAAAATGAAAAATAAACAAATAAGGTGCACGCCATGCATGCAATACAAACGGCACTGCTTTTAATTTGAAGGCGATTTATTTATGTGTGCGCGCACGCGCTTATGCAGCCTCTCTACGGGCAGTCTTGCCGACTTGGAGACTGAAGTGAAAGCGTATTGTTCTGCAGTTTCTGTCGCGAGACCCCCGCCTCCCAAGGAGCCTCGCGCTGCAGTCTCCGCCTCCAGATTGAAAATGAATCGTGCAAAGCCGCCGCGGATCTGACCTGCGGTCTGATCCACTATGGCAGAGCACTTTAAGTCAGGATCTTCACTCTTCTCTCAAAGAGGAGAACGTTTCTCACATGAGGAAAGATAATCAGAAGATGTTGGTTCTCTTTGGATCTACCTACATGAGAACAAACATTCTAGTGATGAAGTTCAACAGATCAGATCCTCTCTCACTGATACCTGTCAGCTGTCACATCTCCACCTCATTCAACCAGACTTCATGCTCTTGTTCAAGCCAACACAGACTGGACTTTTCTCACTGAGTAAGAACAACTGAACTGAACTGGAAAACATCAAAAGCACTTATTGCTTTTGATGTTTTATAAGTTCAGTTAAGTTAATAAATTGCTGGTCTTTAACATACATATTTAATGTACGGTTTACATTTTTGTTAACTTATTTTCATAGCCTTATTGTAACATGTATTCTTACCAGTATCAGCTCAAAACAATGTAATTTACAGTTTTTTAATAAAGTAATAACATTCATATTGAGTTAATTGAATTAAATTCAGACTATTGGTTCGCCCTCCACAACGGTCCAAATTTCTCATGTGGCCCCTTGGGAAAATCAATTGCCATTACAGCAAGACCCAGGAGAAGAGAGATGTTTTAGAGAGCTTGATGACCAAAAAAAACAACCGTCTCTCAATCTGGGCCCTGTTTCTCGTACCTGGCATAGTGAGTTAGCGGGCTAATTGTCAGGATAAGATGACGTAGGTCAGGCTTTCTCGGTTTCTCGAAGCAAGCTGAGATTAATCACCATAGCAACACAGCCAAAAATTTAAACCTGCTCCCGGGCAGGCTTACTGAAATTCACTGGATAAACTGGCCACTCCCACCGGATAAAAAAAGGCAGCTCACTTCCTCATTGATAAAGGAGCAATATTAGTTATATTAGTTTTATGGGGAGAGAGTTCTTTCAGATCGCCAGGATCCATCCTTTACATTATCATGACTTCCTGTACGCGGCGATATAGATTTTGCCGGCAAGGAATGATTTATTTACGAGAGCTTCTCGAGCCGCGGACACTGATCACCACAGGCGCAGCTGATCGCCCGTCTCAGACATAGACTATCAGCCGCTGCAGGCCGCGCTATTCTTACGTTTATTTAGTGATGAAGCACTTAAAATTTGCCGATACATTTTCCCAACACTGACACATTTAACTTGATATATTTGCGACGCTAATGTCTCGCAGTGGGGTCGCTGTTAAGGTTGCGTTCACGGCAACAACGTTGCAAAAACTTTGGAATATTCGCAACGCGTTTGCTGTGAATGACTACGGTATTGACTTCCTTATATGCCTTCAAGATCATCTCCTGCTTCTCAGCAGATAAATAAAAAGAGGTTTCTCTGAGTTTATTTGCCATTGTACTGTTAGAACATCGTGGTGTCAGTGCTCGATTATTAACCCTTCTGAAGAGTTATCGAGATGACTGACTTCTGGCTAGAATTAATGAGACCGTTTCAGCGCGGATCAGCCGCACATGTATCTAAACTTTTTATATCTTTGTAATCATATGCAAGAGATTCAGTTATGAATGTATAAATGTTCAACAATAGTGTTTTATATATGAGCGTGCATAGGTTTACAGAGTATGTATGTATGTGTAAGTGTTTCAGTAGTGAGTGTAAGAGCATTTCATTAGTATGTGTGAGAGTGTCTCAATAGTTATGGCCTAAACGGCCCCTCATATTAATGACATGTGGTTCCCAAGCGCTCTTTTGGTGACGTGGTTGATTACGTTACTAGGCTCGTTCGAGATGAGCCAGTTCTGCGCAGAATCGATCGGCGGCGATCGGCGCGCAATGCATGCCGGTTAGATTTGTGTCCGACTTGCTCCCGACTTGCTCTGACGTCATGCATCCATGGTCAACGATACTCTCACAAGACCAAGTCGCTGTCGATTTCAGAGTCAGCCGCCGCAGTTGCTTTCAAACGACTGCGTGGCCCAGTGCATGATGGGAAACGCCTGGCTGTCGCCACATCAGAGATCTGATTGGCTCTTAGATCTGACAGCAAAATAAATATATATTTATAAACACATATAATAAATCCAAACATGATCTGTAAACTACAAGTAAACAAAAGTTCGGAACTAAGAGGAAGTACTTTTTTCTGTGACTTCCTGCGTATACACAGCTGACAGCTGACAACTGTTGGGCGGGGGTAAGTTTGGCTGGTACCAGGCTACATCTTTAGCTTTACCACACCTAAAAATCCACTAGAATGCATGAAATAACATCTACTTAAACTAAAATGTCCTGGGGGTGGACCATCAGCTATGTCTTTGCTTCACAGAATGTAACCAATGTTGTCCATCTCCAGTAGGCCGCCCCTATCAACGACTTTAGGCCCCACAAACCACCAAAATGCAGGGTACAACATGGGTACAACGCCAAATTAATTCAAATTTCCTGATATTTGAGCCACCAACGTGTATGGTTGCGTGCGCAGCTAAATTTTGGTCACAATCACAAAATCTCACTCCAAGGTTTTTTGAAAAGTTGGCAGCTCTGATGTTACACATTATAATCCAGTGGTATTATAGGCTATTATTCTGACATTGGAGCACTCTGTATAATGAGTGCGTTTACATTTGGTAAGGCAAATTGTGCTGCAGCCCTACTTCTCATATAGTATCTGAGAAGATCAACTTTCTGTTCATTCGGAAATTACATTTAAATAAACAAGAAAAATAAAACTGTTTCTCTTCGGGACACATGGAACAACATTTCCCAGAGTGCTTCAGGAGCACGGACCCTCCTCCGGACTCTGTACCGGGGTGTGGCACACTCACGAGCGCAGCCGGTGGGATTTTCTCCTTCTTCTCCACCTCTCGTCTCTCTAACCCGGCTGTATTTTTCCGCTCTCCGAGCTTCATCTGACGGCTGCTACTCGGCGGTAAGTTTCAACGCAAAAAACATTTGTTTCGTTATTGACTCCACTTAACAGTTCAGCAGCATCCGACATGGACGGTCAGGGGTCGACCTGCAGACAAAGGAGGCGCAGGTCAGGTCCGCCTGACAGCTCGGTTGCACTATAAAAAGATATGCACTCAGGACACCGGATAACTACCCGGAGAAAGAAGTTTATTGCAGATGTTTGAAGTAAATGCATCTGGTTTTGGTATTTTGTTATGTTTTGTTGCTCAATAACCTTCTTCCCTTCTCCAACAGATCTTCTTATTCCCCAGAATAAAAAGCCAAAGACTTCCAAAATGGTGAGTCATCTTCGCTTCACATCTTTTTTTTTTAGAGGTCGATTTAAAGAAACGCGTCCATGTTATATTAAACGGATGATTACAATGGTGAAGTTCCCGTGGTCTTTACAACAACAAAAAACCGTTATTTATGCAAATATGCGACTCATAAGTGTTTACGACCCTCTTTACTCTAAGACGACGCCCCCTTTTATCAACACTATGTAAGGCTTAGGTTATTATCTATCACTAGGTTGGAGTTCACAAAATGTGAAGGTGAATTCACTATTGATGAAATGCAAGAAAAGTATAAGTTTACCCTGAACACAGAAGCCCATACATCTTTAATGAATGTAGATGATGTGGCAGTAAGTCTGTTTACGATAAAGGGAAGTGTGTGTGAGCTTTTAAACCCTTCAAAGAGTAAGTTGTTGCTTTTTATTTAGTTTCTTTTACGTAGAAGTTATCAAATGAACATTTTTACTGAACATTGCAGTTTGTGTGTGTTAATGCTGTTAGGGGTTACATTTGGGGAAGTTGAGAAGTTTATCATATGACTCATGTGGGCTTTTTTCCAGTCGGGTGGGTCTCTGTCTCTCCAGCGCCCTCTGTTTTAAAAACACCCATTTCCCATTTCCACGTCTAGCCTGAAGTTTATAGCCAGGCTTTCTCTCTTAAAGGGGAAACTCTTTCTTTTGTCAGGGTGGAGCTTAAGAGCACATTAAGGAGCCACACACTCTGTTACACAGAATGACATGGTTTATTGAGTCAGTCCCACACATCGTACACCCAAGTGTCCAAGAAATACAATACTTACGCCAGTTTTAGGAACCGATTGTCTTTTTTAAAGCACTGATACATTTTCCTCTTTTGTTTTTGTAAAAGTCTTCACTAGGAAGGAATGTTAGCCTCACCACCCCAAAGATCCTGAGAGGGAAATTCTGGAAAACTTTCCAAATATGATTAATCCAGTCATCTTTTATGCATTTAAAAACAGCTGTTTATCTCCACATGCATCTCCTAATTTTTAAAGAATTTCTTCTGATGGAGAAAACTGTAAAAGGATGATCGTCAAACATTTAAAAATCCCCTCCTGACATGTTTTAGGACATATTAATATTCTCTCGTTTCAATAATAACTTGTCTCGTATGGTTTTTCCACAAAAAAAGTCCATTTACCTTAGTTTGTTGATGAAATTGCATCTTCTTCTTCTTCTTCTTCTTCTTCTTCTTCTTCTTCTTCTTCTTCTTCTTCTTCTCCTTCCTTGTTGAAACATTCTGATTCTCAAAGTATTTTCACAAGTTTAACTACTAGACACACGATGTCTCCTACTTCACGGCAAAGTCCATCATCACTGTTTGTATTTACGCTGGTCAAAGTTAAGGACACTTGAATTTAAAAATATGAATATCCACTTTTTTTTAATGTAACTTGTAATAATACATTTAACAATGTACACACTTTGAATTCCCAAATAAAAGATACAGAAGGTAGCACCTCCGGGTCCTCACAAGCGCCACAAACATGAAGGGAAAACTCTATTTGTTGACTATGAAAAATATAGAATAATGACGGCCATTAATCTGTAAAAGCTCAATATAGACGGTAATTGCACAGTTAATAATAATGTAATAATAGGATAGGGGACATCCCTTTATACAAGCAGGGCTGCATGTATTGTGTATTGTTTGTTGTCATTGTCTGTGCTTTAAATGCCAGTGAGATGCCAGTTGTGACAGCCCTCCCTCCGGTCATGTCTGAGCTCGCTCCTCACAACGTATCCCTCGCTATAAGAGCTAAAACTGCGTCTTACATTCCAGTTGAACTGAACTGCGTTGTGTTGCTGTCCTAAATATCTCATTGTTCAGCTGTTTGTCCGAGCAGCTGTCTGCATGTTGATTAGATTTAGTTTATCTTGTGGGGATGAGTGCGTTTATGAGGAATGAGAGCTTGTGGACATTTTGGCGTTCCTTCCTGCTGCAAAAGACAGAATCCTGGTTGTTTAACGCCGACTTGTTTTTGGACGTCCCACAACTCCTTTTTTTTTTTCCTACAGAGTTTCAGGGTCAGAATTCCAGAGACATTCCCGCGGTTTTCCTCTCTAAACATCCCTCCCCCTGGAAAAAAAAGAAGCAATCATTTGGCTATCGTATTGTTAATGTATAACAGTTTTAGGGAGTGCCTGGATTGAGTGAAGCATGAGTTACAGATTTTTTTCTTCTAAAAATCAATCTTAAAGTTAATGTTTTTCCGCCTTATCACAAGTTCAGGGCCCTCATTATCGATCAGTCTACCGGTTTGAAACGCTTGCTGCACATTCAGAACAATGATTCGCCTGATAATCCGCTGTGTTCGAATCGCTGGAGAATCGCTGGATATAAAACTACAATGTGGGAACATTCTGTTCATGAAACAGAGTGTGATGTGAGAGCTCGTGTGCACATCTGCATGTATTTTCATAACGCCTGTAAGTCATTAAATCATTCGGTGCATCTGAAAGTCTCAGACGAGCGAATAGTATGCACATAACAAATCAGAGACGTGTTTTATACGTACAGTTTGTACTCAATCATGAATATTAAGATTGATTAAGTGTGTTCTGTAATTCTATTAAGGAGCAGAGTCTTTGATGAAATTAAATCTGTTGCAAGCGTAAATCTAGAGATTGTTTAAAGAATGTTGCCATGATATGAAGTGAATATGGTATGAACGTAAGCATGGAACTACAGATTGATTTGAAGTGTAGCCTGCAAGGTTTATATCTAATAAGAAGCCACAGCAAAAGGATGTTCTTTGGATGAATAAGTGTCTCTACTAAAGTACCCACTTGTTTACAGAAAGGTTTAGCATGCATGAATATTGTTGCTGCCGAAGTATCCCACATGAAGAGACATCTAAGCCACTGGGTCCAGATGCATTAACGAAGGAGTTATTATTTCTTTACTACTCAAACAAGAAGAAGAAGATAATGTTGCAGCTGGAAGAACATTTTAATGTATTGAGACATAAACTATAGACGTGCATAAATCGTGTACATGGCGATATTAGCTTTGAGAAATTAAAAACAAATTGTCTTAAAAACTGTCCATTTCTTCCTTGTTGCAGGCCTCCGTAAAAGCCAGCAGAAACTTCAATGCCACTGAAGATGCTGAGGTCCTGTACAAGGCCATGAAAGGGATGGGTAAGATGCTTGTGTGTGTGTGTGTGTGTGTGTGTGTGTGTGTGTGTGTGTGTGTGTGTGTGTGTGTGTGTGTGTGTGTGTGTGTGTGTGTGTGTGTGTGAGAGAGAGTGTGTACACATCTATCTGTCATTGGATACGTCAAAGGTGTCAGTCAGTAGTACAACTCCAACCGACCAATGAGAGAGCGTTTTTTTGGGAGTTCCTCTTTGTAGTATTCACTCCACCAAGACAGCAGTGAGTCATAAACACACTAGCGGAGATGCAAGTTGAGTCACTGTGAGGGGGCAAAAAAAACATCATCTGACCTCGACTGGAGGCTGTAATTATGTGGGTAAAATAGTTGTAATCAAGAAACCGCCTTGACCGAGCATAGTCACTGTTTTGTGTCTTTGCTGCTTGGCTGGGTAACCATGGTGCTTTCTGTCGTAGGGACCAATGAGGACGCCATCTTGGAGCTGTTGGTGGCTCGCAACAACGCCCAGAGGCAGCAGATCAAGACCGCCTTCAAAACGCTGTTTGGAACGGTTGGACCACCTTAACAGCTGTCAAACCACATGAACACACACATTAGAGCTTCAATAAAATAAAATAAAGGCCTCTGTATGCTTCAAACAAACTACTGTATACTCTAAAGTACAAACATGTCGAAGTGCAATATAAATACATTTCTATTCTGTCTATATATAATATTGTTATTACGCATTCTTTACTTTTACTGTTTTTATTTGTATTACTGTTTTACTGTTTATTTATATTACATTTAATTTTAGTTTTACTATGTCTCTTGTGTGCACTTTACCCATTTGTTGCTGTAATCCTGCACATTTCCCCACTGCGGGACTAATAAAGGAAATATCTAATCTAATCTTAAAATAATACAGCTGCACTGCAACATACGTACATTTAGTCAATGTGCAGCATTTAATTAAAGTACATGTTGTATCCTCATGACAGGATCTGGTAGATCGGCTGAAGGGAGAGCTGGGTGGCAAATTTGAGACCCTGATTGTGGGACTATTGACCCCGCCCCTCACCTATGACGTGACGTTGCTCCGCAACGCCATCAAGGTAAGTGCTGCGGATGAGAGGAAGGCCCGTACGTGCTGTAGCAGGAGAGCTTCGGAGTACAGTAGAAACATGCATGTCAGCTGTCTGAGCAGCTGGGATCTCAACTGTCGTTTCATCAGACCGTTTCCCCTCTTTGACCTGTAGGGTGCAGGAACCGACGAGAAGGTCCTCGTGGAGATCCTCGCCTCCAGAACACCTGAGCAGGTGAAGGACATAGTCGCTGCGTATAGAACAGGTAACGCTCACACACACGTACTGCAGGATGCAGAAGTCGTGATTGGTCCGTGTTAATAAATATTCTACAATGAAACTACAGAAAAAGTTCTCATCTGCAACTTAAATGACAGAACAAATATTTACAAATATGTATTGTTTTTATGAATGGCTCTCACAAACAGTGATTCACAACAGGGAATAAAGTGAAACTGCAGATGCTTTAACTTTTTAGAGTCACGCCGATCAAGTTTTATTTATTGTAGCTAAACTTTAATTATACACAGCGAAGTTTGTGCTATGCAAAATTAAATCCATTTCTGTGTTCTAAGATGCATGTAGAAAAGATGAATCTGATCAGCAGATGTTTTCTAAAGATGGACAACACAAGTGACAATAAACTGGGAAACCTTTTTAACGAGCAGGTGTAAAAGAAAACTTGAACATGCGTGTTTCTTGTGTTTCTCAGAGTATGACGACGACCTGGAGGAAGATATATCTGGGGACACTTCAGGTCACTTCAAGAGACTTCTGGTTATTTTGCTGCAGGTAAATCTCCTCTCCTCTGTCCTTGTCTCTTCTGTCCTTGTCTCCTCTCCTCTGTCCTTGTCTCTTCTGTCCTTGTCTCCTCTTCTATGTCCTTGTCTCCCCTCCTCTCCTCTCTTCTGCTCTGCTCTGGCCTGGTATCCTCTCCTTTACTCAATCCGTTTCTCTTCTCCTCTTCTTCTCTGTCCTAGTCTCCTCACCTTTACTCTCTCTTCTCCTCCTCTTCTTCTTCTCTGGCTTTGTATCCTCTACTCTCCTCGTCGCCTCTCTAACAGAGATGTTTTGTGTCTCCTCAGGCAAACAGGCCAACAGGGATCCAGCAGCAAACCATTGAGGCTGATGCTCAGGTAAGTCGGTTATTTAAACACTGGAGAATATTTCTGCTCTTCACTATCAATGGCGCTCTTGTCTTCTTGTCTGAGGGTCTGACTGTCACATGTTTGTTGATAGGATCTAAATGCTAGGCTTTGAAGCGTGTGTGTGTGTGTTGCGCACAGCTGATCTGTAATAACGTTATGAAGATTCCTTGTGGAGGGAGCGAGTAAAATCTCCCCTGAAACTTCTTGGTTGAATTTAAACGAGATTAAAAATACAGACAAGACACTGTGAAGCGGTTCTGTATGGTGCGGATCATACATTTTTCTAGATCTTGCTGCCTCTTTGCTGAATGATTTCTGCTCCAGAATAACTTCTGTATGAACGCGTTTTTGCTCTTTCTATCATTAGTATCACTGATCCTCTCTGAGCTCTGAGAGCTGAACTCATTCCTCTTCAGCACATATTCATTAAAAACTACTATACTTCCCTCTGAAATGTAGTGAAGCAGAAGTATAAAAACTTCAGCACCTCAAAGTTGAGTCGATGTGTTTCTGTGGTCGCAGGTTCTCTTCAAGGCAGGGGAGCAGAAGTTCGGGACTGATGAACAAACGTTTGTCACCATCCTGGGAAACCGGAGTGCAGAACATCTCAGGAAAGGTTCGTCTAAGAGTTGCAGTCAGAGTTACAGAGCCTCTTACAATTATTCGGGGGGAGCTTCACATAATATCCAAACTAATTCTCAACCTGTGTGTTTCAGTATTTGATGCCTACATGAAGCTGGCTGGATATGAGATGGAGGAGAGCATCAAGAGGGAAACGTCTGGAGGCCTGGAGGATCTGCTTCTGGCCGTCGGTACGAAACTACTGCAGGCTGGTTCTGTTGCTTCTTGAGAGGCGGTGACGACCTTGAATGAATAATAACGACACGTTCTCAATCGTCTGTCCTGTTTTTCTCTATAAAGTGAAGTGTGCCAGGAGTGTTCCAGCCTATTTTGCTGAGACTCTGTACTATGCAATGAAGGTAAGACAATAAAAAGAGTAGATGAAGTGTAATCATTGCTATGTTTGACCATTATAACAGTAGTTGTAATTTCCCATTATAACACCCGCAAAATGCAATCCATAGCTGCTTAAGAAAAAGTCTCAATTCATGTCGTCATTTTGAAAAGTTTTTCAAACTTTTGAAAGTGGTGGGAAACGCTCAACTCGCATGTTGAGGTTGTTTATTTTCAACCCATCTGCTAAAAAACCTTTTCCAATTTGAATGTCAATTTTAAATTAATCAAGATCTCGGGGTAAAAACTGCTTGTAGTTTAGCCGGTCTGTAACTTTACTGCTTTGTTGTGCTCATACGCAGAGACAAAGCTCTCAAAACAACTGTGCATTGACCAGGGGGCCAGAAACATAACTCCAAATGAACACGGACGCTGTTCCATAACTTTGGGATGTTTAGATAAGCAACGGTTTGCCAACATGTTCAACATACCATAACTTTAAAAAGGGGATGATGAGTCAGCGTTGTGTTTCAGCTGTTCCCCCAAGTGGCCAAAAGATGGTCACATGGAGCACATTTGTCAAACAATGTAGATCTGTATCCAGGCGCACATGAAGCATTGATACATATTTACAGTATCCTGTGCTCTCAGATGATCGTTCTACATTCATTAAGCATCCAGTCATGGTGTGTTTGTGGTTGCAGGGTCTAGGAACTGACGATAACACCCTGATCAGAGTGATGGTGACTCGCAGTGAGGTGGACTTGTTGGCAATCAGAACTGAGTTCAGGAAGTTGTTTGCCTGCTCTCTGTTTTCCATGATCAAGGTACACACACACACACACACTCGGGATAAACAAACCCACTGCACGACACACACACAGAGACACAGTTACTGAATATAAGTTTCCATACTCCTATGACGCTTTCTTTTCTTTATTTCTGTGTGTGCTTGTTACAGGGAGATACCGGCGGCGACTACCGAAAGGCCCTTCTATTGCTCTGTGGTGGAGATGATCAGTAACCAGGGGCAACAAGCAATACAACAGGGACCACACCTGAAGTGCCTCTTCTCTGTCTGACTTCTTTTTTTTTTTTTTGGGCCTTCGGGTCACTGAAACAAGAAGCAAACACACAAGTCCAAAACAACAACAACAACATGTTCTTGTGCGTGAGCGACGGCCCATCAGGTCTTTTTAAACTATGACTCCAAATAATGTCTTTGAAAGGTCGCTAACACTTCCTGCAGCTTTTGGCCGACTAACATCTTCAATATGACAAATATATATCATTCATTCGTAATATGAAAGCTCAAGTCTACACTTGTTTTGTTTGCACTACTTAGTATGGCAGAAACATTATATGCAGTAATAAACATTTAAACTGATAACCCATCTTTTCTCGTCTCTGCTGTGTCTCGGTACCGCTCCTGTCCTGTAGACACAGTACAAGTACATGTTGTACAAGTACATGTTGTCCACCCTTTTGATTTCTGTTGAACATGCACTGTCCTCTCATTGCCACTAGAGGGAGATAGAGCAGCTTTCATAGAGAGAAATCCACCCATGTTGAAGACAGAGGTGATGCATACTTGAGTGCACTATACTTAAGGAGACAGTCTTACGGCACTCTATCCTCCTCTTACACATGTATTATATTATGTTACTCTTTTTTTCTATTCCATTACATTTATTTGAGAGCTACATTATGCTTACTTTGCTCACGACAGATTAAAGTTCTCAATAACAAATGAATCATTATAATTGGAGTCGCAGTGGCAACAGAGTTTTAAGCCATATTTTAAGAGCTGCAGCAGATCTTACATTTTCTATTCAGTTTCTTGTGTTGCATAACAACTGAATACTAATTCTGTGTTATCTTACAGTCATTGTGCCTCAAGACGTATGTCAGTATTTCTTCGGTCACTTTCTATCTGCCACTGGCTCTCTGTTGAAGTCAGTGTCCCTACTTGGGTTGACCTTCACTTACTTAAACTGAACCGACAGCTGCTGAATAATCAGGTAACTGTTAACGGTAAAATGACATCACAGGAAGATGTTTTGTTCAGTGTGTTTCATTGTGGGTTGAAGGAGGGGTCATCCCAGGTCCTGTTTCACTCCTCTCTCTTATCCTTTTCACGGAAGCGGTTGCCCTTGATTGTTACAGCAGAAACCAGCAGCCAATAACAAGCTCCGAACAGCAGGGTGTGGGGGTCAGGCCACCTCGAGCCACAGGAAGAACAATGCCCTCGACTCCTCCCACCTCGCTGCCCTGCCTGTTTTTGGGTGGGCATGTGTCCGGTCAGCTTTACAGGTCAAATCTGAAGTACTTACTGGAGCGTTGAGTGTTTTGATGTTTCCCTCCCCCAGCCCCTCATGACATCTAAAGCCTCTCCTCTTCTTCATCACTGAGGCTATGAACTCATAACTGCAGTTCAAGTTCAAGTTGACTGGGAAGCTTTTGTTTTCCAGCCAAGTTTAGAACAGTTGCTATTATAAAACGTTTAAATTACCAAGAAAAGAAGCAAACGTTTGTCCTTTAATTATATCAACTGCTGAAACTTGATGCTATTCTCCTGCGTACAGCTGCTGGTGTCTCAGCACTGATGAAGAGCTGAAACAACTAGTCAAGTCATTGTTCCAATGTAATCGGCAACTATTTGCGTCGTCGATTTATAATTTAATGATTTTTTCAAGACAAAAACGGTCAGACCTTTCTATAGTTTCAACTTCTCAATCGGAGGATCTGAGGATTTTCCTCTTTCCTTTGATTAACATTATAATAAACAAAAATGTCTTTTGGTTTCTAGTCTTTGGGTTGAAATATGATGCGCTTTGGTGCTAAAGGAAAGTCTGATGTCATCATTTTATGCTCTTTTATAGATTAAACAGTTATTCAACTAAACAATTCATAGTGAAAATACATGGCAGTTGGAGCCCTATGTTCATGACAGTGTTTAACCCATCAGATGCTGATTGAGCTTCAGTAATAATAACACAAGATTGCCTATAAGTTACACCTCTCTTACCTTCAACTCACGAATCTGCTGTTGAAGACCTGGAAACTCGCACCCTCCTAAGACAGTACTCCTCTCCCTAACTGCCATAATACAATGAAGTCACCTTTCCCTCCGCCCTTACACGCTCTCTGTCTGTGCATGTTCGTGTGCTAAGGAATGGTATATAACTGAGCCCAAAACCAATGTGCATTTATACTTCTCTGCTGGACGTTCATCGTCCTACAGACTTGTTCCTTCTTGCAAGAAATAAACAGACAAAGACAACTTCGTTCCAAGACAATTTATTCTTTCTCATTTATTTTACTGTTTCAACTGGCAACGTAGAGATTTTCCACAACAGTTATTTCATGTTATACAACGAAAAAAGGAAAAGAAAAGATAGAATACACTAAATAGTGTTAAGGAAAGCAGGACCAGTTATGTTGTGTCGCTTCTTTCCAGAGACGAGGGGCAAAGATTAAAAATGTCATCCGATTTTTCAAGTTTCTTATTTTCTTTTTGTATAATGTCGTGACCATTTGTGCAAACCACTGCTTCACTGCCTATAGCCTGATACTTTGTTTTGTGAGAAAAAGATTACATGGTGAGACGCGAATGCGGAGGAGACAGAACTGAGTGATTGATGAGTATGACAATTATGGGAATCTAACGCTGCAGTCATCAGATCTTTCAGGATAATTTTCTGTCAACTTTTCCAAATGAAAGAGGGGATTTTCTTTCACGACCTGACATGAAGTCGTGACCACAAAGCCGTAGATTTGGGAGTAATCTGGTGGTGGAAGTTGTCACGAATCCTAAACACACACATTCCTGAAGGCTTGCTCTGGCACTCCAGACTTTCGCTCCTAAAACCCTAAAGTTATCGCCTCAATACATCACTAACACCCTCTCTGGCTGAAGCACAATAGACAATCAGGCAGCGAATGAATGGAAGTGGGCCGGTGTTTATACTACGAGGGTGATGGGGGAAGTGGGAACAGGTGTGCAGGTGGGTGTGGAACATCAGGTGATGGGGATTGGCTGCAGGGAGTGGTGGGATCTGAACCGACAAAAGTAGACGGCAGGGAGACAAAACATGCAAGGGAATGTGAGGACGAGGAGCTGGCTGGCATGATGTGTGTTCCTATCCACCTGTTCATGCACATTTAAAACATGTTAAAAATGCAACAAAGTGCAATGGATATTTATTTGATGAATAATTGACAGACATGAAGCATGTGACTTAAACGTCCGCTTTTTCTCCAAATATCCAACCATCAGATTGTGTCTTGTAATTCTGTCACGTTTTCCTGTTTCTTTTGATTGAAGCTCCACATCTTGTATATTTTAAATGGAATATATGTAGCAAATCAGATTTATTTGGCTACTTTGGCATCGACGTCTTAAATGCGCACAAGAAGAATGTCGACATAACAAAAAGTGACCCCCAACAAACCATTATAGGCCCCAGATAAAACATGTTTGCACCTGTTTCATTCATCAGGAAACCCTTCTTTCTTAGTTTTTCGTCTTTGGGAACAGGTTAGATGGAAGAGCAGATAAAAAACATTGTGTGCTTTTTGCTTGAATGGCCTGAAACCTCAAAGGGCTTTTTAAAAGAAGGTGTTTTAATACTTTGAGTCGAGGAGTCAAAGGCTGGGGCTTTCACGAGCGGTTGTTCAGTTTGTAAAGCATCGACACGACCGCCCTGCGACAGGAGGAGAGACAAGACGAGACATGCCGCCATCGCAACGGTAAGGAGCGGGAAAAGAACTCACATACCTGAGATATGACTCAGATGAGATGATGATTGTGGGCGATAATGGGTTTTCCTTCAGGGATTTCGTCACCGCATTAAGATATTAGTGGTTAGTGAGAGTATTTGTCTTGACAGGGCTTCTGTAGTATTTTACACATGACAGAAAACAAATACAGTGTAATTGGTGAACTCCACCAATTCAATTTAAAAGTGATGATGAGGATATTTCAGCCTGTTAAAAGTTGTTTTTTGGGGCGATGAAGGGGCTTTGAAAAGTATATGAATTTTACTTGAATAGCAGTTAAGTAATAAGTAATCATTAGTTTGGCATTATTTGAGAGTGGACAGTGACCAGAATGAGAGATAAAGGTGTGCATTTCATCAGACCTACTTGACTTGACTGATGTCTAAGAACAGTTCATTTGGCTCTAAGATCATCATGCATCGTCATCTGAGGAGCCGGCCAAGACAATTAGATTTTTTGGAGGGAATGATTTTTTTTTCTGTTAATATTATCATAAAGTAAATGTTAGCTGATCAAGCAAGATTTATTTTTCCTTTGAATATCTAACTCACTCATAAAGTAGGCGACTTATTGGAACAAATCAAACATCCTGATGCTTTTACCCCAATGATGAAGCTGTAACATCTCTTCTTTTAGCCCTTCTTGTATATTAGAGCAGGGAGCATCTCTAAGCTCTGGCCTGACGAGAAGTCCCTCCGGCGGCCGTGACCGTCCACCGGCAACTCAAAAGAACGAATGACATACTAATACATTTTATTTATAAGGCCAGCTGAACTTTTCTGATGTATGTGCCATTTGACTTAAATGTGAATGAGGTCAAAAGGTTAAAAAGAAAAATGGGGAGACATGAAAACATTACGATTTACTTTAAATAAAACTAAGGTGAGAGCAGGGAGGTTACTGATATTTAATCAGCAGGCGCGGCCAACACAGCGGTGTCGATGATATCAGCTCCACCTAAAAGCAAATTCCACTAAAAAAACATTCTAATAGAGGCGGAAATCACACACACGTCACCATCATGAGCGAACATGCTACCAAGGCTACAACCCAGTATCTGTGCACACTTACTCTTTTGTCAGTTCAAATTATGTGCACGTCATTTAAGAAAGCCTTTCTAGTTTTTTGTGTGTCATTCGTATGCCATGTGCTCTGCACTGACTATGATGTGAACTCATCTCTGGAACTATGACAACAACTGGTGAGGTCATATCCAAAGTGAGAGAGGCAACGGCGTGTTGTTATGTTGTTATGTTGGTGACGCATTTTACATATGTGACGTGGTCTCTTGTTAAGTTGTTTCTGCACGTATTTGATTCAATTTACATATTTATTTCAGCCCAACATGTTTTTCCTAAACCTTACTTAAGTGGTTTCGTCGCATAAACCTGACTGAGTCCGTTGTCGTAGTTTGGTTGCCGAAACATAACTGAAGTTTCAGTTGGTTGCACTCTGCAACCTCGCTACTTGATGCCACCAAATCCTACACACTACACCTTTTGATATAAGCATGAAACAGCCAAAGTGTCTCTGGCTCTGGAAGGTTATTGGTGTATAAGCGCTCAGTACAACGTATCTTCATACCACAGTTGGTATGATATCTTACAAAAAGCATGTTTTTTGTGCGTTTTCCTACATTACGCAAGTTACGTGAAAACTGTTGACTTCTTTTGTCACACAGGAAACCAACAGTGGTCTGAAGAGGCTGAAAAATTGTTGTTTGTTGAACACGTTCATCTCCAGTCCCGCCCGCCCTGCGTGTGAGCCGACTTTATACCTCCTCGTTCATGATTACGTCGGATATCTGTGCATTATCTGTCGTAGCAATGACTGCTGGATGAGATCAGCCAGCTCAGGGGCACAACCACACAAAAACACACCGCTATATCCTTAGTTTTAAGAATGTTGAGAGATAAATCACATGTAGACTAATCAGTTGTTTCAGCACAAATGTCAGTATCTCCCCAATTAAAAACTAGAAGAAGGGTGAGGTTTAAAAACACACCATGCAACTGATTTATAGGCCCTGCAGCTCCTCTAACTGAACCTGCATCACATCACCCTGCTGGTGGATCTCCTCTTGATCAAAGCCCGCAGGAGCCCAAACATAAAAGAAATAAGCCTACACAAGGACTCGTAGAGGCGATGAGGAGGCAGCTGACTGCAGACTTTTGGGATGGTATCCTCATTTCCTTCTTGACCCTCGACCTCTGACCGCCAACTACTTCCTCCTTCCTGGAATGTGTCCTTGAGCTCTGGTTGAAGGAGCCGGTAAAACAAAATCCCTTTTGTGCCATCAAAGAGAGCGGACTTCCGTTAAAAGGTGGAAATCTCTCTCCAGTCGGCTTTTTTAAGTGTCTGTCTGAGGGGACAAAGAGCAGCAGGTCAGAGGTGAAGAAGGTCAGGAGCTGACAGGAAAGCATTAAAATCCACATCTGGGGTTGCACTTGTTCAGGGATTACACACACACACGCACACACACACACACACAAACACACACACATGTGCACACACAGCTGGATCATAGCAGTCTTTACTCCCAATCTCCCCATATATAAATGGCTCCTATAGTGCAGCTGGCTGCTGTCACTGAGAAAGTAATTAGAGACTACTGCAGGAAACCGGAGGAACGAGCCTTGTATCTGGACGCCATGTACAATCTCTCCACTTGTGTGTTTCTTTAACCTGAGGGCACGTCGGCAGTAAATAGTGTTATTCCCACCCTTTAATCTGCCAAGTTATTCTGACACAAAGTCATAAAGGATGTTTTGCTCTGGATGTTAGTCGGTCACGTTTGGAAAAACTCCATCTTAACGAGCACATTTGATTTATTATGAACCCCCGAAGTATTGGTGTCTCAAAATTAATGTGAGAAGAAAAAAATCTGCCTGTACAACCTCACCATGATGCCTTATGACAGATACAAAAATTAAAGGATTTTTTCCACCCAAGGACAAAGAGACGACAATTTGAAACTGTTTACTGTTTCAAATTGTTGTTGTTGTCAGATTGTGGGAGGGTTCAGCAGTTTTGCGAGTCCTCGGAGGAAAACTCATCTTTTTTTTACTCAGCACCTGGATAAGAAAGATGTGCTCGTTTTGTACAACGGTGGTTGTTTTCTTGAAAGACAGAATGCTTCAATCTCTGCACTGAAATAAAATAAAATAACACTTGATTGTAGAATATGTTAATGAGATAATAACATATTTAGGACTCAAGACAAACTGATCAAATGTGTATTTTATGGTAAATATGTTTTCCACAGTGTTCATACTCTGCGTCTCCATTTTAAAAGTGATGTTTCATATTCTTCAAGGAAACAGGACACATTGTATAAATAGAAAATATTTATTTTGTGGTGCATAAATACAGCGGTGTTTACTTGGTTGATTGATAAAGTTGACCAGAGGTAGGAATGTATACCACTCTATATTATAATAATCAATCTTCAGTTCGGTGGGATAAACAGAGGTGTGGGAAGGTTGAATAAAACAATACCACACCGTAAAATAACGTTGTTACAAGAAAGAAAAAAATATATATTCTCAAGATCCAGGATTTTAAAAAACATTTTAGTACAATATTGTGGTTGGTTTCCATGTTTGTGTTTAGTGGTCGTGGTTGTACACCTGAACGATGCTTGGAGTGGTGAAGGGGGTTCATTGAAAAACAAAACATTCAAAATAAACGTAAAACACAGATTCATCAGCACATTTTTCTTCAAGTATTAATCTCTATATTATACAAATTGGATCATTATTATTAGTGCATCGATGTGTGAGCAGCTTTTTAAATGGTTGGTCAAGGTGAAGCTAATTTAACAATAACAAAATCACATTTTAAAAAGTTTTAAAGGGACATTCAAAATCTGAAAAGTAACTACAACTGCATGATAAAAGTATTTATCTCTTTACAGAACTTAAGTACAAGTTCCTTTAACATTGTACTTAAAGTACAAAGTATAGAAAAACCCACCGCATGGTGATACATTACTTATTACTCATTACATATACTTGATAATATCCACATCATGAGCTCGTGGACATGTCCTCTTAGTGAACATCACTCAGTTTACTTCTGTAATAAATCACACAGCGCAGAGAACCTCGGACTCTTTAACCCCTGATTAACACAACGAGTCCTAAAACGAATCCTCAGTCTGATCATGTACCCACATCCTCCTCCTGAAGCTAACAGTCCTCACTTTGCAGCATGGACAGGAAGAAATTGCACACACTGGCCCACGAGCCGCTGCAATTCTCTTCAGCCGTTTTCCGGTGGTTCGCGCGCGCTGTGCAGGCCGTCGTCGCTCCACCCGTCGGTCCACTCGTCGCTCCACCCGTCGGTCTACTCGTCGGTCCATTCGTCGATCCGGCGGTGGAGACGGGACGAGGCGGCTTGGCAGTCTCCGGCTCTCCGGACTGGGCGGAGGCGACGGAGCTGCTGATGTCGAGCTTGAAGTTCGCGTCCCGAGGCGCGCGCTTGCACACGCTCGCCTTCACCAGCGAGTGCTCGTCCTTACACACTTTGCCCTTCTTCCTTCTGAGCGCGCGGGCCACCTGCTTCCAGAAGCCCTTGGGGTTGGCCAGGTAGCCCGGGCAGCTCTGCGGTTTGGCGTTGTAGTGGCACTGCAGCTCGGTGACACCGCCTTTGATGCGCGCCTCCCGGTCCTCGCATTTCACAGACAGCCTGACGGTGTCCCCGACGTTTTTCGTGCCCCACGTGCACAGCATCGTGTCCTTCATGGAGAACATACCCCGACCGCTCGCTGCGGGCGTGTCCCCGCTCGTCTGCCCTCTGCCGGGCGCTGTGGTCACGGGCTGGTCCTCTCCTCGCTTCTTATTGCGCGCGCCACAGGACAAAGATACCTGCTGCCCGAGGAAGGCCAGCAGCAACCAGGGAGCGAAAGTCTTCAGCAGCCACATATTCATATTCGGACCTTATCTGAAAAGTAAAAAAAAAAAGAGGTTTAGAGCCTCAGTGATGAAAATAATCAGGTCATCAGGCACAAAACTGCTGCTTATAGAAAATAGTGATACATTGCTCTAAAGACATCCAGGGAAAATAATAAGACATTCGATTTTGAATTTATAATAAATAAACGTCGTTATTAAAAGGTTTTGCGCCAATCTGGTAACTATTACGCATTGACAAAGTTAAAACGTAACTCCTGAGCCTGAAGTTCCTTTAAAGATACATGTGGAGGATAACTACGGTCTACTTCACAGACAGAACATACAAGACAGTCAAAACACCGACTCCAACTTACCGAAAACTACGAGTGGTGCTGTGCGTAAAGCTGCTTGCTGTGGCTCTCCGAGATCTCGCACATGGCTTTCATACAGAGATGCTGCGACACGCCCACCATTCCCGCCCAACAACACACGCACACACACACGCACACTTCCATTGAGGAAAACCCTCGGCAGTAGTTTTCTTTGGCAGAAGGGAATGTGTTTTGTTCGGGCCCGACCTGACGTGTCCAAACGGAACTCCCGCCTTTAACAACGTGTAGCTCGAGATCAAAGAGATTGTACGTTTACACTGATGATGGATCTATGTGTCTGCAGGATTTATTCTAAATAACTTTAACGAGCCTGGTTACCACGTTAAAAGTCCAACATGCGCACGCACATTCTTGGAGGCTCGACTCTGACTTTCCACCAATCTGCTGCTGCACTCACCAACAAGGAGTGACATGCGGCTTGGCTTGTGTCATCAAAGCAAAAGATAAAATGACTCGAGATATCAATATAGGCTACAATCTGCTAATGTAGGATAAAGTATGAACAGTACTTTTAAGGACCACGTGGTCCTTAAAACGTATTGAAGAATATGTTCCTTATGGAAGATTACAAAGGCCTAAACAAAAACAAAACAAACAAATACAATACATATTGTTTCCCTTTAAGTCATCTGCTGTCACTTAGTGCAAAATCTGCTGTTCTTCCTGCATCCAGCGCAGTTTGACTTGATAGTGACATAGTTGGATGAACTACAGGATATTTCAGCCGGGATTTCTAGTCTCCGCCTCTCGGTCCTGGTCACCCTGACATCACTCGTTGGTTTGTGGACTGCCGTTTTGAAGTCTCGTGTTTGGTATTTTGCTTTCGCCATCTTGGCTTTTTGCAACCAGAAGTGGCACAACCGAACGCTGAATAAGAGAAAACAGGACAACTCCCAGACCAGGCAGCACCAGGGAAGCAACCTGTCAATCACAAGGTAGCCACGCCCTAAAGCATATCCTTATTGTCAATTTGACTTGAAATGAACACCATGCTGTAATGAAGGAGACTAAATAAAGTGGGAGGTAGAGTCTTTTTCTCATAGACATCTAAACAATCTGACACATTTTTGCAAGTTGCCCCCTGATGGCCAATAGATAGAATGCAGTTTTAAAAAAAGTTGTTTTTGTGGCTTTTTGCCTAAAATGGATGGGACAGCCAAAAAGAGACAGCAAAGGGGGAGAGAGAGAGAGAGAGCGAGGACAACGTACAACAAAAGGTCACAAGTCAGATTCCAATCCGTGCCGCTGTGGTAAGGACTCAGCCTTAGTGCATGGAGCACCAGAAGAATGCAACTTTAAGGCACTTCAGACTTCTCAGACCCAAAGTTTGTCACCTGGGTGCCGCTCAAAAACAGAAGTTTTTATTTTGCACATGAAGTTAAAAAGAAAAAGAAAAACAGAACCTCCTGTATTTCCTGAAAGTTACATCCCAAAATACGAGTACAGAAGATGTTAGACAGCGTTTTGGCCGACTTGGATAATGAGCTGTATTCATTCGAGCCAGAGAAGACTATGGCTGTAGAAATGCAGCAGAGAGATGACCGAGGCTGCGGCGGCATTAGCCGTTAGAGAGGATTTGGCCGGAGTTAAAAGCTCCTCAAATGCATCCAGGTTCATGTGGGCACAGACGGCATCGCTCCAAGAACAGGAGTACTCGGCTTGTTCAGTCAATACAGAACGAGGAATATATTGCTGCAAATGACTCTATTTACTATCAACTCTGATTGGACATTTACATAAAAGATGGCACAATTTTCCCTTTCACATATTTGAGATGGTTAAATTCAAGGCCTAGACGGTAATACAAGGTATTGAATACTGTTTTAGGCACATTGTGATGCAGACGTTGACCACATTGTTCATTTTATCTTCCTTTGTTCTGTCTTATGCTGTTATCTGTCAAACAGTAACACATTCACCAGATGCCAGCTCCCTCTCTCCCCATAAACTCTTCATTTTTCCCCTCCTTTGATCTCCGGACATTAACTCGGTGAGCTCCTTCATGGACTCAATCAGAAGTCAGAGGAAGTCTTCATCCGTCGTTGGCAGCCTCTCGTTCATTACAACGATCACTGCTGATGTCTTACAGACTTTCTATCATTTCTGTCTCTGTCTAACACCTTTTAAACTGTCCTTCCTCCACATGCCTAGTATCCCTTTCTAGTCTATTTGCATGTAAAGTGAAGTGTAAAGAAATGTTTTATGGTCTAGACATTAATCACTATAAATAAAACACACAGAGGCTCTTTCCTAAACAGCTGGTGTTATATAAAGAGAGCAATGGCAGCCAGCTGCGGTTAAAGAGACCACACCGTACCTCGAACAGGTGGGACTTATGTTATACTTATGTCATTGACGGCGACTCCAGTCAGGTGTTACAGTTCAATCAATCATCAATGTTGTGTCCGCTGGGGGGGAAAAGGCCAATCTAAGATGTGTCTAATCGCTGTATTGAACCATATGTTCTTTTAAGGATCTTCCAGCATTAGACATCTTGGATTCCAGTGTTTGATTCTCTCCAGTTATAAGAATGTTCAATTATTAAATCACATCCTAAGAAACCTAAACTCTCTCTGTTGAAAACAATGTATTTGGGCTCTTTTCTACAGCACTCTCTCCCCTTTTCGAACACTTAAAACTAACAGGTCCTTTTGTTCTTTGCTAGATGGGTCCTCCCTCAAGTTTGGTAATTTCTTATCTTATTGTACGACGTGAAGGACAAAACATAAAGCTACTTGATACAAATAGCACAGTACTTGAATAGAACATTAAATAGTACATTGAATAGAAAGAACACTAGATTATGCATTCAAAACTTCGCATTTTGTATTATACATTTGGTGTATTTGATGCTGTGAAGTTGACCTACATATCAGATTACACTACACTACTGATCCTCTGAGGAAGCTTACAAATCCTCCCCGCCCTAGCATCATGTTTAATTTCTGTAATGACTCAGCTCCTGCAGGTAAAGGGAACAAAGAACAAGGAAGGAGCCTTAGTATGAAGGCTCATACGGGCACGAGTCCAATCACCTCACAAGTTACAGTAGTTTCTCACTGAGTCACTGTGTCAGTAGTAGTGGAGGTTAAGTGTGTGTCAACAGTATCAGGGAAGCTGTGCGTGTGCGCGTGTGTCCTCTCTGAACTCAGCAGCACCACCTTGTGGTCATTAGAAGTCCTGCGGCCTCCTCACCATGACTGAATAACAGTAAATACATGTGATGATACAGTACATGTGTGGAAAGTAACATTTATTCAAGTACTGTAATTCTGAGGTACTACTTTTTACTTTTTTTTTTTTTTTAACTTTTTACTCCAATACCATAATCAGTTTTAACAGTCTTTACATTAATATGTTACAATAAGAAACATGATACACGTTTAATACACACTATATTGCTGAAGTTCCCAATTATCTGTTTTGTAGCCCTTTAATGTATTTTGGGTTTTTCAGTGGTCAATGAGTTTTTTTGCATTTGTCCACTAAACCTCTTAAACGTTTTAATTTCAATAACTGATAATGGACTGAAGAGGTAAACATTTTTAATATTTCACCAAAGTATAAACAAATAGTCCAAATAATGACGATAAGAATGTTTTTTCTGCTCCATTAATCAACTCACGACCCCTCAGAATGTATCTTGTAAACCCTTTGGAGGAAACTCAAGCCTTAAATTTGGAACCTAAAGTTAAATTAAAAACAAATCTAAACTAGCTGAACCGCAAACAGCAACAACAGTCAAATGCTGCATATGCATTGATGCAGGATATTCAATAATGTCCAATTCCTTTTATTTGTAATACATAGGTACGTTTTACTGCTGGTACTTCGATACTTTATATGAGTTTGGATGCAGGACATTTACTTGTGACAGAGTATTTTTTGAGCGTTGTATTTGTACTTAATTAAAGGACCTAAGAGCGTCTCTGGGGTTCCCTACCAGAATTTGAAAGTTTAAAAAAAGTTTGAGTTTGTCGTGACTGACTTACTGTTGTGGGGGTAAGTAGCTCCACTCACTGTGACGAGTGAACGTGAGTGTGTTTGTGTGTTGAACGACACACACTCGTTTCCTCTCGCACAGACCCCCTCTGTTCCTGCACACGGCAGCTCTGAGGACCCAATTCATCAGCTTATACAAAGAAGTGTTTAGCTCGGCTCAGACGGCCAGTGTATTATCTTTACTGCAGTCTGTGTCAGTCCCTTAAAAAGTCCCAGAGGCCACGCTGCAGACATGTTGTTTCAGCCGGCGAGCAACAGAAACAAGGACTCCTTTTGATTGTGAAAACGTGCAGCAGAAGAAACAGAGCAACACAGAGGAATAAGAAGAAGAGAGATTTCCACTCTGACTTTATTCTCTTTACCTTCACACGTTGTTGGAACATTTATGTGACACAAGAGGACATTTTACATCATATACAAACAAAATCGCATGCCTGCCATATTTTCCCTTTTGTCTTGCTGTGTGTGTTTTACAGATAAAAACCCAAAAAAATGACATGTACACTACATGACAGCTCAAGCAGTCATCCACAAACCGTACACAAGTATAGGTTGAGTGTTTTTGGCTCAGCCCGTATAAGATGCTGCAGTGTGGGGAGTCGGACCTAACGAGGTGTCAAAATCCCTTCAGAGGCTCCCGCACAGATCCTGGAGGCCGAAGATAGTCGAGAAGAGTTCTGACGCTGGTGTTTCCAGCCTGAAACAAGAAAATAATGGTGTTGTTTAGTGATTCTTTTGAGATAAAGTGAGGTTCTCTTGTGAATGTGAAGAATGCACTGAGATAAAGTGGCCATCCACACAACAACAACCATGCATCTTTGCCTTTCTCTTACTTTTTAACTCTAACTTTTCTAGCCGACCTCTTACTAAACTTCATCACTTTCTGCTCTTCGCCTTCCTTTTTCACTCACCTGTGTCTGCAGTATCGCCTCAGTTTTGGAACCAGCTGATGAAGTAGGTGCAGACGCCCTGGAAGCTCTTCCAGCAGTGCTCGTTGGCGAGGCGGGAGGCTTTGGACTCAGGCTGCTCTGTGGGACGAGTAGTGGTCTTCCCAGGCTTGGGGATGATTCTCTTGGTCTGGGGGACCTTGCCTGGCTGGGGCTTGGCGGGCTGTGGCTGAGGCTTGCCAGGTTTAGGAGTAGTGGCGGGCTTGTTCTGGGCTGGCACAGCCGGTTTACGTGGCTCCTGGACGGGCTTGGAGGGCTTGGGCACGGTGGTCTTGGGCACGGCGGTCTTGGGCCAGGAGGCCAGGAAGGTAATCTGGGCCTCGTCTGGGTATTTCTTGCACATGGCCGGGCGATAGACTTTGGGTCCCTGGCAGGCGTGGCTCAGCTTCCTCATGTCCCACATCATCTGGGTGAAGAAGTGGCGAGGGTTGAGGTTGTAGGCGCGGCACAAGTTGGGTTTGCCCTGGAAGTCGCAGTAGTAGGAGCGTCCTGGGGTCTGGCCCTGGCTCGGACCTTTGCAGGAGACACGCAGGCGAGTATAGTCCCCGGCTCCAGACACCACCATGGTGCAGGAGTCTTTGGTCTTGGTGCTGAATCTGATGGGCTCATCCCAGACGCTGCGTTGCTGCTGCTGCTGCTGCAGCCTGTTGTCATTGCTGCTGTTGTTGGTCTGTGCGCTTGACACACAAACAGCGGCTGCCAGAAACAGCAGTACCACTCTCATCCTGGATCTCATGGTGCCGTTAGGTGGGTCGGTGACGGATGAATGAGATGATGTTTAGGAAGGTTGAGCTGTGCAAGGTTTGAAAGCATCTGAGCAGTATTTATATGGCTGAAGCTCACAAAGAAGGTATTATTCAGGTAAGCTGAAGGCCTTAAACTCCTCCTCCAGGACTGACACCCCCTCCCTCCCTCACACACACACACACACACACACACACACACACACACACACACACACACACACACACACGCACACACACGCACAGCGACCACATGAAGCCTGTGTGGCATATTCAAAACTAAAATGTGATGGATGAGATGGAAGGAAAGAGGGGGAGAACATAAACTGAGGGAGGAGGAAGAGGGGTGAGGGGAAGCGGTCAATAGGTTTGAGGGAGCTCAGGGGGGAGGAGAGTCTGAAGGATGGTATGAAGCCAAATACTGTGAAAAAGAGTTGCGAGACATTATATAATTTCACATAAGAGGTTCTTTGACTATTGATGAGGGGGAAAGAGGGAGGAGAGGACTGAGTCCCCATAAAAAGTGCAGCCTGAAGTTATTTACTCAGGAGTCATAGTAAAAACCTCATCAAACTTCATCATCTGAAGAGACTAAGTTAAGAACAGAACAATTTGTTTTGTCCTTCTTTATAAGCTCTTGAACTTTGTTCGCGCTGCATTTAAAGAAAGTTGCATAAACTGATTTTGGAGAGCTGAAGCATTGCAGCAAGCGGAGATAATTTCAGACAGCACTTAGCTAAGATGATTACACATTAAAGTGAGACTATACCTGTTGAAATAAGAAATCTCCTCTTTCAAATCAATAGTTAAAATTGACCCTTCGCTAAGCCCCCAGCTGCTTTTTCGTCAAACTATCAGAGCTATGTTACCAGGGAGCCCACACTGTCACTAACAGCACCACACTGTCACTAACTGCAAAAGGAGTTTCAGAGAGAAGCAGACAGAAGGGTCATAATATTAAAATATACATTTAAAAGATATATCCAGGATGTGAAACTGATTCAGCAACAAAAACGTTAAAAAGATAAAAATAGAAGCTAAAGCCGACAAATCAAAGTGTAAAAGTGAACCACCGTATCACATGGTGACCGAGACAGAAGACAATAAAATTAAGGAAGAACACTATTCCCATAAAACCGGGTAGGTCTTTATTCCCTGTTACAATTATTAAAAAGCAAAAGCAGCATGTGTATCTTTAGTAGCTTACATAGCACAGAAGTGCAAACGCTAGATAATGATGTGCTAACGTGATCTGCTAACATTAGCGCCACAGGTTTTCCATCAAAACTTAGCGTTTTAGAAACGTACATCTCCTTCTAACCTCTCCAGTTAATAAGTACTGTATCATTATTACACAACATTTAACCATAACTAGTCCCCAAACCCTGGTCAGAGCTGGCTGATGCCAGACTACGTTTGAAAGACGGGACTTAGCCAATGGTTAATTATGAATAATTTATAATTTCTCAACTCCATACACTCAGAAGTTTAGCTCCCTGTATGTGTAGTTTATAGTGGCTAGCCGTTTCCTCCTCCCTTCAGTCTTTATATTCACCGATATTAATCTTCTCATCTGGGCAATGAATCCAAATTAAGTAGCCTATTTCCCAAAATTGTATTCCTTGTGGGAAATTGTGTGGTTACAGTAGCCAGATCACAAAAATAAACAACACAAAATGAACGGTGAAGCTGGTAGGAAAGAGACTAAATCCAATGAAAAGACGAAAAATTACACACTGAAATCTCAGAATGGTGACTGAGCTAAAGAAAGTCTCAATAACTCTAAATCATACTATATACATACTGATTAAATATGGTACAGAGATCAGTATCACCATTGACCAAAGTCTTGAGCTTTCACTTAAGAAACTAAACAGAGGAAGGAACAGACGCTGCCTTTGATTTGTGTACAAATATACACAAGCCCTCAGTACATTCAAGAAGTTTTGTTTTTAAAGCCATCAATCTGGTGGGGAAGAGAAAAAAGTTCCCCTTGTAGTAAGAGATACCGGGAATGAGAACAAAACCTGTGAAGTGCATGTGTGTATGTTGCCTGAACCAGATGTTTCCCTAAATTAAATTAGTGTAGTCCTCTTCTGATAGGATGCAGCAGCGTCACGCCACCTTAACCACCGCCAAGCCCCCCCCCCTGCAAACCTGGCAACCTTTTCCAAAACAGACCTTCTCAGCTGCTGTGTGTGCATGTATTCAGCTCTGCATATGGTACATGAATGTTCTCTGCGTTCCCCGGTGCTCTGTGGGTTTTGGCAGACAGGCTAAGTTGATTTCTTTAGGGGCGTGGATGTCTAACCCATCTGTACATTTGCTTCTTTTTCTAGCAGTGGCTCAGAGTTTATCTGTAGCATAAAAGCACAGTTAAATAGATAATTTGGAATTTCCTCAGAAGGTAATACAATAGTGGTATATTCATCCACTTCATGTTTCATGTGTTTATGGAAGAAAAACAAAGAAGACATTTATCAGGCTGAAGTTTTTATTCACAGATCACCACAAACCTCAGCTGTGTTATACTTTTTGTATGTTGTTTGCTCCTCTGCCACCACAGAGGCCTCTGGAAGTTTTATTTTTTAAATAAAAGGATGGTGAAGAAAACAAACAACCTCTGACAACCCAAGCAACTAGTTGCCACTAATGGTCTGGCGAGAAATGCCAAAGACACAATATCTGGTTCGTCAGCTGTGTTAAAACCTTGTATGTGTATGTGTATGTAGCTTATGTGTGTTGAACAGCTAATAACACTTTGCCTTTGCTACTTTGTCAGTTTCCTCTTTCAGTGTTTCAAGGAATAGTTTGACATTCTGGGAAATATTTCGTTTTCCTGTTGAAAATCAGCTAAAAAGATCGATAGCACTCTCATGTCTGTATGCTAACAATAAAACTACAGCATAGCTGCTAAATTAGCTTAGCTTAGCACAAAGCCTGGAAACAGGAAAAGAGTTAGCCTGGCTCTGACCAAAAGGGAAAACCACCAGCTCTTATGTTCACTATTAAACAAGCATTTATCTTGTTTGTTTGATATGTAATAAAAAAGTATAAAAACAACTCTCAGAAGTCCAGTTAAGAAATAGTCCAGCGCATAACCCCCCTCTATAGATGCTATGACATTTTCCATAGACATTTTTGGTCCCCAGAGGATGAATCTTAACGACTTTGGTAGATCTTCTGACATTTTGTTTATCATAATTGGCTTTCAGTGAAATGTCAAGACTACTATTGGATGGATTTACGGTGGATTTACGGTGTCCTGGGGATGAATTGTAATAACTTTGATGGTCTCCTGACTTCTTCTCGTGACATCATCAGGTCAACATTTTCATTTGTTCAAGACTTTGGTTCAGGCCATATAATTTGTTGAGAGCAAATTAGAGAATGTTATCATGCGAACACGCTAAACTAAGATGGTGAACATCGACATACTTACCAAACATCAGCATGTTAGCATTTAGCTCGAAGCACAACTGCTAGCATGGCAATAGATTTGCTACACTTTGTTTGTGTCTTCATGCTAAACTTAGCTAACAGGGTGGTATTCAACAAAAAGACACAGGAGGTGTATACTCAGCAAATAAGCGCATTTCCCAAAATATCAGACTATTCCCTAATTTCCTGGTCAATCCAACCTGTTGAGCCAAAATGATGCAAGCTACATTACATGAATTGACAAAGAAAAGAAAAAAGAGCTATTTCTACAAAAACAAACATTAACAAAAATATATAAAACTTTCAAAAGTTTTGAAAGCGTAAAAAATGGACACTTGTGTCACCATGTTGACTGATAACTTAAGTACAAACAAATGTATTCTCTACAGGTAAAAGTAGCTATTTGGGAATATTGCTCTGATAGTTGATGATGGACAGTATGACACACTAGAAGGACTGCTGATACTCGTGCTGACGTTTATGAGAAAGTACGTGATAAATTATAGTTGGCTGGCATTTAAGGTCTTTGCCAAATGGCTTGAAGGGGTAATGGGGAGTGGGACTCCCTCACACACAGTTCCTGATTGTTGTTGTTCTTCCCTTTGGTCCTTGAAAGTGTTACAAGACCTGAATGGGAAAGCTGGAAAGTCCAGTGATCCTAGAAAAGAGAGAAACCATGTTAGTTGTCAAACAGTGGGTTTTCTTGGTTATTATCCCTGAAGAGAGGAGTGGCACTTACCACGAGGGAAATATCAGTTCCAGTTCTCTTGTCCGCTGTGGAAAAAGAGAAAATGAAATCAACTTAGTTTCAGAAAAGTCAAAATTAGAACATTAGAAGGAGATCTTTTCTTTTAGCAAGACTTGAAAACTGTCATTGCCTTTTCTGTGATAAGATTGTTGAAGGATATATCAAACAAATGCAAATTGCAGATGTAAATAAATATGTCACAACTGCAATATT
Source organism: Taurulus bubalis (assembly GCF_910589615.1). Lineage (NCBI taxonomy): Eukaryota > Metazoa > Chordata > Actinopteri > Perciformes > Cottidae > Taurulus > Taurulus bubalis. The sequence goes on along the minus strand of NC_136594.1, from coordinate 8,442,167 downwards.
TTTTTATTTATATTCCTTACTTATTGGTAAAGTGAATGATGCATTTTGGTCATAGAAGATAACACCAAATCATGCAATAATAATCTGCATCATACCCCTCCATAACATCCTCATAGTGCTCAAACAAAAAGAAGCTTGACTTTGATGTCAAAATCTACAACAGTCTTAATAGAGATATAAATGATTACAGCACACACAACAGCATGTTAAACACACAAATGAACACTTTGTAACCACAAAATGTTTCTCCTTCCTGCAGGACGTCCAAAGACAAACAGAGAAATCAATCGGTCATACACACAATTTGAAGGCAGTGTCGGGTGTATGAGGGCGTCTTCATCTTCACTCCATCAGGAGTAACTTTTTCTTTTTGAGTCCCGGTGTTTGAATGGCCATCGTCTCTTAAAAGAGACGACAGTGATGGGCGAAGGATGAAGGATGAAGGATGAAGAAAACAAGCAAAAATAGAAAGAAGAAGAAAATCTCCTGTGTGAAATCAGACTGATGGTGGCTGGTGACTCCCAGGTGGTTTTAGTTGAGTTGATGAGGGTTAGTGCAAAGTTTTACCCGACATTCAGTCAGTACCTCATCGACGAGTTGCTTTGGGTCACCAGTTGGGGTCGGAGTAGCTCGGGGGAGCAGAGGCCCGAGGGAACCGGGTCAGAGTGTCACAATAGGGAGAGCTACATGTACACACACAGACACAAATATATACACTCACATGGGGAATTCTTTAAAAATTCAAAATCTGTTGAGAAATGGAGCAAATGTTTGCAGACTCTCCAAATTATCCCACCGCCAATTAAGGCCGCGGCATGCATGCAGGCAGAGACACTGCTCGTACCTGAGCACAGCGAGGTCTCCGTGGGTATTGCACACTTGTTCACCGTGATTACCTGTATTACCCATACTGCAACACAAGAGCGCGGGTAGACAGGTGAGAAAGAGAATGGGAAGACTCCGCTGAAAGCATCAAGGATGGAGTGATCCTCGGTATTAAAGTCAAAAAAGTGGAGGAAGACGCAGGGGAAGATGGTGAGATGAATATCCATGCAAAGAGAGGAAGACCGTGCTTGTAACTTCAGATTTGTGATGAAAAAAGGTGCAAGAAAGATGTGAAGGGATCCAATGTCGGAGTATGCCATACCAAACAGGCAATGGGCACGTGGAAGAGGACAAAAAGACGAGTGAATAGCAGACAAACATCAAAGTGCAACAAGCCACGGGTAAGAGATTCTGGAGAGAGAGCGTATATTACACGAGGAGAAAATATGAGGAGAATCAAAGGCCATGACAAGGAATAATGACAGAGAGAAGAAAAGAAGAAAATTAATTAATTAACTTTTAATCTACGGAGAAGTGTCAGAAAAAACTAGGAGCAAAACTAACATGTGTGAGCGTGTTTGGACTCACTCTTCAAAGACGTCCTCTGTGTCCATCCTTCTGTAATACTTGGCCAGTTTGGTGGAGAAGATGATACTGGGAATCAGAAGGATACAGCAGCCTCCCAGTCCAAACCAGAATGTGTTCTGAAAAACACATTGACATGTAATATTTCTCCAGTTAACCTTTGATTCATTCCCGTCGTACTCAATTAAACTTTAATCTCTCGGAAATAGATTGAGCTAAAAATAGTTATATATTATATATATATAATAGTCTATTCATCACTTAAGTGGTAGAAGTTTTTTTCAGATCCTTTATAGTAGTAAGTAGAAAGTAAATGCAATAATAGCAATAACATATGAAGTAGAGTAATATATATTATTGCATATTCAATTTGCATTGTTTCATTTTAACCAGTAATTAATGTTATAGCTATAGCATATAAAGTTTATACAGTAGTTGACTAGTTTCACTTACTCAATGCATCCTAATTTTTTATGTTTGTGTTATGCTAAATCAGTAAAGTAACTAGTCCAGTGCCTACAATACACAGATAATAGTAGTGCAGTAAGAAAGTACAATATGTTTTTCTTATAACTCATTTGGCACCATTCACAATTTTATTCTCAACTTTAAAAATAATGCACAGATTCATTTGCAATCGTTAGTTGCAGCCCGACAGATTTCACACAAAGGCACATGGATGCACAAGAAATGTACACATCACCAGGCACAAATAGGACAGAACATATAAATATAAACTCGTACATACATGCAGCACATACAGTACGGAGGCTGCAGGCACTGCTGGAGCGCTGATGCATAAAGAAATTGTATGTTTACATAAACCACAGTCTGGGACTTGTTGGAGCTCTCATTTAACTCTCACAAACACACACGACATATAGCTGATATGTAAATATAAAACTTTACAACTCCTCTGGGCTGTAGGGAAAACAGTGAGGAATCTATGTGTAAGTAACTCCCCCTCTTGCCTCAAAACAGACCCTATCTCATCTCAGTGAGTGTGTGAGCGAGTGTGTCGGAGATTTGAGAACATACTGTTCCCGTACGCGTGGCCCAAAGGCTCCACAGTCTTCCTCACTCCCAAAAACTCAGTGCTCCCTAAAACCGTCAAAGAGACGTTTATATTTCGAGATTGAAATCCAAATACATGTGGGGGAACATGTACTGTACATACAGCTGTGAAATTAATCGGTGCAGCTCAGCAGTCAGTCACACGCGCAAATACACACACACACACACACATACATATATATATATATATATATATACATATACATATATATATATATATGTATATATATATATATATATATATATATATATATCCGCATCCACACACAGATAACCACAGTGTTCTGCTGCCTTACCACTGAGTCGACTATGAAGCTGCACGCTACTATCTCCATGCTGTCCACAATGTTACTGATGGGTTTACACTGGGCCACCTCTGAAGTCAACTGTAGAGGAAAAAGACAGCAGAAAAACCCAAAGTATAGATTACAGTGTACGTATGAATGACGTCAAACGTTAAACCATAACTTGATGAGTATGGTGTAGCAGTGGAAGATGACCTCCCCTCAATCTTCTAATTATGGACGTTACATTTAAATCAAAGTGGCTGCCTGGACTGTTTAAATAATCTGGTTACAATCAGAGAACTTTGAAAGCTTTCGTGATTCACTGAAAGCTGAACATTCAAGCCCAGTTTACACTTGACATTAACACGCGTCTTTTGGGTTCTAGGCAAAACAAATTGTTTGGCTATTCTGACCCACAATTCTCTGTGCAGCAGATATATGAGCAAGAGGGTCAAAGTTCAAGGTGCCATGTTACGTGGAAGTCGTGTGTACCAATGTAATACATACTGCAATTGGACTGCATACTACATGCAACAGAACGTCCTTTGTAAGGGCCGCTGCAGTACGCACTTAAAGCTTACAAAAGGTTTGTGGTCCAATGGGTCCCGGACCACATTGACGAGTGCCTTGAGTAATCAGACCGGGTGAGTTGGATTTAAGACTTTTCCCTTATTTGACTTGTATGATTGGTGTTTTTGTCACTGTGTCACATTTTAAAGGGCAATGTCAGAAAAGAAAAAAAGATTCATGAAACCCTACTTGCTGTCCGAGCATTTTTAAGACTTTTGAAAGATTGATTTACATTTTTCTTTATCCCAATTAGGGCCTTTACAGGTTTTTAAGTGTGGGAACTCTGTCAGATCACAATGGTGGTAATTTACACTTTTATTTAGCGATGTCCACTTGTGATCCCATCACCCAAAATGCATTTTAAAACCAAGAGTCTGTTGACTCTTAAGAGTGAAGCTTGATTGCTGACAGTTTTACTTTTCTCAACACTATAATAAAGTATAAATCCAACACTAAAGGAACACTTTGAGTTTAAATTTGTACTGTACAATTACACCCTTCCCTTTTGCTGACAAAGTCTCTACTGTGAATTATCAACCCGTAAACCTTAAAGGATACATCAATACTATACATTATATAAAACTGGAGGTATACTCACCGAGTTCCTAACCCAATATGTATACTGTTTGAAGTATCCCACCAAGCTCTCTGTGTAGCCGTTTGTTTCCTAGATGCCGACAGAGAGGAAAACATGTCAGCCAATGTGTGACGGCAGTCTGTTGAGGGTTATTGTGGATTCTTACAGTAAGATAAAATACGGAGTAATTTCATCCAGTCCAGAAAACAGTAACTTAAAGTTGCTCTTATAGTGCTGTTTCTGCTCAGGTCAAAACTAGGTTTGTAATACAAGAAGTTGCTGTTGTGTGGTTGTTAAAACATCTGGTTCAAATCAGAAAAAATGGAGCTAAGGAATTGATGAAAACAAGTTTTTAAAAGAATATTGTCATCTAATATCTGATTGACCAATCTGGAGCAATAACTGTGGTAAGAAGATGTATCCGCGTGTGCATCGTTACATATCACTCATAAAATACAGTTTGTTGTTATTATCTTTTTAATACCTGTTTCACTACATGTGAGGCGTTATGAGTGATGAGGTACTCTGCTGCATCGATGGCACTCAGGATATTCGTGACCTTGACCTAAAAGACACCGACAGAGATTAATTTGCATTAATGAAACAATTAGGCAAGTAAGTGTTAATAGTTTGTTTATGTTCAGTTGACAATACAGAAGTTAATAGGAAGTTTTCTGCACGGTTTGATAAGTAGATACTGTATGTAATATAGATAAAGCTAGTGTTTTGTTTGCCTCCTCACCGGCAGGTCGTTGGACATTCTCTGCAGCTGCTTGATACTCTGGGTCAGTGTGCTCTGTGTGAGGAGACAATAACACAAGCTGTGACCAAACAAACCATAACTGCGTCTGTAAATGAGCCATCAACAAAAAAACACCATCACGTCACCACTGTCACCACGTTAACGACACTCCTATGACAAACACGCAACAAGAAAACTGTCATAGATTAGATCATATATAAACAGTGGCTTACCCGTGCTCGGACATATTTCTGTCACCATTTACCAAACACAAAAGAAGAAGAGAGAGAAAAAGTAGAGTTGAGGAGCGCGACAGAAATAAAAATATTATACTTCCATTTTGTTTGTTCTTAAATTTGTGATCTGATTATTTACTTTCTTTAAATGGGATTTTTATGTTATCTATCTTAATACTTTTTTTTGTTATAGTTTGCCAGAAATGAGAAATAAGTTACAGGTTTTGTTGCATATTATCTGTAAATTTCTATATTAGCTGTTCACAAATGTCTTTCTCTAAGATGCTTCACAAGATTGTTCCTGCTATTAGGAAGTCGAGTCTCATAAAGTAGTATACTTAGTAGTATACATTTACTTCAGTAGAAGGTAGGTCTTTTTTGAACATTGGAGTGGATCTGTGTGTATGTACTTGTGCATATGTCTGAAGTTTAGGTGTTTAATGTGTTTGATGCGAGAGGTGATTACCATTGCTTGCTCCATGGGGACCACCTGATCCCTGTGAATCTGTCTGATACTGCTGGCGTGTCCTTTCAGTGCATTCTCCAGAGCACCGCGTGGCTGAAAAAACAAACAAACACACAAAGAGCATATGATCCAGCAGTTTGTTGCAGCTAAATCTCGAGGACAATCAGGTCATGACTATCAATGCAATGATGTATTATTCCTTCCTTCTTTAGAAATACATGCACACACAAATCCTTGTGTGGTATGTCCCGTGTGCCTTTAAATGGCATAGTTCCTGTACTATGTACTATGCATGTGCCATAAATGTGTGTGTTCAGGGTGAATGGGCAGCTTGTTCAGACCAACTGTGCATGAAGCGGAATTATTTTCCAGAGAGGCTATCCAACTGTTTATTTGGGTTTGTTGGTTCAAGAATATTTCAATATGAAATCAAGATTAAAAAACCAACAGACATTAGTAATGGGCATTACAATCTCTAAAGTCAACTCCCTGGGTCTAAATACTTTCACAAACACTTTAGCATCATAAATTGAACTTGAATGGAAACTATATGTGACAGATCACTGCAGCGGACAAATGCAGTTACTTTTTTCACAGCAGTACTGTAGGTGTAATTTACATAATAATCCAAAGCAATAGCTGTACACACTTCTTCATCATTTTGGCATTTTAATGATAAAAGCATCATCATGCTGTTGCTGTAATTTGCTGGTAAGATAATGATGAGACTCACCATTTGGTCGGCCTGAGCCTCCAGGTCAGTAGAGAAGGAGAGGAGATCCACGAGAGCTACTCCCTTGTTGACCTAAAACAAAAAACAAAGAACCATATCGTTTTAAATTCCCTCCTCAGATGCATAATCTGAAAATTAATTATTTCCCCAAAATTAATATTTTTTTAAAACCATGTATATTGACAAAATTGTAGCTGAAATGTTTTGTATTTGTATCTTTTTTTTCATAAAACAAAAGCTGTACAAACAAAAGCGACAGATCAGATGAAAGGAGAAAACCACTGACGTGGACATCATTTACTTTGCCTGACCTTCACTAAAACCAAGTCTCAACCCATAAATACATGTTTTATCTTGTGGGGACCTGATGTTTGTCCCCATATGGTGGGAAAGGTACTGTAGACACACACACACACACACACACACACACACACACACACACACACACAGATTACCTCAGCCAGGTAGGCTTCAAAGTCGATATTTCCAACTCCAGAGTTGGCGAAGTGGATGAGGTTGTCTCTGCCGGCCTGCTCAAGCAGCGTGATGTCCTGCAGGTCGACCTGCACACTCTCCAACACTTTGGCCAGATCCCTGTTGTACTGTTTTAACCAAACATACATACTGGTAAGTTACCATTCACACAAACTTTTATCAGCATTTCCTCCACAGTAAACTGACTCTTACCACAGTTCTGTTGAGGAAGGAGTTGATGTTGAACATGGTCTCCAGTTGCAGAGAATGGTACAGACCGTTGTTCTCATAGCAGTCCCTACAAAGACAGTACGGTCACACACTGAAACCCCTGCAGTATGTGCATTTGTGCAGCTCATTATTTTATCTTTTTATTGTGGGAATTTGTTGGTGATCATTTTCGACATTAAAAAACTGATTATACAAAAAGTCCAAATTAGGTTTATATTTTACTTTGAGGCATAATTTGCAGCTCATCAACATTATTGATATTTTTAAATGTTTGTCTTCCCTTTCAAGACACACCCTAAACTACAGTAAACTATGAGCTATATTTACTTTATATACAGTATTAGCTGTTGGCACGTTACCTGTACATGCTTCCCAAAGTCAAGTCAATGTTCGGATTCTGAAACAGCATCCCAGGAAGGAAGTTCTTCTTGGCGGGATGAACCAGGAATGGCGTGTCTATGATCTACACACACACACACACACATGCATGCATATTGATCAGACAGAGCCAGCGCGTTGTTAATAAACACAATCCCGCTCTGATAAAATGCTCTCTAAGACACCACAGAGAAAGGCAGAGGGGACAGTGAAAATAAGACGATTCAGGAAAGAATAGAGTTTGTTTTTAACACCTTGAATAGCTGTCGGTTGGCGAGCGGTTCGCACATCATCTTCTCCACGTTGCCACCAACAACAAATAAGGTGGTCACAACGGCCATCAGCACCCAGACGAAGATAAAAGAAAAGCCCACCCCACTGAAAGAGACAGAGACAGAGCATGTGAAACATAATCACACAGAAACATCAGTGGGTATCTATTAAGAATAACTATTTACTGGCAGAATGAATCATTCATCCAGGGCAAAACTGCAAAAATGGTAAATTATGGGATAAAAGGGTGTGCACAGTTTGTAATTTGTGATTTTGGGCTATACAAAATAAATTGTAGTAACATACGCCATTAGCAGGTTTCCGCCGGTGTTTGATAGGCAGCCCCTTGTTGTTGGTGTAGCTTGCTTATCGTAGCCACAGGTGCCACACAGCAGTCCCAGGATGTTGAAGGCCAGGACCAGGACGACCATGCAGAGCACTGCCACACAGCCGATCCACCTGCAGCACGGACGCATACAGACACACACAATTACCACAAAGACCAACCGTCAAATTGAAGGACAAATTCTTCCCCAGATGGGAAGTATGTCCCCATAATGTGACAACCTGATTCATACGAGTGCACAAACACACATGCACAAACCTGTAGAAATCCATTTGGTCAACCTGTGGGTAATAGGACTCTATGTTTTTCTGTCCTTGGTTGAGGAAAATGGTGAAATTGATCAGAGAAGATTCCACTGGGAACATCTTGGAGAAGCTGTTGATCTCTATGCCAATCTTATCCAGCATGCCTTTTACTCCTAGACACACAAACAAACAAGAAGACAAACAATATCAATTAGAAGGTGTGTCAGTACAAAGGTGACAACACTGAGAAAAGGTCTCACAGAAAGTGGAAAGGGACAAAGAAGGACAAAGAAGGACTTACGAGGTAGCGCTGTTTCATCATTCACAAGTTCGCAGGTGGAAAAATATGAAAGGGAAATACTAGTCAGACTTAATCTCATTTTATTAGTAAAGAAGGGAAAACACTATATTTATAATATACACACAGTACAGAATACATATATATACATACACACACACTTATGTACCTGAGACAATGTTTTTAGTTTGTTCTTTAACCAGATTTGGTGTATCATTAAAGGATGAGTAACCCTGGAGGTGGAAAGACAGAGAGAAAGGATGATTAAGAAAGATATATACATTTCTAGGGTGTATTTTGTAAGAATATGATAGGTGAAAAAGAAAGTGACAACAATGAACAGGAGGACGATGATGAGCTGCAGACAGAGGCGAACCTTTTGTACAATGTTGCTGAGGTCCGTTTTCAGGACGTTGTTGATATTTTCCGAGGCACGTGTGACATCTGGCAGCTGACAGACACAAAGAGAAAAAGAGTGAAGATTAGTAAATATGGCAACTAAAATAAATGAACAAAAAAAATTCCATTTATTTCCAGGTTTTCTGTGTCGGATCATTTTCCGTTCCTCAGTACCGTGGAGAAGTCTGCATTGATTCCCAGCTGCGACAGCGTGGAGCGGATGACGTTACAGGTGTGAGACACGGCTCCATTAGTGCAGGCAGGGTCTGACAAGGTGTTGGACAGAGAGGAACGCTCCCCCGACAGACTGGCCTGAAGTTTCACCGTCCCCTCCTGGAGAACCTCCAAGGAAGAGCTGACGTTCTCTAGGGCCTCCTTGGTCTCCCGCATGGCTACAGGAGAGAGAGGAAAGGGGCAATTGAATTAAAAGTTGGCCCTTTTTTTGACCAAAACTACCCTTTTACTTGTTTGGTGAGGATCATATGATTTATGTTGATATACATTCACAATCCACGCAACCACAACAGAACTACCAAAATGATAACAATACCCAAAATACCACAATACCACAAAAACCACAATAGGAGATGTTTTACAGGGCACAACAGTGGTTCAGATCAGCAGATCAGCACCGGTTACCTTTAATGGCGTTCTCAACTTTTGCTTTCGATAAAAGGAAATGTGAGGAAATCAAAGAGGAAAAATGAAAAGTAAAACATGGTGAGGATGTGCCCTTAAAAGACGCAATGGGATTCTGTTGTAATAAAACCACATGAGAGGAAAATGCACATAAAAATAAATCGTGTAGCGTCACAAAATGAGTGTGGCGACAATTCACAAAGATGTTGCGATGGTCTCGCAATTGGATTTTCAGTTCCCGCAAAATAAGGAATGCTTTACAAAAGTGTTATTATTGTGTAATTATTTTGTTTGACAGATTCAGAGGTTTCTGAGCATTTTATCAAACACAAACCATAAACAGACTTTTACATTCAAACCAAAATAGTTCTTGGCTGAAGAGATTTGTCCTTGAATTTCAAAATCAATATCACCAATTAGACGTGTTGACAGAAGAAGGAGGTGTGGTTTCAGAGCAGCAGCAATCAGCAGTGCTTTGTGATACTACGTCTCTACTGTTTGAACTGAACAGGAGGTCGTATGAAAAGCTCATACAGAGAGTGTGTGTTACCTCCTGCCATACGCAGCGCAGTGTCCAGTGAGGGAACCACCTCTTTCTCCAGCTGACTGTGGATCCTCCCACCCAGCAAAGGTCCAATGTCTGTCGGGAAGCACGGGAAGATCAGACGGCTTCAGGACAACCCAACAGTTATGTATTGCCACAGTAGGTAAACACGAGGACACACAGGCAAGCAACGCGAGGGACATTAAACAAATAAAGTATGTGAACAGTCTGAATTCAACCTACTGTCGAGGTCTGATAGGACTTTGTTCTTTGCTGTGGTGTACTGGGCTGTCAGGTATTCAATTTGCTGCAACAGAAGACAGACATTAAATATTTAGACACAAATGATTGTGTGTGTGTCTTTTCAATGGGAATGTGTGTGTGTGTGTGTGTGTGTGTGTGTGTGTGTGTGTGTGTGTGTGTGTGTGTGTGTGTGTGTGTGTGTGAGAGAGGGAGGGCATACCACAGGTGTGTTGTTAGCAAACGTCTTCAGGTCTCTCATGTTGGTGTTGATGAGCCGCCGAGTGCTCTTAATCTGCATGCTGACATTGTGGTTCGCAGCGTAGGCGATGAGTACTCCCAGACTGAAACACAAACAGGATCAGGAGAGTAAAGACAGGGAGCTGTAGTGACCAGCAGAGGGCAGCATGGCTACATTAAGGTGAATTAATCTGAAGTCTGCAGAAGTACTGAGCTGATGACTTTCAGCTGAGTTTTTCTGAATTATTCCTGTTTTGGTTTGGTTGAGCGTTATTTCTGAACTTGGAAATGATTATTTTCCTTTTAAATTAACGTAATTAACGTGCCAGATAATTGATTGATTTTACTCTGCTGAGCCTTGAGCAGGGATTTGAGTGATTGTCAACCGAAGGAGAAACAGAAAGAATCTTCTGTGTGAGAGATTCATGATAACAAACCCTGATCAGACAATACCTCCAAATAGCCACAAACTGCTTCACATGTGTGTGTAAGTGTGTGTGTGTGTGTGTGTGTGTGTGTGTGTGTGTGTTTGTGTGTGCGTGAGCATGCATGTTTATGACGTGAAAGCACTCAATCAGACAGAGAGGCCTCTCACAGTCAGCCAAGTGATATCAGTGACACCTAACTGTCCGGCTCAGTTTGGATTGAATGTCTGCCGCCGTGCATCTGTCTCCTACACAGCAGGTTAATGGCATTCAGTCCCAGACTGAATGTGAGCAGTTTATGTTAAAGGGAAACTTCGCAGATTTTACATATCAAAGTTCTGTATACAGGTCTTATGGAGTACTACTGCATATATGAAAAAAAAGTTCTGCAAAATCTGATAAACTGCCTTGAGTGATGGCATCTCTTCTCGAGGCTACATTACAGAAGGTAGAGCACTCTTTTGAGAACCACACATTTAAATACACAGCATGTAAAAACTGTGCAACCAAAAGGTGTGTATACCCCTTGAGTTTTTGCATAATTTGTGTTTTGCGCTACAAAATAATTTCACAATGAACGTATTATTACTTTTGGATCTGGTATCATTGAGTAATGAAACATTTCAGTTAATTGTTATAAAACTCATCGTAGTGACTTTTTCGCCCTACAATTTGTACTGATATGGCAGGAAAAGACATTCGTGTTGTTTTGGGATCTATGAATTAAAAGTTTAGCAAGACATGCTTCCCTTTTAGTTTAAAATATATGCAAGTCGAGGTCTTTATTTAATTACTCTTAGCAGTACCTAGCTCAGTATATCCAAAATCCACTTTCCAACAACTCATAAGAATCTAGAAATCCAGAATCACTGTAATAATAGCTTAATTTATATCATGAAAATAAAATAATAATCCTCATCGTGTTGACAAACCAGATGATATGATAAAGGCTGAAAAGAAGGACTTACACAATGAAGATGGAGGTGGCGATGAGCGAGGCGGTGAAGAAACCTCTCTGGCAGTCGACGTTCTTTCTCTGTCTCTGGTGCATCTCCCCTCCGCAGTTCTCACAGCATCGACACACACAGAAACACAGGCCTATGATGGGGGTGAGGACCAAAAAGGTGACGCCGATGGTCCCACATATGAGGAATCCGGCCTCGTAGTGGATCCACTGCAGAAGGAGAAGATTTATACAGTATAGTCACCCTTCCCTCCTCATTTAATCATTTGTATGACATTGTATTGTGGGAACACAATGTTATGAGGAGTTTACCTGCAGTAGCAGCACCACATTTTCTGGCTGTGGCCCCAGAGCACGTGCACACAAACACATGCAAACAAACACACACACACACACACACACACACACACACGTAGCAAGAGGGAAAGAAAGACAAACAAAGTCAGTGTGACAGCCAAGAGTTTAAGAGGCAGCAACATTCTAATTTCTAAAGAGGGAATTAAAGTAAACATCATCAGTCAAGGAAAAAAAAAGATGAAAATGTCTGCCAAAACAAACCAGAGGGAACCCAAAAGGCTTTTTTAACGTCACAACTCATCTAATTGTGATTCTTACAGTAAAGTGTCCAAAATATTTGAGAGACTTAATATATTATTTCCTTTTCTTAAATATGGCTCTAAGGCCATAACATGTCATTTAAATGTAATTTCTACATGTGCAAGGTGCATTTTTATTTTATTTACAAGCACAACATATTTCACAACTATTAAATCAACAATTACATTTATCAATCAAATATACAAACACTGCTGAATATCATCATTAAGTTAATCTCATCATCATTTAAATCAAACGTACCTTTCTCCATTCATCTATTTTGATTCCTCCCATGTTTTGTTGAATGACTCTAACAATCAGATCTGAAAAACAAATAGAACAGTAGGTCGACGCTTAAGTCTTTCAATCTGCAAAAATGTAATTATAATCACTTGCACAACAGTGTTTTGCGGGCAGAATACGACTCATCTGCCAATATCACACACAATCAAATACACTTCCTTTATAACGTTTGAGAAGCTACACAGGAGTAAAAAATCCATTTATCTGTTCATGAGCTGACAACAGAGATTATGAGGATTCATATTTTAATTTCCGAGGAAAGTATTGCGAATGTATTTCCTCGTATATCTAACAGCTGTGTGTTTTTGTGGAAGCTGTTTGAACTGTGTAGTTTGCCAATGAGGACTGCAGTTCTGTCCAGCTGTCTGTGTGTTTATATGGGTCAGGCAACACTAAGCCTACCTGGATGGTGGACGCTGTTATTTAGCAGGGGAACACTGATTCCTTCTCTCACACATGCACATGCACATGCACACGCACATGCAAACTACAACAAAAACACCTGTATGCATGCGCACAAACACAAACTACATTCACACTACATGTATATTTGACAATTTGTGCAGCAAAAGAAAAAAATATAATAAATTATAAAATAAAAATGATATATCTTTGTTTTATCACATACAAGTGAATGTGTGTAAATTTACACAAACCACTGTTTGAATAAAAACTGCATTTACTCAAGTGTACTGTACAGTACAATTTCAGGAGATGCAATTTATGCTACTTCATACTTCTACTTCACTACATTTTAGAGGAAAATATTGCACTTTTTATTCCACTACATTAAATTTACAGCAAATAGATTCAACAACAATCAACTAACAAATGATGATGATGTACTGTACTATTGCAGATTACGTAAACTACCCTGCAGTGTATGAAGTACTTAAAATAGGTCCATTTCACAGCAGCCATTTTTACATGTGATTGCAGGGTAAACACAGGTGAGATTGAACAAGTTAATTAGGGCCCTGTTCCATTTCGGTGAGCAGGGGCCGTGGTAGTGTGCATGCTGGCTCACTGTAATGGCTGTAACACTGAATAGAATGGGACCTTTATCAGTTTGATCAATTACACCTGTGTGTGTTTACCCTGCAATTACATGCCAAAATGGCTGCAGTGAAAAGGTCCTATTAGTTAGTATTGCTTATATTAATGCGGCAACTATAATCCAATACATTAAAACAATATTTATTATTCTGAAATGGGCCAGATGCTAAGTACTTTTACTTATGTCAAATTTAGAATTCAAGGCTTTTACTTGAAGTCCTTAACTGAAGATCGATATACTTTCCCACCCTTATTTATGTGGACATACACAGTACAGTATATGAACAATGAACACTACTGGCTTGATAATGATAGTAAATGCAACATCTTCCAGTGTGTGTTATCAGTTTATCAGATCTCCCTGCCACTTCCGTGTTCGGGTGCCAATCGACAAGTGATAGAAAAAAAATGTCTTGCACTACTGTTGTCTTTAGAGAATGTAATATTGTCATATAGCCAGTCCTCTCAGGTTGGTACAGTAGGTGCCACTGCACATGACAACAAGCAGAAGGAGGCCAGCTTAGCATGTTAATGCTGACACAGCTGCCAGACACACAGGCGCGCACACACACACACTCGCTGAAACGTATCTATTCTGCCTTCTGCTTGTACACCTGCTGACCGTCAGGTGAGATGAGGAAGCACATGTAACTGAATTGTGCGACAGGATTAGTTTTTCTCACTGTTTAAATGTTCCAGTGAATTAGGTGAATTAAACTATTGCTGTCTCCTTGTATGCGGTGCTGTTCTGTTTATCCTCTCACTCATGTCATCCTCTCTCTACCCGCAATTTCACTTAGGGCTGCAACTAATGATTATTTTCATCACAGATTAATCTGCCAATTTATTTGAATATTTTTGTCATTAAAATGTCCGAAAATAGTGAATAGTGAAGATGAAACATTTATATTATAATTTGTCAGAGTCCTTGGTGATGCCGTTAAATTAATTGGGGGACGAAACCTTTTAAACTAAACCTTTTTGACTAAACCAGAAATTCTGAGATGCTTCAGCATTTGAAACAAATACTAAAACAAACCAATCAAAATAGTTGCTTTTCAACGAATCAATTAATGAACTTATCCTTTCAGCCCTCTCTGCATACTGACCACTATCAAAATAATGGCCACAAGAACACTTAAGTTTGGGATACTGTGTGTGTACTGTGTATACCAAACAATCTCTTTGGAGTGTTTCATGAGATTTTATGTTTTCTTTTGTTTAATGATTGGCTGCAAAGCAACTGCCTCTAAACCACGTGAGGTTTTAAGTCTGTGCTTTAAAAGTAAAATTGTCTCCAAATAAGCCTTTCTAGTGAGTAAAAGGAGCTGAGATTGTGGATATCTTCTGTGACCATATGGATAATCCTCTCAACACTATCTTCCTCTACTGCTGGGAGGTGCCGGTCTTATTTTTCTCAGAACTGTTCATAAAACTCAGACTGTCGGGTGAGAAGATGTCTCACTTCTTTATCTCTGCAGATAAAGCATATGAGCACATCTGAGTCATGTTGATGCCACCTGTGCTCAGGTACTTAGTTAGCATTAGCCCCCGGGGGCAGTTAAGCTTAGACAGCTTAGTTCAGTGACCCAATATAAGAAGTAGCTGCTGCAAATGAAAGGAAGAGGCGGGTCAAACAACCGTCAGAGTGAGACCTGAAGGAGTGAACCCACCACCCGACCACCCTCGTCAAGACGAGGAACTGATTTCGTACCAACACATGCACGCGTTTGTTGTTCATTTACATGTTTCCGGCATCTGTTGTGAAGCTCTAACTTTGATAAACCAACTTTTTTGCATCGCCATTGTTATTTAAGATTTTGTCTCTTCATTTTTGCTTAAAAAACAGTGGGATCTATTGTTGTTCTACCCGAGTTCAACAAGGTGAAGCAAACAGCTTCACACACGGGTTCATGCAGGCCACTGTAAGGCTAAATATGTCAACAGTGAAACATCAAACGCTGCTGCTGGTTAGTTACCTTCTTACTGCAATGTGTAAGCTCCCACAATCCCCTTCCCTGACCTGCTGAGAGATTACTGGAAGGTGTGGATGAAGCCTTATACAACCTGACAACAATCTATACATCTATCTATACTATTAACATTAAAGGCCTTTAATGTAAACACTCTCAGCCCCACACACACAAAACAGTGAAGGCATTTGCATGTATGCGTCCACTTCCCAATAAGGTACATTTTTAAGGTTTTCATTTCATCCGAACAAAAGAGAAATCATGGATTCAGTGGGAGTGATGATGAGGCTTCACATTCACATGGTGGTCAGTCTCTGCCCGTGTGAAGGAGAGTCTCTCCAGCTGTCTGGACAGGAACTGACTTTTAACACTTTGAATCTCCTTTTGGGGAAAAGCATGATTGATCGCAGTTCCACTACTGGAGAAATGTAATTTTCAGGGTGCATTCAGTGATTGGAAAATGGCATGGAAAAATATATTATTTTAAGCTATTAAGCCTGCAAACTCCAGCATTATCTAGCAGTGTCTACTTGCAACCGGTCGTACCAGGTTGCACATGTGCATGAGCTGTGAGCAGAGTGATTTTCACATCTGAGATTGTTTCCAAAAAATTTGAAATGCCTGCTGAAACTCATATAATTAATTCACAATGTTATATTTAAAGGATTTTTTAGGGGATCCAAAAAGGTAGAACTATCCAAAAACGTAACAAAACATGAATATTTGCCCCACAAAATGTCTCCCTTTTTTTGTGAATTATTGTTCACGAGGCGGCATATGGACAGACATTGTATTGATTGAAATGGTTTTGAAACAAGTTTAAAATTGTGGTGACAAACACAGATCGTAGCTCTAAAATGTATAAGAGCCAAGACCACAGCTTTACAAAAGAAATGTCACAACATTCAGAAGAAATGATGTTGTTCAGAACATATGATGACATAGGTCATGTCAGGTTTGCCGAAGCAGTTATCTAGTCCTGTTTGTTGCTTTAAATACTACTAACAGCATTACACAAGGCTATGCATGTTCATGGAACCAGGAGCTATAGAAAGTTACACAGCCATATGTGAGCTGGAGCAAAACAACTATAAGAGGATTATGTGATCTTTTTCTCTGTTTGCACTATAGACACTTCATTAGGGGCATCCCACAAGACATAATTTCTCAAGATAAGCTAAAGAAAGACGAGAGACTGAAACGATTACTTTCATTATCGACTGAGCTGTCCATCATTTCCTTTATTAACGAAATAGTGGGAAACCAAAGATATGAGTTTACTATCAAGTCTGACAATATCGGCAAATATTTGAGAGGCAGAAAACAGTGATAAAAAAAAGAGATATAGATTTTTGTTGCTTATTTTCTGTGGACGTGCTGTCCAGTCTCCCATCAATAACAACATTGAAAGCTTGAACTAGCTGTAGTATATGATGTGTATAAAAGATGAACGGTAGCTGCAATGCAAGATGCAGATCTAAAGCATCAACACATGATACACTGGACTTTTGGGAGGCAGCCATTCCTTATGAGACAACTCATTCAGGTTTGTGATCTGGTTTAAGACATTTTCTTCCTGATCAGTCCCAGTAATTAAGGCAAACAGACAGATACCATGACTATGACCCAGTTTCAGTGTATATGTGCGCATGCCCATACATGTTTGCACATTCGTGTGTGTATATGTGTGTGTGTGTGTGTGTGTGTGACAATGCCATCTGTAGCAATGTTGGCGGTGCAGTGTTAGCATTAGCCCTGTGGATGCTAATCCTCTAATCTACCCTGTGTGTATCGGAGGGATCAGACACGACCTCCTCACACAGCGAAAGAGTCCAAAATGCTTCTTCATCACAAAAACAATCGTCACACAGATTTATAAAGAGGGATGAGCGGGTCAGGAGAGGGAAGAGTTGGTCAAGAACCATCGGTGAACTGTTGAGCGGTAATTCAAACTCAGATACGAGCCGCTCTACTGGAAACCTGAAATATTAATTACATTATCAATGCAAGAGGGATTTGTGGAGATTTCTCCCAACCATGGACAATCCGAATGATCTGACAAGACCAATCAGTCGACTACATTTCCTCAGTCTGCCTGACATTGATTTGCGTTTCTCTATTAACCTCAAGTCAACCTCAGTCCTGACCCCAAACCGTCACCTCTGCTAATTATAGACTCAAGCCCTTCCCTCATTCATGGACCGAATTCAATGCAAGTATCAGCATAAGATACTGTACCACCAAGGATTACCGCGCTTTCTAAACGCTATATTGTATACCGAGATGCACACGCCTTCATTTGCCAAAAAAAATTTCAGATCAGATTTATTTTCAGAGTTCAGTGGACAGAAAAAAATGTGGAGGGGAACAATCATCGTCAGTAAAACCATAGTAAAAGTAATACTTTGTTGATCAGTACTATCGTAAATAACTCACATACAGCCATTATATCACATGTAAAATGTTAGAGCCTAATAAGACGAGTAAAAATCCTGAATATTTTTCTAAATGACAACACTTCTACACAAAGTCACACCACAGAGTTAACTATTAGACAACTTGAGTTGATAAGGCTGGACATGAATTTAATATGATAACTTATCATCTTTCAATTAAATTGTATCGTGATTAAATCATATATTAAGATATATTGATACACAATTATGTTGTTTGTCTAAATTGCTAACAATACACACTTACTAACTTGAATGTAATGCATGTAAACGTAGTCAGTGCCGAGCTGGACATATCTTTTTTTCTTTATAATTTCACTTGAAATGTTTATTTTGCACTGAAGGTCTTAATGAAATGAGAAAATACTTTAATTCTCACAGCGTATATAAATATAGGCTTCACCATGTGGTTATTTCATACAGACTATTTATATATTGAATTAAAAGAAAATATGATATATATATAGATATACCTTTCTCTCTCATATATATATATATATATATATATATATATATATATATATATATATATATAGAGAGAGAGAGAGAGAGCGAGAGAGCGAGGGAGAGATAAACATTTGTCTACTAATTCTCATAAAAATATATATGCTCTGTATGAAAATAGTTTTTAATGCAATGCCAAAAGCAAAATTTTGCATAAACATGATATGTGATGTGTGAGTGTGTGACATGACATCCAGGTGGTCTCAACCTGTGCGTGTGTGTATGACAGTAATTCATAGTGGAAAGTCCCCTTGCAGCAGCAGCATATGGTCCAGTGGATTAAGGTATTACACAGTGATGCAGGTGACTGAGAAAGCCTCCTCTAATCACTGATCTGCTAATTGATTACCCAACCAGCAGCACTAACCCTGGACACCAAAATGGCAGCAACTTAAAACCTTCAATCCTATTGCACTATGTCATCCTCCAACGTGACCACTCATAGTTGCACATACGGGACACAAACAAACCGCATTGAGTTGATTATAGCTCTATATATCTATTGCTGGATTTTTCTACACCAGGTGGCAAAGAGAGCCGTAATATTCACTATTTATGTATTTATCAAGTGATAGACCTGATAACACATCAATAATGTTAAAGTGTGGGGCAGAAGATCATTAGCTACGATAGCAATTGATCCCATTAACCTGATCATTTATGATTCCAAGCATATCATCATGCATTTGCATGTGCACATGCTCTTTTGATCCAGCATGATCTTAATAAAGGAGAGTTTTTGGGAAGTCATGCGTCGATATTTACACTCGGGGAGAGAATGGAGATACAGCAGCAGTGTGCAAATAATCCTGCGACAGCCAGAGTCTCTTTGAGGTTTTTTGGACTTTGCTGTTTAGTTTATGATGTAAAACAGGTCAGTTAGAATGTCAGGATGCTACATAGACAGGCAAGTGGTTTCCAACCTTGCTGACTTGTGAACCCTCAACGCATGCTTGACAGGTTTATGTAGAAGTGATAGGCCCTTTTCACAGCACCCGGTTTAGCGTAAAAACAGGCGTAATTGATCAAATATATTATGATCCCATTCTGTTTAGTGTGTCACAGCCATTCCAGTCAGCCAGCATGCACAATACTAGGGCCATGGCCCACCTAAATGGAACAGGGCCCTAATTAATGTTATTTATCACACCGTGACATGTCAAAAAGGCTGCTGCAGAACAGGGCCTCTTGTATCAGTTTATGAGACTAGATGTGTACATATCCAGTATTTTACCAATAAGAAAGAGGAACAAGTCAGAAAAAGATATTGCACTGTTTTGTCTTTCTTATCACTTTAAACATCTTGTTACTCCCACACAACACCCAGTTTTATCTTGGGACCCCTTGGGTGGGTCTCAACCTCCAGGTTGGGAACCAATTGGCTGTAGCTTCATAGATAACAAATAGATGGTGGACTGACAGGTGAGGTGTTAGTGTTTACAGACAGACTTACATTACAGTCAATTGTACTTTCTTGATTCTTGTTGTTCTGAGTTTGTACTCATAGTTCAATGCACTTATTGTAAGTTGCTTTGGATAAAAGCATCAGCTAAATGAAATGTAAAGTCTCTGCTGTCACACTACCCAAAACTCGTTATGACTTATATATACATATATATACATATGTATGTATATATATATATATATATATATATATATATATATATATATATATATATATATATATATATATACATATGTATGTATATATATATATATATATATATAAAATATCTTTCATTCATGTTTCTACTGAGCATCTGTGGCACAAAACAAGTTCTGTCTTATCACTATCTCACACATTTTGGTTCATGGCCCTCCAATAACTGCATGTGGTCGATAGAAGAAGAAAAAAACTTGCAGTCACAATTTTGCAAAACATCTTAATCACATAATTTAGTGTAAGACACATTTTACATTGTGAACTGGATCTCTCCAGAATCACAGTTCCCATGTGAGAGGAATAAAACAGACAGATGAAGGAAGGGGGCAGTGGGTGAGGAGGAGGAGGAGGAGGGGGTGACGGATAATCTCACCTTTGGGAAAGGAGTTGGGCTGAATAACGTAGAGAAACGCGTGGACCATGTGGAAGAGTATCCCCACGGCCCCTGGTTCGTAGTACGCGTGGGTATCATACACCGCGGCCGGCACGAACCCAAAATCCAACGGCTCTACCGGCGGAGGGGACCGTTGTCTGCGGGAGTCCGCCCGGCCCTCCGCCGCGGCCCCGTCCATCTCCTCCGCCGGCCGCTCGCCGCTCGTGGACCCCCAGAAGAGCAGCAGGACGAGCCACCTCGTCCACAACATGGCTCAGAAAAGTCCAGCTTTGTACAAAGATAAAAGTTAAAACTCCACTATACAGTCCAGCGGGAGATGGAGAGAGAGAGAGAGAGAAAGAGAGATAAGGCGCGCTGGTGACGCGAGAGGACACCTGTCCCTCTCGGTGGTTTTATCCCCGCAGCTCACAGACACAACCGTCCGAAGGGAAAACTTTTAAACTTAACATCCAACGGTCGACGTCAAAGCAGCCGTTAGCTCCTGGTTTCTCGGTTCGGACTCATGGCAGACATTTTCCCCACGGAGACCTTCGACGGTGTAAAGCAGGACCAACGGACGAGGATGCGCTCGTTGTCTCGGTGTCCTCACTCTCACCGGCCGGGCTGTGAGTAGCCTAATCCCGCGTGCACGTAAAACCCAAGAACGCTCGTGCTCGCTGAAAGCTCGCCGGGCGCTTCTTTGTCGCGCGACACCGTTAAACGTTCGCTACAAGTAGAGATGGAAAGTAACTAAGTACATTTACCAAAGTATTTCGTGAATACATCTCTCTATGTATTTTTACATGACTGCAGAAGTCATAAACAGTCAAATTGTGTCACTCAATTAAGTCACTGTATAACAAAATACATTCTCAACTGACCATTTCATTTAAATACATGATTTCTACATAATATTGTTGATCACTTACATTTTTTTTTAATACTGTCAAGTATTCTGAGACAACAATCGACTCCAACGATGACCCGCTATATATCATTTGTGAAAAGGGCCCGTCTGTAATGTTTATTATAGAGCTTAGAGTCGATGTGTGTCTGTATTTTATCCATCTGAGCATTAGAGGTCAGATAGTGTTATTGTGGATGTGTAGGAGAGAATCCAACAACATAATCTCAGAGGGTGTCTGTATGAATTTGAGGCGGGTCATCGACTCTACACTTAGCCACTGACTTTCAGCTCTGAAGTTTATCAGGTAGACGGTCAAGGGTAGTGAAACTTTGGCAAGCACAGACGGTTTGAGTTAAAAAAAGGGGGGAAACCCAAAGTTCAGTTTAAAAGCAACATCATAGCCTTGGGTTAAATCTTTGATATATCAGCGCTCCCTTTCATCCCCTCGCCTCCTCAGCCACTCAACAGGATACACGATACTAGTTTAATGTAAACCTGTATGTTGATGTAATCAGGAAATCACAAGTCATGTATCTAGAAGTGGATCATTCAACAGCGTTGGACCTTGAAAAAAAGAAAAGTCCCCGTGTGTGAAGGACTGTGATGACAGAAACCCCCCAAAAATGTCCATTCAGGGGGAACAGTGGACTGCAGTGTTTTGCCCTGTGAACAGAGTCTGCACTGACTCCTTTCAGTGAAACACCCGCCACTGTTCCTGACACACACACACACACACACACACACACACAAATAGTAAAATAGTCACATCACACCACAAAGATTTACAAAACAAAATCTTGTTTTATTCTCCTTCTACCATGTAGGAAATGTGTTACATAGATGATATGGACATGAAAAATTAAAAACAATGAAATATCCGATTCATACATATAGTATGTCTTCAGGTAGTGAGATCCATTCATGCACTGCAAATTATCTCACACTCACACACACACACGCGCACGCACGCTCTCACACACACGCACGCTCTCACACACACACAAGCACACATAAGCACACTTATCTATTTTACTGTATTGACTTTCCTCGGGTCGGGTTAGATTTGATCCGCTTGTGCCC
Source organism: Taurulus bubalis (assembly GCF_910589615.1). NCBI lineage: Eukaryota > Metazoa > Chordata > Actinopteri > Perciformes > Cottidae > Taurulus > Taurulus bubalis. Next base: position 8,419,467 of record NC_136594.1, on the reverse strand, counting down.
TCTTGTGTATTACATTGAAACCAATCATATGTTTTATGAACAATAAATACCTAGTGATCGATGAAAAACCCAGAAGGTCCATTAACTGTAACATGAGAAATGAAACACTGATACATTTGAGTACTGTGGGTTTCTTTGTTTGCTTCCCAGGTTATTAACAGTGTATGTTGACCGATGCTTATTTCATCTATTGTCCAAGTTGCAATTCCTTATCTTCTGTGAGTGTTATGAAAAAAGAGCTTATTTCAGTAACCAAAGCCAGCAGCTGATGACCACAATGAACAATGCCAACAGTCTTTTGGGTTCAAGTCTGACTTTTGTTATTGTGCAGCTCGCTGGCCCAAACAAGTACAAAATACAGCTGGGTTCACACAGTGCTGTATGATCCTCCTTTATGTTTCCTGTTATTTAAAGGTCATTCACCCTCATCACTGTGTCTCGGCCTTCTGGGATCCTTTGACATTTCACCTCCATATAACCTGTAGTATTTTTCACAATGGTAAAGAATTATAAAACATGTTGAATTGATGCTGGTATGCCGGTGCCTCGCACCTTGAATTTGAAATGAGATCAAGAACACAGTGGTGTTACACCGAGACGTGGTTATCTGTAGACTACTTACTTGAATGGTTAGTGTACACATAGAGCATATTGAAGAAAGAAAAAAAACGTCACATCAAAAAGAAACATCACCCAAACCTTTCTGGCTTGGAGTCCACTTCAAAATAAATACTTGTGTCTTTACAAACAGGCAGCATCTTATCTCAGTGCTTCAAAGTAACAATATCAACACAAACAGCTTGATACCAAAATGTCCAAACTTTTTACCTGTGCCTAAAAGGTAAAGTCGCCTCTGTGACCAGACTGTACTTTGCGTCACTGCAGCCATGTCCGACAGCTGGTAACTCACTTTAAACAAAATCTTTTGAAATGTGTGTCTGCAGAGCAATTTGGAGATTTCAATGTGTTAATATGATTATGAGTTGGCCGAAATACACGGGGCACGGACGTGGCAAGTCACATCGGCGGGGCGGTTGTGCGACAGCTTCACTGTGTGCACTTTGAGTTTTGCCAATTATATAATGCAGTTGATTATTAACTGGCTCTGAATTAATTAACTGGATTGATTTAACTAGGTTCACGGAAAAAAAAAAACACATTGCTATGATTGATTTATTGTAATGTGAAATTTAAAAACACCCACAAGGTTACTTTGATGCATCGCAGAGTCTCTGGTACAAGGAGGTATTTAATTAAAATCATTTGTGAATTGATGTACTTGAATTTTAAGCAACTCTTGGGCTGTGTTACAGCAAAAAAAAGGCCAGCCGCTTAAAAACAGAGATGAGCAGTGCCATGTTTGCAGCTTCTGTGGTCAATGAAGCAGCTGCAGCTGCAGCTAGGGATTATAATGGATGCACATGTGGCACCGCGTCCGTGCTCTGTGTATTTCGACCATTACCTGCAGCTCAATTTTTAGTAAAAAGATCTAAGATTCTTTGTAAAAACTTCATTTCAAATATTAGAATTTTTCAAGCTTTTGAAATGAAAATCATGTAAAAAAAAAAATTCTTCTTTCTAAAAACAACTCTGCACTGTACATACATAAGCTTGTGCTTTTGAACACGTACTCGCACAGTCCAGCTGTCATGTCCCTAAGATCACACAGCGACCCGTGTTGAACTATTTCACAGGTGCAGTTTTTGTTTCTCTCTTCGTGCTTTGCCCCGGTTCTGCATGTCAGTTTTCTCCCAATCTTCATCGTCGGCAAAGCATGTATTCGGGTTGCCACGTCAACCAAGACAAGGCTCCACGGAGTCTACTTGGTTCACGAGGTACCGACTGGACCAGATGGAAACATCTGCAGGGACCTCTGACGCTCGCAGTAACAGCTTTATGCCTTGGCTGGTTTTGTCAGTAATAAATAAATAAATACTCCGAGGGTCAGTTGCACAAAACTACGTCAGGTGCATGCTCCATGACCCGTGTCTGATCCCTGAACCTTGCTGTTAAACCAGGTTTAACGCTGACTGGTCGTTCTATGTGGCATTCAGTCTATTCGATTGCCACAGATGGTGAAGCGGTCTATTTCCAGCAAATCTTTCTTGGGCGTTCTTTGTTCGAGTCTGTCCCCTTCCAGTCCCGTGTTGGCGTTGATGATTTTTTCATCGTCCTCCCCGTCTGGCGTGGTCAGGAATGTGTCCGAGTCGCTCTTGGGGAGTGTTGGGGCAGAGCTCTCTGCCATGTTGGCAGGCGGGAGGCTGTCTGCTGCCAGTGATATTCCTTCTTTGTCAGTCGTGGGTTCTAATAGAGAGACAGTGGTAGATATTATTACAGGCAGCAGAGGAGTGTGCCGCTTTAGCCTCAGACTTTGAGATTAATATCATGAATATAGTCATCAAGTGCATGCTTAAGACCAAGTCAACAGGTCAGATGGAAACAATATAAACAGTCATTCAGAGATAGCATTTTCAGCCAACTCTTCACCGATTGAATCTGCCACTTACAGCTGTCATTTTGATTAAATCAACAGTTGCCGACAGGATATGAAAAGTCTGCTTTTGTCTACTTCTGTGTGAAATCAAGGATTCATTGTTTCTAAAAAAATATATTTTGACTAAATCTGCTGCTGTCTTCGTAAACTGCATATGTAGCATGTCAAAAGAAGTTTGACAGACATAGCAACAGTAATTCTCCTGATGTTTATAATGCCTATGTATTTAAATATCTTAGCGAACTGGGCATTTCTACTGTGTCTTTGGATGTACCACTGTACTGTCTTGCTGGCTATGTATGGTTTTATGTTGATTGCAGCTGTGTGTTGCACTATTGCCCAAGAAAAGACAAAAAAGTACATATTCTCTTATCTTAACTACTAGGATGGGATTTTGAATTTACTAGATAACGTATTTAGAATTTTCTCAACATAAAGATAGAAAAAACGCTACCTTGCTGTGGTGAAGTGTGGTCTTGTTTGGTGCGGTGACCTCTGGAGTTTGCACGGCTGGAGACAACTGAGGGTGGAGGGTCGAAGAGCTTTTCTTCCATGTTGGCAGCTTTGACAAACACACATGATGTCCCCAGCAGAACGATACTGTTGAGCACCTTCAGAGTGATCATCCTGCTCACAAACACACACACAGACAGACACAATACATGAATATGTGAAAAACTACAGAAGAAACACCAAAAACACTGTGAATGTTTTCAAACTGGGAAAAGACCACTTGACATTTACCCCAGGTAGAACAGCAGCACACACATAAAGGAGAGCGAACCCTGGATCTTTACTGAGCTGGTTACTACTCGGATCAACTGAAAATAGAAAAGGCAAACAAATCATCACATAATCAGTGTATATCAACAATAAACAATAGAACCCACACAATATGAAGAGCAATGGATAATTCCATAAGCAGTGACTGACCAACAGAGCGAGAGGAAGGGGGATGAAGCCCATCCTTCTGGATACTGAGTCACTGTAGTCTGTGTAAGCCTGGAGACGCATTTAAAACATTTTCTCACAATGCATCGACCAGAATCAACATGCTTCTTCATCCGCAACCAATACATTAGTCATTACATAATACTACTTAATCAAATTAGGATAAACTAGGACAGACTAGAGGGCATTTCCTTAATATTGCAAATATCAGTGTCTGTTTGGCATTCAGTATTTAAACAAATGTTACTAATATTACGGTTTACACAGTGGTGCGTATACCCTTTGTATGTCTGCTTGTATTTGGACATTGTGGGTCATTTTGCTTATATTTAGGTCACCTGCAAGACAATAATACAAACATTCCCGTCCCTAAAATGAATCTATAAAATATGTCATCTGTGCAATGCAACTTAAGAAATCACAAGAAAATGTAAAATAAACACAGATAAGCACAGATGCTTTTTTCCCCTCTTGCAATTGTTTTACAAATGCATTTCTAGAAGATTACGAAGTCCAGATACGTATTGATATTATAATATTGACAGTGATAGAAGATTTTATCCATAACGCTCCCCCGTAGTTAAGAATGTCTAAAACTTTTATGACCTGTGACTTCAATTGACCCTTGCAATTAAAAACATTATCCCACTTTAATTCATTTAAATATGACATATTATGTCCTTTTACATTCTCCATCAGTAGAATGCCGCACCAGAGTGGGGTTCTATAAAAATGACGATATACAGTATAACATCAAAAGTAATCAAAAGTATCAAAGTACAGTGTATAAGACAAGTATTAAATAACGTTAACATGTGTCCCCAACAGGCGACTCACATTGGATCCTGACCCCAAGTTTGAGAAATTGATTTTGAATTTTAACAAATTTTACTCACGTTTTTCTGTCTACTGCTGACAAGGTCAAATGCAAGGCTGGCTCTGTATTCTCCGTACACCTGGAAAAGGACACAACCGGTCCCACATCACTAGTCATCCAATTTATAAACATCCAAATGAAAACAAATAAATACAGTTACCGACATTGTTGAAATGACAGGGGTGTCTGATTATGTTTATCACGTATGTGTTAATATATAAGGATGGTACAGGATGAGTAGTGGCAGGAAATTAACCAAATTTTATTTGGATAAAGCCGGTGTAAAAAAACAAAAGCTAAAATGTGCACAGAATGTTTCAAGTGGAGGAGCATTGATACACAAGTGCTTGAATGCACGCTGAGTGTGGTTTGTGTGATTGGGTTTGACACTTGAGAGATAAAGGGGTTAATCCCTTCATGTAGAGTTGGGCTCCGTTACACAACCAAAGTTACAACTCCTTTAAGGAAAACAAATAGGAAGAGAGCACAAGAGTGAAGGAGGTGGGGGAAAAAAAGTCCAAATGAAACAAAAAAAAAAATGTCTGCACTGACTGACAGTGTCCGTCTGATACTACAGAGTATCTGGTGGGTGAGACCGAGGAGAACACGAGAGAACAAAGCACCAGTTTGGAAAACACACCTAGTGTAAATCAGTGGAGTCGAACAAAATAGAGCCAAATCTGTGGAGATTATTCGTTCACCTTTGACAAGTAGATGAACGAGATAATCTTAACCTAAGGTCCACTTACTCGCTTTTTCCTGAGCTTTTCGACTGCATCTCACTGTCTTTGTCAGCGGATGGATCTTTGCTCAGTATCAAGCAACCACGTCCCAAACTGATCTGTGTGGTTGTTAGATATCGCTACAAGCTGTTAAACCCCTGCCATTGAATGTCGCAGTTAGTGTCAAAGCATACGTTTTCAGTCACATAGAGATCTAGTGTGACTTTTACATTCCAGTGACCATCGCAAATAAATAAATAAAAAATGCCGCTCACAACTTAAGAATTTGACAAATAATCAACGTGTTTTAAAGTTTTCTTCCGTTTAAGGGTGATCCAGTTCAACTTGTTTGTTCATCTATGAATCCTCCAATGAGGACTGCAAGACGGATCTAGAATAAGATTAATATAAATGTACTCTTTGTTGTCGACTGTCTTTAAAAACAACAGCATCGCTCCCTTAGCTGTCACACTTACATGTAACCACAACCTAAAGGATAAAATGTGAAAGTAAGTATGCAAAAAGGGACTCACATCAGCACTGATGTCATTGAATTTGGTGATGAAGGCGTGCTTCACAACATCCACGGCAACCTCGGAGGCTATCACCATGATGACATCGGGAAACAGCACCCACAAGTGGTCTAAAAACAACCATAAAAACTGATTAGTGTCAATGTAACATTAGTTATAAATAACAGTGACCGTTAAGTGCTGAGCAACACCAAGAAGTGTGATGTAACTTCTGTCATGTAGAAACCAGCTGTGTAGATTTCAGTAATGTCACATTATAGCTGTGCTGCGTTAGTTACCAGGGTTCCATGAGAACTGCTCCATGTTTCTCAGACAGACGATGAGCAGGAGGATGTAGTTGGTGAACCTCTCTTTTATGTCTGTGAGAAAAAAATCAATCCTGGATTAACCTACTTTGAACTCACTGCGGCTGAGCTTGATTCCAGAAATGTACCTTGTCCCAAATCACAGAGTTCAAAGGCTGGGTTACAACATATCCACAGACCTCTGATTTTGTGGTGCGTATTTTTTTTTTAGGTATCATTTAACACTTACCACTGTTGGACATCTGGAAAAGGTTGTTCTTTTCAAATTTCTTGAACACGCTTCCTTTGATCTCCACGAACTGCAACAGAAAAAAAATACAAATGTCATTTGCTCATGCAGCAAGTCCTATAATTGAGTCAAGTGTTTCTGTGTGCATTCCACTCACGTTGTTTGACATCATGATGGTGAGCAGGGACTTGTTGTGGGAGTTGAAGGCTACGTTTAAAGTGGTGGCCTGAACCATGATGAGGATGGCATGGAGAACTAGACACAAACGTGCTAAGGAAAAAAATACACTGAGGGCTACAGTAAAGAAAATCATGCTGTGTGTTCATTCTGATGTGCGTCCACTATAATGCACATTCTAATAGCCTGATAGATAATACCTATGTGAGGTTGCAACGTATGATTACATTGCTGATTCATTAGTAGACTATTTTCAATAAACTGACAATGTTTTGTAGAAGACAAGAAGAACAGGAACAAAAACTCAATTAACCCATAATTATTTTCATCAAAACTAAGAAGATCGTTTGCCAGTTTGCAATAATATTTCCTGTCATCCCAGACTGACGTGTAGACAGGTCTCTCTCAGTGAGGATACAGACGTAGAGCACAGCCATGAGGAAGTGAGGAATCACGCCTATGTGCGCTCTCTTCTTCTCCTTGGGTTCGGTGGCTGTCCAGTACAGAGCGTCCAGGATGTCCTGACCAAATGATGAGAACAGGCGGTCCGCCACCTGACAACACAACGGGGGCAAGAGAGCGAATGAGCTGGCGGCTCACTGTACAGTACATCCAAGAGCTTTATATTGTAGTATTGCAGTATCATCTGTGTGTACCTCTAACATGTTGTAGATAATGTACAGTTTGATAACAGACTGTCCCCTGATAAGGTGGTACATCATGGAGTAATCCACGTAGCTCATCATAGAGTAACACAGCACCATGATGAAGCCTTTAAGCACATCACACACCTGAGCTGGCTGGAGCAGGCGGGAGCCACTAAAACAATAACAAAAACACATTACTTGTCTTGAGAAGAAGAGAAGAACAGGACAGGTTATCATCATTTGAACAAAATCAGAAAGAGCTCTACTGCCCCCAAGAGGTTGAGAACAATGTCGCACTGATTGCTTCCGTTTACAAATGTTGACATTACCACCAGAAGGTATTCACCAAATCTGTATAATACAGGACTGCAATTAACCATCACTTTCTTAAACAACTTTTTTTTTTATTGACCAATACATATTTAGTCAATAATATTAACAGTTAAACATTCAAATATATTTAATTTACAGTGTTATAGAAATAGAAGAAAAGGAGCCAATCCTAACATATAAGAAAGTGAAAACCAGCGTATTTTGCTCGATAAATGACTTGAACAATCTCAACATCACTCAATTCATAGTCAATTTTTTATTTATCAACAAAAGATGTATCGACTAATAATGTTGACTGACAAGCACATGTTTCTACAGATGCACAGACACAATCAGACGAAGGGTAAACTTTCCCTTTCGACCTAAAACATTCAGTCAATCAACTGAACATTAATGTGCAACTTTTTTTAGTTTTTCAAGCAAAAATGCTTAACATTTGATGGTTCGATGTGAGGATTTGCTAGTTTTTCTTGTAGCACATTGTATAAAACTAAACATCTTCATGCTCGTCTTGTTGTAATAACAATTCTTCATTATTTTCTGAAGTTTTATAGACTAAACAATTCAGAGAAACTAGTCAGAATTACTCGTTAGTTGCAGTCTCCCTTTACTACTTATATTGCACAGAGGAAGGACAGGATGCAACATTCAATTATGCAACTTATTACAGCAGCTATAATGCCTTCAATGAATCAAAACATTAGGTATTTTTTAAAAGACCATGCTTGATTCAGGAAATGTATTTTAATTTGCATCCCTAATACCAAAGTGTATATACGTCACCTGAGGCCACAGCAAGGCAACGTGATGAGCCGTAAAAGGGCCAGAATCACCCTAAGGGGCAGCAGGGTGAACACATAGAGAAAGGCATCCAGACAGAGGAAGAAGCCGAATGTCATCAACTAAAGAGAAAGAATGAGAGTCAGACACATATAAGGAGAATATTCATTTATCTGTGACATCTACAAAGAAATATCACAGTCAATTGTTTGTGTGTTTACCTTCTCCAGCTCCTTGGGGATGCGGAGGCAGGTGTAGACCCTCTCTCTGCGCTCGGTGTATTTGGCCTCATTGTGTTCCAGGAAGTATCCTCTGGTCAGCTCAGTGGTTATAAATCTGACCAGAGACAAGTCTAGAGCCAGAATTGGACAAGAGGAAAAGCATTAAACACACACATAGACACATGCAACCTTCGAAGAGAAATTTGCCTGCCATTGATGTCTCACACCTTTGTGATCAAAATAACTACAACCCCAGAAAGCTTTGGTGACTTTATTCACAGGTTATCAGCAGGTGCCTGTATTTTCACTGCAAACATAGGAGAGTCCTTCACAAATAATAAACCATACACATTTGCATTGATATGAACTACTTTCACTTTATGACCAGACATATCCGTACAAACAAAAGTTACACCCAGTCATTGCTGAACCGCTCATTCAAAACCATAAACCTGCTGCTATAACATAACAGTCTTCACTGTTCTGGATAGAGTTTTCCAGAATGTTGGACCCTGGCTGCAGGGATTTTCTCCTATTCAGTCATCCAACTGCATCCGTGAGGCTGAGGACTGGTGTTGGCTGATAAGTACCGGCTCACAGTTGAGGTTGAAATTCATCCCCATATTGTTGAATGAGGCTCAAGCTCTTCTACACCAAAGTGTGAAAGACTTTTCGCTTTGGGCTTCACTTTGTGCATTGTTGGGTTGGATCTGGATTCTGAACTTTTGAGCCTGCATTATGAAATGAGGAGTCTGAAATATGTGGGAGTCTACCAGGCAAGAAAAGTCAAATAAAAAACTATATCAAGTTGAATTCTGGAAAGAGTAGGAATCAAACATTTTCCAAAACCTGACCCACAGTAGAGGGTAAAGAAAGTCGTTGTATTTCAACCCCCTAATGCATCAATAAGCACAGCAGAAAAAGCACAAGGTGTAATATATTAATATGAATGATGGTTAATGTTATAAGTGTCATCTGTCCTTTTCCTACTATGTAAAATCAAAATGTTTGACGTGGAATTGCCTATTTTGACCAGTCTCTTTGAATCAGTCCATCAAAACGTTATGGAGGTGCAAGCCTAAATCATTGAAGGGCTTTAATTAGAACCAATAATCCTAGTCGACCATGACAAGCAGCGCCAGACCGAAAGTACACAGTGTGAAGATAGGTGTCCACATACTTTTGGCAGTAGTATTTAACGAGACCTCCTCAGCAGCACATGAGTGCGCCTGTGCAGAGGCACAGCGCGTCTTACTTTGACAGAGAAGCAAACTGGCCTATTTAACTCTTGCGTGTTTACATGCAGGAGTGCTGTCATGCGGGCAGTCGGGTAACAATTTGCATGCATAACATAACATATATTAGCCACATAACGTTACTTATACGTTCCTCAAAGTGCAAACTCGGAGCAAAGCTGCAGAGACTAACGTTGACCGTTAGCTGGTTGCAATGGTAACTGCGTACTCACGCAACAGATACCCGCATATACGAGTGCAGGTATGTTGTCAAACCAAACAAATGTTTCCCAGCAACGTGAAATAAAAAAAAAAAAATCCAAAAAAAAAACCTTCAGCAGCTAGCTAGCGCTGTCAAACTGTGTGCTGTACAACGAAGCTAGCTCTCACCTGACAGGTTGCGTTTCTTCCCCTTACTGCCGTCATTTTTATCGTTAAACCCCAACGTCTCTGTGACTCCATCTTTCTCCTGTTTCTCCTCTGTTTTGGCAGCCTTCCCGCCGCACTCCCTGTCCTCCTTCTCCTTCTCCTGCTCCTCTCCCAGACCTGACGACAGCGAGTCCGCCATCTTCACCAAACGGTCTCATCTGATGATGCCTGAGCAACTGACATCTGCGTCACACGCTCCGCCGTCATTACGTCAACACGGCGTTATAACCAGAGCGTTTTAAAAGACGATCGCGTCAACGGAACGTTCATGATTGAGTCGCAGATAGTAGTGGAGTAGTAGACCTTCAGGTGGTCCTGGAAGAACGGTACTTGGCGGGCAATTTGAATGCGTAGATATTGGTAGAAACAGAGAAACAGAACTGGGATTTTTCTTAATTAGTAGTCAATAAATAAATGTATTCATAAAGAGCAACGACATATGTAGTGAGATCAATTTTGCTTATTTTAAAGATTAGTAATAACAGCTTGAGTTACCTTCTTTGTTAACATACTGTATTTTAGGTTTAAATAAACAGTGTGATATTTAGTGGTATCTAAGTGGTAAGGTTGCAGAAGGTTGTTGCAAGCCCCTCAGTTCAACCCTCCCTTTCAAAGCGTGTCGGAGAATTACAGTGGTCCTAGGGAATAAGGACTCCATTATAAACGAAAACATAACAATAACCATAAAGTACCAAAATATACAACATAACATTAACATGATAAAGAAAAGTATATGATTTAACAAAAAGGGTTCCATTATAAACGATAACATATAGCAATAACAAGATAAAGTACCAAAATATACAATATAACATAACATCAACATGATAACATATACAATATAGCAGAAGAATATCAATATTAAAGGAATATTATATTATAAACAATAACAAGATACAAGTTAAAAAAATATATCCTTGTGAATAATGAACGATATATGATGACGTATCGATAGACCGCATGCCCTTTCAATGGTGTAAATGTGATGCAGTCACATATAAACTGCCCTATTATAACACCTTTTAATTTGTTTCGCTCCTGCCCTGGAGGCCCCCAGACAACCTGAGTCACTGCTCAATATAGTGCTTGATTAAATTGAGCCTGCTTTATTACTTTACACCACGAATTGCAGCTAAACCGTAATGCATAAGTGCAAGCAACTCGATGAGAGATGGATGCAGATGCATGGATGGAGGACTATAAATCCGAGTCTGAACCCATTGGTCCCCTGTGTTTCACACTCTGACCCGACCTTTAAGGTGCTGCAGAGCACCACATCTCTCATTGTGACACCATTAGCTACGCTTGCATGATCTTAATGACACCAATCGTGGCACATTTCCAGACCGCAAAGGTTAATTCGTCCGCTGAATAAAGAGGAGAGAGCAGAGGAAGGGAGGGAGGAAAGCAGACGCACTGGGCAGGGATAGAGTTTCTCCCGGTAACGGATCTCTTTGACCACCATGGATTCGGTTTCTCCTCCTCTGTGGACTCACATAACAATACACGCGTCATTTCACCGAGAGAAATAACTATTTACCCGGTTATGATTAATTCCCCCTTTTTTACAAACTACAGCGTAAACTCATGGTGATCGCCGAGCGCGCTCCGCGGTCGCTGCCCGGCGTCGTGTTACCTTCCTCGGGGCACCATGGGCTCGTAAGATGCCTTCGCTGTGGAAACGGATAACCTTCTCGGTGGCCTCGGTGCTCTGTGTCGGCTCGGTGGTGCTCCTGGTCGTGGCCTTGTCCACGGAGCGGTGGGTCACCGGACGGATCCTGTGCAAGACCGGGGCGGAGATAGTGAACGCGTCCCACCCGGAGATGGAGCAGTTCATCGGGGACATTTACTACGGCCTGTTCCAGGGAGGAAAGACCAAGAAGTGTGGGCTCGGCAACAGGCGCTCCAAAATATACAGTAGGGTCAAACACTATCACACTATACACACCAAGTGTTCAATATTTATATATATGATACAATCAAGACATCTATTTCTTGAAATATAAAAAAAATGCAAATCAAATATGTATTATTACCATGAAATTATGACACAGTGCAGTCAAAAATGTGTTGATTATGTTTGATTAAAAGTGGATCGCTTCTTTAGATTCTCATCGCCTTCAGGCTACAGATAGCTCAACATGATAGTATCACTTTTAGTTACCAACAAAGCAAACTTACAACCTCTTTTTAAGAGCAAACAAGTCATGGGGATCGCAGAGCTTTCAAACAGAGCAAATATTGTTGAATTTGGTGACAAATGTGTACAAATTGATGCACAAGCCATGTAGATTATGTCTATTTGATTAAATAGAGCAGCAAAAAAAACATAGTCGTGGGCTGAGTATTTAATTAAATGTAAACATATAACTTGGAACATAAAGTGGAATAAAATGGTTATTTCCCAGCCTTAAAGCTATTTAAGGGAGAACTATTTAGATCTTATCTCATCAATACACACTGTTTCTTAAATTATAATTTAGTTGCATGAGTTTATTACATCTTTTAACATAATTCATTATTATTACATTTCATTAATTTCATTTTTGCATGAATTAAACTTCATTTAAACAATATTGAAAACCTGCCACATGCTCTCTTTTTATATTGAAAGAATAAGAATCAAACATCCCAAGGAACATTACTATGCTGCATATACTGCCAACAGATAGTTTTGCTAGTTTGTTAGTTTATTGACTTAAATATCATAATACAAACATATACAATTATATAACACCTTCACATTAAGACATGAGCTCCAAACAATATAACAACATCAACATGTTCAGGTAAGTATGCAACATAACTTGTCCTTTATAGATGACATCATCATTGTTTTTCATCATGTCAGTACACAGCACAGGCGTTGTTCAAGAGGTGTACAGCTCCATCTTTGTAGTATACACTGTGGTAATCAGAAAAAGAGAAATGCTGCATCGACACATTAAGCTGTGTTCTGCTATGTGTTTTTGTTTATCTGCGCTTCTTCTCGGTCCAGTTTTCCCAAAGCTTGTGCGGACGTTGAACGGCGGCCTTCACATGATGGTGATCCTCTTCCTGCTGGTGGCTGTGGGTTTCGCGCTGGTCAGTCTGTCTTTCTGCATATACAACGCACGCAAAGTTCCCTACCAGAGCATCAAAGGGCTCAAAGGACTCTACCTATGGAACGTCATTGCTGGTGTGTGAGGCAACTTTTCATATTGACTCTTTCCCTCAGAATCTCCCTCAATTGTTGATGGGGTTTTCACTTCCTGGTGCTTCTGAACTTCACCTCTCTATTTTTCTTGCAGCTCTTTTCGGTGCCCTGGGCGTGTTGTGTTTCCTGGCAGCCGTGAGGCACCACAGTCTGACCGAGCGGGTGGCCAATCATCGGGAGAACCTTTTCGTGCTGGTTGTGCTGGATGACAGCCTAGACTGGTCTTTTTGGCTGGGCGTGGGTAGCATTGTGACTCACTTTGCCGTCTGTGGAGTGGTTGCCATGAGTCGGATCAAACTGCCCAAACCGGAGATCAAGAAACCAGAAGAACCCACCATTTCTAGTCTGGACCTGCTCTACTAAAGGACCAACGGGGGAGCATTTACATCTCTGGTGGCTGACTGGAGGAAACGACAATGACTGACAGCATTGTGCCAGTGCCAAGAGTCCTGTATCTCAAACTTACCCGTTGCATTCTGGACATCCCGTGTTGGTTATATTCTGTCTATAGCTGCAAAATGTAAATACATCATTATTGTTTTTTTTTTATTATATGTCGAGAATGTCATTAACTGATCTGTATTTCAGACACTTTATGGTTCACTTAAAGTCCCCAGTCTTTGATTGGGATTCCATTTTTGTTTTTAGAGTAAATATTGTTGATCCATAATAGAATTGTACAGCTATGCATGAATAATGATTTATTTCACAGGGATTGTAGGCTTATATATTTAATGTATACAATATTTCATTAACAGAAAGATATTTATAATCATCAATTGATTTTATTTACTTTATCTTGGTCACAAAAAGTTCCTTACATCTTGAGAAGTCAGCTGTTATAAAGGTTATTATTATTAAAGGACTTATATTACGTTAAATACATTGGTTATAATGTCCTGGACATTAACACTCTAATATTTACACAATACATCAATTAAATTATTATAGTTGAAATACGTGTTTGTGTTTTATTGTTGTTATTATCTCATAATGACCTGAAGCGTTGTCTTTTCTTTTTTCTTTCTATATATAATCTCTAAATTTGCCAATATCAGGTCTCGAGCCAGTGAGGATTTCTTTATTCTTCTTATTTTAAAAGCATCAAGTGACACCGTTGTCTCTTGGAAGAAATAATTGTCTTGTTAAAAAATTTACAAATTAATTATTAAGTATTAGATTTAAATTATGTGACCTTTTGAATCTGAGTTTACCTTTATCAGACTTGTTAAAGAACAACACATGAATTAAATTAGCTGCTGCAGAGTAGATTATCGATTGTTATTTTGGGAATGTACATGCAGTGATATTGTTCACTTTCGTCGTGGAAGAAGTACTCAGATCAATAGCAGTACTACAGTGTAGAAATGTTCCATTATCCGACAAGTAAAAGTTATGCATTCAAAACTGTAATTACATTCATATTAGAATCAAACTATACTTACCAACATTTAAATTAATCATAATGCAGAATGACCCATAATATTGTATATCATATCATTGAAGGCTTAATTACTTAATGTATATCTGGGAATTAAATGTGTTCCAGCGGATCAATACGTTTTATATTATTCTATGATAGACATCATCCTTTAGTTGTTTATTATAGTTTGTATTATTAATCTGATTCTAAAATTGTCAGACAAGAAAAAAGTAGCCTCCAAGATGTCCCTATAATGTAGTGGAGTAGAAGTATAAAGTAGAATAGAATGGAAGTACCTCACAATTGCAATTAAGTACAGTTCTTGAGAAAATATACTAGTTAGACCTGGTTTATGTCACTATTTGTGTCATTAGTTTTCGGCTGCAGTCTCCTGCATCTTCTCGCTGCTGCCGCCGCGTGGCGACAAATTACCTCCGTAGTCGCTTCTTTGATGACGTAGTAGAAACGCGACGGTGTGAGGTCGATCGACTCTTTGCACATGCATGCGACCTCTACATCTCTGAGTTAATAGTTTGTTTCTGGGTTTACGTATGCACAACTGATGACGATGCTTCTTGTGAGGAGAACCGTGCAGACGGCGGTGCGGACTAAATGCTGCAGGTCGTTTTCTGCGTCACAGACTCACCTGAACGAGAGAAAAGTAAGGAGCCGTTAGCTGTTAGCCTGTCAAACATGAGCTGACAGGCAGCTTGTTACTTCAGTGACTCTCACAAGATTCATCAACACGTCACACTTGATCTCAGAGGTTTTGACACTGTGTGTGTGTGTGTGTGTGTGTGTGTGTGTGTGTGTGTGTGTGTGTGTGTGTGTGTAACAACTGTGTACCAACTGTGTACAAGTTACTTCCAGTCATCAGCCACTCAGTCTTTAATTAGCTTCAAATGTGGATTCATTTCACAGCTTTATTATAGCACTTTTAAAACACATTTTAATTTAAAGTGCTTTACATTTAAATAGTCAAAGCAAAGTATTAGGCTGACATCTAAATGTATTTGATGTGAAGCGTTGCATCCAAGAGTTACATGGCATACATGTATAGGTTTTTTTATGCATGCAGTGAAGAACTGCAACACAACTAGTCAGTGTAATCTGTGAGGTTTGTGGAGAGTTTACATGCAAGCACAGTAGTTCATTTGTCTTATTGGGACGATAACTGTGTGTTAATTTATCTGTGTGTAAATATAGATTGACCGGTTTGTGGGTTCCTTTTCCTTTTTACATGTGTGTCTGTAGGGTCTGGTGCTGGGAGTGTTTGAGAAGGAGGGAGAGGAGGCCGGCCTTCATCTTACTGAAGCTGCTGCTGGTTTTGACCAAAATATTTCTGGAAAACTCTCTGAATTGCTGAAAATGTGAGTGTGTTGTTTGTGAGCTGTCAGTACATGTCTTGTTGTGTGATGATAACAATGACCCATTACACTTACACATACACCTACAGTACACTTTAAAGTTCTGTTTGTTTGTGCACTTTATTTTATATTCTATTGTAAATGTAATGTTTCTATTTCTTGCACTGTGTCGACTGTTGTTTATTGTATGCACCACCCACCAAGACAAATTCCTCGTATGTTAAACATACCTGGTAATAAACGGTTTCTGATTCTGAACAGTCTAATACTGCAGTCCTGCAATGAATCCCCCCTTTATAAAAGTTATAATCAGTTTTAGGGAGTTGTTGATTCCACTTTCGGATGATTCTTGGGGCTAACTTATTATATAACATATTTAGTTTACCTTTCAATTAGAAATTGGGTGGACAAGATTTTAGAAACAGACCAGCATTTGAATCAAGACCTCTCAACCAAACAATCAACTTGAAAGTTCATTCATGGAAACCGCAGTTATATATAATAATATTCTATCACTCGCATGCTTTTTTTCTGGAGCTTTTGACCACATCACAAGGTCTCCATGAGCAGATTAAGTTCTCTCATTTTTCTTGGAGCCCTGTAAGTGAAACCTTGCAAAAACTAGATACAAAATGAGGTACAAGTACACCTATAACATGCAGTGCAAATGGAAGAGATGTATGAATATAAGTAGTGCAAACAAGACAAAAAACACGCTGGTGCATCCCTGGATGATGAGCTAACACTGTGTCTCTGTCTAATCTGTTGCACAGCTGGTTAATAAACTGGTTTTGTTTTGCTCTCTCCAGCTCTGGTCCGACTCTCAAGAAAGGCAAAAGCAGAATATTTTATGGAATCCACAAGGTAAAGAGGCGTGAAATCAGAATAAGACAAACCCGGTCTCGTGACAACGTCAGAGTAATTTAATCTTACCTGTCTTCTCCAGGACTTCCCGTGTGTCGCAGTAGTCGGGCTTGGTAAGACCAGTGCAGGTGTGTGCGGGTCAGAAAACTGGGACACCAGCAAAGAGAACATCCGACAGGCAACGTCAGGTAAGACACGTGTCTCTCCTTGTCTTCGTACGGGCAAATATTTCCATGTCATGTTATGTAATGGACAATAAAGGTATCTTATCTTATCTCACTGGAGTCACTACCTGGCTGATATCTGTGCATTTGTCTGTGTGTGCTCAGCTGGCTGCCGGCTGCTTCAGGACCTGGAGGTGAACCACGTGGAGGTGGACGGATGCGGTGATGCCCAATCAGCAGCAGAAGGCGCCGCTCTGGGTTTGTTCCAATACGACAAACTCAAATCCAAGAAGAAGACCAAAGTAACCACACAGCTTCATGGAAGGTAGACTTAACAAATTAGCTGTAGCACAAAGCCGTGGCGTTTGATACTAGAGGGTTATTCCAGATGCTAATGTATATGTGTCTGTCTGTGTGTGTGTATGTGCGCACTTGTTCTTAGTTCCGACTCGACCGGGTGGCAGAAAGGAGTCATGTATGCAGATGGCCAAAACCTGGCGCGGCTACTCATGGAAGCTCCCGCCAATCACATCACTCCTACTGCTTTTGCCAACACCATCGAAGAGAGATTAGCGCTGCATGCTGAACGAGTCACAGTAAATAAGAGGTCTGTGAATCATTCATCATTACTGCACCGTCCTAATTATGTCAAGACTCTGAAAACAACAACAAAGCATGCAGACATGTGAAGAACAGTGCATTATTTTTGCTTTGTCGCATTATTGAACGGTGTTTTAGACGCGTGTGCTTTTTAATCGCCGAGTTAAGGCATTTTGGGACCTTATAAATTAACGGCTTCTTATAGTGTTGCCAGATGTTTGACTGTAGGCTGCAGGAGACTGATGGGCCTTTTTTTAAGTGATTATAAACCAGGAAAAACATTTAACAATCATACAGACAATTCTTGACAACCGGTTATTCAAAATATGATATCGCTTAAAATAAGGTATTTTCTGATTTTATTGATCCTTTTTTGCACCATGAAGATCAGTTGAAGGAAGACTTTTGTTCTAATAGTTCATTTGTTTCTGTAGGTCTCAGGCCTGGATCGAGCAGCAACAGATGGGCGCGTTTCTCAGTGTGTCAAAAGGCTCAGAGGAGCCCCCTGTCTTCCTGGAGCTACATTACAACGGTTCTCCAGACAGCAAGCAGGCCCCACTGCTCTTAGTGGGCAAGGGCATCACCTTTGACAGGTAAACCATCACAATACACACTCAAGCCCAGTAATTCACATCAAAATAAAACATTACAAAGCTCACATTAATGCCCTTTTGACTCCTTTGTAGCGGTGGTATTTCTCTGAAGCCGTCTGCTTCTATGGATGCGATGAGAGCTGATATGGGGGGAGCTGCCACCGTGTGCGCGTCTATCGTCACAGCAGCAGCTCTGAAACTACCGGTCAACATTATTGGTAAATGTTTTGACAATATGGATTCTCCAACTTCATCTATTCTAGCATAGATTGTAAATTAGAGAATATATTAATATCCAGACTCCATAAAACCCTGCAATGGACTTTGGGGGGGGGAGGAGTCAGACTTTTGAATCACAGAATGCACTTATTATTGATATTGTAATGATTCATTGAAAACAAATCTCTTAACCTGCCTGTTTCAACTGGTTACAATAAATTAGGTCTGGCTCCTTTGTGTGAGAACATGCCCAGTGGAAAAGCTACTAAACCAGGGGATGTTGTCACGGCCAAAAATGGAAAAACAATCCAGGTGGGTGGATCGAACCATTGCATGGGTGTGATGCATTTCTGCACTTACATGTGTGTGTGTGATGAGCCGCTTGTGTTGTTGTTGCGTACAGGTTGATAATACAGATGCAGAGGGCCGGCTGGTTCTCGCGGACGCGCTGTGTTACGGACACACTTTCAACCCAAGAACCATTGTCAATGTTGCTACGCTGACAGGTGGGATTTTTCCAATGGATTTATTTACGTTTGGTGAATAGAAACAACTAATGTTCATATTTACATCATATTTAGATCATGTTATGCCACATTTTTTATTTTGATGACAAATCATATTCTCTAAATTTGCTAATATATTTGTGGGATCTAAATACATTCCTTTGACTTATGAATAGATGTTAAATTCATATTCGGGATTTTTTATTTTAAGAGGAATTGGTGGGACCGAGTCCATGAACAGGGCATCAGCACAGTCTTTGACCTCACGTTAGACTTATTATGGTTTTGTTAAGTTAGATGACAGTGTAAATAAATCAATGGAATCATTGTTTAACGTGTGAGTCGAGAAACGGAGCCTTGTAACGTGGCGTAGTATTAAAGAAGTACAAAGAACAAGCCACCACATTCTGAGACTGGTTTTTAACTTTCGTTTGGTACAATTCAAACCAACGCTGAATGCTGTCAATTGATCATTTGTTGCTGACCAAACCATCGGACTGAGATCCCCTAAAAAGCTGGTCCTCAAGGAAGAAACTGTTAAAGAATCTGTATATAATGCAAAATCATACGCGTATACAGAGGTGTGTTAGAGGTGATGAATAACATACCGTCCCCTCTCTCTGCTTATCCCCTGTGTATATCCTGCCGGGAAATAAATCTTAAAAAGAGGTGTGTTGTGGTTGTAATTGGCCATTTCTCATTAAAAAGTCAAGAGAACTGTCGCGATCCCAAAGTATCTATCTCCTGAAATAACCTTACAGGATGCTTGTTTTTCATTCTGTATCAACCCCGTCACCGTGCTCCCATTCATGATATATGAGGTCCAGTTGTAGCCTCATAATCAGCTCTTTCTTTGTGACACCAGAGAAGATAAATTAACACATGAGGTGCAGGAAAGGGATGCATTTGATCTCACCACGTTGTCGCCGTGCAGCGCTAATGATGCAGGGTGATCGTCACCAAAACAGTCCAGTGACTGAGATACCCGGCCATACGAGTTCATGTTTACAGCTTGGTAATAATAAGTCAATGTGAACATGAGATGGACCGGAACTAGGCCAGAGTTTTAAGGGGCCAATTTAAGTGAAGTTCTGATAATAAGATATGCAAATATCATTTGTAAGTTTTAAAATGTTGCTTCTTTTTTTGGGGGGGTCTTCAAGGTGCGATTGATGTAGCTCTTGGATCAGCAGCAACCGGAGTGTTTACAAACTCTGACTGGCTCTGGGAGCAGCTGCACAAGGTACTGTGCATGCACAATAAACATGCTCCCAACCTCTCAGTCCATCATCTCCTGTGTTGACTAATGGTGTGTGTGTGTGTGTTTGCAGGCTAGTGTTGTGACGGGTGACAGAGTGTGGCGGATGCCTCTGTTCCAGCACTACACCCGACAGGTGACTGACAGCCAGCTGGCTGACCTCAACAACGTCGGCAACAGCCGGTACGTGCCTGCAGACATCAGAGCAGTACAGATTCCTTGTTCGTGTGTCACCGAAGTGAATAGTATAACCATATTGAAGCGTTAAATGCTTTGACATGAGTCTGGATGGCTTGGTTCTTCAAAACCGGTTCATCAAATGATGGGTTCAACACATTTTTTTAAAACTTAATTTCACAATAAGGGCGTATTATTACTCAAGATAACTTGATCTAGGATTAATAAATCAAGAACAAAATAAGCATGATGAGAATAAAGAGGATTATTTTAACCTGATTACAGCATGTTAGCCTGAATTAGTTTAGAACAGGACCCAGGAGTATTCCCATGGCTTTATTAACCTGAATCTGACTGTGTGTGTTGTTCATCTTTCTAGTTCTGGTGGCGCATGCACAGCAGCTGCATTCCTGAGAGAGTTTGTCACAGCTCCTCATTGGGCTCATCTGGACATCGCAGGTGTGATGAGCAACAAAGATGAAGTTCCCTACCTGAGTAAAGGCATGTCTGGAAGACCAACACGTACTCTGGTGGAGTTTGCTGCCGGATTGGCCCAAAGTGGCTGAGAGATTGACACAAATATCAGATCAGACACAAGACTCTCTGACTGTGAGCTTCGTCTGTGGCAAGATTCAACCCTAGTCTCTCAGCACTGGCCAGGTTTAGAAGTCAAAAATGGACAATATCATATCCATTGAAGAGCTCAGAAAATGTTGGCAAGGATTCATTGCTGTATTTTTATTTTTTTAAACCAACATGACGGCTTTGATGTTTAGCTAAGGCATCAATGTCATAGGCCTCAGTGTAACACAGGTTTAGTGGATCCCGACAACTGTTGTGATTTCAGCTAAAAACAGCTGAAACATCGTCGTAACTTTAAAGTATAAAAATGTATATGATGTATAAAATAAACTATATAATTAATGATGGGTGTGACACATTTGTAATCTCTATAGCTCTTTGGTCAACACACCAATGCACACTACCTCACACCCAAAGATTACGCCCTGTATGTGATTTCTGAACATCTCATTCCAGAATCATGGGATGGGGAGAAGGTTTACCAACAAGTTTTGCAAACTGGCTGCAGTGATTTGCCAATAAATGGCATTCATCCCAAAGGCCAGTCAAGTTTCAGACTTTGAAAGCAACTTCTTTATGGACTTGTCATTGTGCAACGGGGCGAGTCAGTGCCTTCCCCCAAACTGTTGCCACAAAGTTGAAAGCACAAGTTGGCTTGGGACTCGTTGAAACAAAGCTTCTTGTGTCTCCTCATGAGTTGTGAGGAGTCTGTTTTTCCTTCTTAAATTGCATCAGATTCATACTTTGTTGAAGCCCAATGAGGTGAAAATATCCACTATTGTGCAGGAAATGGAGAAGAGAAAACCAAAAAGAAACATAATTTGAGTCATATTCTTTCTTTATTATTCCCTTAATCACCTTTAAGGGGAACCACTGGTCAAAAATAGTGTGTGCTGAGGCATCAAAATAACTTTTAACGGACACCAGCCAAAACGAGAACTGGGTTGTCCCCGGTTATACGTCCCTCTGTCTGCGCATGTGCGAACTGGCTACAGCGATCAAGATGGCGTCGTCCATGAGTGGGATGTTCTCCGGTCAGCAGCCGCCCGGCGTCCTTCCCGTCGCTGGTCCCGGTGGACCGGGCCAGCCGGGCTTCCCCGGTGCAGCTACCAGACCTCCGGGAAACAACACGCTGGTGGACGAACTGGAGTCTTCCTTTGAGGTAAAGCGAACTTCAAGTGGCTAGCTATCTGAGTGTGCTAATTGTTGTTAGCTTATTTAGCTAGCTGGTTGACGTTTAATGTTTAGCATTCGCTAGTGTTGCGAAGATATTGCAGCCCAATATGACTATGGAATTTTTTATTTTTTTATTTTACCACGTCTTTACTGAGTAAATCATTCTGAGATAACTCTCAAATACAACAATAGATTATACTAACCTAAATTAGCTCATGCTAATGATCTCAGTGTCTTTCAGACTTACAAGCTTCAATAGCAATATTTAACCCAACAGCTCCGGATCTAGCTAACGTTACTAGTCTCGTATTATTTAGAAACTGGAAATCTAGCGTTGCATAACATGACAATAACATAGATGCATCTTTGATATCCTTTACTCCAAGACTATCAATATATGTAAGTTATATTAATAAGCAATAAAACAGACCCTTTTCACAGCAGATGGTTCGACTTTCCTCGTAGGAAAAGCCCAGCTGTTTAATTGTCCCAGTAAGTCAGGTGGTGTGACTGAGAGCCGAAATACCAGCTTCCAAAAACTAAAGCAACTAAATTGAATTAAAACATCCATTTTATATATATATCTATATTTACAGATGTGCTTTTTATACGGTGACATAATACATAGTAGTAACGTCTGCAAAGTTGTTGGTCAAGTTTACCTGTGACAGGATTTTAGTTCCTATTTGATTGGCCTGGAGAATAATTTGTTCGCTTGTTAAGCTGTCCAGCTGATTTTAAGATAGTGGCACCAATGTTGGCTGCTGGGATTTACAGGAGACATTGATCCCACCTCTGACAGGTTGTTTGCTCAAACCCATAAATAAAATGGTTTTCGCAGTTTGGTGAAAAATTACTTTACTACAGGGCCCTAATTGCAAGCCCATCCAACAGTATGATCTTCAACCCTGACTGTGAGCCACACTTTATCACCCAAGGTCAGGGGTATGTCTCACTGAATGGAAGCAAATTCCTGCAGGCAGAGTATTAAAGTCCATGTTTTGGAGTGACGTGTTCAACAATCACACCCTGTATGAGTGTAGGACGTCAACAGAAAGTCATTAAAGCCTTTTCTTTACTAGAATATGTACATCTCCACTATCCCATAAACCATTGTATTATGGTACAGACTGTAGCATATGTGGTCAATTCTGCATGATGCTTCTCAGCTCAATTTCTTAGACTAGAAAGCTTGTTTCAATTAACAGATTCTCGTGTCAATACAAATTTTGAGCATTTAGAAAAAGCCAAATTCACTCAAGTTGTGCATTTTTCTTTAGGCATGTTTTGCATCCCTGGTAAGCCAGGACTACGTTAACGGAACTGATCAGGAGGAGATTCGAACTGGTGAGTGAAACATCTCATACATTTTTTGTTGTTCATGGTAGTTTTAGTTTATCTCGTATTGTAATCTCTATGTTGATGTGCATCTATTTGTCTGTTGATTGCAGGTGTTGACCAGTGCATACAGAAGTTTCTGGATGTGGCGCGACAGACGGAGTGCTTCTTCTTACAGAAAAGGCTTCAGTTATCTGTGCAGAAACCAGAACAGGTGGTGAAAGAGGTGCTGATTTGCCTTCTTATTTATCTTGGCAGTTTTAAAGTGGTTCTTTCCCACTCCCGTCCACTTATTTCCTCCCTCCAGTTTGCCTTTATTTCTTAGACCTGAATCTGTGACATGCTGTCAGTCTTTACGTATTATGGATTTTTCTCAATTTGTTAATGCGCCTTCTCTTTTCTCACATACATTGTTTTTTTTCTCACTTCAGGATGTGTCAGAGTTACGTAATGAGCTACAGAGGAAAGAATTGCTGGTTCAGAAACACTTGTCCAAACTGCACCACTGGCAACAAGTTCTCGAGGACGTGAGCGTTCAGCACCGCAAACCTACAGACCTTCCTCCTCCAGGACCGCTGGCCTTTCTGGAGCAGGCCTCTGCCAGTCTGCCCCCTGCCCCTTTGAAACCAAATTAACACCAAAGTTAGTCACATTACTCTTCTGTCGAAAGAAATTGTTTGCACCCAGAATGGGATGTTGAACTCTGACCTGCATGCGGCTGGCGGTCGCACCGAAACGGGAAATGCATTTGTTTGCATTTAGCAATCATAAAGGCTTGATTTGAAGCAAGATGGAGTGAAAATTTGCAGGATTTAAGTGTAATGTGATTGTACCTAACTGTCACTATACACACCACGTACATCGTGTGATGCTCGCTGTCAAGTGTCAACCTAGAAACTAATGAACAGTTTGTTCTCACTGTCCAGCTGTTGAAACATCAAGATCATTTTAGTTCTGTATTTTGT
This sequence comes from Taurulus bubalis, assembly GCF_910589615.1. Classification (NCBI taxonomy): domain Eukaryota; kingdom Metazoa; phylum Chordata; class Actinopteri; order Perciformes; family Cottidae; genus Taurulus; species Taurulus bubalis. The sequence goes on along the minus strand of NC_136594.1, from coordinate 8,395,106 downwards.
TTTGTGTAAATATTTATCTTACCGACTTCTTTTTTTTACTGTAAAATAAACTTTCTAAGTATTTTGACTCTGGACTTTATGTTTTTCTATTTGTACAGTGTATAATTTTTGTGTTTTGAAAACAAAATTTAAAGGGACATTCCACCAATTTTGCACATAAAGATGAGTCTACTGGTCATGGAGAGTTGCACAGACTGTTGTTTTGTGGCTCTGGAAGAGATATTTGCTAAATCTGAAAAAATAAGTCCTGAAGATGCATTTACAAAACAGAGCGATGTTATGGGCATTGTGGGAGCTAGCAGTCTTGGAGCATTACTCTGGACTAAAAGTCAAGATCCTGCCTAATCTCTCACAAGTTTCCAAATGGAATGAACATGTAACTAAATCAGTGGATTACTCGCGTCATCTGCAAAAAAAAAAATGCTGACAGCTTTAATATTCCATGTGACTTCTCTATGAAATCATGAAGGAGAAAAGACTTCAGATAAGCCGTGCCTGAGCCTCCTGACAGCCGGTGGTCTCTAATGCATTCAGCGTCTTCACACCATAACAGACTTGTTCTCCGCAGCTTCACAGCTATCGCCCCACAGTACAGCCAGACTCGAATCTTCTCAGATGAAACTAAGGACAAAACCTTTTTACAGAACTGGGGTCTGTGGTCTTGACATCATCAAACTGGGGACTTATTGTTGTGTCTTCAGATCTCCAGATGGGCTTTTCTTTTTATACATTAAATATACATTAAGTTATTGTCTAAAGAAAAACTGACTTGGCTGTTGTGAAAAATCTTGTTTTCATCCTCTCATTGAATCTTCTTAAAAATATAAATGCTCATAACTCAAATTTCTAAGACACCAAATCAACATTTTAATTAAGATAGTAAATCAATAGGCAAGGCAAGTTTATTTGTATAGCACATTTCAACAACAAGGCGATTCAAAGTGCTTCACATAAAACCATTAAAAGCATCAAAACATAATGCAGATTTAAAAACAGTTAAGAAAACATTAAAACAGTAAAACATTAAAACAGTCAAAAAACAAAATAAAAGTAGAAAAAGCAACTTAAAAAATAAAAGTTGAATAAAAGTTGCAGTGCAGTTTAAGAAATAAAATGCAGTAGTGAGATGCAGTAATTGAATCTGGTTCAGTTAAAGGCAGCAGCAAACAGAAAAGTCTACAATGTGGACTTAAAGGAGCTGAGGGTCTCAGCAGACCTGCAGCTTTCAGGGACCTTGTTCCAGATATGTGGAGCAGAAAAGCTGAACGCTGCTTCTCCATGTTTAGTTCTGACTCTTGGAACAGAAAGTAGACCCGTCCCAGACGACCTGAGGGGCCGGGATGGTTCATAAGGTAGCAGCAGATCACAAACATACTTAGGCCCTAAACCATTCAGTGCTTTATAAACCAGCAGCAGGATTTTAAAGTCAATTCTTTATTTGACAGGGAGCCAGTGCAAAGACCTCAGAACTGGAGTGATGTGATCCACTTTCCTGGTCTTAGTGAGGACTCGAGCTGCAGCGTTCTGAATCAGCTGCAGCGTTCTGATTGACTTTTTACAGAGGCCTGTGAACACACCGTTACAGTAGTCAAGTCAACTGAAGATAAATGCATGGACAAGTTTCTCCAGATCCTGTTGAGACATAAGTCCTCTAACCCTTGATATATTCTTCAGGTGATAGTAGGCTGATTTTGTAATTGTCTTGATATGGCTGTTCAGGTTGAGGTCTGAATCCATAACTATACCTAGATTTCTGGCTTGGTTTGAGGTTTTTAACATTAGTGATTGAAGCTGAGCGCTGACTTTCAATCGTTCGTCCTTGGGACCAAAAACAATTACTTCTGTTTTATCTTGATTTAATTGAAAAAAATTCTGGCACATCCAGTTATTGATTTCTTCAATGCATTTAGCCAGCCCTTGTATGGGACTATAGTCCCCTGGTGATATAGTTATGTAGAGTTGTGTGTCATCTGCATAATTATGATAACACACTTTGTTGTTTTTCATAATCTGAGCCAGTGGAAGCATGTAGATTTTGAACAGAAGATATGTTGAGTTCGTCAACATTGAGACATCAAACTAAATCAAATCAATATTTTAAGTTATTGAGTCAAACTTATTAATAGACACTAAGATATAACAAATATATAAAACAATATTTATAAAGAAGAAAATATAAAGTCAGAATTATGAGACACTGAAGACAAATTGTGAGATTGCAAATCACAATTGTGAGATGTATCAAAGTTTTGAATTAACAAGTAAAGAAAATCTGAGATTGTTAAAACAAGTCTGAAATATTAAATCAAAATTGAGAGATAGTAAATCAAATTTAAATAATGATACTGAGTCAAATTACTATGCTATTTTAATTCTAGATTTTTGCACAACAGACCTCTTCCTGTGTACATTTACATATATTATATTATATATTATATATTTACCCTCATCTGCACTGTTAAGTAGTACAGTGTGTATTTAATACATATTTCAGATATTTTAGATTCTAGTCTTTTACCTGCTAATATATCTATCTAAGTCAAACAATAAAACATTTTGACGTTTGACTTTAGTTGTATTCCCACTGAGTGTTGAATGCATGCTGCTCCTCCAGCTCCAGCGGCCGGTCTCCCGCAGCTAGAGGGAGACAGTGCTTTCTTGTGGGACGCCTTGGTTGCTCACAGGACCGTCTTTGCCGACATGTCCTTGTTTGTGCGTTTTAATCAACGATTGGAAAATAACAGGTAGCCCTGTCTGTCCGCCTCTCGCACCCATATACACCCAGGAGGGGAGAGAGAGACAGCGAGAGAGAAAGAAAAACATAAAACCACAATAAACCCTCACTGACGCGGCTGGTTGGCGTGGTTTTTCTCCCTTTTTCTTCTAGGGGGCGGCCGTCAGAACAGACAACAGCCGGGTTCAGTCGCAACGTGTTTGTTACTGAGTGTCACACCGCAGTCGGGCTGTGTGTGTCTATGAACCGGGCTGCTTTCATGGGGCTGCCGTCAGCCCGCCTCGCCGCCTCTGGACAGCTGATCGCCGCGATTCACGCTTGGATTTAGACCCACCAGAGACTACATTGTGGATATGGAATGGTGCATGCCGCTGGGCCAAGTTTTCAGCCTCTGAAAAACACCGGAATCATGGACAGTCATCCGCTGTGAGTGCAACAATAATCAGTGTGTGTGTGAGTGAGTGTGTGTGCTGACGTTTCCCAGTAGCTGCTTGAGTGATGGTGCCGCATTGAGAGCGACAGCGGCCAGCCGGTGTGGCTGCTGACTGACCGGGGAGGACCGGGTCACCGAGAGCCGGGGACCGAGCCCGTCCGCCGCAGCAGGCTGAGGGGGCAGCGCGGGTGTCTGTGTCTGTGTGATAATCCGATGATTTGTTGGGATTACAGAGGTGTTTTTGTTTATGGCTGAGGGGATGTGTGTCAACTGCTGTGTAGCCGTGTGTGGGTGGGTGTGTGTTTGTGTGTTTGTGACAGAAAACAAAGGCCACGTGATTTTGCCATGAACAGCATGCTTATATGTAGGCCATATGTGCTGGATGTTTTATTGTGAAAGGGTGGTGGAAACAGGTACTTGTACTTTACTTTTGAACAGATCTACTACATTTCAGAAATTGTGTACTTTTTACTCTGCATTTATTTGACAGTTATAGTTTCTAGTTTCAGATTTACATTTTACACACACCATATACAATAAGATTTTAGAAAATACAATACCATAGGTTCCAACCATTTTGGCTTTACAAAATACACCCCTCATTAATCCTCTCAGGACCCCTCAGATGTATCATGTGACCTATTAGAGGGGCCCAACCTGTCGGTTGGGAACACCTAGACTGAACTAGCTAACTTTAATTAAAGTAGTTAAAATTCAATTTGACCAGCGACAACAGTAAATGTAACTTGATGATTAGTATTAACAATTTAATAATGTAATACACAGTATATCATCCATATAATTTGTTCTGCATAACGAGTACTTTGATACTTTAATAGAATACATTTGACTAATAACACGTCTTCAATTTACTTTACTTTTAATGGAGTGTTTTTACATCAATGTAGTGGTACGATGCAGTTTTGTTCTACACCTCAAAAGAAGGAAAATGGAATTAAATTCATGTTATTTACAGTATTGGACAAATACAGCAACACCATCTCTCACTCTGAACACAACCAACACGTTCCCATTCCAACTCATCACATACTGACCATTTGTCAGACCCCTCAGTGTCAGGAAAACATCATGGGTGGGCTTAAAATAAGTACATAAACAACATAAAATAAGTACACAAACACCACTTACGTAACTTTAAAATAACCCAACACCGGCATCCTGGTTGAAAGTCCTGTATTTGTTTGACCCGTCCTCACCTGTTTTATTTTATTTAAATTTTTTTCCGGTCTTCAGACTAAGTCCTCAGACTCCTGTGTGCATTTCCTCTGAGCATCTATTAATGACGTGGATGGGTTTATGTCGTAGTTACTTGAAAGCCCTGTGCATCTCATATGGATGCCAAAGGTTGCCTTTTGCGTCGGTGTCAGACGCCGTTGGGCGCAACAAAGCGTTGATATTCGATGCACTGGCAAGGAGAGTGGGTTGAAATACAGTTTTCATGTGTTTTCATGTACCAAAACCACATGGCTAGAAACTTCTAGAGGTAAATGTAATCCGGATGAATCAACACTTTCCCTGTGAAGTAACTAAATCACAGTTGCAGATCATCCTACAGTGCTGACTCATTGTAGGTTTCATGCCAGAGCACCAGTTGTCACAAAATGATCAATCATATCCCTGTTGACCTCTGTTTCTTTTTCTTCATGTGGAGTGTTTGGTAATAGGTCCTTTTTTATGTTACATCATTTTAGGTCATAGTTGTGGAAAATACTTGTTTCTGATTGTCAGGTGTCAAGAACATCTCATACCTATATCTCCAACATATCTTTTCTCCATACTCCGTATCATCTCTATAGCATTGAAATGGAGGCAGAAATCTCAGAAGCAAATCTCTTAAAACGTGCAAAATTAAAACCAACAATACATGCTTGGCTTACTGTTTCTGTAATTTGGTTTTCAAGGTTAATAAATGTATATTTAACTGAGGGCACTTTGTGTTAATTGCTAACAGTTAAACCAACTCTTGTTGGTAAAGCAGACGTAGTCGTGGTTTAAGATGATGACAAAATTCAGAGACCGATGACAATCTGAACACAGCTTCTGATATTTCTTGTTTTTAAGTAGGCATCGTATATGAAAGGTAACACACTCTAAAATGTCCTTGCATCTACACGGACATCTCGTTGTGTATTAGCACTTCCTATACTTCCTGTATGTCATGACGTCTTCCCTTAGTAATGTTGTGCGTCCCTCTCAGGTGCACCAGACTTTGTCCACACGCTCTGGACAAAGAAGATGGAGTCGAGAAACCAGGTCCGGTCACGCTCAACCCTCGGCACATGAGGAAGGCGTTCAAAGTCATGAACGAGCTGCGCAGGTAATGCACGCTCTTCTCTTTTCAGTTCCTCTGAGTGCCGCCCTTTTTAAAACTTTTTTTAAAATGTGTACTCTCTCACCTCTCCGTCTCCTCAATGCCCACACAGCCAGAGCTTGTTGTGCGATGTGACCATAGTGGCGGAGGATGTAGAGATCGCTGCTCACAGGGTGGTTCTGGCTGCCGGGAGCCCGTACTTCCACGCTATGTTCACAGGTGAGGACTCGTTGCCATCCATGCCGCTGGACATCTGGCAGGATCTTGTTTCACCTATGTCTTTTTTTTTATTGGCTATGTCCTCTATGATAATGGATGTCTCCCAACAGGTGAGATGGCAGAGAGCCGAGCAAAGCGAGTGAGGATAAAGGAGATGGACGGTTGGACTCTGGGCCTGCTGGTTGACTACATCTACACAGCAGAGATACAAGTCACAGAGGATAACGTGCAGGTAAACACATACACACAGACATTTATACTCCCATAAACACTGAGGATATTTTTGACTTTAACACATACATTTGGCGGTTTAATGAGAGTATTTGTTTGTCAGTTAGTAGATTTTACTGGTTGTGATCTACGACTCATTTGATTTTCTTGGTGAGTCAACAAATCCTGTCAGGGCTAGTCGACTAAGAAGTTATTTGGTCGAAGACAGCCCCAGAAAATAGTGACTTGCACTAGGAGGAGTAAACTAAATACCCATCAAGTAAAGTTATCACACACTTTTGAACTACCCCACCTTTGGGACTGATCGCCTTATCAAATTAAACTGCCTTTTTTCCCCCAGAACGGATAATCAAACCCATCGGTTTGCACTTTGAGATTGATCCCTAACTGTTAATGTCCGGTCCTAACAACGTATGTCAACATAAATGGATGATATAATGGTACCATTTCAGTAAAACAAAAATGTACTAGATTTTGTCTTTTACTTTTTGTTACTTCTACTTATTAAGGTTGCATCCAGAATTGCATCCGACATGTTGAGAGCCGTTGCGAGGCAATCAAAATGCTCCCAATGTCGAATCCTGCGTCTTTAAAACGGGATTTGCTCTCATGGCGATGATGCTGCTGCTAAAATTTGAGAGCATTACATTACAAGCATCTATTTGTTTCACTTGATCACATGTTGAGCACCTTAGCAAATATTTCAAACTCCTGCCTTTGGGTAAATTCACTCTTTTGGAAAGTGTAAAAGATTAAAAACTAAACTAAAAGGAGCTCACGCGTTCTTGCTGCTGTAATTTACAGTTTAGTTTGGAAACTCAGACCTCGTCCTGTAACTTACAAATATGCATTTTATCAGAGAAATCTCAACAAGCTGTTCATTCTTAGTGACTGACCCTGTGTACATCGGAAGTAAAGATGGTGTCTCTACACAGCCTGTCACTCCTTTAATTGAATTAATCTGCATTGTAGTACATCCTACTTTATGCAGGATACTTTGTGTGTGTGTGTGTGTGTGTATGTGTGTGTGTGTGTGTGTGTTTGACAGGCATTGCTGCCTGCAGCCGGCCTCCTCCAGCTAAACGAGGTGAAAAAGGCTTGTTGCGAGTTCTTGAGCTCTCAGCTTCATCCATCCAACTGTCTGGGGATACGAGCTTTCGCTGATCTACACGCCTGCTCCCAGCTCCTCACACAGGCCAACAGCTATGCAGGTTTGTGTGTGCAAATCTCTACTTGTTTTGTGTGTGTGTGAACAGCTCTTATTGCACCACTAAAATGAGTGTGTGTATCTTGGAGGATGTAGGACGGTGGCTGAGACGGAATGAGAACTGGTTTAATTAATGACTATGTTGAGAGAGGAAACAAAAAAAGATATGTTCATCTGCAGGGTAGTTATTTTCATTCCATGCTTTTGCTGACAGAGCAACATTTCACCGAGGTGGTTGGGAGTGAAGAGTTCCTCAATTTGGGCATGGAGCAAGTGTCCAGCCTGATCGCCAGCGACAAGCTCACCATCCCCACAGAGGAGAAGGTACACACACATTCACTCCGCTCAATATACGCAGGTAGGGCAGCACAACCAAACGGTTTAACCTGGTGAGCTTCACGTCTCTCTGTGTACTTCACTGTGCAGGTGTTTGAGGCGGTGATCGCTTGGGTCAACCACGATAAAGATGTCCGGCAGGAACACTTGGCTCACCTGATGGAACACGTTCGCCTGCCGCTTCTCTCCAGAGAATACCTGGTGCAGGTATGAGCGGCCGCATCTGGGTGCTTTTTGTTTATGCTCTGAAACGGACTCACTTTACATCTGATTATTTTAGCTGTGGTTTAGAACGAGATCAGCTGAACTGGACCTTTTTGTTTCCACACTGTTGCACAATTAATCATTACGAAAGTAATAATTATTGAGATTCTCACCCGTGTCAGGGGCCTGATGACTTGCAGCAGTGAGAACGAATGAATTGAAACAGGTTGCAAATGTGACCGTTGATTGTCACCACTATTAAGTAACATTGATATAAATACTCATGTTAAATGTATAATGGAGCACATTTACCGCTTTGTTTTCAATCTAGCTACAGTATCAATAATCCGTCAAATATACAGAATAAACAATGGTGGGTTTGAAACATGATTTATTTTCCTGCTGTATTACTGGCAAACTGACCACATGTCCTCTCTTGTGACGGTGGATAAACAAATAACTATTCATTTGTTGTTGGTCCGATAATCAGTTTCTATCATCAAAAGTGTCTTTATGAGGAAGTGACACCATCAAGTGTAATAACTAGACTCTTGAAGTTCGACACTTGCTGATAGTGTTGCCTTCAAAAGAGCATACCTGGTAATCAGGAGAGACTTCATTAGAGTGAAACAATAATGCATTGCACATGCATGATGAAATAAATAGTGAAGAGTCTTTGGCGATTGAACTCCACCATGACGTAGTATGTTAGTAGTAGTGATGCTGCGGTTAGAGCGAGAATACTCCCCCTGGAGTCTAGACACTGGTGGTTGTGGTGATGAAGGGAGTTGCTGAAGATCCAGTGATGGGATGAGTAGCAGGACTGGGCACTGGATATGATGAAGACTGGAGGTAAATGGGGTGGAGGAGAGTTGCATTGGTTCATTCTGCAATGATGACTGACAGCAGTTCAGAGAGGAGAAGCAGTTTTAAAATTTTGACAGCCACTGTGTGATTGGCTTAGGGCAGAATCAGCCCACAAACAGATGATAGAGTCGAAGCTGCAGAGACAGAGGGAAGGAGAGACTTGTGAGTGTAAAGAGTCTTGAGACGTTTTAGAAATGATAAAAAAGATTGTAGCTGTATGACTGACTTTACATTGAACTTTATGAACTTTAACCAGGCCTGCAGCAGGTTGAAGTTCGGCTTCAGATACAGTGGCCTCTACAGTAGTGAACCAGGTTCTGACTACACCTCAGGTGCAGCATCTGAGGACAAAGCAATGGGGTTTAAATGATCATGTGATTTCAACAACACAGGTTTCATCCTGAACAATAGAGCAACAGTGTGCTGTCATACAGCCAGGAAACGTGCTGCTACCTATCCAGTTGTCCAACTAGTTTTTTTCTGCCGCTGTTGAAACAGGATTGAGGAGCCAAAATAACGGCAGGAAAAGAAAATCCAATACAGCCACTTATTTAATACTACTTGAAATGCTCATTGTTCTTTATGTTGTGTAGAGTAGAGTAATATGAAACTATCAGTGGGTGAACATTTCCTCCTATTGGACAAGTATGCATGCTGTAATTCTTATGTTTTGGCTCTGTTTTTAATGAGTTTATCTTTGATTAGCAGCTAACCACACTGAGGTTTGATCATTTTACATCAGTCTTTATTCTGAGGAAATGCATCAATGGATGTTATCTAATTTAGAGAAAGAACGTTTAATCTCTTTGTATTCACATTGCTCTAAAGATAAATATACTAACTGCCAATAAACATTAGATTTTTCAGTAGAATCAGAACTAGTCTCTGTTTTGGATTTATATAATGTATATTTGCTTTGATTTTTTTAGTTTATAATTCTAGTTGCACAGTTACTTCTGTGTCGCAACATGCTGCAGCATTTTGTGAATCCAGTTGTCTGACTGGCTCCTCTCTCACTGTTTTGGTTATGTTAGCGGGTGGAGGAGGAGTCTCTGATTAAGAACAGCAGTGCGTGTAAAGACTACCTCATCGAGGCCATGAAGTACCACCTGCTGCCAGCTGACCAGAGAGCTCTGATGAAAACTGCACGCACACGCATGAGGACTCCAGCCTGCTGTCCGAAGGTATTCACACACCCTCTGCAACTCTTAGCTAATAAGAAAACAACACCGACAGTTGTTGTACAGTTCATCACGTAATGGCTCTGCTGTTCCCGTTCTGTGCAGGTGATGGTTGTGGTTGGAGGCCAGGCTCCCAAGGCCATCCGCAGTGTTGAATGTTATGACTTTGAGGAGCAGCGGTGGTACCAGGTGGCCGAACTCCCGACCAGGAGGTGCAGAGCAGGTAGGAAAGCATCAACAACAACATGAACTGCATCGCAGTCAATGAGCTGGATCCTCTGAAGAACGCGGTTCCATCAGAGCACCTGAACGCAACACTAAACCGTCACCTACGCCCCCATGTCACCAAACTGATGTTGCATTCAGGTGGTCTTTATCAGCTTGTAAATATAAAATTAATAAAAATCAGCAGGACTTTGTCCGCAAACAGCCGATAAAATGTAAATACTGCTGCTCAACCGGACAGGATGCACGATACATTTGCCAGTGTTATTAGCAAATGGTGTACGAGGTTAATTTTTTATATAATATATCTGACTAGCTTCAATAAATCTGGTGGGTTTTCCATCATCCAGTTCAAGCGATATATTTTCCAGCGACTGATGAAGACATGAACACAAATATTGTGTTCATGTTCACCTGAACACATTTTTACAAGATGCAGCACCGCATAGTAGAATGGAGGACACCGAATGTTAAAAAGGATATATGTCCTCCAAATTCAGGTCAAAGAAGGCTGTATTTCTCTGCAGTGCATGGAAAGGGAGGTGGCCTTGTCAACCCATTATGATGTATGAGACATAGCCACAGACTGTGGTAACTTTTGACTTTAGTTAGTAACAAGAAACATGCTTTGCTATGGACACTGAAGTGTCCAGTGTGAATGGACTTGTGGTTTTGTGCCATTTACTTTGGGGGAAAAAAAAAGGTAAGACTTGATTGAAATTTACAAAAGAAAGTGTGACCATGACCTAACTTCATCCAATTGCGATGAGTGTGCCTGATTTTGCATAATCATTTTGACATCATTATTCTCATTTAAAAACATATTAGAATTATTATGGGGTGATTTTTTTTCAGGGATCCTTAACAAACAAATTAGTTTTCTAAAGTCTGTAGATCATAATGTGGAGGCCATCTCTGCTAAACGATATTTAATTCAAAATGATTTCTCTTTAACAAACGTTGCTCCTCCTGCGATTTGAAAATTGCAATAGGCCATATTGCAATATTGATAACATTTGTATTAATTGTGCAGCCAGCGCTCACTTCCTGACATTTCTACTCTTGAGGTGGCTTCAACATTCAGCCTCACTGCACCAGGCTGATTGTGTGTGATTCTGAGTATTCCCTGTGTTGTTACCTATCTATATAGGTGTGGTGTACGTGAGTGGGTGTGTGTATGCGGTTGGTGGATTCAACGGTTCTTTACGTGTCCGGACGGTCGACTGTTACGACCCGATGATGGACCGCTGGACGAGCGTGAGCAGCATGCAAGACCGCCGCTCAACGCTGGGGGCCGCCGTGCTCAACGGGCTCCTGTACGCCGTGGGGGGCTTTGATGGCAGCACAGGTACCGATGTGGCACTGTGACATGAAAACGCTTTTTAAATTACAGGGAGAGTTTAAGTTCAAGACATTGAATCCTGTTATTGCTTTGTGTAACAACAGGAAGTTATATAATATGTGATTGTGTTTTTGATGCGTGTGTGTGTTTGCAGGACTGTCGACAATCGAGGCGTACAACGCGAAGACAGACGAGTGGTTCCATGTGTTACCCATGAGTACCCGGCGAAGCAGTGTAGGAGTGGGTGTTGTCAATGGTGAATACAACTCCCAGTTCAGTTTTACAGTCAGTATTTAGGAATAGATCAAAATAACAGAACCACTTCAGAAATCATGCAACAGTCTGGCAATTAATGCATTTTTTGCAAACACATTAAATTGCATCAAAACTTTTCAACATTTTGAGCTTTACAAACTTGTACTTCCTGCGAGGCTACCATAATGTATTTGAATGTGTTTCTATTATTTTAAGTTGTGAATTTCGTGTGTTTCCTGTGTTATTTTTTCAGGGATCCTGTATGCAATTGGAGGCTATGATGGTGCGACCAGACAATGTCTGAGTACAGTAGAAGCTTACAACCCTAAAAGCAACGTGTGGAGCTACATCGCAGAGATGGGCACGAGACGCAGTGGAGCAGGTGTGTGTGTGTGTGTGTCTGTGTGTGTGTGTGTCTGTGTGTGTGTGTGTGTGTGTGTGTGTGTGTGTGTGTGTGTGTGTGTGTGTGTGTGTGTGTGTGTGTGTGTGTGTGCGACAAAAAGACAAGATCCTTGTTGTGCTATACTCGGTGATGGAAATTCATGATAAGGCAGAAATGGTGACCAGATGTTGTGTCCGGTGTCTTCCCTCAGGTGTAGGTGTGTTAAAAGGTTTACTGTATGCTGTGGGGGGTCATGATGGTCCACTGGTGAGGAAGAGCTGTGAAGTGTATGACCCGACCTCGAACAGCTGGCGGCAGGTAGCTGACATGAACATGTGCCGACGCAACGCAGGTAATGCAGACAGTCTGTCCAGCAGAGATCCTCAGGTGGGAGACGTTAGATGTATATTAATCTTCTGTGTGTCTTCAGGTGTGTGTGCTGTGAACAACGTACTGTATGTGGTGGGAGGAGACGACGGCAGCTGCAATTTGGCCTCTGTGGAGTTCTACAATCCAAACTCAGACAAGTGGACACTACTGCCGACCTGCATGAGCACAGGACGCAGTTATGCAGGTGTGTAGAGAAACACATGTACACATAATGCCGAAAACTTAACATTTTGTCTCCAAACCATGAGAGGTCACTTTTGAAAAAAGGTTAAAAGTTTGAGTCATGGCACAGTATTATTCTTTTCTATCAACCTTGAGGAGAATCATATCAAAATCATAACAAAATCCATAATTGTTTACTATTTTATGTTATTATACATTTAGATACCTGTTCTTAATTTTGTACACGTATTTTTGCTTTTCACATTAATTACTGCACTACATATCTGTTAAAATGCCATTTGTATGCATTATGATCTCGGGTTGTCCGTCCGTCCCATTTTTGTGAACACATTATCGCCTGGAGGGAATTCCTTCAAATTTGAAGATTACTGTGACCTCGCAATTAATGCGTTTGGCCATAACTCAATAATTTGTATCCTAGTTCTGATAATTTCACACAAAAATGTCACAAGATAAAAGGATGAAGGGAAGATAGAAGTTATTACAACTATTCCTACTTCCTACAGTGGTAGCAACATTACCTATGGTGGAGAAAAACAAGATCTTTGCTTTTATTTCCTTTCATTGTTTCACATTTATCCTTAACATTTACAACATTTGCTATGTTTGAAAATGATATTACATGTGGCGAGAGCGATGCACACATCTTACTTGTTGTTTTTGACTACAGGTGTGACTGTGATTGACAAGCCCTTATGACTGCTCTTGACACTTGCCACTGATTTGAAGCGGAACGTATTCTCCTGCTGAATACTGATCTTGGATCTGTCTATGATGCCGTTGCTTGGATGGTGTTGGGCGGCATTGGCACAGGCACTGACGAAGATGAAGATACATGACAAGATTGTTGTTGAGGATGATGAGGACGAAGATTTTTTTGCACTTACCTGAAAGGGGGAGCTGTAACAAACGGAGGGGAATCGAACCCGTGTTCGAATCCCCTCCTGGCAGGACTGCCGCTGGCGACTGGACAAAGCAGTTTGAAGCACTACTGCAGTGTCATTGAAACGCTACTGATATGAAGCTACTTTAACTGCGAAGCTACTTTAACATGGGTAATGTTAACATGAACCAGCTCTGAGAGAGGCCACTGATCCAATCTATGGGAGAGGAAGGTAGAGAAGGACCAGTTGGGACTGAAGTCTTTGTTTCTCCTTTTGTTTTTATCGTGAAAATGTGAGTGAGCGAGCGTGTGCGTGTGCGTGTGCGTGTGCGTGTGCGTGTGCGTGTGTGTGTGTGTGTGTGTGTGTGTGTGTGTGTGTGCGCGCTTGCATTTAAAGGTGCTCCTTTGCTTGCACATGTGAGCATGTGTGTTTGTGTGCATCTGAGTCTCTGTGTGGTGACGCCTGGTCCGACGCCGCATGAACGCACTCTGTCTGACCTCTGACCTTTTACAGTGTTGCAGTGTGGCTGTTCAAGAGTGCCTGAATGTCAAATTACACCCATCTTCTTCCCCTTTGTTATGCCTCGAGTACTGTTACTGGACAGAGCGCAGCTGTTCCGGGATACGTTTGAGAACTGACTCCAGATCGGTGATGATGTGTCGGTCGCGTCAGCCCCGCATGAATTCAGAACACCGACGTGGGAAAAGCATTTGCAGAAAATGTTCATTTCTTCTTTAAAAACGAAAAAAACAAAAAGCTGGCTTTAACTGGAACACCTCCCTTCTGGTGGAGGAGAGGAGTTATTCATGTTGCCAAAAACAGTGAGAAGCTGTTTGAGATGAAAAACAGCTGGATGTATCAGTGCTTTACCGTCACCCCGGCAGCCATCTTTGTTGTGGTTGTAGCCACTAATGACAACAACAGCCTGAACTCGCTGCATGGTCCCTAAATTCCTTCAACGGTTCCCTCTTCCTCCTTCGGTGTAGCAACCCTATTAACTTCTGCACACCCTGACGTACTATGAATGTGCCAATTTGAATATGTCTCTTCATTTCTGTCTCTCTTTACTACTTTACTAATCTGTTCTCTCTTTCTGGAAAGTGACCAAACCTACTCTTGATTTTCTGTTCTTTCTCTTCCCTCTCCGCCTATATTGAAAAAATAATGCTATAATAGTAACTGGTATCGCTGTTTTCTTGTCAGTGTATTGAGGAATGTCATGTAGGCTTATGACTTTGAAAATGTTTCATTACTTGTTTTATATTATCATTAATAAATATGCTTCTTGTATTTAAAGCTGTGAAACGACATCTGTTTTTAAAACTTTGCCAAATCAGTAAAACATTGAAATGGAATACGCTGTGTGTGATATTTTGATAACAATACGGCGATTAATTCCTTATAATTTAATTTAGTGTTGTGTAAAGCTGCTCAGTTTCACCATTATATTAACTTTTCTGCCATTTTGCATTATTCAGTTGAAGTTCTTGTTATGATGTTGGTATTTTAGACAACATTCAATACTTTGGCTTTTTTTGTTAAATAAAAAAAAAGTTTTGCGTTGGTGGTACAAGTACCATACATAAGTAACATTTTTTTATATACTTGTACTTTACTTGGGTACTTCCATTGTGGGCCGCTTTATATTTCTACTTTATTTGACAGCTAATACTTAGCAGATTAAGATTTTACATGCGTACACTCACTTTATGATCATCTCATAGAATAATTAACCTTCATTACATAAAGCAGTTAAAAGGATCTCTTATTAAAATGCTGCTCACATGTTAATGCAGCACTAACAAGGTGTAGTGGTATATCACTGATATACTGTTCTGCTGCATATACCTATACTTTACTAAGTACATTGTGCAGATAATACTTCCATACTTTTACATAAGCAAGATTTTGAATTTGTACTTGTAATGCTTGTAAGTTGTACATTTTTGTTCAGTGTGGCACTACAGTAATGTACTGCGCTTTTCATTAGGGATTTGCATACTTGTTCCACCACTGGGGTTGGAGTGAAAAAGTGTTCAAGTATGATATTAACTTTAGTGCTGAAAAAATGTAATTGATACTCAGCCCTCACAATTATATATTGAATATAACAATAACTGAAATACAACAAGGTTGCACGTTGTATGATTAAATGTAGATACACTTGTAGAACAGAAAATAGTTTTATTTTCAGGCTTTGAGCCTTTGATTGAACATAATTATATATATATATTTTTAAACTTTGTACAACAGTGTATTTGTCTCAAAGTCATTACCAAAGTTGGCATTGGAGTCACAAAATATTTTGTTTGTAAATTTCAGGCGGAAGACAATCATGTGTGACTCACCCCATCTCTTCCCTCGTACACTTTGTTCAACACGGCAGAGGTTATGAAAAGCCGATCTCGCCTCTGATTGGCTGCTGCTCTAGCAACATGCAGTCTCACTATCATCGCTCCATCCCGCGGACCAATCAGCGAAGCCGCTTGCCCCCTCGACGTCAGTCTCCTCTCCTCTCGGCCAATCAGATTGTTTGATATGACTGTACTTCACCCGGCCGGCAGCTTCTGCTCAGGTAGACCGGACTTCGGCTGAAAGGTGAGAGAACCGTCGTTGTTCACTGTAAATTAGAGATGTATTACATGTTTATTAGCAGCGATTGCGAAGTAAATCGTTTTTTTTATGTATTTGAGTGAACAATTGAGGCAGATGTTGTGACGTAACATCTCGGCCTGTTTTGTAATCCGAAACACACCAGTTGTTCAATACCATGAGTGTCAGTGTCCGAGTATCATAGTGATACAACGTTAATTATTGGAGAGATGCAACAATATGTTCGTCTGCTTACATTGAGGCGTCTGTTCGCAGTGAGAGTGAATATTTCTGTGCAGAATTTATTGATTCATAAAGCATTTAGTGTTGCCTGATCTTGGGCTACATTGTTATGGAATATAGTGTATGCCCATTATTTTTGTTTTAAAGCAATACATCAAAATTGTATTATTGTTGTCGTGAGTTTAGTTTTTGTTGTGTGTATGTCAATGGTGTAATATATTTAAGTTCCGCAGTGGTTGAGTATTACATCTACTCACAGAACCTATTGTCCATTAAACAAAATCTTAATTGTAGATTAAACTATTCCGCTAGCTGCAATATTATAATGCAGCAAATATGTAAATGCTCAGATAATCTAATTATGTAATATATAACTCTGTCAAACATTACATCTTGCATTATTTATTTTCATTATGTACTTTTACTTTTGATACTTTAAGGATATTCTTGTTCACTTAAGGTACATTTTTAATGTAATACTTTAAAGCTACTTTTACTTAAATGAAGATATTTATTACACTAATTGTGAATAGCATTTATTGTAATTTTTACAACTGGACCAGAGGAGTTGAGATGTGGAATTAATTATTACTTAGACTTATGTACAGCATACCAAATTGTCTGCATTTTCGGTGTAGTTCTGATTTGTACACATTTGAAATTATATTAAAAGAAACTATTGATGGATCTCTATAAGTTTGATTGTGTCTGGTTATATTGTCACTCTATATTTATATTCATAGAATGTGTTTAGAAGTATTATAATCTCTATAATGAATAGAAATTATGTTTAAATGTGACAACAACTCAGTTAAAAACGTAATTTACAGACGACTAACATGACTGAGAATATTATTTGTCCAGCTGACATGCGTCCCGTCTGAGAGCTGCACATGTAACATAGTGTTCCTGTTTTTCAGTCTTCTCTCCTGCACCTGCTCTCACCCTGCATTGTCCATCATGGAGGTGAACGGCACGGTAGACATCTTGAGCTCCGCTTACCTGGCGGCGGAGTACGTAGATGCCGCTTTGCCAGAAAACCCCTTCCAGCCCACCATGAAACACGCCTGGGGCTACATGATGGACAACTACACCAAGTTCCAGATCGCCACCTGGGGGTCGCTCATCGTCCACGAGTTAATCTACTTCCTGTTCTGCCTGCCTGGTTTCCTCTTCCAGTTCATGCCCTTCATGCAGAAATACAAGATCCAACAGGTATGTTTGGCTCTTAAGATTCTAATTGTTGAATCTAAGAGGACATTCCTGTTGTTACGTTCCCCCGTAACACCTGTTAACATACTTTCTGTGTGTGTGTGTGTGTGTGTGTGTGTGTGTGTGTGTGTGTGTGTGTGTGTGTGTGTGTGTGTGTGTGTGTGCAGGATAAGCCAGAGACTTGGGAGAAACAGTGGACATGTTTCAAGATGCTGCTGTTCAACCACTTCTGTATCCAGCTGCCGTTGATCTGTGGGACTTACTACTTCACTGAATTCTTCAACATCCCTTATGACTGGGACTCAATGCCACGCTGGTCAGTTGAAGTACAATGAACCACACCTGTACCTGTACGCCTCATATCTCGTACACCACCCGAGATATTGCAACAACTGCTCCACAAGTCCATTTGTAAATGTCAACAACAGGGTGTGGATGCGGCATAGACTCAGCAATTAATCATTTTGTGGAAGGCTTATTGCACGGGTGAAATTATTTGTTGGTCTCATAAAGGTATACATTCTAAAATACAAGGCACATGTGTCTTTATTCTCCATGGCAACATTGATCAAAATGTCCAATTATAATTGTTTCTTATTATATTGTATTCTTTATTTAATTCTTTATATTTATTTAATTTTATATTTTTAGTTTTCAATATATATTTCCCCCCTCTCCTTTCTACCTTGGATCAATAGGCTTTCCCATTGATAGAGATGTATATTCTACTGATTAGTGTGACACAATAACGTCATGCAAGCTACTGCTGACTATGACCTTGATGAAGACCTGTGTTGGACATTTTAAATACATTTTCCATGTAGAATAAAAGCATTTTAATTAGTGTGCCTTGGATCAATTTAACATTTTTGAGACCATAAAAGATCTTCCAAAGATGAATTAAGCGCAGTCTCTGTCTCCACTATGGACTCATCAATATACATATATATTTTTTAGCATGGTAGTAAGTTAAATGATAAAATCCATGCCTGTGTTTCTAACTATATTGATGGTAGAAAGTGAAGCTCTTCATAGCCTTGAATGTAATGACACAGAGCTCTCGTGCAGTAATCATTTTAGAATAGGTCCTAAAAGGTTACCCAACACATGGCCCCATGATGCCTTCATCAATCTGCTTCAGAGTAGAAAATACATGCATGTGAATCTGCTTCACATGGACAAGAAACAAAAGAACATTTGGGATTTGATTTTATTAATGTCATTGGACCTAAAAGGGTAATTCTCTATAAATAAAGTAGACAATTTAACTTTGACATCCTTTTTATTTATTTTTGCCCATACAGGATACTTTGTGGGATAAAAAAAGATATTGAATGGATATGATTTTTTTCTGGAATTAATTTTTTGTTACATATGTTGTCGCTCGTCTGAGGACCTTCAGTGGAGTCCATGAGTCAAATATGTGGTTTGAGATAACTCTTAGAGCTTGTCTCTTTTCGTCTTCTCCTCCAGGCCGTACGTCCTCGCTCAGTGCTTGGGCTGTGCCATCGTCGAAGACACCTGGCACTATTTCCTCCATCGCCTGCTGCATCACCGCAGGATCTACAAATACATCCACAAAGTCCACCATGAGTTCACCGTGAGTAAAACACACATGTGATAAGATAAATAAAGACAAACACAAAACTCTTTACTGAAGAGTTACTTATTAATGATGCTGCAGCTCACACACACACACACACACACACACACACACACACACACACACACACACACACACGTCTTCATCACAGTGTCTCCGCTGTCCTTCAGGCTCCATTCGGCATGCAGGCAGAATACGCTCATCCTGCTGAGACTCTCATCCTGGGAGCGGGTTTCTTCATCGGCATCATGCTCTTCTGTAACCACGTGTTCTTCCTGTGGGCCTGGGTGTCCTTCCGCCTGCTGGAGACCATCGATGTCCACAGGTAGGTCACATCTTCTGCGTAATTCGGTCTTCTGCTGCCCTCTCTGCAGGAGAGCTTTGTTTGAATGTTTATTACTTATGTTTATGACTCTCAAGGGATATTTATTGGAGTGTGTTGGAGGAAAAGCAGCCCTGATGATCATCGTTAACTGTTTCTGTAATAATGTGGACGACCACTAGATGGCCACAGAGGGCACCAGATGTTACTATTATATTATCAGGTCACATAGAAGTCCATACACATGTATATGTTGCTATTCTTCTTGAGCCTTATATAAATGTATGCTATACCTGCATTTGTACTGAAGACTTATGTGCACATGCATAAATGTCTCAGAAGACACCAGATACAAGGCTCACAAACTGTGGTGGCATAAACAACAACATAAATTCATAATGTCTTATACAACTCCTTGTTTTATATTTTTTATGTAGCCTTTTCCCAAATGGTTTCATGGTGTGTTTTTCTGTGCTTTTCTTACTTTCTTACCTTAAAATGTATTTGAGATAGTCAAGTCAAAATACAAAAAAAACTACCAAATTGAATTTATTGGAAATAAATTCAATTTTAAAAATGTAGTTTGATTTATATTTTTTCTCTGGTCTACGCATTTTCCTAATTTGATATGTTTTCTTAAATGACAACTCGCTTTTAGAAAAAAAATTACATTTGACCCTTTATTATTGTATGTTAAATAACCTGCTGATTCTAAATGACACATTCTTTGTTAATAATTTCCGTCTTTGAAATAGAAGAGAATAATAATTTAATCACAGATTTAGCAACAACACAAAATGAAAGAGGATTTAGAATTTCATAAACAATTGATCCATTTTCCCAGACTGCCTCAACAGCATTTCATGTTCTTAATCATTTAGCTTTTCTTGCCTTCTTTAAATAAGGCACAATAAAACAATGCTTGTGACAAAGGTCAGACTGCCAACAGTGCAGCAGTATTACATTAAAGAGGACAACATCACCAATTATAATTGTTTGTGGAAACATTTGCAGTGCAATCATTTTTAGATTTTAGAAATCTCTTGATATCAGAATCAGCTTTATTGGCCATGTGTGTTTACACAGACATGGAATTTGACTCCGGTTACAAGTTGCTCTTATGTACATAATATACAATAAGCAAGATAAATATAAAAAAGACAAAAGACAATTAAAGACAGCAGTAGTCAAAGTAGTGCAGATCCAAACTACAAGGCAGCAACACACAGACTGAACCAAAAGAAATACATCATACCTTGATCATTTCGAGTGCCTAATCTGAAATGTATTTGTCTTGTTGGAAGGATGATTTTTTTTTTTTATCAAAAATATTGACTCCTAATATCTGAGACATTTCTTTGAATGACAGACATGTCTTTTTTTCTCGCCCCCTCTCAGTGGTTACGACATCCCTCTGAACCCGCTCCACCTCATCCCGTTCTACGGCGGCACGCGCTTCCACGACTTCCACCACATGAACTTCGTCGGGAACTACTCCTCCACCTTCACGTGGTGGGACAAGCTGCTGAAGACGGACAACCAGTACAACAAGTACATGCAGAAACTGGGAGACAAGAAGGAGCAGTAAACCCCACTGTGTGCCTCTGTTCTTACACTGGCCTGTTTGGTCAGGAGCAGGGAGGAGGCAGCGACTAGGACAGACACACAAACGACTGCTTTTCCACACACACACACACACACACACACACTAAAGGTGTACTGATTTGGATTCAGACTGTGTGTTGACTTCAGTGTGTCTTCTGTGCCTTAGCTGCTAGCTGAATAAAAAACCATCAACATCCTCATTTTGATTTGTCACTTTGCTTGGTCATTGTATGAAAAAAAGAAGAAGTTTGTACCACATGATTTTCTTGCGAAATGCTTGCATTTACCGCTGAATGTTTGAGCACTTTAGCGCTTCCTCTTGAAGTAACTGTCGGAACTGTCTCGACTCAGTTCAGGCGTGTTTGATGCAAATCCATGTAAACATTTTGATGAAAAGGGATTGACTCAAAGGGCACTTCCAGGTTCTTCAAGCTTGTTTTGTTTAAAACTGTAAAAAATGAATAAATGCTGTCTTGATTTTTTACAAAAACAAACCTTGAATATGTTTGGGTTTTCTGTTTTTATCATGAATATTTTAACCACTTTGAACAAGAGTTTGGTTGTGTTTGAATTTGATACAAAAAGACACGTCATGCATTACACGTATGTTTATGTTTGTATGTTTTCTTTCATACCAGTTGAAAGAAACATCCAAAATACACATTTCACCTGTAGTGTCTTGCAAAATGTATGGAGATTTAAAAAATTTTTTTATTTGACCCTGAAATCTCCACTTCAGTAACACTTACATACACCAAACTTTCCACAGAGGGGGTTTCTTCATAGATCATCCAGACCCTGATTTATAGAACATTGTATTCCTGAAAACATTCATTTTGTTTTATAACTATTTGGGGATATATGGAGTGGTACAAAGAGATATCCCACATTATCTCTGCTAAAACCTATGCCCCTAATATATCAACAACATGAAACAATGTTTTTTAACCTGTCTTCATCCAATGTTTAGATTTCTGTATTGGAAATGTATGCAAATTAAAACACATTTGATAAGATAATGCCTCAATTAAGTATTTAAACACACATTTTCAAACAAACTGTAATCAAAAAAACAATTGCCTTAATGAACTGGGTGAGTTTCATGATGATATCTCTCTGTATATGTTTCCATATTCACCTGTAGTGTCTCCTTTTAACGAGCTATTGTTAGTTACTGACACATTTCTACACAGGACTCAGTAACTGCTTCGGCTCAGACGCGTCTGTGATTAACATCACAGATGTGCATCTTCTCTGCAGACTCTCTTGTAGACCAGTGTGGGATGATGGAGGAGGTGGGCGACACTGTTGGTTCCCTTCATCTCCTCTCTGCTGCACTGTGGACACGCCCCTACTGCCGCGATCAAGTCAGCTGGCAGCAGCAGCTACCAAACCGGAAGTGAGGCAGTTTTAGACACTGATGCCCAAACACAAGTTAAAAAGCACATGAGAAAAATAATGGTGAACATGGTCACACACACTCTGAAACACATTTTTAAATAAGTCAAATTATTGACTGTTATATATTAGTCACAATGTTGCATGCTTTGTTTTCCAGCAGCAGCTAGATTTGGAGATTCATTTGTTCTCAAGCTGTATTTACTTTGTGGCTCTTTAATAATATAAATAAACCACATAACAACTCTTTGGGAGTTCAAGAGGGTTTCAATAGAAAATGACTTTCATTATAGTATCTGTTGATTATTCTTGTGATTCATGACTGTTTAGTTCATTAAATAATGAAAACCACCATCACACTTCTCCCGTGCCCAAGGTGACATCTTTACATTGCTTGCTTTGTCTGACAGTCCAAATTAAAGGTATGTATATTTATAAAGAACATAGATCAATAATGGAAAACTGAAATAAGCAATACACCTTACAATGTGCTAAGGTAGAACCAGCAGGTGTTCAGCATGTTTGACTTCATAAATACCTGATTGATTGAAAACTGAAAATCTTCAGTTCAAACTCATTAATTGAATATTGATGTTATAGTAAATAAGACTTGTGTTTTTTAAGGTCATTGCTACAAAGTGTAATTTATTACAGCTTCTTTTCACAATAACATATACTGCATGTCAGTTTTAGTTCATTCCAACAATGTTTTTAAGTTTGCTGCATGTTTTCCACAAAATCCTTTTTTTTTCATGATGCCAATTCTCACCAAAGCCTTTGTCAGCCATTCAAGATGAACAGAGCAGATTATGTGTTTCACTATTGCTGGAATTAAATGTTATTGTGGCAGAAGCGGGAAGAAATACCATAACCCATTATTATTATTTCACATTTAAGAGTCATATATGTTGTCTATTTATTTCGTAATGTTTTTTGTATTCATTTATTCATATTGAACACTTAGGGTATATATTTCATATTGAAGCTCTTTTCTACTTCAACAAGTTATCTCGGGATAAATAAAGTTACATCTTTAATTTGTTGCTTTTGATCTTAAAACTACAAACCCCTTCTGCTGTTAATCTCATGGAGAAAAGGGGAAACAGTCTTTATTTTGAAGATTGTGACCGGATGTGTCAGTGTTCCGTCCTCCTTGACTGTGGAGGGAGTGCGCTCAGGTAGACCGGCGCGTCACAGACGAAGAGAGAGAGAAAAAGAGAGAGAGAGAGAGAGAGAGAGAGAGAGAGAGAGAGAGAGAGAGAGAGGCAGCAGCAGCAGCAGCAGCAGCAGAGTGAGAGATATTTATAGCCTAAAGCGAGGCTGCAGCACAGAGATAAGGGCTTGGCAGGCAGCGACACAGACAGGGCTTAGGGAAAAGAGGACACGTCGAAATGAAACACTTCACCTCGGTAGTTTTATTCGGGGCCGCGGTGGTCGCCCTGGTCAGCGCAGCCGGCACCGAGGGTGAGATCTCCTTCGAGTACCACCGCTATGAGGAGCTGCGGAAGGCGCTGGTGTCGGTCTGGCTGCAGTGCCCGACCATCAGCCGCATCTACACCATCGGGGAGAGCTTTGAGGGCCGCGAGCTGCTGGTGCTGGAGATGTCCGACAACCCCGGGACGCACGAGCCTGGTCAGTTTTACGCATACAAAAAAAAAAAGAAAAAAAAAGTCTCCTTCATAATGCGGTGAATGTGCACCCTCCCATCCCCATCCCCATCCCTCTCCCTCCTCTTCTCCCATCACCTCACGCTGTGATAACACAAACACATCACGCACTATTGCGCATATAGCAGCCTGGTGGTGCGCTTGTTTTGCATGTTAGGGTTGTTCAGAAAGCGACCCGTGTGGCTGACGGGTGGCTTAATAACTGACCGGAGGACAGTGGGAGAAGCAGCGCAGGTGTGCGCACGTTGGCCTGCTGCATCACTTCAGAGGAATCTAGATGATAGATTGTGGGATCAGCCACGCAAAGCCGCCATTTTGCTGGTTGATAAAGATCTGTTTGCGCTTGTCCCGTGTCGTGATGTTGAGAAGGAAAAAAAAACCCACCCTGAACGCAGTGGAGGATGGCCGCTACTCCTTGGGGTGCTTTTTGAATGATCACCCCTTCCAATCAATAGCGGATGTATTAGCAGTGTTGGCTGCAACATATGAGAGAACATAGTTCATGCACCGCCTTCATATAGGAGGAGGCCTTTGGCAGAATAATAAATGAAGTCTTGGTAGGTTTAGAACATACATTATGTTTCTTAGACCTGGGTTAGGTCATGACTTTCCATCATCTCCATCAAACTACTTCATACTGGCAGGACTGGAGTGCAGGCTGGATGAAACCATAGAGCAGAAGTCAGAAAATGTGAGACTTCTTGGTTTGAAGGGCGGTTTACACCCCAGCCACAGGAACTGCAAACCACCACAGGCTGTTTTAGATGCAACGCACCTTCTTCTTTTTCTATGGTCACGCCTGAATAGAGGGAAACATATAGTGTATTTCCATGCATGATCACTTAAAGGTACATTTCTTGACATGCATACGATGGTTATAGCAGGGGTAGGAAACATATCTGAAAATAATCTGCAGACAATATGAACGACTGGTTTCCCTGTTAAAAGGAAGCCGAGATACCTGAGATTCAGAAGCTGCAAACAGGCCTGAATTTTCTCAAGCTGTTTGTGTGATGGAGACAAACACCGAGAGACAAATTCTCTGGATGTTCCTTTCACTTTGTGTGTTTTATGTCAGGCTGGAATGAAATCACAGCATAATTATGTTCGATCTTTTTGGATTATAATTTCTTGATGTCAGAAACTGACATTGGTTGGAGACCCATCTTGTTTAAGGTTATTAGACCGTGACAACACCAGGGTTGATGATGGAAATACGTTCAGACTTTTATCGCTCAAGCCCTGACATATTGCATTTTATAAAAAGATTCCAATCTAATAAACCAGAACAAATGGAACCCTTTCACCCCTTAATCCAAAACAAAGTAAATATTCAGTGCACCACACTGGAAAATTTGTGCTGTACGTGTTATAAAAGGTACACTTTGTACTCCTGCCAATGTGTTGGCACCGAGAGCAATAAAAGGAAAGGATTAACCTGTTGTACATTTCACTTTAATGAAAGTCTGGGTATGGGTCAATGGTTCCTGTCCAACTCTCTAAACAGGAGATTTAACTCTTACAAACAGCAGGAAGTGATTTATTTAGTAATCCTGAAAATAGAGCCATCAGAAGATAAAAAAACAACAACATTGTCTGTAATTACAGTATGAATGGTTTACAGTCTATGGGGTTTCAGCTATATACCTCATATAGCATGTGTGTGCAAAGGTGTCTTTTCTTCTCTGGGTGTAATTGTGTGGTCTGAACAGGGCACAGGTTGTGTGTGTTTAGCTGCTTGCCTGGTCACAGAGTCTAATGACCGTATGTGCGTACTAAATTATCCCGTAATAGTCTGGTGGGTGTGTGCAAGCATGAGTCACAGTAGCGTTGTGGGGACCTTATTACTACCAGATGAGTTTCCTAGCTGCATGCTGCTTCACCAACAGAGGCAGCTCTCCCTCCTCCTCTCCTCTCCTCTCTTCTCCTCTCCTCCCCTCTACTCTCCACCTCTCCTCCCCTCCCCTTCACCTTCTACTGAGCAAAACATCCAGATCAAGAAGGAGGGGGATAAAACAGAAGAGCTCCAGAGACTGACAGGCCAGAGGAGAGTGAAGGAAGAAAAACATGATGCTTTCAGAGTCGGTGGTATAGAAAAGATAAATTCCGCTAAGACTGGAAACATTTCAAAGCGTCCCCTTTAAGGTGCCCCACCAATATTTTATCTGACCTCGCAATGTGTAAGGTGGAGCCGGAATAGCAGTTGCCGGGGCAACAGATCGGCTTAGTGCACTGAGCTGACTGGCAGCTCGTGGTTGGCTGGCTGGCCGACTCCGGAGGACGCCGGTCCTGAGCTCGTGCATCTGTCAGCAAGCAGCCATCTGTCACACACTGCGGCACAGGAAGTATCTATATAGCCAAGAGTGTAGAAACATTGGTTACATATTAATGTACAGATGCATGCAGTTTAGGAACATGGGTCGTGGTGGGAAGTAACTCAAGGTACTCAAGTGGGCCTACTGTTCTTAAAGTGGTACTGCACACTCAAACCAAGGTGCTGAGAAAGTGCCAAGAACTGCATTTGCTCGATTGACCATTTGAGGGTGGCTCCAAAAATGAGTCAATCCACACAGGCCTCTATATTAAAATACTCAGTTTACAGCCTGGTTTTGGTCTCAATAGTTATTTTCCCCTTCATATCAACTGTACGGGGATAGATTTGTATATAACAGACTCTTATATTAAAGCTTAAAGTAAGCTCGCTAGCTGCTAGCCATGGACCCCAACGCCTGGTGGAAGCACAGGAAAAATAACATGACTCAAATGCACAAACCAACAACAGGATAAGGTGAAGGTAAAAAAGTCTTAACTTATGAGATAAAGTTCAGGCAGTCACAAACATTCTGAGAAAAAACAGGCAGAGATGTTACTGAAAAACCAGGAACATGAACACCAAGAAATTGCTGGAACACCAAACAATTGCTGTCACAAAGGGTGAAGTACATACGAAGTGGACGTCTCCCATTGGTTTGTGGACTGGCGTTTGCCATCTTGGATTACGGCCGTTGCCATGTTTTAGTTTTTTTTGCAACCGATAAACAAAAATGACCATATTTGTAATGTAGAGGAGTGACGTAGAGGAGTGACGGAGAGACGGCGTATACGGCTCGGCGACCTGTCAATCACAGTAAGCCCGCCATAAAGCATACTCCGCTTTATGGTCTATTTAACGATAAATGGGACAATAATTTATGAAATGAACATCATGCTGTATCGACAAAGACTTGCAACTACCGATTGGGACCATGAACTCATGTTTACAATGTTGACTGAGATAATAATTCAAGTGGAAAGTCATTTTCTCATAGACTTCCCAACAATCTGGCTACTTCTAGAGTCGCCCCCAGCTGGTCGGTAGACAGGATGCGAGTTGTATGACACTACATTGGTTTAACTCGGCCACCTGGATTAGAAACAGGTGTATTCAATCAGGGAGACAATCACAGTGGCGGGAAAGCACAAAGTGAAGTGATCTGAAATGAGAGAGGAGAGGTGATCAACACAACATAAAACAGGAAATACGACAATTACAAGGTGCTGCACAGAAAAACGCAGAGAAGACAGGAAGTCAAATGAACACGGGACACACGTTAAACAAATGAAACAATAAACACATATTTCCGTTGTATTCTTCTTCATACTTTAAAAGGAAATTTTGTACTTTTACTTACTTTACAAAAATATATATATATAACATTTTAATTCCTGCAGATTAAACTACCCAACACTATTTATTTTTTTTAAATACACACACTATATATATATATATATATATAACCAATATCAACAATATGCATATTACAGTAATAGTGTACATTGACTTTGAATGCAGGACATTTAGGGCAGGAATAGTTGTATATTGTGATATTGCTACTCTAGTAGTAAAGTAAAGGATCTGAATACCTCCTCCACCACTGAACACGGACCACTTGTTTTCTCATTACAAGGAGGTGTTTACTTCTTGCAGCTGGGTCATATTTGAGTGCACAAGAGCTGAAAAGAGGGATTTCTCTCCAGTTAACAGGGGCTCTGGAGAAACTCTTTTGTTTCTCATGTCTGGAACTATTTAGAAGGCTTCTAGTACGAGGAGAAACCCTATCTTGTAATGGGTTTGGCTTTGTCTGAAGTTGAAAAATAAAACCATGTCAGTATGAGGCACTGCTTCATCCAATATGTAGTAGACCATCTCCTGTGGACTGTTTTATTAGACGACAGAAGAAGTATGTAATCCCCAAAGACCAGGCACACAGACGCTCCGTCAAAGTCTGACACGCTGCACGACATGGTCATATCAAGTGACATATTGAATATGAAGTGAAACACAGGCAGACATGGATTTAATAGTGCGCACTTCAATGGAGGAGAAAACAGAGATACAAAAGAGAGAGAAAGGAATGATAATTGAGAAAACGGCAATGTAGGAATGACAAGGGAGAAGAAGAGGGATGTAGAGGGAATAAGGGAGAGGCAGGAACGGAAAGAAGAAGAGAGAAAGGCCAAGGCACCAGTCAGCGGTCATTTATTATGCATCAGACACCGACATGCATCCTCCTCTTTGCTGCCTTCCCTCTGCTCCCACTTCTTCTTCTTCTTAGAGATGAAGATCTTCTTAAAGATAAATGTTTTATCTGTTGGCTAAAAAGGAAGAGATGCTCACTATATTTACACCAGTAGATTACAGTTGGAGCTTTAGTGCATGGAAAAACACTCAATTTAGAGTGGACAACACAGCAGCTGTTTGTTGTATTTTGTTGTTGAAAATAAAATAACATACAGAGAGTAATCTGGTTGAGTTATAGCAGCGGCTAGCTCGGAAAAGGTTCTCCCTAAGTGTATAATTGATCACATGATCAAGAATTTCTACATTTTACATGTGTCATTCATATATATATATATATATATATATATATATATATATATATATATATATATATATATATATATATATGTGTGTGTGTGTGTGTACACACGTTTAGAGTGTGTCTACTCAACCTCCCAGTTGATTTGTCTCCCTAAGCACCTGCCCGTGTCAGAGTTGCCACGACGACTGAGAGTACTCTAATGCGGTGCTTCCCTAATGACGTTGCAGCAGTCATTAGTGCGTGGTCACCTAGGAGACCGCATTCATCATCCGCCACACTCTTCTGACAATTCGTGACAAAGCGTAATATGATGCTGTGGGCTTTAGTCGGCTTCAGATGTGTTATATATCGACCTGTTGAGAGCCCGAATAACCTGAAGTTCAAAGATCACCTCTATCAAATATAAAAATTGAATAATGCCACGATCCACCTTCAAGTTCTTCTTCAAGCGAAACATAACAAATTAACAAAAAGGCAGTCTATTGGCTACTAGAGCGGAAACAATTAAGGAGTTAATTAGTCGAGTGACACATTAATTAGCAACTGTTTTGTTTTGACAAAAGAAGACATCATCTCTGGGAAAACTGTGGTGGGTTTCAAAATGTTCTGATATTTGATGGACTAAATAGCAATTATTTGTTAGTTGCAATTAAAATGCTCCAGCGATGATTTGGCGAACTCATGACACAAATGTACTCACATCCCTGTATTTGCCTTAAGAAGATCCTTGAAGGTCTAAATCATAGATGTCAAACTCAAGTGCTGCGGACCCGCCACGTCATTTTATGCGGCCCACGACAGCTTGAAAGACATATGATCGTCTTAAAATTAAAGCCTATGCTGCATATTGGCAGATGTGCCCCAGCCCACATACAGGTATGTGACTAGGTGTGCCCCAGACCACATCTGTCACACATGTTCTTAGCAGCTCCAACTATTTGTTGGACCAGAGTTAGGTCCTTCTCAACTGCTTTGAACAAAGTGAATGTAACAACGTGCATTTGATCTTTGTCTTTGTTTTTTTTTTAAGTTTAATCTTTGATGAAGTAATGTGGGTTTCTTAACCCTAATTAAATGGATTTCTGTTGTAATAACAGAGACATTTGCTTACTTATACTTTTATATTGATATAAATGCAATTACAATATTTTTAATATAAACAATAATCAAATGCAAATATGTTAGGGAGTAGTTTATACAATGTTACAGTTACAACCGGCCCTTTGAGGGCAACCATAAGGCTGATGTGGCCCAGGGTGAAAAATAGTTTGACACCCCTGGTCTAAATGCTGCATTTACTTACATTTTTTGGATGATTGTAATAATTAATGTGCAAACTGCCCTTCTTTTTCCTTTGTGCACTGCTTGTGCAGTGCACAAAGGAAACTGCTCCCCAGTTTGTGTTGTATGTGCATTGTGCACACTGCCCACCTTCTGTGCTTTACATGTATGAACTCGTACGAATGGGAAAGTCCTATCACGTATGTCTAAAGAAGTTAATGCATGTTTAATGTGTTTTCACAAGAGAATAAGAGCTCAGCGAGGTACAGAAAGAGGAATGAATTTAGAAAAAGGGAGAAGACACATTTGGCCCCAGAGGGTCGAGGACATTTCGATGTGTTCGGCCTACGTACGCAGTGTTGCTTCATGCTCGCCGGTCAAAAATGTGTGTGTATATCTGTAAAAAGAGTAAACAGAGTTAGCAAAAATCATAATGAATTATATTAATACAAAATAATGTGTGTATTGAATATATTTAACCTCTCTCCCGCATCCTAAACTCATCAATTCCTACATGTGTTGGAAAAAGGAAAGGTCTCCAGATACTTAGCATCTGTGTAATAGCTTGAATCATAGCAACTCCTTTTGACAGTGTGAACTTCAAAGTGTGCGTGCGTGTGTTTGAACGTGTGAGTGTGTGTATGCGACAGCTCTGTCAGGCCTCTGAAGCCTGTAAAAAACATTCACCAGCATCGGAGCAGAAAGAGTTAATTGTAGTCTTGAAATCGTTAGTAGCAACTCAGAGACGAACGAGATTCGAGCGTTTAAAAATAACCTGACGACCAGATGTGTGCTGGACGGCGCCTGTGTAGCCACTGGGACACATCAAACACTCAAAGAAATATGCTCAAGTGGATCAAAAAGATGCAAATGATTACATATTGACACACATGTACACTTGCATCTTGAAAGCATTCTTTTTTTTACAGGCAAACAAATTACATTTTATGAAGTGAAAAGTTTTGAAATAGGAGAAACAAAAAGCCGCTCAATAAAAATGGAGCCCTGCTGCAATTTGGCTTTAAACACACACACACACACACACACACACACACACACACACACACACACACACCCTTCACCATCTGCCGCTCTTGGGCTGCGTTTCATAACTCGTAACTGATATGAACACAATACTTTCTTTTAATCCCGCAGAGCTCAGAGAACTTCCCTTTATTCTCGTCCAGCCGCAGAAAGCCACTAATGTCTAATGTCTGGTTTGTAGTTCAACGAAAGAGGGTTCACATTACACCGTAGCTCTTACGATGTCACGCGCTTTGTCCTTCTGTTCAAGGTCTTTATATAACTCCTCACTCTCTCTTGTGTATGTGTTTGTATTTGCATGCATGAAGAGACTCACAGAAGACTAGGAGCAGCTAATTAGTACATTAAACAGACGGTCATTAAAACACAGCTTTTATATTATATATGATACTTCTATAATATTATACGTCTATATACAGACGGTCATTAAAATCCAGCTTTTATATTGTATATATTTATATCACATGATGATATAAATATCTCTCACGTATAAAGCCAATATCTCCTGTGATGAAAGTGAACACAACACGCAAAGGGAAAGCAGTCTAGTCATGTTTTTATGCCTGTCGTCCACTGACATGACTTCAGTTAAATAAGGAACATTCAGACAGCATCAGCATAGTGTTGTAAGATTGATAAATCGATTAATCATCAACAATTATGATATGCTAAATAGTCTCTCGCTCCCTGTTTTCAAATGTGAATATTTGCTGCGTTTCCCTATCTTTTCTGCCCTTTCACTTGAAAATAAATGCCACGCTTTTCACATGTAAATGTCTGAAAACCACTGTGTCTTTACAATAATGTAAAATGCTGTTTCACTGCTGAAAACCTGCAAATACTTCAGTGCTGAAATATTATATTTGACATGTGACTCGGGGATTACAAGCTACAAACAGCAGGAGGTTTACATGCTGCAGATCTCCCTCATTTTGTAACATCGTGTCCCGAAGTCAGACTCTCTGTGATGTTGTCGAATCTGACCCCAGACCTGTCACTCCAGCGATTCAGGCAGAACAAATGTGTCAGTGAGACTCAATAAGCCTCCGTGTCTCGGCCATTATTGTCCAAATGGAGTTCTGGACTGCAAAGTTCAATCGTGTTTAGCCTGTTCGCTGATGAGTCAGTGTGTTTGTCACTGCTGGAGAGTGAGGAGCCAGTGTTTCAGCCTAATGGTGTGAGTGTGTGCAGGGTGACTTCCTTAACAAATTACAGCGCTTTGTTGGTGACCTTCTCCCGGTCCAAAAGAGATACAAGCTTGTTTCCATGACTCCTGACTAAAATAGCTTCTTGTCACAAAGGCGATGACGTTGTTGTGACATTTCACTTTGTGGTTACGTGGCCCAGTCGTGTGAAATGTGATTGGTTTCGGCCGGTAAAAGGTGCGTTCACTGTCAACCTTGTGAAAATCCTCCTCCTTAGTAAAATGTTCCTGCTGTGAAGACGCTGTGCAGATGAAAGGTGGAGTTCAGAATGTCGAATTAAAGCTCTGTCTGTGTCTCTTTCCTGCAGGAGAGCCTGAGTTTAAGTACATCGCCAACATGCACGGCAACGAGGCCGTGGGCCGGGAGCTGCTCATCTACCTGGCCCAGTACATGTGCAACCAGTACCAGCAAGGCAACGAGACCATCATCGACCTCGTCCACAACACACGCATCCACTTCATGCCCTCCATGAACCCAGACGGCTTCGAGAAGGCCGCTTCACAGGTGATGACACAGCACGACGAAGACACACAAACATTACTACGTTTACAAGACAACAAACATCGGCTTAGCAACAACAACTCTTGGCTTTAAATCACATACACACACACAGCAAGAATAGCAATTATGAAATGTCCAGACACGGTCTTGCTTCCCTTCACTCTTGAGTATTTGTCTGAACATCGTCTCCTGCTCCCTGCTCAGCCGGGAGATATCAAGGACTGGTTCGTCGGCCGCAGTAACGCACAGGGGGTGGATCTGAACCGCAACTTCCCCGATCTGGACCGAATCATCTACATCAATGAGCGGGAGGGCGGAGCCAACAACCACCTGCTGCAGAACATGAAGAAGGCAGTGGATGAAAACACCAAGGTACGCACACAGACATGTAAAGAATGAAAGGACAAGACTGGTGTTGTTCCTTATTGTCAATAAATCCCATGGAGAGACCAAAACAACAACGCCTCGCTCATTACCAACGTATTTATAATATTATAATAATATAATAATATATAATAGTGTAATTTAATTTCTTCTTTATTTAAAGCAATTACTAAAACATCTGGCCACTGTAGTTTTTAGCAAGCTTTACTCAAACAGGAGTGAGTTGTGCATTTCCCCCGGGACTATTTCTAAGTGCGGATAAATAACATTTGCTTCTGTAGTGAGTCAGCAGGATGGTGTTTGTGAGATTGACTCTAAGTGGATATAATCAATATTTTTTACAATAACACATGACAACGTGTAAATGGGTGTCTGGTAGTGTGGAACATAGAGAATAATCAACTAAATCTGTAGCTCTGCTCGGCTTTGCTGAATTTCCATAGTTCAATGTTTAGCTGTCCGGGTCCGTAACTTTAGTAATTAGTTTTGGGTCACTATCACTAATCTCTTCTGGCTGCTTTACATAGTGAAAACTCACTCTCCACTACCTGCTCTCGGCAGACAGACATTTGACTATCCTGTGGACATAGTGCAGCTTTTTTCAGCTTTAGAGGCAGACATTTCCCTGAGTAGCTGGAGACCGGAGACCAAAAAACAGAACAAAAAGACAGTGAACATTGGATTTACATCCACCAGCTGGACAGCAACACAACCCAAAATGAAGGATGACAAATTCTTCATATGTGTAACATACCTCGCAAATAAATGGTTCTGATTCTGATTCTGACCACACTGTAAAAGTGATGAAATGTCCTGTTTCTGCTGCCCCCAAGTGGCCAAATAGAATAACTTATTGCAGGTTTAAAACAAACTACACAGTCCAAGTTCATCTTAATGAAGAAACAGCAGTGCAGCAGTGTGATGCGTTTCAATAGTTGTTGTTTTTTTTGCCACAATGGAGCTATATGGCACTAATAAACAGTCTTTACTCATCAGTAGGATCAATAAGAAAAATATAGACGATCACCAGACTTCTCCTTTATGCTTTATAAGAAACCTGGTGTGTGTGTTGGCTGGAAGTGGTAATATTGTAGGTACAGAAATGTGCGGTATGTATTTTTAAGTGTAAGTAATTTATGTGTTTTTTCCTTTGCAGCTGGCTCCAGAGACCAAGGCAGTGATCCACTGGATCATGGACATCCCCTTCGTCCTCTCAGCTAACCTGCATGGAGGAGACGTGGTGGCCAACTACCCGTATGATGAGACCCGCACTGGTACATACACACGTGTGGACACACAATCTCCACACACACCCTTGTTTTTCTGTTTGGGTTGTTAAATTGTGTATAAAATGTTCCCTTGCGCTATATGATAATGTTTCCACTCATTAAATGAGACAAATATTTATACCATAAATGAATGAACAAACCTTTTATTAGTTTTTCCTCAGAATGTCGTAACACTAATTTAAGTCAGATGTGAAACGTTTCCTTCTACGGCTCCCTGTGCGTTATTACTCAACGTAAACTAAATGTGTTCACGCAGGCACACGTTTAATGCGCTGCAGATGCAGGTGTTCAGTTAATTAAAAATACTTTGTCACATCTGCTGTCTAAACATTGCACTTGCTCGTTCCCTCCTGTTCCTCCTCTAAGGCTCTACCCATGAGTATAGCTCCAGTCCAGATGATGTGATGTTCAAGTCTCTGGCGGGGGCCTACTCCATGTACAACCCAGTCATGTCCGACGCAAACCGACCCCCATGCCGTAAGAACGATGACGACTCCAGCTTCAAAGATGGCATCACTAACGGAGGGGCCTGGTACAGCGTGCCAGGAGGTAAGGCCCAGCAAGCCCCGGACGTGTGTGATGTAAAGAGCTTAAAAGTACAACATAAATGGGTTGATATTGATATTTGGGAGTTACAATGTGGTGCTACGGTTCATTTGTTATTGTGTTTACATGAACACATCAACATTTCTGATTTTTATTAAAGCTATATTAATTCATGGTGATATTTTACAGTTGAAAAGTAAAGTTGTCAATGCTCTCTCTTTTCAAATTACTCCAAACATATATTTCACATTTGGCCACAAAACCTTCCTGATCATCCAGCAATATTTACAGATAATATCTGTGTATACAAGGTACAATTAGCCGCCGATGCATTGAACTGGCCGGGCTCTTTTAAAAAAATGTATTGAAGCAATATTAATGTGTTCGCTAACGTTTTTTTTGAAAGACTTTTCAATCAACAATCAAATATATCCCATAGCCCAAGAAGCCTGTCTTCTGAAAATCAGCAAAACATTACTGGGTTTTAATTTTCATCAAACATGTCTAAATCTGTACGTTTTATCTGTCATATGCTACTTTTCTACTTCCTGCCACTTTGTGTCATTAATATCCATATTGCTCTCGTTCACCCTGTTTTTTGTTTTTTGTTACCGACCCGTTACAGGAATGCAGGATTTCAACTACCTCAGCAGCAACTGTTTCGAGATCACTCTGGAGC
Organism: Taurulus bubalis; assembly: GCF_910589615.1. Taxonomy (NCBI): domain Eukaryota; kingdom Metazoa; phylum Chordata; class Actinopteri; order Perciformes; family Cottidae; genus Taurulus; species Taurulus bubalis. The sequence goes on along the minus strand of NC_136594.1, from coordinate 8,359,268 downwards.
TCAGTTGCGACAAGTTCCCCAATGAGGACACACTCAAGTCCTACTGGGAACAGAACCGCAACTCACTGGTCAACTACATCGAGCAGGTATGCAGCACCACCAGGAAGAAAGGAAAAAGTGCTAAATATGTCCGGTTTGACTGATGAATTGGGTGTAGTTTGAACTCTGTTGTTAATAAATCTAATTATAGTCTAAATTACCATTTGAAAAAGCGATGTTGATGGTTTTAGTACATAGGGTGAATTAAAATGTAAAATTAAAATGTTATGGCCAAGAAGTCTTCATACTTTAAAGAAACCCATGTTGACCCCCAGTAGGAGATGGGACATAAACCGCTGAGGATGTCTTGTGGTTTGACAACGCAACACTACTTCCACCTTTGCAAGCACAACATTGGTTGTAGTTGTTGATTTTCTGTGGGAGACAGTTTGTGCATTTTATTTCCAGGGTTCGTGAACGCCTACGGTCACGCCAAGCATCCGAGATGTCATTGTGTCATCGTGTATTTTCCAAAAAGCACCATTGCCTCTCTCCTTGAACCAAGCCTTGAGCACGCCTCTTCGTTCCTGTCTGCAGGTTCACCGAGGCGTGAAGGGCTATGTGCGCGACCTCCAGGGAAACCCCATTTTCAATGCCAGCATCTCTGTGGAGGGTATTGAACATGACATGACCACAGGTATCAGCATCTGATGCAAATTCACACAATTCTCACAATCGTACCCCCATGCACATGAGTTGTGATGTGAGTGATGTAATGGGAAGATGTTGTGATGCCGTCTGGTGGACAAAGTGGGTACTGCATTGCTTTTTTCAGCAGCTGATTTGTATTTGCATCTGCTATATTGCAGCAATAGTAACAGGCGCTCAAAACACTCTGTGTTGAGAGGATCCATGAGTGTTGGGTTTGTTGTTTGCATACATGTATTAACGGGAAAATCTGTGTTTTCTAGCCAAAGATGGAGACTACTGGCGCCTCCTGGCTCCTGGGAACTACAAAGTGGGGGCCACTGCCCCCGGATACCTGACTGTCATCAAGAAGGTGGCTGTTCCCTTCAGCCCTGCAACCAGAGTAAGACTCACAGACAAAGTAACCCATCGAAATCTGCCTCTCATTCACCATGCGCTCACTTCATATTTTCCAAAATGGTAGCTTGCAGAGGACCTGAGAGTTTTAGCGCTATCCTTTAAACCAAATCATCCAATATGTTATGTCTCCACTGTCAGGGAAAATGTTTTGTACAATAAGCACTTTTGGTTCACTCTCTGGCACATTTATTGTAAATATTCTAATATTAGAGCATGTGAGTAAGAATTAAGTATTGCACAGTAGAATTATTCGGAAAATATTTTGATGTAAAACTGTAATTTGATCACTCAAATACCCTCGAGTAGAGAAGATACTGTATATTTGATACATACAAGTTAGTGTCCAGTTGGGATCTGATATCGAGTTCAATTTGAGCCCTTAATCCAAAGGTGCTTATTGTTTTGGGCTTGTGACTATTTGAAACAAAGTTTTATTTCATAACCTTATTTTTTATTCCTCTGTTTCCTTATTGTATGAGACTACAATGTATTTGTGACCGTTTAAAAAAAAGATTTTAGCTTTTGAAAAGGTTTAGGGCTGAGAGACACACAGAAGATTGAAACTATTGAGAGACAGACTAATACATTTAGGGTTTGGACATAATGAAAATATGGAATAAGAACAGCCTTGTATTTTTTTTATTCTTTCAAGTCCCTCTGGAAGCGTCTAAGTTATATATATATATATATATATATATATATATATATATATATATATATATATATATATATATAAAAGGAAACTAGAACCCTGTTACCTCGACTCCATCTTTTACTTGTCACGCCTCACCTGTCTCCATGTCGCCGTCTCTCCGTCTCAGGTGGACTTCGAGCTGGAGTCTCTGATGGAGAGGAAGGAGGAGGAGCGGGAGGAGCTGATGGACTGGTGGAAGATGATGTCAGAGACACTGAACTTCTAAAGCGTTTGTCCAGCTGACGACCGGACCGTCCGCACATCGATGTAATATAATTCAACATTCTGTGTGACCGTCCACAGAATATTTTGTCTCTTTATTTGTTTTGTTCTATTTCGATCATTATTTGAATTGATCATTTACTGTTTATTAATGTAATGGTTTGCCTCATACTCCTGTAGATTGTTTAAATATCCTGCAGACACAGAAACATATACTAACGGACAGAGGAGGAATCTGCAGGTAGTTTGACGGCAGTGAGATCGGTGTTGATTTCTGTGGTATTGTGTTCTTTATCGTACATGTGATTTGGTAACCATGGCACCCATCTATATAACCAATGAGTGACTGAGTAATTATGTATGTAAAAGAGCCGTTTACATCATTATCACCTGGCTCTGTCCAAAATAATTCATAATTGTTTCCTGTTTTAAATGTCTCTGTTTCTCCAGGCTTTTAGTACAAATACAAAAGTACAACACCAAAAACACACACACTTTCAGCAACTGTAAACTTGCACAAACGTAATATCTTTCTGTCTCTGTAAAAAAAAAAAAGGAAATACAAAAACAGCGCTATAGTTTTGAGCACATCAGACAGTAAAATCACTGTAAACGTTATATTGTAAACAATCCATACAGGCAAGCCCATTTCACCGTATGTTATTGATGTCCAGATTTTTTTTTAACTGACTGCAGCACAGCTTTGATTTTAGCACAAGATGAATGGTTATAATATATACTGTATTTATGAACTATAGGTATAGCAAGAAATATGTGGTTTTTGTAACGAAAAAGAAATCAAAGAAAACAAGGCCATTACACCGATAAATCTGTCCACCTCTGTCTGCCCGAAGCCATTCCCTCGTACTGTATGTGCCTCCACAGGCAACACTGTGGCCGGCTACATAAGGAACTGTACAAGTTGTACAAGTACAAGTTGTTTTTTTCAAGGATAAATTAACAGAGTTTAGCTGACTGTATAGATGCAGTTCAACTGGTTTGAGACCCCAGAAAGAATATCGAATGTATATCTATAGAAACAGTTACAAAGGAAAATAAATGAACTGATCAATAAAACTCCCCTCTTTATGTTGTCAAACTGCAGTCTTGTCTTTGTTTTAGCTGGTTACGTGTTAGTCATGCTTTTAATAGACTGAAGGGTTTTGGTTAGTCCTTTAGAAGTGACTATACACTTTTTTTCTCCTTAGTATTTGTAAAATTACTTTAAATACGACCTAAATAAATTTGAATTTGAGAAAAAAATTGTTGCTTAAAAATGAATGTATAGAATTGAAATGGTTTGCGTTGGCGGTCGCGGTAAATTGAGTGGTACCATGAAATATTCAGAATCCTTCCTTCAGATGGATGGGAGTGAAATAAAGTGTTGAACACTTTGTACATTTTGTACCACAAGGGATTCAAAGTGCCTTGCTTGTGGTAATGAATTACATTTGTAATGTTTAAGTTCTTAATGAATTGTAGAAAGAAGAGGTAACAGAAAACAATAGCAATAGCAGAGATAACTTTTTATGTGAAACCTTTTACATTTAAAATACAGTATATTCCTGTATTTACAATAATAAAGACCCTTATTAAGATAAGATAAATAAAGCCTTTCAGTTGTTGCAGCAGCACAGGGACATACACACGGACAGACAAGCAGAACACAGTATATAGAATAAGATAAGACTATAAATAAAAATAAAAAACTATATAGTACAAGAGTATTAAACTAAAATGTACAGGCATACAGTTCCCACAAACTAATACTTCAACTAATAGTGTACTGCTGTCTCAAATGAAGTTACAGGTATTATGTAGGATTAAACCTTATTTTCAGGAGTTGTGTGAGTCACGTCTGTATTTAGAAGCTCAGCCTCTTGTGACTTTGTATCTGTAAAAAGATCATTTACACCATTTAACTGCCCAAAAAAATGGCATAGAAATTACATATTTTTGTCAATACTTTTGTCTGAAGTAACAATCACAGTTAAATGTTTTTATGAATTATAACACTATGCAATAGTGCACTCCCTGTTTTGTATAGTATAGTGTATGTACTAGTGTTAAAGCACTTTGAGTGGTCAGAAGAAAAGGACAAGTCCATTTACAATTTATAGGCTACTGACCAAAATTTATATTTTTCCTTTCAGGACCAGAAACCGTTTTATTTGCCAGGAATGTTTACACAAATGAGGAATTTTTCTTGGCGGAAGGTGCATACATTAGACGTTGGACGAGACAAACAACATCAACAATCAACGACAACAACAGTACAATGGGTATTAAATTAAGTATAAAATAAAGCGCCTTTACAGCGCCTTTAGGCAAATATATGATTTGTTGACCTGGGCTATGCATATCAAATAATATTTACTTGACTGGACCGTAGCTGCATTCTTTTTTGTTGTTGTAATTCAGGTTACCACCATTCCATGGTTTCCATGTTTAGCATAGATAATAAACAACGATGAGTATGTATTTAAAATTAATTGAAGGCTTTTACAAGGACAGCTGCATGTTCTGTGAGCGTTTTTAACACTTTACGTCACTATGAGCAGCCACTGATGCGTATGGCTGAGTCACCAGTTAACACGGTCAGTCGTTAAACCGAAACACATTAAATGTCTTGAGCTGGACTAATCAGAAATGTTTTTGCTTGTAGCACCATTTTAAAATCCAATGTCATGGTATTTGATGTTCAGTACACAACCACAAATAACTTGAGCATCTGACGACTTGTACGCTCATAATTTCTCGCTGGTTTAACGTTCTGTACCAGGTTTCTCCACCAAATACATGGCTGGCCACTAATTATTGGGTCGCTTGCCAATGTAATCTTTCCATTCATTGTAATAACACACAGATCTAGAAAGTCAATTTGTTTAGGTTGCATTCTCAATCTAGCATAGCAAGTTGTTGCACTCGGCCATACTTCCGTTGCTGAGCTGCATTTCACAATTACGTACGACATTATAACTTGGAAACTGCAAAAAGGTCTGAATAAAACTATCTAGGTTTGTTTGAGAGTTAATGTTAGGCCTGTTGTTGGACAGGGACTTTGAGTTTATAAATGAATGCAAGCTTTACTTTAGCTGTGAATCCAGGTGTACACGTATACTGAATGTCTTATGTCCTCCTGCATCTGTGTACATTTATATCCTTCAGCCTGAAGCAGGATTGCATTGTTACTCAAGTACACACACACACACACACACACACACACACACACACACACACACACACACACACCTACACACACACACACACACACACACAGCAAGGGTGGCACTTTTAGTCCAACTATGTGGTTGAATCAGCTGTTTTAGCATGAGATGCTAACTCTGCAGATCAATGGCCCCCTCGGCCTATTAGTCATACCGGCCCTATTAGCATCAGCTATTAGCATCCCCTCATCAATACCATTGATCAAACTTCTCTGGCTTCAGGGCAGAGCAGGACACCAAGGCGACCTGATGAGAGAGAGAGAGAGAGAGAGAGAGAGAGAGAGAGAGAGAGAGAGAGAGAGAGAGAGAGAGAGAGAGAGAGAGAGTCATATGTTTTCCAGTGATTACAAGATGGTATTATGTAACTTTAGTCTTACAAGTGGAAGTTTATTGAGATTTTGGAGTAAATTAATTAATATTAGTTAATTGACATTGTATCTAAAACACTATTTTATGTTTGTTTTTTTACCTTGCAGTTTAAAATATATAATGTCAATATCATTGTAATTCCATCAGAGTAGTATTTCAGTGAGATATTATTTCCCAAAACTGTTCAGCGTCATTGCTGGAAACAGTTCAGCAGCATGGCACAGATGATCTCAGACGACTTGGGTTTTGATAAATCAAAGAGATTTTTTTGCTGCATGAGCTATTGTTTGTCCTTTTTATGTTCCACTCCTGCCCATCTTCGTTTGTCATTACTCCTTTAATCCTGTAGATGACAGTAGTATGCTGATGACCTGGCAGTCATCGAGAGAGGTTTCGTCGACTTAAGAGCTAAATCAGTGATTCGCGGAATGGTCACGGATCATTATTTGCATGTGGATTTGAGTTCATGCATCTAAGTGGCTGTTGTTTGCTGTGGTGACTGTTCTTCATTAAAGAGTGGTTTCTCCAACTCAAAGGAGTGATCCTTTACCATTTGATATGCAGGAAGAAGTGTACACTGACCGTGAGAACATTAAGAACATTTGAGAACACAGAACATCTTCATCGTCGTCTGTTTTGGGCTACTTTTACTTTCAGGTCAGAGTTTAATATCAGGCCTAGTAGAGCAAACAATTCAGAAAATGTGTCAGTGTAAAATACTGCATAATCAAAATGAAGAGTAAGAAACAAAAAAGAAATAGCTGTGATCTATTTATGTTCATTTGTGAAATCCTAAATAGTGTAATTTATTTATTTATATATTAATTTGATATTATATGTAATTCTTTAAATTTAGCATAATGGCCGTGTGGCAAATTCCAAAAATAATCTGCCGGTTATACACTTGATACCATGTAGCCTATCTTTATAAAGAAGGATTTGAAAATGTAAAGGGCCTTAAAATGGCCATAAAACCAACAATCTGTTGACCTCGATGGCATAGCCGTCAGTGCTGAAAACTAAATGTTTAATTGTAAAAGTCAAACCAAATGCAGGGTAGAGAATCATTTGGAGAATGTGTTATGCAGCACACTGCCCATGTATAAAATGTTGCTATTGACACCTTCTTCTCCTTTAGGTGGTGCAAGCTGAACGCAGGAAGAGTCTGCTAAACACGACAGAGTGAGTCTGTGACCGCTTTGCAAGAGGTGTTTCATTTTTAAACAAAATAAAACAAGCTTTCAGTTGGACTGAAATGTTGAACTAAATGAAGTAAACATACATTTGTAGTGTCCCAAAGTTGTTTTCTAAACACACGCACACGCGCACATGCAGAGTCGAAGGTCTTTGCTGCTTATTTCTTCAGTCTTTCTGAAAGGAAGCATATCTGCTAGGAGCAGAGGCCAAGACACACACACACACACACACACACACACACACACACACACACACACACACACACACACACACACACACACAATCCCAAGTTCCTGAAGAAGTGCTGTGTCAGCAAAGGACTACTGTTTACATTTACACCCACAGGCACACACACACACACACACACACACACACACACACACACACACACACACACACACACACACACACGTACAGCATCTTGGGCTTTCAGGGCAGCGAGACGATGTGAAGAGGGTGATTTATTCTGTTATTGCTCGCTAAGTACACTTCTTTCTCTCTGCCACTGTTCAATTCACCAAACTCAGCATCGTGGGTCTTTCATTCAACTCATTCTCCTTTTGCTGCATTGGAAAACGTGGCCAGATCAACAAATAATTACATATTTTAAATCCAAATGTTTTTTTTGGAGTTAAAGTAGAAAATCAGCACCTGGAAGTGAAATTTCACCACACAATACTTGTTTGGAGGGTTCCTGAATACCTTTTTCTGGGTCACTACCATACACAAATACTTTGAATGGGCCCCATTAAATGGTTTAACACCAATCATTACAAACTCATGCTGTCTGTGCAAGTGCTGTTTAAATACACTAGTACACGATCTTATTTTAGAAATGAATGAGAGTTTTGCCAAAGTGTAACGTGAATTACAGGAAAATCTCGTCAAAGAAGACACAGTGTACACGTAATATACCATAACTTGGCTTTAATAAAACACATTTTGGGAAATCCCTCACCTTTATTTTAACCGAGCTTAGCATGGAGAATAAAAGCAGGGGGAAACAGCTAGCCTTGCTCTGTCCTGAGGGGAAATAACACCTATACCTGGACCACAAACTGTGCTCACGGTAAGTATCTAGCAACATGCGTTATAGACGTTATTGTGTATGGATTCAAATAAACAAGATAAATCATGTTAATTAGTAATTTACAGTTATTGAAATGGTTACACATGTTTAACTATACTCTAAAAATGGTGATATGTGGAACATAAGGATGTGAAAAGTCAAAGGTCTGCCCTACATTGTTTAATAATCAGACATTTATCTTGAGGATATTCTACCATATGACTGGTACTAGGAAAATGTTCATCCAATCACATCTGTGTCCTTTCCATTATTCTTTTCTCTGTTTCCCAGCTTTTCCTCCGCACAACTGCATTCATTCTTCTTCTCCCTGTTGGTTAATTCTGGTGGCACGAAGACAAAACGCGGTCTGTGTCATCTCTCCAAACACACGACCAGGATCATGAATGTGAGCCACAAGCTGGCGCGTGCACGCCCACGCAGGCCCGCCCACGTGCACGAAACACACAAGAGCCAGCGGAGGAGAGACGAAGGTGGAGAATCTGAGCCCCGAGTGGGTGCAGAAAAGAGGAAATAAGATCAGGAGCGAGAGAATGCCACGCACATCTTGGCATTTAAACAGAGGATTTCCTCTGTACCTCGTCTTCCCATCCGCTCTCCCTGTTTACATAAGGAGCGACTATACTTCACATAGCTATGAGGGTCTGGGAGTGTGTGTGTGTGCATGTAGGGGTGTATGCGGCCTCCCACACAGGACAGTAACAGCCACCATTTATATTGAAAATAACAGTTTCAGTTTACTGTCTCTTAACGTATTTAGTGGAAGTGAGAATAATTCATTCTTTCCATATTCCTATTCAACTTCCCCGTAAGAAGTTGCTTCAAAGTGAATACCGTCTTCTCTATTTGACACCAATCACATTTGATAAATTAAGTGAAAGAGACATTAAACTGTTAAGACATTTTTGGAGCTGCTAAACAGTATCTAAGCATTCTCCTCTTGTACTGCTGTGGTGTCAGCAGACTGTCTTCCTCTGGTGTTTCAGCCAAAAGGTGATGGATGTCTCTGGCCACCTCTTAGCGCCCTCAGGGGGGATTTTACAGAACACTTGACACTATCGGAGTCAGCAGGCCGGACGGAAAAGATAATATTTTCTTATTTCTTCTGTCGCCACCTTTTATCAGTTGTCTAGTGTTTAAGAGAGCACACCTTGGTTATTTTTATTGTTCGCAAAGTGTGGAATTGTCTTTGGGAATTTGGAAAAACATCAAGAACATAGCAGAGCAGATTTGTGTTTTCTGGTGTATGTTAAGTCCGATATTCACTCACCTTCTGGCTCTGTTTTTGATCTCCATTAACTCCTGGAAATGACTCTTTAGCTGCTAAATTTGCCATTTGGTGCTAAATATTTTTTTTGCTTTTTGACTGGTAATAGCTGCCTTCTATTGGAAACGAAGTTGATGAGAGTTGTGGGAATGAAAAAACTAAAGTTGCAGGCCAGACGGGTTAGTCCACGAACCGATGCCACTACACATTACAGATAGTAATTTGATCCATTGTTAATACAAACACATTGATGACTGCAGCTTCAAATCTGAGTTGAGTAATGTTTCAAGTCTACAGCTGCGTAATTTAGCCGTATTTTAGGAAAACGGTGAGTGTTTACAGATATATTGACAAAGTCACAATTGTGTAGAAAATAGAAAGCATTTGTATGGACAGCAGAGAAGAGTATTATGGGGTTCAAAAAGTTTCTATTGATGTTTTACTGCTTCTCTTTGAGTCCAACTGACTGAACTTAAATTAGACAAAGCTACTTAATCTCAGTCTTTGACAAAACTTTAAACATTTTACAACTTAATTAGTTTACAATGTTTGATATTCAAAAGACAGGTTTTTAGGCCAAGTATATGCCTTTAAAGTTAAACAAGTACAGTGTGAACCTTGTGGAGTTGAGCCACTGCATATAGAATTGATTGGAGAGTGTGTGTGAGGAAAACAATGCTAATAATAGTGCAATACCTGCAGACCACAGCACTCGGGGGAGTCTCGAGGGGCTGCTGCTCAGATTGAGGGTTTGTCCTGGTGTGTGTGTGTGTGTGTGTGTGTGTGTGTGTGTGTGTGTGTGTGTGTGTGTGTGTGTGTGTGTCAGGGAGGGATGGTGGTCAGAATGCTGGCGAGGTACTTTCACAGAGTTTCAGAGTCGCACTGATCAATACATGCTTTAAATAGGGACACAAATACCTGCACACAGCATTAATCTCAATAGCTGGATCCTATTTAAGAAGGAAGCATTTTGCTGAATATAAATTGGCCGGATGTCAACCACACAGAGGTAGAGTAAGTGGTTGGAGAGGCCCAAACGCCACTCAGTGCCTTCCCCAGCGTTAATTAGCAATTGCTCAGAATTGCTAATTAAGTGGATATGTGTGTGTCTCAAATTATCAAACTGTGCATTAAATACAGTTGATCAGTATATGACGGCCACAAGGGATTAAACTGAAACAGGCAAGTACTGCATGTTATACAAATGTGTCAAGGGTTGACCCGCTTTCAGGTCAAATGTTTGTTTCAACGGGATGTCACAGTTTGTGAAATGACCACGACCTCGTAGCCCTTTAAGCCCTAACCCTAACCCTAACCCCGAATCCTATTTATTGTTTGAGTTGTGTTTAGAGGTTGTACATCGGGATTATATATTATTGTAGCCCTGATTTTTATGTTTAATTTGATATCTAACATGTTTGTTTTTTTGGGGGGAAGGGATTTATACCATGATTTTTTCTTGATTTTCCTGATATAAAAGGCGTTATGTGCTGGTGGCACAGAAACAATTCAACGGTTTAGCCAACAAAACCAATGTTCGGTTTGGGCAATAAAACCTCTTAGTTAGTTCCAGGAAATCATCATGGTTTGGCTTAAAATAAGTACGTAAACTTAGATTGAGGTAACATAAGCTATCGTAAGGGTTTGGGTTACGGTTCTCCCGATCGTAAACATTATTTGCCACAACGTCAATGAGAGCATGTGAGCGTATTTAGTTTAGCGACAGATTGACAGAATTGCTGGCATGGTTGTCGTATAAACTCTGTTCCAAATCGCAGACTTTTTATTTGTACTTTTAGTACATACTTGCAGTATGCATTTGATTGGGATTTACTACTTCCTCATAACATAGAGCCTTAAACCCAGACTCTCTCGCTCCTATATCTGCTTTGCAAAGAATTGTGGGTCAGAATAGGCAGAAGAGCATGTTGGCTTGCATCCTGCAAAAAGTCACCTGATCCTTTTTTCATACTGTTTTGACATATGATATATATGTATATATATGGACATCTTTAATATTTGTATTGCATCCTAAATAGTAGAATGGGTATTGGAACGCATGGACATGAATATAAACTCAGATATGATGAGGAAAAAGGTTCAACCTGCAGGGTTTCCATGAGAATTAGCGATGCTTCCTCCTGTTTTAAAGTTCGATAATCAACTTCTTGCTCCTATAATCTGGTGGTTCAGGTTATCACCTGTCTTTGGCACAAAAACCAGGGGTGTGTTGACCTACACTAACTAAACTCCGCGAGCGCGTGTGTGTGTGTGTGTGTGTGTGTGTGTGTGTGTGTGTGTGTGTGTGTGTGTGTGTATGTGCGTGCGCGTGCGCGCAGCCTCCAGGGGATTTGTGTCCATGCCTCGGGGCGTGTGTAGTGGACAGCTTGCGGCTGGATTGATAGAGTGACGTCAGAGCGCCGCTACCTCTCCCCGAGGGCAGGATTAGTCGGGAGCAGCAGAGACAGCGCTCCGGTAATCTCCCGGTAACAAATGGGGGGAGACGGGCACGTTCGGAACTGCCGGTACCAAGTGATACCGCGGGGCCCCTGAGACTCCCGAGATTAGGCTCCTGCATTTGAGGCACGATGGGTCGCTTCGCGCCGCCGCAGCAAACCGACGCGGCCCGGGCAGGTACACGCAGCAGGTAAGCTGTGGAGACGCAGGGTGAACTCGTCTCAGGAGGATTTACCTCGGCAGGGTAGTTCACAGGCTGCGCTGATGATTGTCAACAACTGCTGCTGTTTTATTTTTACTGCTGGTGTCTGCAGTACGTGTTTGTGCGTGGAGGTTGCACTTGGGAGATTATGGGGTATTTGTTGACAACTTTACAGTCCGTGTAGGATTTTTTGTCAAAAGCTGCCAAGTTTGAGTGGTGGGAAATGTTCTTTTAAAAGCTCGTTTGGTTTCACACACACACACACACACACACACACACACACACACACACACACACACACACACACACACACACACACACACACACACACACACACACATACGCGCGCGCGCACCACAGAGGTTCATTCAGTGTCGTCTACTTGTAGGTACCAGTGATGCAGTGGAGCATCGTGAACCTACGTGAACTCGGCTCTTCTGTTGTTGACCGACCTACAGACTGATGGTTAAAAGTATCAAACGTGGCAAAACCAAGCAAAATTGGTGATTCGAAATTAAACTCAAAATCGTGCTGGTTTCCAGGGAATATGTTAATATTTATGTGATTGGAGAACATTTCCCCCTAACACACATTATGGACATACTATGAAGCAAAACACGAAAGTAATTTGTGTTTTGAATAAGGATCACCCTCTGAATGTCAACGCGGATGGCTGGCTCTATTTCTTGACACATGTACTCTGTTTATGTCACGCTCCTGTACATGAAAGCCAGTGTTCAAGGTGCAACGTCTTTTTAGCACAATACCTAATTATTGCAATATTTGCATTTAATATAGCCGTTGATCTTTTTTTTCCATTTCTCTCTTTCAATGACAGAAAAGGAGCGGACAGGAGGAAGTATACGACAAAAGGCGACCTAATCTATTACCTCTGGGCATTTATGGTTTGGTTGTCACCTACTTAGCACCTGCCTCTAAATAACCAGATGACACCCATCACGAACAGGGTCTGAGGGCTGATGGATACTAAAACCCACTGGCCAATTTGTAGCCACCGTGTTACTTTTACCGCTACCGGTTTTTACTGTAAATTATCTGTAGCCTATTTTACGGATCGGTGTGAGTAAAGGTCCAATAATAACCTGTGAAGATCAGTGCGCGTTTCCTCCGCTCTCACCACGCTGTGATGAGGATGCAGCTCCTGAAGTTTATTTATTACAGTCGGTTATCCGAACGTAAATGCGGGGTTTCTGCTCAGGGAGAGGCAGAGGGAGAGAGTCTTTACGCGTGAAAACGGCAGCAAATGCTCTTTGAAAAGGGACGAAATAGGAGGAATAGAAAGTTTTGGTTCTGCACCACTTGGGTGGAACAGTGCAGGTATTTGGCGGTGTGTGTGTGTGTGCGTGCGTGCGTTTGTGTGTAGGCGGTGCGCTGACTCGGGAGGGAGAGGGAGAGAGAGAGAGGGAGATTGCTTTCTACGCGAGAGAGTGTGAGACAGTCAGTGCTGGTTGGAAGTATGCGAGGCGGATGTTTCTGGTGAGCGGCAGACACACTCTTGTGCGTCTTTGCGCTCCAGATCCATGCACTCACCGCGTCTTTCTCTTGGTTTGTGTTTTCTCCCCCTTCACAGCAGCCTCACCTGCGAAGCTACAGCGGAGGACAGCGGAGCTCCTCAGCGGACACTTTGCTGACTGCCAGACACCGGGACAGACAGACAACTCGGTGTACTTTTACCATGGGGGAGAGCCGGGAAGATTAACTTGCAGCAGCCTCCAGTATCCGCAATCAGCCTGTCAGAGAGGAGAGCGCTCTTCACAATGATCCTTTAAATTCCTGCCGCCGATGCTGTCTTTGGAGAGGGGATAGACCCATCTCCTAACAACAGAGGAGACGAGTAGGGAGGCCTTTTGTTCCTTTATTTCAGTCCTCAGATGGACCGAGTGCCCTCGGCACTGGCCGCGAAGATGCGCTGGATCACGCTGGTGCTTGCCGGCTTGACTTTCTGGGGCAAAGTGACTATTTCTAACTGTTTCGACTACGAGGAGCCAGACTATGATTATTATGAGGAGGAGCGAGCGGAGACCATTGACTACAAAGACCCGTGCAAAGCTGGTGAGTCTATTTACTGAGTTTTAGTTTGTAATCAGAACCTTGAAAATAAGTCATTTTACGCGTCTGATTACGCATTGATCCAACCGCTCGAGCGCGCTGGCTCTGAGGTGGCACGTGCATGTGTGTATGAAAAATGACAGCGTGTGTGTGCGTGCGCGTGCATGTGTGCACACTGGTCCAGATGCCCCTTTTACCCACGGTTTTCCGTTATGTTCCTCTCGGTGGTGCCACGTGCAGCCTGGTGACGGTCCTGCTCAGCCGGTGTCCTTCTGAAATGCACGCGCACACTTTCAATATGCGTGCATTTATCTGTAGGCAGAAATTTGGTTCTGATTTTATCCGAAATGCTGTTGCTGCTGCATTCTGTGCATGTGCACCAAGTACACTTCAGTGTGTGTTTGCCCCTGCACCCAGATGTTAAATCAACCGCCAAGGAAGATGAGAAACAGCTGGACTCAACTGCACGCTCTTCTCTCTTTTTCACACACACACACACACACACACACACACACACACACACACACACACACGCACGCGCGCGCACGCACGCACGCACACACAATTTTTGTTGGACCTTTAATGATGGTCTTGGAGCTGCTGTGGAACACAACAGTAAAACCATGGTTGCTCTCATAAGATAGGCAGTATGTGTGTATACAATGAAAGAAAGAGCGTGTACATTCATTTTTAAATTGTGTCAGCACAGTGTTGTCACAATTTAAAGCATGGTGTCTACATTAAACAATGCAAGTTTTCCTCAGTATATTAAAGGTCCTTAATAGGTGTGTGTCATGGTATCTTTGCATGCTCCACCCAAATGAACTCAAGCTGGAGAATCACTTCAGCTTTTATAGTCCCTCTGTCTTTCCTTTTTTCTTTTACAATATATTGTATGTGCAGAATTTGTTGGTGTCCAGTCTATCTACCTAATCTTCATGATTTGAAATCATGTATTGGATATGATCAGTAATGACGATGAAAGGATGTTGCCCCATTTAACAAAATATGCTACAATACACGTAAGCAGTCATATAACTTTTCAGATGTAGAAGATTTATATATATACATTGCTAGTCCTAAATCTGCCTTAATTTTGCACCGATAATATGGTCTTGTGTGTTTAGGTGACGTGCCCCAATCTTCTTTTAACATGAACTCTGTTTACGATCAAACCGCTCATTGTCCAGACCATGTAGCAAAGATCAATGACCAGTCATGCTTATTGTTGCACGTTAACCCTCCGACAGTACACACATCATTCCTACGGAGCAGGTGGAGGAATCTGAAGTTACCTGAGAGATGTTGCTGTGTTGTATCTTCTTCTTAGGTTTTCTGCTGTGGTTGCACCTGTCTGATTGTGTGTGTGTGTATGTGCAGATGTGTTTTGGCACACAAATATGTTCACATGTGTTTTCATGGCACCTTGGAGGCCTTAATGTCGTCTGTGATGACACGTTGGACCGATAAGGACTCCACCCAGAACACTGAGCGTCCACACGCTGACCAACACACATTCCTCACATACCAAATACACAAACCTGACAACCCTGGCCTCTGGCCAGTGTGTGCGTGTGTGTGTGTGTGTGTGTGTGTGTGTGTGTGTGTGTGTGTGTGTGTGTGTGTGTGCCTGTGTGCTTTTTCATGTTCATGTTACACTGTTCTCTGTGTGGGTGATTTTATGTTGATACTGCAATCCCATGACTTTGTGGTTTTTAGTTATGCTGAGACCTGTGTGTGTGTGTGTGTGTTTGGATTGAAGCCCGGCAGGTAACAGGGAGACAGTCAGTCTACATATGTTTGAGTAACTGAGCGACTCTTATAGGTTAAAATAACTGAGTGAGAAAACACATGCAATGTTTTTATTTGCTGGAAATATCAGTGAACATAAAGAATGTATTCATACTTATATGCACTTACATTTCTCACAGCAATCGCACACACGAGTACCTGTTTCTTCCTATATAATCATGTGTGCATGTTTTATAAACATGTTACGGCATTTCTTTTGCCTTCATTAGATATATGACAGTAGAGAGCCACCAATAACGCGGGGATAGAAAGGTTAGTGCAGGTGAACATGCGGAAAAGGTCCCTGTCTGGTAGCATCACATTTACAAACATCCGCCTCGCTTTATTCTGCTGGAGTGAAGTCTTTGTTTCTACAAATAACCAAGAGACACTATGGACATTTTGAATGTGTCGAATTTCAAAACCTTTATTCAAGCACTCTTCACTTTTAGTCCTGTTTCTGTACATTAGGATAGCCTTAAATGTATGGCTGAAGTTGAAACATTTTCAAATCAAGTATGTCTTCATGGAATTAAACAGCAATTAGATCAAATCTTCACCTGTTTGCATACTTACATGAGCATTTTATGCATTTGTGACATCTCCAATTTTCGTCTTGTGTTCAGTTCAGTGGGCTTTTATAATCTGCATTCTCTTCATCTTCATCCTCCTCATACATTCTCTTATATCATGACAAGCTTCACATTATATTGCATATAATCGGCAGTACTGAAATAGTAAGTAGGTTACTCGATTTGTCGACTGACAAAAATATTCGTTTGACAAAATAATCTCACCTCAAGGTCCATTATGTAGCTTTCGTCTGAATCACAGGGTCCTTATCTGCAGATTATGTTTTCTTAATTTCCATGGAACAATGGATGCTGTAACACATCTCAGACTTCTGTTTCATGACGACTTCTAGTTGAGGCTCAAAGTTAATTATTGATTTTGGGCACAAGCAAATTAATGAACAATTTCGATGAGCAATTCATCTTTATTAAAGCAAAGTCATGAGCAAAAATGTAAAAAAGTCCCTGATTCTGGCTTGTCTCATGAGGATTTGCTTATTTCTCTGTTTTATATCATTATAGAATACATATTTTTTAGGTTTATACTGTTTGTCGGAGAAAGCAAGAAATTCAGCATGGGTTCTCTTGTGAGCGTTTTTTTTTAACTTTTGAATTATTCCTCTTTTTCTATTAATATATTCACATGATGTACATATAATCACAACAGTTGACTAAAATTAAAATATTGAATAACTGTATACATGACACTGTAAAGACAAATCAAATTATTCTCTTACACCATTTTATGCTCATCTTCCATTTTCACAGCCACCTTCCTTCCCACTGTCCCACTACCAAAGAGGAAAAGATGATGGTCGTAAAGATAATACATATCAATGTGTATCTTCCCAACATATGCATATAAATACACACACACATAAACCTCATACATCTAAATACACACACAGTAGGGATATGTGCGATAAGACAAGTCACTATTCGGCACCAGAAATACTATTCGGTTAAAGTTTATTTCATTTGATGATTACACATTAAAATTACATATTAACATACACTTTATTTGCTGTTGTTGGCTTCGTTTGCAGCGGCTATACTCCTATACGCTCCTGACTAACTTCCACTCCGTCGCGCTCTCCCTGCCCCGCCTGCCACCGCCTTGGAAATAGGTGCTGAGGATGCTAAGATACTAATAGTCCAATGGTTACCAAACTGCAACACTTTGTTAGACCAATAGTCCGGACAATCTTTAACCTGTTTTCTTCAACTAATCGTTTCAACTACCATTTAAACGTTCGGAACATCCCTAACACACAGACAAGCACATACAACACGGAGTCTACACATGGGCATAGATGCCCATTTTTTGCACCTGCACGTCCATAAAAAAAATCAACAGATGAATCAATACTGAAGACAATCTTTGGTTGCACCCCTTGAGTGGACCCATTTTGTTGCTGTGTGTGTGCAGCTTGTAAGAAGTGGAAGCGCGGCTCATTCCAGGCCTGACCCTGTGGCATCGGTCTGAGTGGTTGGTATTCCGCCTCCTGTTTTTGCTGGGAAAACACAAGGGGAATATTTGGCTGTCTGCTTATCTCCTCCGAGTCCCGCGCTCGTAGACGGGAGAACACACACTTCCAGGCCTTTGTGAAGTGATTTCCCTACGCGAACACACACGCACACACACGCACACAGACGCACACACTCGACACACACACACAGAGCTCCCTCCATTCACCCGTGCTTATCTCTTCCTGGTTGTCTGCATCCTGCTACTCAGCTGGAGATGACACACACGCCAAATGCACACATACACACACACACTTGTACGGACGCGCACGAGCTCCTACGCTCACTCAAGAGTCATTCATGCTTCCTTCCAAATCACTGTTCTCATAAAATGCTCACACAAACGGAGTGAAAGCTAAACAAACCACGATGTCGGAGTGAAGACGCGGGTCATTTCTTCGGGGGGTGACCCAAGAGACCAACTGCCTGTTCTTCAAATACAATAGTGTGGTATCACAGTATAGTACAATACATTATGTACATTTTCTCATGGGCGTACATCTCGGAACTCAGACGTTACAGTACAGGAATTACAATAAGAGTTCACTCTGCAACAGAGTGGAAACAAAATAAAATAAAAACCTCAAAAATAGCATTATGAATTCAAAGAAAATGGAGAATAGTGGTTTTGTTCTCTTCATTGTGCACAATCTGAAGACACAGCAATGATGCAGCTTGACTGCAACAAAATGTTGACGCTGCTTTAAAGTCGAGTTTATGAGCACTTAAGTAACATGAATAGGTACATCACAGTTTCCATGTGGAGCGTGAAGCAGGACCTTCCACTTGAGGAAAGATCTCCACCCTGCTCTCGACAATACATTTACTGGTTTACAACGCGGCTGAAGCTCATTCTGTTGTTCTGCTGAAAAAGTTAAAGTTGCTTTAACCTTTTCTAGGGTCTGGATCAGATCTATGCTTCTAGCAACTCAGCAGAGCCATAGCATCCTTAAGTCTATGTGGATGTTTCTGTGACAGACTCTCAAAACTTAGCAGGAACTCCAGGTCTTTCTGTGACTTTTGTCGAGACCCTTTATTCTTTTCTTTTGTCTTTGTGCATTCATGAAGGGAAGACATACATCCTCAGGTTAATATTGAGTTGTGAATCATTTTCAACTCGCATGAACACAACTTTGCTGTTTGTTCAAGCGACCAAGAGTGGATCTGTGTCTGTTTGCGTAAAAAAATAATAATCCTAGGTGCTGTTATGCTCTTACTGCCAGTAACAGTGACCACAAGCTTCTAATGAGTCCCACAATTATAAAAACACGCTGCATTTTGCCAGGGGGAATCCCTACCTGAATATTATTTATGATGTCACTTGGAAATTCCTCTTAAAACAAGTATACAGTAGTGTGTTTGCCCCATGGCAAATACAAAGATACCAGTCCTCATACACCGAGGTAGTAAACACATTGCCTAAATAATCATAAATACATACAGATGCACATTCTTTTCTTACTGTCTCGCTTCCACAGCTGAGAAACAGCTCATTAAATCTCAGAAACAAATTGACTGAAGGAGAACAGATGGGCAAAGAAAAGTCTTCCGTGTTTCAGTCACTGCTTCCCTTCCTGCGAAGTCAACAAGTGAAAATACTGACAGCGGCGCTCTGTCATTGTAACTCATACAGCGGTCAGAAACCCTGCAGTCATGATTTCAGCACGTCGGCTAAATCACTTAATCACGGCGCAGCAATCCCGTCAAGAGAAACCAGCAACATCTGCATTTTGGACATTTATTGACTTCATGTGTTTTCACAGCTGTTTTGATATAAGTTGAACATACAGTCGGGGTCCCAAATCAACACTTTGCAGTTGCCAAATGCAAGTAAACTTATTATTGTTAACAAGTGTTACTTTTTTTGTTAATTAATGTGTTTTTTAAAGAAATTGTACTTATTGCACATTGAGGCAAATCAATTAAAATGTGTTACACTTCAGTGTGGAAACAGTTGAATGAATATTTGCGCATACAGTTAGTGTTACTACTATTATTACTGCAGATTATCATAATATTGACTGAGAGTTGCATATGAGACCAAGATGACATGCTACAAAGTAGTATTAGCCAAATACAACAGTCAAAAGCAGTTTAATATTTTTGGGCTGGTTCAAAAATCTGTATAATTACCAGCCACTTTTGCCAGTAAGCCCAAAAGTTGATTTTGGACCCTGCTCTTGTATTCTATCAGTGCATCAGGTGGATCTTAATCAGCTGAATGTGTGTGTGTGTGCCATGCCAATGTGTACTCTATGTGGGCTTTTGACTTTTTCCGTAAGAGAGTGAAGCCCACCATGTCGTGACAGTGAGCTGCAGCTACTGTTCACCCCTTCCCCCATTTCTCAGTGGGAAGGAAGCTAGATCAATGTGTGTATGTGTGTGTTTGACACTGAGGCTACGTTGTGTGTGTGTGTGTGTGTGTGTGTGTGTGTGTGTGTGTGTGTGTGTGTGTGTGTGTGTGAACAAGAGCACGAGCGGTCTCACTCATATTATATTAAACAGGATTTTCCCGAGCAGAGTGCTAATGCCACTGAGCTTCCGAAGTCTTCTTCAGGATCCCCGGCTCAGCATAAACTCTGCGGCCGCGCTGAGAGCCGACTGTTTGTTTTGGAGCGTCATTGTTCTTGAGCTGCAGAAGCCATGAGTCAGCGCCGCCATGACTCAGCCCACCTGCCACACATTGCTCAATTATTAAATGCTTTTATGTCACCTAGCTTTTCCTGGTGGTATTTATAGCAGCAAAGTCATTCATGTACACCCGTTATTGAGGAAAAGCTAACAGTCAAACTTTGGATCTTTTTCAGATGTCCCTCGTATTGTAGGAAGCCCAGTTGCACCACATGATGCACAGCTACACACTCTTAGCTCGGTCCACTAGGTGGATATTTTAGCCAGAACATGTGTGTGTTTTCTGTATATGCAAAGACAGTACGGCACGTACAGTAATCTAGAAGTTCTAACTCCAGAGCAACTGAACTATGGGTTCTTTGAGATGTTTCACCTCTCAACCAAAAGGCATCTTCAGTTCTGCTGACTGGTGGGGAGTAAAAGGCATTTAACCTCTGCAGGAACGTGTACAATTACACCTTGCGAGTCATTAAGGTCGGATGTGGGTCGTTCGTCCACCTGGCTGTCAAGCGAGAGTCTTAAGAGGTGCAGATTTGGGCTGATATCCCACTCTGTAGGTTCATCCCGACGATGGACCCTTTCCACATCGCCTTTCGCTCACAAACACATCTTGAATATTAGCCAGCTGCATCTGATTTCATGTCTTGATTTAGTCATTGTAATACAAACAAAACTAATTACATAGCAATTAAACTGAAATCAATGTGACATCAAATCTCAAAGAAATGAGTCCTCCAAGGAGTGAAGCTAATCCGATGTACAGACTGGAAGATATACGGAATATCCACCATCCTCACAAAAAAACAACCTTGCAGTCTGTTATAAATCTTTCATTTGATCTTCGCTCATGTAAGAGCCCGTTGTCTGCCGGCTCCCTGGGTGCAGACCCAGGACACCCTGATGGTTTAACCGAGCCGTGATCGCGTCCCGTCACAATGTCTGGCCAAACCCATGACCTGCTGGAGAGGAATCTCAGTGTCACAGTAATGTGATTAGGAGGTTACACCATGTTCTCTCTGTGTCATATGATATTATGTTATTTTGTCTCATACCGAACATTTCTTTGCTTGTTTTCACCTTCAGGCTATGTGGAGTGCTCTTTAATACGTGTGTGTGCTCTTTTGAAGTTGCAGATGTTTTTTTTTACTGAACATTTTAAAAATCTACATTTTAAATGCAGCTATGTACATTGTAACAAACACATATTATATATATATATATATATATATATATATACATATTTATTTTTAATAATAATCATTTTTTTAACCTTTTTATTTAAATGTTTAAAATGTTTCTTCTATTATTTTATTATTATTATTCTACTGTAACTTCAGGTAAACAAAGTGATGTGTCGGTGTAGAGATGTATGATTGTCTCTTTGTCAGCACCTGGGACTGTGTTTAAGCCAGCAAAAATATAGTGTGTGTGTGTGTGTGTGTGTGTGTGTGTGTGTGTGTGTGTGTGTGTGTGTGTGTGTGTGTGTGTGTGTGTGTGTCAGTGTTTGTGTTTCAGAGTTGAACTATGACATCATTAATATCCTCAACTCTGTAGATGCACATTAGACATATGTTAAAGAAAAATAGTCAAACTCACATCTTAGCTATAAATGTATAATGAAATAACTACATTTTCTCCTTCTGTCCTATATGGTGTCACACACACACACACACACACACACACACACACACACACACACACACACACACACACACACACACACACACACTACGCTGGTTTCTTCATGATCATTTCATGGTCAAGATTATCTGGTCGTCCCTCTCTCTCTCTCTCCCTCTCCC
Organism: Taurulus bubalis; assembly: GCF_910589615.1. Lineage (NCBI taxonomy): Eukaryota > Metazoa > Chordata > Actinopteri > Perciformes > Cottidae > Taurulus > Taurulus bubalis. The sequence continues at coordinate 8,337,067 of NC_136594.1, read as the reverse complement.
TCGCTCTCTCTCTCTCTCTCTCTCTCTCTCTCTCTCTTTCTCTCATAACACACATGCCAAGTTACAGGAGGGTGGAGGTTTTAAATGTTAAAACCTCCACCCTCCTGTAACTTGGCATTTAACTTGGCCTGAGCTACTACAGTTTTCCTTTTTTTCACAAAAAAGCACATTTCTGACCAATGACATCACAGTCTCCAGTCCAGCATCTCATCACATTACAACGCTGTACGTGTGTGGCGATACAAGTGGCACATTGTTATTCCATATTAAATACTCACAAAGAAAACTATAATTTATAATCTAGCAAAATCCATCTCTGTAGGCACAGTAATAATATCCACATTGGACGTTGGGGTTGTTATCAGGGCAATGAATGGGTTTTAGCAGGTGCTATGTGAGCCAATGACTTGGACAGGCAGTCAATAATTGTTTCACTTATATTGTAAAATATCAGTTTTTAAATGTCTTGTTTTGTCCGACCAATGGTCCAAAACGACTTGAACGATTCTGTTGTCAGAATAGTTGGCAATTCATTTTTTGTTGGTTGCCGATTGATCAATGAATTGTTTCAGCTCTACTCTGCAAGTGTCAGGATTGAGTCATTAGCAGTGTACTGGATTTGGCCGTATTTTGACCAAAAAAAAAGCCCATACACACACGCTGTAGGAACGGGTTGTGAAGTTTCGGGGGCATCATTTTAATGGCCGACACAGCTGGGTGGTATGTTGTATTTTCTGTTGTGCTGTACAGTTTTCAGGACTTTTCTAACCATGCCACACTTTCAACACTGTCAGCGCACAGTGAACTTGAACTGTAGCTGAGAGCGGGTGAATGTGGATCAAGCAGCCTGGACAACAATTACTTTTGGAGAAAATCCTCAAACAGGGCCGAGATAATCTCTTTTTAATATCACAGTACATTCACAGTCAGTTATTTGCAGTATAATAATATCACTCATGCACATGCACACACACACAAATCTTAGGCCCCCTACAGTGTGACCTTATATTTGCTTAATGAGGAGCTTAGCGAGATGTGTGTGTGTGCGTGTGTGTGTGTGTGTGTGTGTGTGTGTGTGTGTACACAGCAGTGAATACAGCATGAGTGCATAGCAGCATGAGTGTATTGTACTGTAGTGTATGTAGAATGTCAAAGTAAGAGATAAATCTCTTAACAACACTCATTAAATCAGCAATATCGGACAATATATCCGTCAGCAGTGGAATCTGGTGCCAGAGTTATGAGTATAGTTTGAGGGAAAACCAAAAAATAATAAAAATGTAACAGCTGTGATTGTCTATCTTTAAGCCTCTCAAAAGCTGAGTGATTTATTAATTTAATTAATTCTTTCATTTATTGCACTGTCAGTTGGATTTATATACTCTTTCTGTATCATATTAATGTATTTGCAGACTACTTCGATTAAGCATTGTTAAAATGACTGGGCTGATATTTTCTTCACGCATATCAGATAAGTGCATTTGATTTATATGGCATCTTTTTTTAACACAGGTCACAAAGTGCGTTACATCAACATCAGTGCAGAATAAAACAATCAAACACCAAGTACATTAAAGTACATAAAAGAGAAAAAAACAACAATCAAAAATACCTACTAACACAACGCACTTGCAAACACAGAAAGCTTACAGCAACCAGTCCGCACCCAGATAATTCAAAGAAGTGGGGTTTCAGATGTTTTTGAAACAGTCACCAGACTCAGATAATAATGTGAGTGGGAGATTGTTCCAAAGTCTGGGTGCTCGGGCAGCTACAGAGCACTCGCCTTTGGTTTTAGGTTTAGCACGCAAATCCCACAGAGTTTAGATGGCTGACCTAAGTGGCCGCTCAGTGGTTTACGGGTTTAGTAGCTTGTAAATGTAGGCAGGAGCAAGGTAGTGTCTTATAAGTGATGAAAAGAATATTTAAATCAATCTGAATATCCCTGGCAGCCATTGCAGCGGGGCTGAAATGGGAGTGATGAGATCGTAGCTGCAGTATTTTGTACAAGCTGAAACTTTGTCACAGCAGTTTTACCAAAGCCAAGTGTTTGACTAAGCATATACTGTCACGCCGCCGCACAGAGCCACTATTGTGCGTTTGTACATTTCTTAGCAGGCTGCAGAGTGAACTTGCAGAAAGCCGACGTCGGTCCTGTGTGCCTGAGGAGTTGATCGATGCAACACGAACCGATCTCGCTCGCTCTCCATGCAGCCACCATGGTGGGAGCTGCTGGAGGCATGTGAGGGACGTCTGCCTCTCAGTTTGTGTTTGGTGCATTGTTCCTGTGTGTGTGTGTGTGTGTGTGTGTGTGTGTGTGTGTGTGTGTGTGTGTGTGTGTGTGTGTGTGTGTGTGTTTGCTGCAGTGCCCCTGCTGAAGGGCGAACAGTCAGGCCCTGGTCAGCATGATGTAGGTCTCCTGGGACGTCCTGGGGTTTTTGGATCAATACCTTTCCTCCTGCATCTCCCGGCCTCACCGTCCTCACCCCTCCTCACCCACTGGCTTGACTTTGGGCTATTTATGGTATCTCTATGGATTAACTAGACCCCAAACGATCAATGGGCCAAACTTACTATCACTGTACTCTCCCTCCTCTTCTGGCTTTGTATCTCCTGCTTGTGTCAGCTCCTTTTTCTCCGGAAAACTTTTAGTAGTTTCGCTCGTTTTCCTGAAACATCCAAAACCATTAGGTGTGTACAGTCACCAACAAATAGAAACCAATGCCAGGGGAATATCATTTTAAATGCAGGTGCCATGTGATATATATTTTGCATGGTGAAGTGTGAGTTTCTTTAGGTGTTGAGAGGATTCTTTTGCACCCATTTGGTAGTTTTTGTGGCTCGCTATGACACCACTTTGGCAGAGTTTGCAGTAGACGGGAGTGTCAGGAGAAGCCGTGTCGCCCACAGTGCAATTTGTACCGCGCCTGGTCAGACCTCATCTTAGCACCAGGAATAGTGTAATTGTGTTATGTGTGGGGCTTTTATATGGCAAAGCCACACCAACATCAAGCTCTACAGAATCAAATGAACCTCTTTTATAGATGTTGAGTTTTACTGCTTTGCTTTTCAACTCACTAAAAATGCACCTTTTTTTGTATAAGAAAAGAGGAAAATATGTATATGCGAAAGACATTTTATTGTACAACAAAGTTTGTTACATCTGCACATTTCATTGTGATATAAATACAAGTTTTCCAGCTGTATAGCCACATAACAAAGCACTCTAGGTACAGTAAAACACTTATTTTGAATTAGATGAATTATAGAATGACATAAAATGAATCCGCAACTATTGACGTAATCAATTCATATTAATCCTTTAAAGAAAAATTCCAAACATTTCAAGGTTCCAGTTGATCAGATATGAAGATTTGATGCTCATAATTGTCTTTTATTATAGTAAACTGAATATTTGGGTGGATTTAGAGTAAGAGTCTGTTGTACTTAGTATTGTCTACATGGTAGATACGTGATATTTAATAATGCATATAGTTCAGGAGATACTTCACAGCAGCTATATTCAACCAACATATCATATGCCATTATTCAACAGCACACACTCCCAGTCTGTATCTGATATGATTCGTAAACCATCTGTAGTCATTGTGGTTTTCTCCTCTCTTCAACAATAGCTCGAAGTCGAGCACAATGGCACCCTGACCCCTCATTTCCTTTAGTGGCAATCCTGATTAGCTAAGTGACAAGCTTCTCCCATGCTATTGTTAATATATTAGTGTCTTGAGTCCCTGTGGAGGGCAGAAACTCCGCTCAGCTAACCATTTAGCGATGGTTATCATTCAGTTGGTCATTGTTAAAGGCTGATGTTTGGTAGATATGGAAGGAGAACGAGCGAAGAAAGAAAGACACTGGTTGTAGTGAGTCACTTAAGGATGAGGGAGGATGGGGATTGAAGCAGGAGCAACGGGGAAGGTTTTTGTGATTTTTCTATCCATCTAAATAATTGTTTTTCAGGGTATCTTCCAAAGTTACAAATGTTTCTAGCCAATTTATTTTTAATTTTTCTCACTTTTTCCATAGACAGCACTGCCTTGCTGAGTTGCCGTGGAGGGTTAGTGGCAAAAAGAGGAAATGTCTACTGAAAAAGGCTGACAAGTGTTCCCGAGGCTAAGCCAATCAGAGGCAGATTAGGGCAGGTCATGACTTTGCCATAGTAGGAAGCAAAAAAAACATCGCCGCCTTGCGTCTAGCCGACTGATCCTTACTCATAGCTCTTCTACTCTCACTTGTCTTAAGTCACCTCAGTCCCCACGTTCTATTTCAGCCTCACATTGTTGAAGGAAAGCAGCTGATTCTGGTGGCAAGAGCAACGAGTTAAGGGACTACGAAGTGTTTGAATGCTGTCTGTCACACAGTTTGCAAAGCCCCGCCCTCGGAGAAACAGAGAAGAGGAGAGAAACTAGCGTGGCAGTAGATGATAGCACAATGCATGAAAGAGTCTCACACTGGGCTGAAATCAAACGAGCACGCATAAATACGTAAATAATCTTCTAAACACAACTTTTTAGGTATTTAATTGTAGTATCGGGTGTGAAACTGCGATGACTCTGTACTGTGTTATGACAGTGTTGTAACTCAAAGAATCAATAACCAGAGGATTACATTTATGTGATGACTTCCCCTCCTCAGATAAAGAAAACACCTGAGCTACTTCCTTGTGCGTGTTTGTGTGTCAGTTTCTGTAATCTAGTGCCCAGCGTAGAAGTGAGTGCACATTGCATTTACCCGGTCTGAGCGAGTCAAACTGTTTGTCCCGAATTGAACGTAAGCCTGACACAAAACACACAAAACAAAACAAGGCATCATTCTGAAAAAGACTAGGATTCTGCTCGAAATAACATACCCAAACTAAAAAGGGTGTATCTCTGCAACCACAAGGGATATTTGAATAATTTTGGTGTTATAATAAAGGCAACCCATGTGAGCTTTTGTTCAGTTGTGTAACTATTAGTCTATATGTTACTGGTTAAGAGTAAATAAAGATTGAAACACAGCAAAAATAGAAGTTTCAGGTCCGCCTCACCCTATATAGGTGCCATGGTGCATACCCACGCACCGAAGAAAAGTGGTCAATGTGCACTACTTATTTGCCAAGCCTATAAATAATGTGAAGCCCTTGAAGAGTTTTTGTTATTGCTTCCATGTCTGACTCGGACCATGGTAGTAGGAATGACCTCAGCTGTCTGTGCACACTCCCACAGTAAAACTCATATACCTGGGAGCTGCAATATACGGCCACAGTCTGATTCGTTGGCTACTGAGTAGCTCCACTGTTGTGAGTTTTTAGGCTTTAAGGCCGTACTCGAGCACTCTAAGCCATGTTCTTTCACTTTACACACTGAGTCACTTCCTCTTTGTCAAGCTCCAATTCCCAGTTTGCTACTTTTTCTAAGGTTTTCATTAGTAGTTAGCGAACCGCACAGAAAACAACAAACAAACCAGACACAGTGACGATTTTCTCTGATTCTCTCTGCAACACAACAGACCTCGAAAGTAGCGGCTTTTAATTGCGGACTCAGAGCACAGGCTGCTCTAAAATGAATATAAATGTTAATTGTGAAATGAAACATTCTGTCCCATATGAAAAGCAAACTATGTAGAAAGATGGGCTTGCAGCCGTCACACGCTGTTCATGCAGGCAGTGTGGACGGAGTTGTTAGGAAGAAGAAAGAGACCAATTTCCCCACCGTGGGATTAATAAAGGATTCATTATTAATGCCGACACCTTTACTTCATGCCACACACACATTGTGATCCTACCTGGATCTTCGTCAGCTCATAATGAGCTGTGTGCATTGAACCTATGATGTGTGTATAATTACTCTCCTTCACTCTGGACCAATGCCACGCACCCACATGGGCATCAAACTCACTAATTAAAATAAACAAGCCAACATGGCTGCCTCGCACCCAGAGAGCAGTGCTCTTGAATTAACCATACGCCAATCTGTTAAACATACGTTTGAGAAAAAGGTAGAAAAAGTACTAACCTTGTTTCAGTGACCCTTATTATAAAGACAAATATAAAATATTTGGCTTTTAATATGAATCCTCTCCAGGGATGTTGATAATATGTCTGTGATTCTGCTGTTGACTGTGATTGTTACAGATGTTTTTCTCTTAACTTCCAGCTGCATTCTGGGGCGACATCGCTTTAGACGAAGAGGACCTGCGCATGTTCCAGATCGACCGCACGATAGACCTCACGCAGCACACACACACGCACACACACTCCCGGCAGGGGCACACGTCTGGTAAGCGGACTCAACATGTCACTCTCACTCAGTAATCATCATTTAATGATCTCCTCTGGAACTCTCTCTCTCATTACCCATCGGCTGCAAAGTAAAGCAGCGTCAATAGGAAGGAAGTAGACAGAGGCCCCCTGATATCAGCATTTATTGTGCATTGTTCGTGTTTTGATTCTTGGCTCTCGTGTGTGTCAGGTGGCCTGGAGGAGCATGCAGTTTCTAAGAAGAGCGGCTCTTTATATCTACTGCTCGATAGAATACGCAGGTTCGGCTTCGGTAAGGACATTCACTTTACTTCTCACTCTAATGATGGAAGTTTTTCATGTTTTAGCCAAGAAAGTACAAATCCTATATTTCTGACCTTACTGACCCACCATAAAGACATCCTAGATCTTCTGGAAAGCCAACTTTCTGCAAAGGCTTGGAGCTTTAATTAGAGTTTTAAAACCCAGATGGCTGAGACACTTTGAATTCTTGCAACTAAGATTCAAATAAATGGGACTAATGAAGGTCTTTGCTTGGATCAGTACTGCACAGAAAGTGTTTTTCTCAGCCTTTAGCTGCAATTAAAGATGGAGGACAGATTAATATTTAGGAATATATCAATACTATACAAAATAATAATGGGAGACCAAGCTGAAAAAAGACACTTGCTGGACAAAATAGCAGCCTTCTAATTTAGCGACCAGGTTTGTTCCAAAGTGTTATTTATCCACAGTTATTATAACAATGTTCACATTGTAGCCAGTAGGTCCTTGCAATAAGTACTTTTGGCTCATTATAACAAGCGAGGAACACACACAAAAATATCAGCCTCTACTTTTCCCCTCAAGAATCCTACACCAAGCAAAGTGCCATGCTTTATTTAATCTCACTTTAATGTGAATACAGTTTAAATCATGCCAAGCGCTGGTCTTTTTAGGCTTCTTTCAATGAAGAATATCCTTTTCACTTTTGACTGTGATGAGAAAAGACACCCTGATGAAGGCTAATGGCCAAAATTCAGTTTAATAATATAACTGTTTTCAATATTTCAGACTGTTTTCCCACTTCATGCTCTTTGCAAAGAGCAAGTTGATGCACAATCAGATCAAGAACTACAGAGTGTTTGAGTTACCTTTTTTTAGCGCAACTCAATTCATTCAGTAAACATTATAAACCTATTTAAATTAAAAGTATAATAAAACAGTATATCGCACAGCCAGAGCGATCTGACTTTTATTACCCTCTGATCTGAGAACAAACTCTGAAAGGTCACGTACATAAAGAAATATCTAATAATCACAGTTTTATGAACTGATATTCATAATAATAGACTAGTAAAGTATTTTATTTTAACACGCATAACAAGAACTTGTGGTATAAAGGTACATTTAACTGTTGTTTCTTGCTCGGTTAGACTATCTCCCCAAGAACTCCAGCAAGGGAGCTGCCAATCCTAAGAGCCAAACTGGGAAAGGTGGGAAGACTGGGAACGTTGTGAAAAGCCGTATTCGCCGAGCGGCCACATCCCGAGCGGAGAGGATATGGCCTGGAGGAGTCATTCCCTACGTCATCGGAGGAAACTTCACTGGTAAGCAACCCTACCGGTTCAACAGTAAATTTCACACCGACGTGCAATTGTGTAAAAGTAGGATGTGAAATGCGTGTGTTTCAGGTAGTCAGAGGGCCATGTTCAAGCAGGCCATGCGTCACTGGGAGAAGCAGACGTGCGTAACGTTCATTGAGAAGACAGATGAGGAAAGCTACATCGTGTTCACCTACAGACCCTGCGGGTGAGTCGGGTGAACCTCCGTGTGTGTGGTTGTGCACGAAGCGTGTACCTCGAGTTCAGTGGTGACCTCAGTGGTGACCTCAGTGGTGTCACGGCGAGAGACGATACGGTCACTCAACAATGGCTCCACTTTCCTTCCTGTCCTGCTGCAGTTTCCCCATCCCACCAATCACGCTGCTCACTCTACGTTTCTGTATGTTTTTTTTGTTCATACGCTGCATTGTTCTGTTGAGTGGCGGCCCGCTGGGGTCACAGTGTGTTTGTACAGAGGGGCTCGTAAGTTGTAAGGTTTTTGAACGCCTGAAATCAGAACGTTTTAGGTTTATCTCCCCAGATGCAGATGGTTAAAGGAGTATGACATGTAGGATATTGATGTGGTACATTCATAAATCGATTAGTTGACCAAAAGTGAATGAACCAAAAGCAATTGGAATAATTTGATAATTAGAGCTATTTATTTTGCAAAAGGTTCCAGCTTATTAAATGTAGGGATTTCATGCATTTTTTCAATTTCATGTTATTGTGAATTAAATAATTTTAGTTTTTGACTTTGGTTTGTCCAAAGAAAACTATTTGAAAACGTGTCACGTCATGTCAAGTTGTGTTATGGTTTTTTATAAAATGTCAGCAGCATTCAGACATTTTTTATATCCTTAGAAACCCTAATATCTTGACTATAAATTAATTGATATCAACCCTCAATATGGATATCGCTGGTATCGATATGGGAATTCAGTTTTTGTCTTGTATTGCCTCTCGTTTGATACCCAGAGCTACTTAATTTTTTCAAACTTCTTTGGAACGATGAATAATTGTAAGTGAAGAAGAGTCTACATGCTGTTTCTTTGCTCTCAAAATCATATTTAATGCCCGCTGAAGATCTTAAACTAAGTGTTGCACTGTTACAAGAAAAAAACAGTGCAGATTCTACTGTGCTTATCTTAATACTTCTTGTTTGGTCCAGCACAACAAGACACAAATTCTAAAGAAGTTCACTTTAAATGAATCAGATTTTTAAATGCCATTTAGACAAGTGAAAGAGCTGCATGTTAACAGATGATGCCAGTTGTCTCCTGCTCTGTGATTGGAGGCTGCATCAGAGATTAGACACTTTAATCTGATGTATAAATACCCTGCAACTTCGATGTGTGACAGAAACAGACAAAGACAGTAAATGCATTCAAAAAAAGTTAAAATATTTGTAACAGAATGTAAATTTGGTGCCCCTTTGAGGGGAAGTGCTGATACTAAAGCTGCAAATGTTGGAAGAAAAAACTATATATCCACTCCAGTGACTCCTGATCCTCACCCTGCAATCAGCTCTTTGGATAACTTTAATCAGATTTGTTAGCCTGGCACGTATGTCTCGGCTAACCAGAAAAAAAGACGTGTGTATACTTTTTGTATGTGTGTGTGTTCTGTGACCAGCGATATGTGAATTCTTACACCTTATTCGCATTTGGTTCTGAAAGTGCAGCGTTATCGCAGAACTTTATGTAAATAAATCGCTTTCCCTTCTGGTGGACGTAGTATGGGGCAGGAAATCCTGAAAAGACTGTGTGTGTGTGTGTGTGTGTGTGTGTGTGTGTGTGTGTGTGTGTGTGTGTGTGTGTGTGTGTTCATACAGCACTGCTGATGCTTTTTTCTACTGCCAAATGTGTAGTAAATATCATCTGACGATCTCACTGCCATCAACGTCTCACTGATCCTTATTAGGTGTTGTTCCTATGTGGGTCGTCGTGGCAACGGGCCCCAGGCTATCTCCATAGGCAAGAACTGTGACAAGTTCGGCATCGTTGTGCACGAACTGGGCCACGTCATCGGCTTCTGGCACGAGCACACGCGGCCCGACCGTGACGATCACGTGACCATCATCCGCGACAACATCCAACCGGGTGAGACAAAGTACCCACGATGCACCTGGGTCTCTTATGTTCGAGTCATTCAGGGTTGTTATAGCTGGAAACAAGCGAAGGACGTTTAAGGACAACGTCGCCACTTTTAAATTCACACTAGCGCCCGACCCTGTGTGAGTGTGAATGAGGCTTTTAATGACTGTGAAGTCACCTCGACCCCCAGACACCTTTTCCTCCCACACACTCCTCTGCGATACAACACAGGCTGACAGGTGTTAGATCAAATCAGGCAGCAGGGAATCAGACCTGACATAAGTTTTTGTTTAACATACCAGAGCTCTGCACTACGCTGCTCTAGGACTATACAAGCATTTTGATAAATGCCCTAATCTATGCAGACATAGTCATTTAAGAACTATGCATCGTGTGTTCAAGGTTGTGTAAATTATATATCTGTGTCTGCTTTTATTGTGGCACTCAAACTAAAAACGTCTACCGCTGCTGTCCTTGCATGCGTGTAAATGTCTGTGTGTTTGTATGTGCGGTTCCCAGGCCAGGAGTATAACTTCCTCAAGATGGAGCCAGGGGAGGTCAACTCTCTCGGGGAGCCATATGATTTTGATAGCATCATGCACTACGCCAGGAACACCTTCTCACGGTAACCAGCGGAACAATCTCATCTCTTGAGTTGTGTTACTTTTACAAAAGAGATTTTTCTCAAGTTTAAAGTCTTTTTTTTTTTTAAACAGTGAGGTTTTTGAAAGTTTCTCTGTGCTGTTTAGTGTAGTGTAAGTGATGGCTTAGTGCAACATGGTGAAAATGAATATAGAAAGACCTTTTCCTGGTCACAAAGTGAATTACAACCCACAAACAATTAGATACTATACCTGTATTTCTTATCATCATTGCTGAGCTTGTGATCAACATGAACATAGTTTGCTTTGTTTGTTGACTCCAGCTCTTTAAGTCTTTAGGGTCGGCAATACTTAAACAGAATGTGTTGTTACGTATGAACCACATAATATATTAGTATTCGTCCTGTAACTGGAATGCAGGAAATACTACAGACACTGAACTTATGTCAGAGTCAGGCAATTTTTACGAAGTTATAGCGTTTTTTCTCGTTAAAACAAAACAATATCATCTTGTGACCCCACTACACGAGTTGTTTACGTCTTACGCCTCTGACCATTTCAAATAAAAAGCAGCGATAACCAATTTTCTTATTATAACAATGTGAATGGGTTCACTCAATCTGTCACTCCTATTAGCTTTACCGAGCTGTGTAGCGAGTTTCAGCTCAATGTTACAACATTAATGTTTGTGCCACAAAAAGCCACAGATTTAGTGTATCTGAGCTCTGATCAGCTGTAGCACGATTAAGAAACTAGAAATAATCACTTAAATAATCACTTACCAGCACAGTAAAACTAACGGAAACTTTTCAGCATCATGACATCTTTCCTACGCTTTCTCCAATATGTGAAATCAGCCGTCTATTTGGCAGTGAGCATAGTCCTGGGTTCACTTTCTATGCTTTCCGTGTGTGGATGCTTTTAAATCTCTGCAATACCTTCTCTCAGGATCCCGCCTATTCCCCACTCAGCTCCGCTCAGCTCCAACTCACACATAAAAAAAAAACTAAACCACTAAACACAGCATTGGGGAGGTTAAGATTCGCTCTTTGTCATGTATCCTCAAATCTATATAACTTACATCCAGCGTTTTTACAGCTTATATTTGATTTCCTTGAAATCAGAGCACAACTAATTCTCTCTTCTCCTTCCTGAAGAGGGATGTTCCTCGACACCATCCTTCCATCCAGAGATGAAAACGGGGTCCGGCCAGCTATTGGGCAGCGAACCAGGCTCAGTAAAGGAGACATTGCACAGGCAAGAAAGCTGTATAGATGTCCAGGTACTGATATATTTACTATGAGACCACAGTGTGTGTGTGTGTGTGTAAGTGTGTGAAACAAAACATGACCAGCGTTTATCTGCGCGCATCTTTGGCATAACAATGTGCCCGCCCCTCCATTCTCCAAGGCACAGAGGAGAAGTTGAGTAATTTTATTTTCCATGTTACGCTTCCCTCTCTGTCTTCGTCACACACACTCTTCCCATAAGTTTGTGCGCACAACTATGGTGTTTGAGACGTCCCTCTGGTCCCCGTGGGACGGATCCTACGCAATCTGGATCTGCTCTCAATCAGAGATGTGCGGTACTGTCGCAACGGTTGACAATCCCAAATGCTGCCATTCCTTTTTGGCACACGCAAACTCACACACACACGCACACACATGTACACTACTGTACTGTATCTGAGACACTGATGGAATAATATGTGTCGCCATTCTTATTATTTAATTTACCAAAGTCTCTGTTTCATTGTGTTTTTGTATCTGTATTTATTCATTTTGACTAATCTTGTTCTGGTAAAATCCAATTTATCTGACAACATGCAAAGGTGTTATTTATTTTATTCGTTAATGTTAATAACGCCACACATATTACAGGATATATGTCGTTCGACTAAATTCATTTTGATACTGGGGCGAGAACTAGACTGTGTTTGCGTGTCCCAGCTGGAAAGAGATACAACTTCAACCTTATAAGGTCATAAGTGATACCATATTCACTGACAGATGAACAGAGCCCCAGGGCATTGTGGGGGAAAACAGCATGCATGATGGGATAGGAGGGGCACATTTGGCTAACCTCCTTTTGAGAGGGAGCAACGGCATTAAACTCAGAATGAAGGATGATGAGAGCAATATTGTCTTGATAATTTTCCCTGAATTCCCATCCAGCTGTAATATTTATCTTTTGCTGTCTTCATTGAGATCAATTTAAAATATGTCAGTCTTGTTCACTTCCAGTAAATTACTGTTTAATTCTGCTAAATGGTGACCGTATACGAATACAGACATACTGCAGACTTGGGAGGGTCATTTTATTTCCTGCACATCTAGACATATATACATACATATACACATCTAACTGTTTCCATATGGACAGATCAGATATTAGAGAATGAGGCCATTGTTTTGTCAAAACAAAAGTCTGTAGTATGTCTATTTTGGTAATTGGCAGTAAAAGATTGAGAATAATAATAGACATGAGAGCCATGTGTTCTTAAGGGATGTACCAACCATAAGTATTGGTACACAGCTGAAAGGATTAGGCATAACAGCAGGACTCACCACAAAAATGTAACTCCATCTGTGTGTGTGTGTGTGTGTGTGTATGTGCATGTGTGTGTGTGTGTTGCAGCGTGCGGAGAGACGCTCCAGGAGTCAACGGGCAACTTCTCGTCTCCTGGTTACCCCAATGGATACCCTTCGTACACACACTGTGTCTGGAGAATATCTGTTACACCCGGAGAAAAGGTGCACACACACACACACACACACACACACACACAAGCACCCTGCTGTGCAGTGAATGTGGATGCACAAACAATGAGAGACTGCTGACAGAATGATATTGTGATGTCCTCACAATAATTAAAGGAACACTCTGCCTCTCCTCATCTGGTCTCCGAAGTGCAAACATCTGTATCCTATTTGCTATGAATATTTACTTTTGTTCTTACAGATTGTTCTTAACTTCACCACCATGGATCTGTACAAAAGCAGTCTGTGTTGGTACGACTACATCGAGGTTCGGGATGGATACTGGAGGAAAGCTCCACTGCTCGGTAAGATCAAGGGACAGTCAGCCAAAGGAGCACTGGGTACCGTTTAATAAACTGGCTTTTCTTATTCGCACGCTCTTTCATTCGCTTTTTAATTCTGCACAAAAACCCTCACCTGATTGATGCTGTGACTGTAAAGCCATGTTCAGACGGACAATAGCACTATATCAAAATGTATGTATGTGTTGTTATCATCATGATTTTCTTTAGATTAATATTGCAGTGAACAAGCTTTTCCATATTTTGGCATAAACCCTCTTTTCCAGTTTTTGTATTTACATTTCTATTTGCATATACATAGAAAATGGTATTTAAAAGGATAATTTCAGTCCTCAATCTCCTCTTCTAGGAGATTGTAAACCCTTCCTTATATACAGGCTTACACTCATCTACACATCTCTAGTCGCCCGCATATCCACACGTATACAGCATACATACATACCTATGTGTACTTCTACTTTAATTTGTCAGCAATTTTTTGTGGTTAACTTTCAGACTTATGCCGATCCCACAGTCTACTATTCCCACCAAGTAGAGGAAAGAAACAGGAAACGTTAGTAGAGTCACACAAAGTCTGCTTTGCATTTGAATGAATTCGTTCTTTTGGATTCTCACAAAAAAAGTCAACTTTTCCATCATAAATATTTCCCCGAATTATTCCATACCAACCCTCCATTATAGGCGATACTGGATTTATCCACTTTCTAGTGATGTATGACTTACTCGCCGCCAAAAGGGCCTGCAGCCACTTTGTATCCTTACTCTGTTTCAAAAACAAAACATGGCCCAGATAAAAGAGTCTCCAAGTGTAGGGGTCTTTGAGTTTTGAATACAGTGCTTAATGTTTTGTGAATGCCATTCTGATATAAACTCAGTTTGAGACTCCCCAAATATGTGAGAATGATTTGCCTTCCATTGAGCCACAGAGTCTCCGGCACGCCAAAGTCGTATTCTTAAAATATCTCATAGTATTTTTCAAGCAGTCTTCTCTTCAATTCATGGAGGTTCTACATCACATTACAAAGGCTATATTTCATCAACAATCATTGGACAGCACAAGTTATGAATCTTACATAGTTTGCGTTCATGTGTGTGTGTTTAACAGGCAGGTTTTGTGGCGATAAAGTTCCGGAAGTCTTGATCTCCACTGACAGCAGGATGTGGATCGAGTTTCGCAGCAGCAGCAACTGGGTGGGAAAAGGCTTCGCTGCTATTTATGAAGGTAACTCCTCACATCAAAATAATAATGTATAAATACAAATATTGTGAACCCACTGTACATGATGAGGTTTCAAACTTAATAAATGACTTTTGTGAGAATTATTTTGGCCTTATTCATACTTACACGTGTTCAGGTGTTGTTGTTCTATGCATGTAATGCTAATCTCTCTCTCTCTCTCTCTCTCTTTGTCTCTCTCTCTTTGTCTCTCTCTCTCTCTCTCTCTCTCTCTCTCTATTCCTTTCTGTTTCTCCTGAGCAGCGATCTGTGGAGGGGAAATCACCAAGGACTCGGGACAGATTCAGTCCCCCAACTACCCTGATGACTACAGACCATCCAAAGAGTGTGTGTGGAGGATCACTGTGTCTGAGGGATACAACGTCGGGCTCAGCTTCCAGGCCTTCGAGGTGAGTCCCTCCGTGCGTGTGTGTGTGTGTGCTCATGTTTGTGTGTGTGTTTCGCTCTCTCTTCCTCCCCCTTCCGTGTGTGTGTGTGTGTGTGTGTGTGTGTTTGTGCTCAGGAATGTCTGGGTCAGATTTCACGCTCGTATAGCTGCTAGGAAGTTAATAATGTTAGTGGTGCGTGTGTGTGTGAGCGTGTGTGTGTGTTTGTGTGTGAGTGTACAGAGCCTCGGAGCAGTTAAGGATTAGTGAAGTGCTGTAAAAATGTCAGTGTGCTAAAGGACTCAATCTGTCCCTAACATCCCTTCACCCTTGTAAGGTCAAAGTTTACCGTTACACAGGAGCAAAGGTCAACCTCATTTAAAAGCGTTCCAGGCATTTCTCTTGAATGAAACTACACGCATAAGACCGAGCTTATAAGAATATTACATTTTCCTTGTTTTGTGAGATATAGGATGGATGTAGATATTCACAGCAGTGTCGTGCATCTCACTCTCCGTGTGTGAACCTGCATGGACGTTTTTGCAGATTGAGAGGCACGACAGCTGTGCTTACGACTACCTGGAGGTTCGAGACGGGCCCTTAGAGACGAGCCCTCTGATTGGTCGATTCTGCGGCTACGACAAACCTGAGGACGTGCGTTCCACCTCACACACACTGTGGATGAAGTTCGTCTCAGACGGGACGGTTAACAAGGCTGGCTTTGCTGCCAACTTCTTCAAAGGTGTGTGTGTGTGTGTGTGTGCGAAGGTTGATTGTGTTTTCTCACGTGGCATTTCAGCCAAAGCATTCCTTACGTGTGTGAAAATAATTGTGCATTGACGCGTGTGTGTTTTCCAGAGGAGGATGAGTGTGCAAAGCCAGACAATGGAGGATGTGAACAGAGGTGTGTAAACACTCTCGGCAGTTTCAAGTGTGCCTGTGACCCGGGATACGAGCTGGCTCCCGACAAGAAGAGCTGTGAAGGTAACTGTGTGTGTGTGTGTGTAATGCTAAATTCATGTTTGCATGTGCATTCTTTTGTATGTGCATTCTTTTGTATAGCGCTGCGGGTTTCTGAGTCTTGCTCATTACCAAAAGAAAACATCCGAACCGCCTCCATCAACAGGAAAAAACATCTTCCTGACACAAAGCAACATTCCTCGCTGCTCCAATGCCACAAATGCTGGGAAGGTCCTTTAATCCTACACAAAAAAAATAAAAACATTAAGTACCCGTAGTGACCCACATACTGAAACAACTGAACAAACCACTTCTGAGGCAAAGAGAAAAAGCAATGCTGGTAAACTATCCAAATTGTGGTTTTGCTGTAATTCTTTAGAGAGCAGTAGTTACTTTGGCAGGGAATTAATGCGTGGAAAAAATCCTGTAGTAAGTGGATTTTATCCATAATATATATATATATATATATATATATATATATATATATATATATATATATATATATTTGTTGTGAGCAAAATGCTGTTGTGAACTGTACAGTCATTATAGCGTCTGGTGAGCATTAGGTTGAAATGAGCAGACATCAGTAGTATTGACTTTCCATACACATTTCACTTTTCATTTGAGCTGAATCTAGTGGCATCATCAGTTGAAGTAAGAGTCTGCATCCTTAACTGCATCGTATCAGAAATAAAACCCTTCTGCGACTAAAATAAATGCAGTTTACAAGTCTGCAAAGTCTCCTCATTGCACTAAACCGACCACTCAAACTCAAAATGATAGCTCTGTTTCTTTACATGTTACATTGTACATTTTAAATCAAAATAGTTGAAAAACCACAGACTTAGCATTGAATCACCACAGCTTGCTAATGCATGTCCCACTGCCACCTCGATTTAAAATATAACGGCTCAAAACTCCTTTGTTTTCTATGCATTTCTGTCCTTGTTGCTTGTGAAACATGTAAACACGTATATAATTTCCTTGCCGTGTGTGCCTAAATGATTGTTTGTGTGTGTCTACAGCGGCATGCGGCGGTCTCCTCTCTAAATTGAACGGGACCATCAGCACTCCCGGTTGGCCCAAAGAGTACCCGCCCAACAAGAACTGTGTGTGGCAGGTAGTCGCCCCCACTCAGTACCGCATCTCCATGCAGTTTGAGGCCTTCGAGCTGGAGGGAAATGAGGTGAGTGTGTGTTGTCCGTAAATATTACGGAGATGCTAAACATAGTGGCAAACTTGTGTCCATGGAGCCTTATTTGTGTGTTTAGGTGTGTAAATACGACTTTGTGGAGGTGCGCAGCGGCCTTTCATCCGACTCTAAGCTGCATGGTAAATACTGCGGCACCGAGGTCCCTGAGGTCATCACCTCTCAGTATAACAACATGAGGATTGAGTTTAAATCCGACAACACCGTCTCCAAGAAAGGCTTCAAGGCTCACTTCTTCTCAGGTAAGACACCTGTGTGTGTGTGTGTGTGTGTGTGTGTGTGTGTGTGTAGGTGTGTGTGTGTGTGTGTTGGTGGGCAGAGCAGTGTATTTCATATGGTGTAGGAGCAGGTTGAGAAGCTTTTCATGTCCCTTGTATGAAGCTTGAAAAATAATCCACCATCATATTTTTTTTGCATTTTTGCATCAGTGAAGGGCAGACATTTCTATGGGTTGATGTTAATTCATAATTGAATCAGCAACTGATGACGCATTGAGTGGTGTCTCACTTTCTAGGTCAAGGCTTCAACCCCCTCCCCGTCGTGGCGCTGCTCTTTAAGGGCCATTACCAATTTCCCCATTTCCAATAGGGAAGGGCCAAGAGTAGGGAATTGGGATTGGGATTAAAATGTCATCAGGATTAGAGAAAAATCACTGTCACGGTTAAATATCAAAAACAATTACAACTTATTGGTGGTGAAAGATGGAACCCCCCGCGCTACCCCATACCTGTGCTTTTTCACTGTGCTACACTCATTTTCTCCATTTCTGATTCCTGATCTGCCCACCTCCATTGTGTGTTCATTTGTGTGTGTGTTATCCATATGTTATGTGTGAACCCCTCTCTGTTCCTCAGTCTGTCTCCATGTGTCTGTCTGTCACGCTGTGTCTCCCGAGCCTCCGCCGGCTCTCAGGTGTCCTGCACACGTCACCCTGCGCTCTGCCCTCTCTCCCTCAGACAGGCTGGCTCTGTGTCACGAGCGTATGATTGTGTTTGAGTCATGCCAGGACATTAAGCGCAGCCGCTCCCCCGCCCGTGGCCATTTCAACAACAAGCTGGCGACCGCATCAAAGGTCAGAGGTAACATGACCTCACAATCGGAATCTCTGATTGGCTCTGGTCCTCTCGTGTGACGAGGGAATGGATGGATCCGTCTTAATGGCAGGGATCGTCGTTCAATCCATTCTCCTCCAGAGGGAAATATGTGCTCTGTCCCAATTTAATATCAGTACAACACAATACAATATTAACATTCAGCCGCTTAAGCATTCCGTTAAATTGAATGATAGGGTTCCATGAAAGCTGCCGTTAACAATGTATAAATAAATTGTTATTGGAGCTTTGTTTCACGCTTATGAAAAGTTTGGTCTTATTTGACTTGGCAAGTATGAAATATATAGGTGCGTATATATATATTTATACGGGTTAGACATATATATTTTGGTCAATCTAACTGCAGCTGCAATTGCCAGTTTGAAATCATACATGTTTTATTGTCTGTAGTCCAGAAACTGCCCACTACTTATTCATATTTAAAATGTAATTTAGTTTTAATTTGTTGGAGCTGTTAGAAGGTCCTTCTTTTCTGTTGTGCATTGCATCATCGGACATTATCATCATCAGTATCACAAAATATATATATATATATATATATTAAGTGAATATAACAAGTATACATGTCTTAATTGTGTTGCTTTCCAAGCATGAATACACAACATACTGGAAAGAGTTTGGACGGAGTATAGAATTGGGACACAGCTATGATTCCCCAGTAAAAACACAACAAATATCCTCTACTCGCTTTTGCTTGGATACATTTGTTGGATTGGCAAAACTACAAAAGGCAACTTCAGTGTAACATTTCCGCCGCCTCCTCCGTCGGAGCAAGTAAAGCTATCAACTGGACGAGCTCGACAAAATGAAACTACCTCCAGAACACCTGGAAGTTATAGTGCCCAGTAGAGAGTGGCTTCACAGGGAATTTATTGTGTGTGTGTGTGTGTGTGTGTGTGTGTGTGTGTGTGTGTGTGTGTGTGTGTGTTCAAAGTTACTGCGTGAGTGTCTTTGCTATTGTCAGAAGCTTTTGGTTGGCAAAGATCCAGTGGCTTTCGGGAGGTCCCTGTGGCCTCCCACAAACTACAAATCCATGTGAGTGTGCATGTGTGGTGTATGTGTGTGTGCACGTGTGTGTGTGCATGTGGAAATTGTGTGCTTAACCTGACGAAAGCTACAATGCACGCTGTGTAACATCAACCGCAAAGCTTCTTAGCCTGCGTTAGGGTGAGACTGAGCCCACAATAGCACCCTAATACCACATCAGACAAACACACTCACACACACACACACACACAGGAGGATTTAGTGGTTTCATTAAAAGCAGATTTAGTTTGATTCACAAGGTCTTGAGTTGAGGTGAGACTGGGCGTCTGTGTCTAATCTCACATCTCTTTATAGGAATCTGTCTCTCACTCTGCTCCGTCTCCCACACTCGCATGCTCTGTCTTCCTGTGCGGTCATCTGAAGATCCCCACCTCTCCGTTTCTGACACCATCACTGCTGTTAGCGTGGCAGCCCCACACAGAGAGCTCTCCCTGTCCCTTCCACTGCCACCGTGTGAGCCTCCAGTGTTCTGCTCCATTAAAAAAGGGCTTTTGTCATCACCCAGTCACACCGAGGAGAAGCCGTGTGTTAAGAAGAGGAAGCCACAAATTAGAGGAAGAGGGAGAGGAAAAAAGTTGTGCTCTCTTAAGCAGTGGCATTCCAGTCAGTAAAAACTCATGCTGTACAGCCATTGTTCAAGTTTACTGACAACTTTATTCCGAGGACTTGTCGAGAACTAAATCTCCAAATATGAATTTGGGGGAAATGATGCAGCCAATTAAAAAAAGTGAAATATTGAATTAACTGTGAAACATGCAGCTTCAATACTGATCCAGAAAATGTCTGATACTGTCAGACAGTGTTGAAGATTATTTTAACAAGCTTAATTAAAGCTACTTAAGGTAAAACAAAGGGGGGGAACTGTTTGTTAAAGGATTAGTTTGACATTTTGGGAAATACGCATGTTCACTTTCTTGCCAGGAATTAGATGAGAAGATCAATACCGCTGTTAAGTATGCAGCTCCAGTCAGCAGCTGCTTAGCTTAGCACGACTGAAATGGGAAAAACAGCAAGCCTGGCTCTGTCCAACAGGTCCAACATCCATGAAGGAGCGCTTCTAAAGCTCATTAAGAAAACCTTTTTCTTGGCCAGGCAAAGGCTTCCTGTTGTCGCCACAAGTTTAGAGGCTAAGCTAACCAGCTGCTGGCTGTAACTTCATATTCAGCAAACAGACATTGGATAGATCTTCCCATCTCAATCTGCAAAAAGAAAATTAGGCGTTTTAGTTATTCTGTTACTGACTTTAATTAATCAGTTTTAATTTAAATCCTAAAACAACTCCTTACATCCCTGTATCACCATCATAAAAATAACAGCCCCAAAAAAAGAATGGTAACAATTACTGTTACAGTTGATTTCATATCACACAACCATTTTATATACAGCAGTATGGTGTTATTTTAGCAGATATTGGAGCAAAATATGCTTTAAAATCAAATTAGTTTACTCATGGGGGGAATTTGTGGTCTACATTTAGGTGTCCCGATGACAACTTAAAGTCTCACCCTCCCATGTACAGTGTTGGTGAACGTATAAATCACAGAGAAGCACGTCTACAGTAATTCTTCCAAAATCACGACGTGAGGCTCACAACATCTGAACGCGATGACATGAAGCTCTCGTCACATTTTTACAGTTTCTCCTCTGTCGGCTGAGTGAAGACATCAGACTGGTTTGGCAGTGATTGACTGGCCCGAAGAGAGCACAGCTGATCTGAAACCAGCTGTTACGGTCAGAGGCATTTCAGAGTCCAGGCCTGACCACAAAGCAGCCGTAAACACAAAGCCCAAGAGCAGCACAAAGACAGTTTTACAGGCCAACAAAACCAGACTCACACTAACACATTGAACCGTTGGTTGTAGTTGTCTGCTTTTGCTCTAAGTTTAACTTCATTACTCCTAAAGTTTGTTTTATCTTTAGATTTAGTAATTATTTTTAAAATAGTTGTGCTCCAGACAATATTTAAAGCTGTCATGGCCACACAGAAGCTCCTGTCCCTCTTAGTCACTGCTGCTTGCCTGTCAATCTTTCCATTCTCGCATGTCACATACACATTCAAAAAGTTATAACAGTCCCACAAACTCCAGCATCAACTTAACTAAAACTCTGGCTGATCTTAAATACGTATTTGATGACTACACACACTACTACATGTCCCAGACAAAGAGTCAGCAAGATAGAGGTGCGTCATCATTCTTATGTTGCTAGCATCCCTGAGATTTATTTTTGCTTTATTGTTTCTTGTAAAATGTTTCATGTTTACAAGAGGAAAGGCTTTGAGGATTTTGGATTAACCAATGAGTTTGGCTATGTTACATAATGGAGTGTAAACTTCCCCAAATCCAATTATGTGCAGGACAGAGCCGCTAACACTCTGATAAACAGCCGTAGTATCCAGGACCAGCGTTCACATGATGGGTTATATTAAATGTAGTGGTTGTGACGGTCTTGACCACTACTTAATTTTTAACATAAGCCCACAAAAGGATGTAGATAGCAAATGAAGTGGAAACCACGTTACTACTGTATGTATTAAGGTAGTCAAGCGGGCATGCTAATGCTTGCAGCTTATTTTAGAGCGGATAAACACAAAGTGTAACTCTTTCATTTCACTTTTGCTCTTGTGCTTTTGGTTCAATGGAAGAAATCCAAAGCTTGACAGTAAAGCTGTTTTGGGAACAAATTCTCCATTGACCATTTGTCTTGCCTTTAACTCTTTACAGGTGAATTATGAACTGTATCTTGCAGTCTCACAGTTCATTTGGGTGATCATGTTTGCCTATCATGATTGCAGGATAATAATGTTCATGTTTCTCTTTATTTGTGTCTCTTATAAGTACTATACCTTTTCCATCTCCTCTTTATATCACTGTTTGTTTCTCCACCTCTACTGTCCTCCTGTACTGCTTGTCCTTGTTCAAAAACCCTCCTCCCCTTCCTTAAGCTCCAATCTTTCCACTCCTCTCCCCTGCTTGACCTTCCACTTCCCTCCACCCCGTTTTCTTTTCTTTATTTTGCTGTTCCCACATGAATGATGTGTTGCATGTGTATCTCTCACAGACAAAGATGAATGCAGCAAGGACAACGGCGGCTGCCAGCACGAGTGCATCAACACAGTGGGCTCTTACGTTTGTCAGTGTCGCCATGGCTTTGTGCTGCATGAGAACAAACATGACTGTAAGGAAGGTGGGTTTCACGTTCATTCACATCAGCACACACACTGGCATAAAAGCATCGGCGTGCACATGCACACGCTGCCACATTCACACAAGCATGCGCTCATTCACAAGAACAGTCACCGTCCATCATACAGCCCTTCCTTTGTTTACCCACATCAGAGTCCGCATGACAACAGACTGGTCCTTTCCAGTTGAGGATAGTGTTCTCTTCACGTTTCCACGGTCGGGGCCTGGAAATGTTTAAAAACTGTTTCAGGAAACTATTGCTAAGTGGGTTGCGTGCACAAACTATTTGAAATGCCAGACTGCAATATGACCCATAACTGCACATAATTGCTATAAACAAAAAATACACAAGAGATTGACAATATGACGTTACAGGTTTCTGGGTAGTGTCAAATGTAAGACTTGAGTTGTGTATTGACCAGTTGCTGGTCAATATACAACTCTGCCCACTGAGACTGGACTTGGACGAGCACTAAAGGACTTGAGACTTAACGACTTGTCTCAGTAGACTTCAAACCGCTCTGATTGCAGGTCACTAAAGCAAACTCACAGAGAGGAAGACAGAAATCATTATTTATTGGAAGCTATTACCAAAATCCCCTGCACACACACACACACACACACACACACACACACACACTTGAATTGCCATATTATACTTGACTCTTTGAAGTTGAACTTTTGAACGTGTACACACACACACACCACATCAGCACACATACTCACCTCACTAAAGGCTTCCTGTGATGCTCATAAAAACACTCATGTTTCAAACATCTGGGAGCTTGAAAGCTTTGTATGTAGCTCTGTCTTCCTGTGCGTAAATGTGTGTGTGTGTGTTTACATGTGCATTAGACCAGCTTCACCCAGTAACCTTGCAGAGTCATAGAAATCCATATTCCCATCACACAGCTTGTGTTCGTGTGTGTGTGTGTGTGGATACATGCATACATACTGTAAGTGCGTGTGGAGGTGGACATTTGGATAGGGTGACATGCGCTGTCAACATTTTGATTTATAGATCACCTTTTAGTGATAGTGGTCACCTGACAGAAGTGTGTGATGACTCTGTCAATATGAGAAACCAGCAAAAGAAAATAAAGTAAAAAAAAAAAAGGAAGACAACTGTTAAACTTTAAGGTTTTGGATTATTTACTTGAATACTGGTAGAATTATGATGCTGTGGCATTATAAACTATTCCTGTTATGATTATGTGAAAAGAGTTATCTGCTGTCAGACAACACAGCTATTATTGTCAGAGCTTACATCTGTATATTGTAGCTAAATTGTTTAAAGGTGTGGGGGTCTTCTGTAACCATAGTGTGTGTAGAGTATGATGTCTGTATTTAATACTTTGCCAGTGAGAAGACTGTCTTTTATAACATTGATCTTGTGAATTCATCTCATTCAGTTTGTCTGACTAAATAAAAAATGTCACTCTGGAATACATCCTGTTGTCTTATGCATGCCTCCTGCCCCCCATCACCTTCATTACAGCTGTTCATTTCACACACACACACACACACACACACATTCACACACACATTCACACACACACACACATTCTCACACACACGAACAGACACACACACACACACACGCACACACAATTGCCATGTGGGACTGCCTTCGTAGCTTTTGTTGTTGTTTAACTGACGCAAACTTTCCAGGAGGAAAGTCGTCACAGTTGTTAGGAGGCTGTAATATTTGTCTGCAGCTGACGTGTTTCATGTTAAGTATCAGTTATTGGTCGGTTGTCAGCAAAGTTTGCTGCTATTTTATTGGCAGTGCAGATCTTAAGAGTAACTAACAAAGTAATAACAGAGCAGGCGAATACGGATGAAAAATAGACTTTGAGCTAACTCCGGCTGATTTACAGCAATATTTATTCATGTGCTTTGCCCCTTTTTAAATAGACTAATAATCACATGAATACAATTGACTCCTTTTTTCACTGTCTAAGTTGTGTTGCTTTGGAGAAAACCCAGTCAGAGACGTTGTGTTCAAGTGGGTTGAGATCTGGTGACTGTAAAGACCAAATAGTGTGACTTGCATCATTTTCCTAACAAATCGTTCAATGTATCGAAGCATCTCTATTCATTATGTGTATCGCTTCCTTGTCTTTGACCCTTATTTCTCAACTCATCCAGAATGGATCCTGAATCTTAAAAATGATTTGATTGAAACTGCTGAATGCGTCAACAAATCTCGTAAAAATCGTGTATGTGTGAGGAACAGATCAGATCAGTAATCAGATGTTGAGGATCCAATCCTTCACATCCTGTGTTTTAAGGATACATTTCTTTAACATCCAATCAACAAGGGCTTAGATTTTAGACAGCAGAGTTTGCAGTAAGTATTGTATTTTGGTTTAAAACAGTCTAAGTGTAACTATAAGCACCTTTCTCGGCATTGGATCCATAATATGGATTTTTGCTTCTATAAATACAAATGTGGTTTAAATGACGTCCAGAATGATAACCTTAATTTCACCTGTAAATATTGCTGGTAATGTGTGACTACTCCATCCAGATCAAGTGCAGAAGGCTTATTGTCGCAGTGTGTTTGTTTAAAGCATGCGTGCGTGCGTCCATGTGAAATTCACACTGAACTTGTCATCAGGATGTGTTCCTTTGAAATCTCTCTCTTTTGGTTCTCTTGTTTCTCTCCTTCCTGTTCCCTTTCCATTTCCTCTGACCTTTTCCTGTGCAGCTATGATTTTAACTTCCTCTCTGTGTGTGTGCTTGTGTGTTTCTGTGTGTGTGTGTTCAGCTGAGTGTGAGCATAAGATCCACAGCCCCAGTGGGACCCTGAGCAGCCCTAACTGGCCAGACAAGTACCCCAGCCGTAAGGAGTGCACCTGGGACATCACAGCCACGCCAGGACACCGAGTCAAGATAGTAAGTGTGTTGAAAACGTGAAGACTTCGAGGGCTTGCGACGCCTCCTTACCCCTTTACTTTAGCCTTAATGGCCTTCTTCCTTCCCTCCGAACAATGCATTGTGGGGTCATATCTTATGTTAAACCCTCAGGCTGCCCTCCCCCCCATCTTTCTCTATGATCTCTCCTCCAATGTTCCACTTATGAAACCCAAATGTGAACGTCGGAGAAAGTGCACTTTTGTATATTCGGGCTAACTGCAAGCGTGTGCTCATGCGTTAGAAAGAGGCCTTGGGCAGTGGCCATCTGTGTCCTTGTGGCTTTGTGTGTGTGTGTGTGTGTGTGTGTGTGTGTGTGTGTGTGTGTGCATGCACGTACACACACATGCATGTGCGCATGTAAGGGTTGATGTGTCACCACAAATAGTCGTCTCCACATTTTTCGAGTTAGCGCAGCTCCATATTTCGGAATAAGCAGACATTGTTATTTTGCTCCGCCGTGCGCATCTCGGATTAAAGATAGTCGAGGCCGAACGTTTAAAGTGTGATGTGTGCGAGGTTATTAGTCCAGTGAGAGACTCCGAGAGAGAGAAGGGAGAGGAGAGGATGTGACAGAAGACAAATGGCGTTAACAGTGTTAGCTTTGATGCAAATGGAGTTTCTCCTGACTCAGGTGGATTCACAGAAAATGCTTAACGCTGTTTGCTAGAGGTGATTGAGTGGTCTAGACACACATTTATAGTCTAACCATGACGTAAGTGTATTTAAACATTGCGACTCTTGAGGTGGTTACATTGTTAGCGTTTAGATCAGGACAGAAAATGCCTCATTCGCAACATGCTAACCTTACTTCACATCCTGGTATATCGCTGTCGCTGTGCATGTGCTGAATTGGTTCCTGCCAAAATGTAACATTCATTTCTGAGGATGCATGCAAACAGGGCTCCACAGGAACACATTATATGTGTTGTTAAAAGTATTAACTATTTATCAAATAACCATTTGGTCTCTGCAACATGAGAAAGGAGAGAATAATCAAACTCGCGATTCACTAAAGCCAGAGGCAACTCCTTCAAACTGCGTGTTTTGTTGGAAACTTAAAGATATTCAGTTTATTATCACATAACACACAGAAAATGTGCAAATCCCCACATTTTATTATGCTGGAAAAATCACCATTTCTTCATTCTTACATATTTTCTTACTTTCATTTTCTGTCAACTAATTAATTAATCAGCTAATCTAAAATGCACGTATATATCTTGATACCGAGATGCAAATTGGTCCTCACAAAGATACAAGTACAGGAGCACACATGCCCACATTCACACACACAATCCTCCTAAAATCCACTCGTGTTCCTCATGCAATTAGTGTCGCACACAAAACAGTGCAATCTCTACAATATGCACACACATTCCTGATCTAGACACGCAGTCGAATGTTTAGGATTTGGCTCCTTACCTCACTTCCTCCCTGCCGCCGCATGCTGAGCTCGCTGTGCGTTGTCAAAACTGTCATCAACTGTCATTTAGTTTTGATAATCTTTTTTCGTCACTTACGTAACTGAAAACACATTAATACATCATCTGCTGTGATAACACATTTACTGTAGTAGTTTTTGCACCTAAAACCTAGTTTTTGCACCACCCAAATATATGCAAATTTTCCAATTTGCATATATTTGGGTTGCTCTCTGTTTCCATCGTTATGACATCTCAGTGAGATATATTTAAGGCCAGAAATATGAGCATAGACCTGAAGGTCAATCTAATCTCAAGTTATTGCCTCTTCAGTCTCTGTCGCTCACACACACACACACACACACACACACACACACACACACACACACACACAAAATCCTCATGGAGTAGAGAACTTCTCCTCTCTCAGTAACGACATCCTCACATCAGCCCACCTTCGTCCTTCTCTCTCTCCTCACGCCTGGCTGGTTAGAAACCAATCCGGCGTGGCGCTTGTGGTGGCGTGATGGAGCACGGCTCGGGAGACAATCAGAGTAGTGTGTGTCTGTGTGGGAGAGAGGCCTGCAAGGTGTTATGACTCAGCTCACGGTGACTTGATTAGATTAGGAATCGTGACACTGTGTACATGCATGTCAGTGTGTAAGCAATTTGTAGGCAAAAAGGCAAAAGAGGTCTGTTCTCAGATATGTCAAAGGATATGAAACGCAAATACATTCATGTCGGCTTGAAAGAGTTTTAAAGGGGTGTAACACTGACGGGAAGAGCCGTGGAAATATTTATGTCACTCTCAGCATCTCGACCAAAGGTGTCTGATTTTGTAGCAAAACCACAACGTTATTGGTGACAGAAAATGTGGTTATTTTGGTTCAAATATGTTTTTTTTATATAATACCAATGGATCACATGACTGTGTGTTCCTTTATAGGAACTTTCAGCTCGTTGTTTTGGTTTACTGTTCCTGTTCACTGTCACCGTTAACATTTGTTTGTTTTGGGCCAAAACTGACCAATGTTTACGGATATTTACTGAATTTGTAACTGTGCAACTGTTTGCCGACAGGATCACCAACATATCTACTTAAAAGGCGATACATGTCGGCTGTCGGTTGTGTTAAGTTTTCTTTCCACTGCTCCCAAATGGCCAAAAAATCTGTTATTGCAGGTTTGATTAAAGACTCAGTAAAGCTTAGTCATGTTTTTTATAGCTTCTTTATCCAGCTACATGAAATCAGTTTTTTTGATAAAATGATTGGATTCCAATTCAGGAAATGACTCACACAGTTTAATGAAGGCTCCTCAAAGTATACGCTCTTGTCATTAGTCTCTGTCTAATTCTCTAATTTCCTTCTGAATGACGTTCATTGTTGTCGGACATCAAGTTATGCATACGTGTATATACTGTAGGACACACATTTGGGGTTTTGTAAGAACATCACCAAGAATATTTCTGCAGTCAGAGGAACAAGAGCAAGATTATCTATATGGAAAAATCCCCTTTGCTGCTTACTATTGGCTTCCTTTCTTCTCACCGTTTTAAAAAGACATGTGAATGCTACATGTGTGCACTTGAATCTCCAAAGACTCTGTTCACCCACACTTTAAGAACGAACACACATGTAGTAGATATGCTTTTAAATCTGATGTGTCAAAAAATTGGGGAAAATGTCTGTCCAGAATATTGTCCTTTGGATAATCTAGAGACCTCAGCTTGAAATCTCACTGGTAATACTTTCCCACAAAGAAATTGTCCCTATAAAACTGTGAGCAGGGAGGTCAAACGTTCGTCTCTCACCACTTTCTCACATCACACCCAGCTATCTCTCATCCTCTGCGCTTCCATCTTTCCAGGCCTTCAATGAGTTTGAGATCGAGCAGCATCAGGAATGTGCATATGACCATCTGGAGGCCTTCGACGGGGACAGTGACACGGCAACCATCTTGGGTCGATTGTGTGGCAGCAAGATCCCGGAGCAGCTGGTCTCCACCGGCAACAAGATGTACCTTCGCTTCATTTCTGACGCCTCAGTACAAAGAAAGGGCTTCCAAGCTACACACTCCACAGGTGTGTGGAAGTGTATTTAAGTGTTAATTAACATGTGTCGGTGATAAAATCTCACTTCATGTGCAACACTGTGTGAGCTTTTGTGTCTGCAAAGAGCATCTCTCTCAGTCACCAGCATTGATTTCTCAAGTTTGAATAGATTTTTGAGTAATACCTCCCTCTAGTGGTTTACAACCGCACATGCCAGATGAAAATCATTCATGAAATCTGACTATATTGGACAAAGCAAAATCTAACAAACGCCTAATTTATGAGATTAATGTGTCACTCTGTTCTGGTCCCGGGTCTCTGCAGAGTGTGGCGGTCGTCTAAAAGCCGAAGCTCGTCAGAAGAACCTTTACTCTCACTCCCAGTTTGGAGACAACAACTATCCGGGTCACACCGACTGCGAGTGGCTGCTGACGGCCGAGCAGGGCTACGGCATCGAGCTGAGCTTCGTCACGTTTGAGGTGGAGGAGGAAGCGGACTGCGGTTATGACTACATCGAGCTGTACAACGGGTACGACGCCAACTCGCATCGACTCGGACGCTTCTGCGGTTCAGGGGTAAGATTTTATCTTCTTCATTTTAAGGCTCATTTTTCATCTTCAATGAGAAAACTCAGCCAGGTTCACGAAGAAGTATTGCTCGTATAACCAACGGCGGAAATATCTTATACCTCTTTCCTATAGAGCTGCATTGTTGTCCTAAAAATGATCTTAAAAACACACAAGCTGGGCGACATGTTCCTTCATTCATGGCACTGTACTTTATTTTGTGTTGATCACACATCCTGCAGCTGTAAATACTCAAAGGAAATTTTCATATTCAGGTGCATATAAATTTAGTCCCCAACAAATGTGCTGATTAGTACAGTTTGACTAACGTTGACTAAATACTACTGTGTCCATATGAAAATAAACAATGTAACCAATGGGCTTGTGGCTGAGAGCCATAGTGGGAAGTTGTCTTTACTTTGTCTTTAACTACAAATAATTTATACTTTGTTCATTTTAAAAGCATGCTGCACTATTTTAGAAGATTCCTATCATTACAGACAGCTAGTTTAATTCTCCACTTGAGTTGTGTGACCCATCACAGTATACATCAACAGATATTTGTACAGTTGATTTTGTGGTATTAAAAAAATTATATTTTGTGTATTGGTACTGAATTCAGGTAATGTGTTGACACCGTCAAAGTAAAAGTTCGACACCAAAATTGTAACTTAAGTAAAAAAAAACATGCTTAAAGTATGTCAATTAAAAGTACTCAATGTGGAAAAAATGACCCCTGTATGTACCGCAAATTTGTACTATTTGAAGTACAGTATTTGTAATCATACCTTGTTACACTAATGAAGATGACGCAGCTCAAACAAGTTTCAAGATATTTCTAATTAATGTAAACCTTGCATTAAAAAGTTTGAAAGTAGGAAAGCATTGAAAGTAGGAAAAACACACCGAAGCTAATGTCATTTAAAGTATATTGTTATTAATAATTCCTTCTCCTTCCTCAGCCCAGGGAGGGGATCTACTCGCCCGGAGGTGCTATGCTGATCCGTTTCCATAGTGACGACACAATCAGCAAGAAGGGCTTCCACATCCGCTACACGAGCACCAAGTTCCAGGAGAGCCTTCACACCAGGAAATGACCTCACACGCAACCCGTGACCTCTGACCTTTGTGCAGCCCCCCACGCCACCGTCACCCTGACCTTCACCATGGCAATGAGAAAAGTACAGCCTGTCCCCTCTTCTCGGACACAACGGATAGACGTGGACGTTTGTGGACGCTCGCCAGCCGCGGGAGGAAGACAACACTTTTGAGTGAACATTGGTCTCCCTCCGTGGCTCCACACAGGTCAGCGCACTCTGATACGAGGCCGGAAAAACAATGAGACGTCAAGAAAAGTGAACCATTTCTGTGGAGGAGATGGTTTTCATTACTGCACATCAAGCTACACTCACGGCCGCAAAAAAAAAAACGAAAGAGTGCAAACAAACACATTAACACACGAGATTCATATTCAGAAATATAAACTACGGATGCGCGAGGAGCGTCGGCCTAAAAGAAAATGCATCCAGCCAGTGAGTTGAGAGACTTTTCCCACTCGTTGAACTGCGATCGGACGGCTTCTCAAACCCGCAGGAACTGAGAGGAAACTCAAGACGTTTTTATTGCCTTCGATGCCTGGGAACTGGTCTCTTCAGCCCAGCTCAGAACGGCTGCAGATGATTTTATTTCATGTCTTATTGTAAAACCCATTGTGTTTACTTGTATGTGTGTACAGAGAAAAAGAACAAACAAAAGACTGAAGGCCGTCATTTGCCCTTTTTGCTTAAAGCTTATGCAGACGACCATCGTGGAATGGGAAAAAAATATAAAAAAATGCAAATGGAGGATTTCCAAATGATCTGTGATGTTAATGTTAAGCCTTGCATTATGGTGTGTGTGTGTGTGTGTGTGTGTGTGTGTGTGTGTGTGTGTGTGTGTGTGTGTGTGTGTGTGCCTGCGTGTGTGTATGTTGTTTTTGAGTTTGCACCGTCTTGTTGTAACAAACTTTCATGGATGTTTCCAGTTTCCACCTCACCCGAAAATAAAAAAAGTGGATATCGGAAGGGAATATTTTCACAGCCGTCTCTCGGAGTGACGCGATTCTGATTGAAGGAGAGATTCCCATGGTGCTAAAAATAAAAAATACACTGAATGGCAGACGAGACACAGCCAGCGTGCAAACAGCACACTGCATCAACAGCACTAGTCCTGTGGAACTACAATATTGCCTTAGAACCAAAATGTATGCTATAGAAGGCCGCTCCTATGCTCTTGTGTATTTCCTTTGTTTGGAGAGCTTGAATGGTTTTATTGTCAAAAAAACAACAAAAAACATGGGAAATGTAGTCTGTATGTGAGATAGTGTCAATGGTGCATGTGTGTTTGTGTGTCTTTTTTTGTAGCTGCTCTCAGAGATACATACACACATGCTTACACATTAAAACTAATTTGTGTGTGTTTTCCCCAAACATCTCAACACACACGTCCCCTTCTGTATATTTGGAGCGTGGAGAGCAAAGTGATGTAAAGTTGACGGAGGATCGAGGTGCATACAGGATGCATCATCTATTTTGTGAAATGAAAACGTGTAAGTGTGTGTGTTATAGGCGATTATAGAAAAACAATGTGCGTGTGTGTGTGTGTGTGTGTGTGTGTGTCTGTAAACTGTATGTTTTTAAGTTGAATCATTCATCGCTGTACGTGCCAAGCTCCAGGTGACCCTGATCCACTGTAGTTTTTGTTTTATCATTCCACCTCTGTGTCTGTAGTTCAGGGACACTGACATGACGTCCTCTGCATTAAAATACACACAGGTAAAAACTACAGGCAGCTGTGTCTTGTGGATTATTGCTGTGTTTGGTGAATCCATTTATGTTCTTTTGACCTGGACTATCAAGACATTTGATAGTGTTTAAAGGCTCAGGTTAGGTCTGTTGTAATCTAATAATCTGTTTCCTACAAGTAGTCCATGGCAAAGTTTAGTTAAAGAAGTCAACTTAGAATCTGTAAGCCCATTTTGAGTGTTTTGTTAGACTTTATTTCTTGTCTGCAGCTGCTTCTGTCACTTATTCTACCTCAACAGTCATTTTATGTATTTTCTATGGAGTCCGGTGTCCACAACTAGGGTGAATATAGTCAATATTAATCAATTTGTACGTTGAAACATTTTGGGAGACATGCCCGTTTGCTTCCTTCCTGGGAGATAGATGAAACGATTAATAGCATTATCCTGTCAGTGTGCTATACATGAAGCTACTACCAGCAGCTGGTTAGCTTAGCTTAGCATTAAAACTGGAAACAGGTGGAAACAGTTAGGTATTTTTGTCAACCAACATCTCTAAAAGGTAGTAGATTATTTTCTGATTTGGTTTGTGTTGTTCTACAATTTAACACAACAACAGTTTATAATCACTGTGTTGGCACCATCGGACTCCATATAAAATCCCAGTGTTTGAGTTGAAGCCCTACTACCTGCTGGCTGCAGAGGAAAGTGTGATTTTATTGGAAGGCTACTGAGTAATATTTTAACTAACATAATTCTGACTCAAAGCATGAAATAAAAATACTCAGTTACTGGTGTTATTTATCATTGTTCCACAATTGAAGGTCAGCGGCTGCTGTGTGTTGACGATAGCCACATCTTGGTGCCCACCAGTCTTTATATTTTATAAAAAACTAAAGCACTAAAATGAATTAACAGAAAATTGAGAACAGGTATCGTGCTCTCTGATGATCTACTTTGTTAAACTGTATGGGAAATAGCGCATTGTGTCAAATATTACAATTTTCAGATTTTGAAAATCTGTGCAAATCTGTGTTACTAAACCATTTATTCTTCTCAAAAAACGCCACTGCCTTCTGTGCAGGCGCTGCCACTGTTTCATAATGGTGACGTCCACCCACTGAAGTACTACTGTGAGTTAATATGTATAATTACGTGTTATGAGTAGTCATAAAAAAAATTAAAAAAAAATGCGTCAAGGCGTCAATTATTTTATAAACATTAATATAAAAGTACGTTTGACCCTTTTTAAACACAACCGCTTTGCGGTATCTTGAGGAAAAGCCACTTACCTTCAAAGGATCAGTTTGATGAGCTTCAGGTGTCACATTTGGTGCAACACACACAGCCGTTTGGTGCCACTGTCATACAGCCAGTCAACCACTAGAGGGCGCTCAGTTTGAGCATTAGATATATCAGGGAATCTGAAATTGATCAACTTTTCTTGAATGTTGTAACTTTGACTCCATCTACAGTTTATCCAGACAACTGCAGTCAGACTGCCGTGACGTCACTGTATGCTGAAGCCTTCAGGAACAGGTACCCCAAATGAGAAGAAACACCTTTTTCTCTCTTGCCCCTAATGGCCACTACCTTTTTTCTACACAGTGCTGAGAGATCAACAATACTGTAACTTTTACCATCCCAAGACAATTAAGTTTAAAATAGTTTTGATTGTGCTGCTCAAAGCACTGGAACATGAACCAAAAGAAAACTCGAGCTACTAATGCATATAGGAGCAGGATGTGGAATTTATAATAATCGCATCTTTATTTTGACACTCATGAAAGGTGTTTCATTATAAATTCCACATTGGTTATTTCAGCTCCTGTAAAAGTGGGGCGGCGGGAAACTAATTGGGTGCATTCTAAGACTTTCTGGATTTTCACTGAAAATTGCAAAATTATTGAGAGCTGCAACTAACAATTATGTTCATTCATCTGCTTGTTATTTTCGTGACAAACAGACTAACATCTTTTTGTCCACAAACTATTGGAGAATAGTCAAAATACCAATCATAATTGCCCTGAGCCGGAGGTCACATAATCTGATTCTTTCTTCGTCGGTTAAAAAATGCCAAAAGGTTTACTTACATAAGACATCAACTAATGGTTTCAGATCTAAAATTATAACTTTATAGAAACAACAGTCTGGTTATTATGGACAATGCACAGATGGAGTCTGTGTCAGTTCACAACCACAACTGCTGAGTCTACCGCAGTAGTGGCATCTGTAGTCGCACATTTCACTCATTCTGCCTACAATTCTAAATTAATCTGATTATTTTCTCCATTAATCATATGGTCTTTATACACTCAAGTTTCCAAAGTGCATGGTGATGTTCAGAGTGTCTTGTTTTGTCTTAACGGTTTACCATCATAGACTAAGACTAGAAAAGCAAAAAATATTCACATTTCAGAAGCTGAAACAAGTCAGTTGCAAACTTTTTTTTTTCATGCCAATCTTCAATCTCAACTATTACACTTACATATGGGCTACAATAAGTCCTTAAAGTGTTCTGGGAATAGTAAATGTTAATATTTCCAGCTTTTCTGACAACCTGGCAAACTCAATCTACCGAGGAAGGTCATGTGATAATATCAAAAGCTCCAGTCTCTAAATGAACCTCGTAGTGAGATGGTTTTGTGAGGTATCTGGGACGTACATGTGAGTGTTTGGGGTGCAGCTCATTTTGTCCAGACATCATTTTTGGTCACATAGCATCTTTAATACCACCATTATAATAATTAGGATATCAAAAGTATCGAGTATACATACATCATTTGCATTGCGGTACACAAATCTGAGCTGATTTATGTTTTTATATCTTTCATTCGTTGTTCTCAGAATCAACTTTTATTGTCTCGACATTGTGCTGACATTGAATTGTCCTGAAGAACTTGACGCTATTTCAGGAAGGAGAACATTTAATTGGACATGTATTGTTAAGTAATATAAAAAGTTTTTTTGTTATTTCCAAATGTAACTTGAATCCTATAGTCTACTACTTTCCAATACCAATAGTCAATAATCTTGATATAAGCCAAACTAGAGTCCATGTCACCAAAAATCAAAGTACTTCAGGTAGGTTTCTTCACCTGCGTTGGTCTTGATATTCTGTAGTTTTTCTTCTCTTTTTTGCAGTAAAGTTCTTGAAGCTGTGGGAACAGTCTCTTGAAGCCATGCCTGTTTATGTAACAGTCCCAGTAAATGGATTCTCAGGAGTCTGAAGATGTGTGTGTGTCTGTGTGTGTGCGTGTGTGTGTGTGTATCGGTTGAGGAAAGTGAGGGTCAAAATGGTGAAACACCTCACTTCCTCCTCCTCCTCCACCACCTCCCATGGTCTCAGTCTGTGCTGCCTGTCAGACGCTGGTGATGGAGGCCAGGCAGTTTGATGACTTCTGGAGTTTCTCAGGCTGTGTGGTGGGGGGTTCTGGGATGGCGCGAAAGCTGAATGGCAGTCCGATACTACTCGTGCCGATGTGGCCGGGGCTCAGCGCTGGATTCTGCCGTCTATTGCTTTCCACTATGCTGGATGTGTTGGATGCAAGGCTTTCACGCGTTCTGCACAAGAGAAACGACAGAAAGTTAAGTGTTTGCTTTCCAAAGCCACGGAAACATCTCACATTGTGTTGTATGAGGTGTGCTTGGCTAGAAAGAAGAATACCACAAAAATAAATGGAAGCAATTTGCAGAATATATTGCAGGCTGAAGATAAATGCTAATACATTGTAGTTACTGTGAATAAAAAGCTAATTCCTTCCAGAATTACTAATAATCACAAAAGTTCTTTTGTCATACTTTCAGGAAAATACAAAGAAAATCAACTTTAACTCCGAGTAGAAACCATAACCATATGTGAAGTTGATAATGAATTAAATCATATTAATATAATGCATTATAAGTATGTAGCACATGTTTCATGTTGTGTAATTGCGTATTCTACATTTTATATTCCTCATATTTAATATAGTTTTTCCTAATATTCATGTTGAAAGAGTAATCTTTCTCATTTTTTATTGATACACTTTCCAAAACCCAGATGATGTCATCAGGGTTACTTTCTCTTAACTCTGACTGAGGATGTTTTGACAGAAAGGTTGTGTTACAGGAAGGAGAATATATGCCTCTGCAGCTTTGATTCAACTTTTATTTTTATTTAATCTTTAAAAGTATTCAGTTGGTGGAGTTCTCTCTTTGGCAACTGTCTGCTTAACGGTGTTTAAATGGTTTACAAGCGGTTCACCAATGTTAAACGGCGGCGTGTGTGTTCACGTTGTACTCAAGGAGCAGCTAGCGAGTACGTATGTTGGTCTGATAAACAGATGTTTGCAGTCGTTTTGTATAAAGTGTAAACGATTCTTTTTTATGTTGATGCATTTCATCTATCTTTTGCTTCAGCTGTTTTTTTCTGTACATAACATGCATTTATAAATTAGTCGCTTGTCACGAAGATAACTGTCTGTTCCATTTTATAAAACAAAGACACTACAGTGTCATAGCTGTGTGATCCAAGTGGCTTTAAACACCGTTCCAGTTATCCATACACCAACCAGCAGAATTAATATAATTAATAAATTATTGGAATACCATAGATAATAGATTAATAGATTATTTAGTATTAAGCATGAAACTGGCGGTTATGCTCTTTATTTTGCAGACTTTGATGTTTTGTAATGAAATAATCTGTCAGAACGTGCTTTACACATAATCAGTTCACCCCACAGCAAAGTTCAGGGTCGAAACTTATGAAGTGTGAGCATGACAACACTGAACACTTTGATTTGTTCTGTTTTAGCTGGATTTCACTCAGAAATGTTGTTAGACAGTTGTTAAAGCAGGAAACTGGTCGTTCTCACTGTTTTATATTCAATATACATTTAGAATACACTCATTGTCCACTTTCTTTTAAGGTCCACCTCTTCAATCTGATGTAATCCAACCTCAATAAATAACATATCCAATTTATTCTTACATCAAAAAACATGACGATTATGCACTTCTTAACATATTGGATTGAATTATTATAATATATAAATGCATCAACCTCGATAGTTCAATCTATAGGTGACAAGTAAGCAATGTTTTTGGTTAAAAGCGTTCAGTTACCATCATCTCTGGTTTACCTTTTACATTTTCTTTTCTAATTTATTTACTCCCATATATCAACATCCAGTTTGACAGCAATCCAGATGTTTGGGGGTATTTTAGTGTCCCACTGTCTACTTGAGTTTACCTCCCCACTAAGCCTTAACATTTTAAGAGCAA
Source organism: Taurulus bubalis (assembly GCF_910589615.1). Lineage (NCBI taxonomy): Eukaryota > Metazoa > Chordata > Actinopteri > Perciformes > Cottidae > Taurulus > Taurulus bubalis. Next base: position 8,299,342 of record NC_136594.1, on the reverse strand, counting down.
ACTAGTAGTGGGGGGAAAACAAAGTTACTGTTAGATGATGATGCATTCATTCCTGTTAATTTCAGCACATACCTGGGGGAGTTGAATCCACTGTCCACCGTGACACTGCTGCTGTCCATGCTGTCCAAACGGGCAGAGTGGGCTGACTTCTGGCTGCTGCTGTTCTCCGTCTCCTTGGGGCTGAGTAAGGTCAGATTGGTCTCCAGTTTCCGCTGCAGATCATGCTCCTTCTCCCGCTCCATTAACCACTGCATGGTTCCCTCCCCACCACCACCACTGCCTCCACCGTTACCACCCACTTCCCCATGGTCCTTGTTGTCCTCTGCTGTCGCCAACTCTTTGTGCGAGTCCTCCTCTGCCTCTTCCTCTTCCTCATCATCTGATACATTATAATAGTCAAAGGAGGCGGAGGGGACTGTTGGCTCTAGGCAGCCCTGTAAAACTGCCGGTGACGCTGAGGAAGTGGCTGAATTGGAAGGCTGCTGGGGCTCAGGATTGTCTACGGCCTCGGTTGATTTGGCATGTGAGGCTTTCCGCAATGTGCCGGACTTGGTGTAGCTGCTGTCCACGTAGCCTGTGGACAAGGCATTGTGTGGAGGTTTGAACAAAGTGTCCTTGCTGAAGATCTCTTTCCTCTTGATCACCATACTGCCTCCTCCCCCTCCCGGATCTACATTGTGTTGGTGTGGCGTCAAACGGGCATTTTGCACCGGCTCCGGCGTCTGGCTTGGCGTCAGTCGCACTGAGCCGTTCTGTCCCTTTGCTGCCGACAAGTCCTCTTTGTACTCCATCGTGTGCGGAGAGGTGAGGTGAGGCGTTTGGCGGTCAGCCGGAGAGCCCTTTCGGAGTCCCCCTGATGAGGTTAATGTGTCATATTCTGATTTTGCCTGAGGCGAAGGGGCAGTTAGGATTGTTTCATTTGACGTATTGCACTGGAAGTACTCATCTGCTGAGGGCTTAGGAGAAAGTCCCATTAGCTCATTGTACGATGGCAAGCTGTCTCTGCTTTTGTTCCTCTCCATCGTACTCCGGATCCTCGACTCGTCCAAACTCCCTTTCCCCAAATCAGGCACATTAAAATCAGAGTGGAACTTAGCAGCAGAGAACATGATCCTTGAGTAGTGGGAGGACTTCTGCGTGGCCCGCAGGGTGCCGTCATCCGTGTAGTAATGACTACGCTCCTCCAGAGCGGGTTCAAAGTCTTCTGGCACCCCCAGTGACGGGCCCTTGAGGGAGTTGTCCATGGACCGAGAGCGTTCCTTCGCTTGATCTGACCGGTCGTGACGCGACTTCCTGTCCTGATTGTGACTGTGACTTCTCTGCACTCTGGACTGGCACGTCCCGCGCGACGGTTCTGGGAAAGGCATCTCCGTCCGTCTCTTGGCGAGCTCCCCAGACACGTCCCACTCGGGAGTGACCGGGCAGGACGATTCAGTAATGTTGGGGTTGCTATGGACCAGGTATGTTGCGCCTCCACTTCGCCTGCGCTCCAAGGTGTACATGGCCTCCCGAGGCGAGCGAACTAACGAGTGGCTAAAGAAGCGGTAATCCCTTTCCATGAACAAAAGGTCCCAGTTTGAACCCTCAGACGGGTCTCCCCTGGAAGTTCGGGGCTTGCTGTGTGAGCGGGACTTCCCATGTAGGGCCCTCCGGTGGCCCCTCCCCCTCCTGCTTCGTGCACTGTGCTGGGCTGAGGACCCTGCCTTGTTCTTCTGCGTACGCTCCTCCTCCAGCCTCTTCATCACAGCCGTGTGCCTTGCCACGTTCTCCACCGATAGGTCAGGGTTGATTCGGCGGATTATCTCCATCTCCACCTCGCGGGGAATGGGCGTGGTTGGCACCTCTTCGTCACGAAGAGGCCACTCCTCTGGCGGGAACTGGGCTGAGAAGGTGGCCAGCTGCCTCATTTTGTCCTTCTTGAAACTCAGCCTGAAGAGCCTGAGGCCGAACCTTTTGGATTGCTTCTCGCCGCTTCCGCCGCCACCACTTCCTTCTTTCTTTTTGGTCAGAGTGTCACTTTTATAAGGGAAAGAAGTGATGCTTTTGCTCTTCTCAGCGGGCTCTTGAGGCGGCGGTTGCTGGGCAGGAGGGGAAGTGGGAAGAGGGGTGTGAGGGTATGACGGAGGTTCTCCTCGGTGCTCCTTGGCCGACGTGCTTGGTGGAGGTTCCCCGCCTTTGTGATCCTTGGGGGGCTTACTTTGATAAGAATCTCCCCTGTGCTCCTTTGGTGACTTACTACTGTGAAGTCTGGACGAGTCTTCGCGATAGGAGTTGTACGAGTCATTGTGATTCTTGCGAGGAGGCCTCTCTCTCAGGCAGCCAGGTGTAGATGGTGTTACGTTGCCAGACTGAGGCGAAGTGCATTGCTGAGTTTGCTGCTGTTGCTGCTGCTGCTGTGACGTTTGACGCTCTTGCAGCCGGTCATCCAGGTGATACCACTTGTTGTTGGTTCTGATGAGGGAAGGAGTGATAAAGTAGGTCTGTGGGGTGACGATGAAGTAGCCCTCTGGAGTTGGGTAGATCTTCCTCTCTCGCACCAGCATGTTCAGGGTATGTCGCAGAACCTCTGAGCTGGGTGTAGGCACGCCTGCAGGGAACCGCACAAATACATTTCAGATCAAATTTTGGATTTACATTGAAAATGTTCAAACACAAGACATTTTGACTATTTTGTTTGAGCATGGAGACGATTTGGAGACGGTTAAATAATCACAATTACCAGATTATAGTTGAAGAAAAAAAAAGATTTCAGTTTGAATATAATGTGGAACTTTCATGATGTTTCAGTCACGCAATGTACGTGTTACAATTTGTTAAAATCTAAATTAAGTGAAATATGGGACTGAGTGAGGATGATGTTTCTTTATGAATTATTACACATTACTGCATCTTCTTATTTGAATAAAAAAAGTATAATGTTTATGTGGAGTGAAATGTTCAAACCAAAGTTGCAACGTTTTGGATGCATACAGAGATATTGTAGATGTATTGTGACTGGTTTTCTTCATGTTTGGAAATATTATGATCTCTCTAGAATTACAAATAAACACATGAATAAATAAATGAACATACTATTTGTACAGACAGACACTGGTGACAGCTATTCATTGTTTTGAACATTGAATGTTTCCTTCTTTTTTCATAATTTGAACATTATTATTTAACATTTAATAACATTGATGTAATAACAATAAAATAAAATAAATGTCTTTGATTCTCTTGAAGATTTTGCATCTCTTTAAAAATCTTGCTCGTCTAATATATAAAAACCTGTTGAGTTTTATATATTAGACAAGCATTTTTATTTTTTGTTTGTTGTTTTCTAAATCTGACAATTACCACAGCTCACATAAATCCTCAGACATTTTAAGTAATATCCATAACCTGTGTGTGTGTGTATGTATGTATATATATATATATATATATATATATATATATATATATATATATACATACATATATATATATATATACACATACATACATACATATACACACACACACTATAACACTGATATCATGATCTAAGATTTAATATGTAAAAACAAATTAATAAACTAAACACTCATTCCCAGATGACTCCTGGGGATATTTAGTCACCTCAAGAGCTTAGCTTGTATAAATTACCACATCCACATTAAAAGTAGTCCATTTTAAACATAACCCATTACCTTTGTCTAGCATGGTCTTGGTTGCCTGACATTACATCACCCTGTGTGTTTTTACAAAGCAGTGATGCAACCTATAAGATCAACTGCTTTTCACTGAGGCATCATATCGAAATAGAAGATACATTTGAGGGACATGCTTCATATTCCCAAATTTGACCGACAACTAGTTTACACAGCGGTAAAACCTGTGCTTTAAAACATAGTGTTTGGATACATTTCAGTATTTAATTGTTTTGTATATTTGAGTAAATAAGAAAATAACTATAATGTTAAAATATTATGTATATTCAACCCATTAAAGCAAACAACATTGTGAAAGCATTTCAGAACGAGGCAACAATTTGGTCTGAATGTGAAAAGTGCTTTCTGAATTTGCGAAAAGATAGTTTGGATTATTTTTTGGGGGGTTTATGAGGTACTCATCCATCAGTGTACTACCTACAGTAGATGGTGGTCAGCACGGTAGAGGAGCAATATACTGCGAAAACATATTTTAGCTTCTTAAAAGAAGTTTTAGTGTATGATATATTTAGAATATTTTCAGACGGGGAACTAAACTGAAATATATCAATAATGTTTTATCATCCGAGTCTTGCTTTGAAGTTCAGTTTCCCGTCGTATAGGGCTACGATAAAGCTAAGATTATATTCTAAGTATAGCATATACTTAAATGAATATTGATTATTTTATTTTTTTAAGTGGGCTTTTCTTTTAGGTGGTTAAATTAGTTTGGCTGCTGCCCCGTCCACAGCAGTACATTGGTTTGATTCCCGTGCCGGTACTCAAGTCCGTTTCTCCAAACTGGGGTCGTGATGACCGCCATCTACTGTAAATAACACACTGACCATGGATAAGTACCTCATAGAGCCCCACTTCAAATAATCTCAACTATGCCTTTATAGAGGTAATAATAATAATAATAATAATTTCTATTAAGAGGAAATGTGCTACTTCCATGATGTCACTGAATTCATATTTTTAAATAATTACGTAATATGATCGAGAAAAGCAGCAAATCCTCTCATCTGAAAAGCTGCTTGAAAAGGACTAATCGATGATCAAAATATGGGCAGATTTACCGATCGCTTAATATACTAATTGTTTCATATCTATCCCCGTTGAAACATTATGATGATGATTTTACAGGATGAAATATCGCAATCGCTATAATGTGTCGGAGCCCTGAGGTGAGATCAATAGATGTTTAAAGCCTCCATACATCATGACTTTGCTCTTTGAACCTGGCGTGTGCAAAATTAAACTGATGCGAATAAATAACCAATCAGGAGATAATAAACCAGTTACGACGCATGGCAGATGTATATAGTCCCCATTTCCCCCTTACTGTTACAGTAACTGCTAGTGTTCTCACAAGATATGCCACACCATGTATTCATACACCATTTCTGCATGCTTTGTGCAGTCCTATGTTTTTTAAGGAGTTCAGAGGATCGTACCTGGGAAGCTGGCAGTGAGGTGCTCCACCAGAGCCTCCTGGTTGACCGGCTTGTGGGCAGAGTTCATAGCAGAGATGGCGAGGCACAAGATCTCCCCCAGCGGGATGAACTGTGACTGGCTGATAGGTGACATGCTGATCGGAGACACGTCACCTGCAGGATGGGGAGGAGGAGGAGGAGGCACAACTGTTAGATCATGAATGAACAGCAGGCGCAGCGTGTGAAGCTATGATGTAATGGTCAAACAGCAGCAGTTTGCATGCTGCCTCTTACAGCTCCACCCCTCCTCTCTGTGCTTCCTTTAGCCTCTTGTTCCTCCCGTTTTCTCGTAGGTTAGCATAACGAGGCAGCTGCTGCAGCAGCCGTAGTGCCAGATCACCTGAGTCTTTGCGTACGTCGTTATTCATTTCACACGATCGCACAAACGTAAAAAAAAAAAAAAAGGGAAGCTTACACATTTTAAATTGAACAAAAACACAGCTGACTTTAGCGCCACATCGACAGCTTACACGCAGACATTCTCTGTAGCCTTTGTTGAATTAAGCTGGCTTTGCTGTCAGCGAGTAGTGAGTAGTGAGATCATCCTACAACCAGACGGCCCGGCTTCCAGCCCCTCTGAGAGCAAACATCTGCCCTGCTTAAAGGTTGTAAAGCAGCACACTGAACCGTTCGCTGCAGCATCTTTGCTGGAGCTGACCCTGTCCTCTGACCTAAATCTGGTGATCGATGGAGAGTTATGCCATAAAACGATAAAAATACACCATCGAAGCCTCCATCTTTGATTTTTAACCTTACATTATGTCTCCTGATGTGGACGGATGAGCGGACGAGCTATTGTTGCCTCATCGATCGCTGTTTTTGAGTTTTTTGATGGTTTTACTGTATTTACACTTCTTTTGCCTGGGCTGAAATATGAGCAGGGCCCTGCCTCCTCACCACACTCAAACGAACGGTCAGTGAAGCAACACGATGACGTTATCTCTGCTTAGTATCACAGCCCCTTAAGATTTCTGTGGCTTTACGAGGCTTTCCTCAATTTTTTTTAATTATTTTTTTTAGTAAACATGAGAAAAGCTGGATCCCCGTCCTGTGCAGTTTGGGAATGAGTTGTCGTATTTATGTTTCCCATCTTCTGATGAAGCAACAAAGACAGCAGACAAGGTATACGCAATATCTATAATAAAAAGGGACAGAAAGGATGAGGTTTTCTTGGTAAAGACAGTAGTTCATGAGGAGATGTGTCAGGTTCAAAATATGAACCTGACACACAATTTGGCACAGGGGTGATGCCACTAATGTTTTCTACAATGTTTTTTTGAAGGTACGTCAAAATATGATGGTGGGGGGGGATTTAAAAATATATAGGTCAGTAAATGTGAAGGAGATGTGAATAATATGTCAAGAAGTAAAATGGTTATTTGGACCCACAGAAATACAGTTTTTAATTAAACAATGTGTCCAATAGTGCGTATAATAATAGAAAGCTTTAGATTCAACAATAACAAATATTTCTTCTCTCTCTCTATTTGACCTCACTTGATACATTAGACATTACAAGTACTAAAGAAGGGGGGCGTTGCCATCATCACCTACTTGATAGTACGAACATTTTGTCCATTTTGAATTCTGCCTTTTGCCCCCAAAATCACACCGTCTTTGCTCTGCGTGGCGAGAGGGTGGAGCCTCTGTTGGTGGGAGTGTCAAAGACTCACCTGGTGCACGATAACTTGGTGGGGACGTAGAGAAATGAGGAGCAGGAGGGGGAGGAAGATGCTGCTTCTGCACACGGATGTCTTTCTCACTACGGGAGAGATTGTGCTCCGGCGGGCGCTCGGGATGCTCCGAGCTGGGCCAGGCCCGCCGCAGATTGCTGCTGCGGTTCTTCTTCATCGTGACCCCTTTAACCAGGTGGCCTTCACCCTCGGGGGCTGGGACAAGGTGGAGGGTAGGGGCGGGCGGGGAGTGGGGGGGTGGCTGGTGGAATGGGGAGAGGGGGGAGGGAGGGAGGGGTGGGGAGGGGGGGGGGGGGGGGAAGGGGGGTGTGTGCAGGGGGAGGTCGACCAACCTCAGGCTCAGTGCCTCCCCCGCATCAGTAAGAACGTCCCGCTAGAGCGATCACACACCAGACATGGCAGGAACCAGTGTGCGCCTTCACACACATACACACGTCTCATTTACATCCACGGGCAAGCTACAAACGACTGTGTTCGCACTGTGGGCGGTTGTCATGGGCTGCTGGGCTCTCCCAGGCTGATCTGGAGCGACGGCAGCAGCGGCGGCGGCGGAGGTGCAGGTGATTGCGCGAGGCATCACCCTTTCATCGGCATCAGTCCCAGCCACCATTTGTAGCATCCCCATTTGCATGCGTAGGGAGGCACATTACGTAGCCGCTCTGATGTGGGAGGAGGGAGCAGGAGAGAGGTGGGGGGGGCAGGGGTAGAGATGAGGGAAATGGGGCATTGGAAGCGAGGAGGACGGTGAGGAGAGATTTCAGTGGAGCTTTCGGGATCCGCTTGTTCCTTTTGAGCAGAAGGTAACAGGGGGAGAAAGGAGGTGGTAGATGGACGGTCAAATATTCAAAGCTTAAGAGGCCCAGTCTTCGACAACAGCTCAATTCACCACAGGAGTGCTCGGCCGATCCCCGGAAAACAAAAGAGCCCACTTAAAAAAATATAATAAAAGCTCCATTCACCCTAACGGGCAGCGGAACCTCAATAGTATGCAAAGCACCGCAGACGCCACGTTCACCTCCATCTTTATCCGATCAAGCACAAGACCCCATCGTCCTTTCGACAACAGCACACCAGGAGAGGGTGGTGAGAAAAAAATGGAGAGCATAGAAATAAATAAATAAATTTTCAAGAATAGAAATCCACCGTTTCCCGCAATCCAACGGAAGAAGCTCCCGATTCTATCGCCGTAGCATCCATTCATTGACAGGGGGGGATGCAAACTCCAGTCAACGGCAAATCTCTTTCAACGCTAATGCTGCAGCTGCTCCCAGCACCTCCAGGAAGGGTGTGTGAGTATGTGTGTGTATGTGTGTGTGTGTGTGTGTGAGAGAAAGTGTGTATGCGCGCATCCGCCTGCTGCGCGCGATTCTGCGTGAGCATGCATGCGTCTGTGTCTGGGTGATTGAGGCTGAGGGGAGGGGAGGATGCGAGAGAGAGAGAGGACATGCATAAGGCAGAGAGGAGAGCAAATATCAACAGCTCCAAAGAACTAATATATATATATATATATATATATATATATATATATATATATATATATATATATATACAGCCCTCAGATATTGTCCGGGGAATAGCTCAGGCTCCGAATCTGAATTTCCCTCCTTCCTCTCGTGTTCCCTCACTCTCTACTCTTGAAGGATGAGGGGTCCCTTAAACCACCATTCGTCCTCTTTTTCGTGTCTTTTTGTGTGTCTCACCTGAAGCTAAAGACTTGACGGGGCCACAAGCAAAGGGAATTGTTTCACAACGTCCTGATTTGCTTTCCCACCGGTTGATTCAGTCACTAATACTGTGTGGAGCCGTCGGTGGGAAAATTAAAAAACCCAAAGCATCACCTTAATCATGTCCGGAGTGGCAGCTCCTGCTAGATGCAGACTCCTGCTGACTCACATGTGTGGAGTGTGAATGGACGGTTGGAGGGACAGAATAAGGAGCAAAGTGAGAGGGCAGGACGGGCCACGGGTGGAGGAGGAGGAGGGGGGGGGGGAGGCGGTGTCACATCCAATCTGCTCCAGTTCACTGATACCAAAGAGAAAGAGGAGAGGAGGGGTGAGGAGGAGGAGGAGGGAGATCGACACCACGCCAGCCATTTTATTTCTCAGTAGTGCTGCAACAGCCTTTGTTGCCATGACGACGCAAGCCGATGATCTCATAGCTGTTACCTTTTGAGCGCTGTTCCCTTAAAGAGACAGTCGCTCAAGACAGAAGCAGACAGACACCACAGAGACGTTGTGAGCTGTCCGTTGTATACGGACAGAAAATACTCCAACATCGCTGCTGAAACATTGAGATCCCTCAACACTCGGCTTACTACCACAATTACACTAACCGGGAGAAATAAATAGCAAAGATGTCCCGATAATGGAAAAAACACAGGTATCCACATGACAATGAGTTGCACGATATCCTATGGAAAAATCCTACTCACTCCAAATGTGAAATGAATATCTTTTGGTTTGGAACTATGGGTCAGATTAAACATTTGAAGAGATCACGTTGAGCTATGGGAAGCCATAATGGACATTTTTCACTATTTTCTTACATCTTGCGGACAAAAAGAGGAAATTATGTAATTGAGGAAATGTCAAAGATATGTATCAATAATGGACCTAATGGGCCTAAATTGGCATTTGGCTAATGAAAGTCATTAATGTGTAGCATTAGTCTAAGCATGTTAACATGTTCCCAATGACGATGCTGGCCTTTTCATGTTTGCCATGTTGACCGTCTTCATATGTTAACATTCGGCAATAACTATTTGTATTTGTACATCAACTCATAAAAAGGCTTGTGTTTATTAAATTAACTCTGCATGCGGGATAGATGCTACGGGGATGTTGCATTGTGGTCATATTCCCATGTCAGTAGTGGGATGGAAACATCCCGCTGTACAAGACACCAGTTCTGAGCTTTAAAGGATTTGTGGCCTGCTACAAATTCATCCAACTTCCTTGCAAACAGGACCGTTCTTGCCGGTGGTCTGCCCTCCAGTGGAACATTCGGGACAACACATGTCTTTTTCCCCATTCAGCTCTTAAAGGCCAGACACCGAATAAAGGGACAAATGACGTGTTAGCACAGCCCGCAGCCGATATATAACACGTCTGACGTTAATACGGCGACAAATCTCTCTGCTGCGTTAAACATTTCCCCCAATTCTCCACCGGGACCATCCCTTTCCTTCCAGGGGAGACCTCTGCTCGAGCAGGGAATGCAGTGCCACAGTGTTTTCCTGAACAATTGCACCACTTTTCCTGCCTTAAGAGAGCACACTCCTCCCAGTCCATTGTTTATATCCTGCTAACGGATACAAAGTCCCTCTGTTAATCAGATTGAATTGTCAGTATTTAAAAAAAACACTTTGTTTCCACACAGCAGAAAATCCACCACTTTAGTTTAAATGTTGTAATCCAGCTACTTTTTGGGCTCTCGGCCTGAATCAAACACTCCCAGGCAGTTTGGTGGATAATCTGCATTATATAAACATGTAGCACTCGCATGTGAGTAATACTAAATGCATTTCACAACAGCGATATGACTTCAGCCATCTAAGATTGACAGAAAATTTGAATAATCTAGATTTATTTATTTTTTAAATAATGGAGGTTTGAATCCATTCCTGTTTCCCTCCAGTCTGTCTGTTATTCTGTTCGTCTTTTGTTCAAGACATGTTCATAAAAAAACATTATTCAGATGCATTTAATGATCCCAAACATTGTTGCATCATTTTTGCAAGTATGCATTATTCCAAATGCTGACCATCTACACTCGCAGTTATTGAACAGCGTAATTTGTCGAAACTTTGTTTCAACTTGTCTCTCAAAGTCAAATCTTGACACTACCGCTGAGTAAATGAGTCACACAGCAACTTGCAGCCCATACTAGAAAATCAACACTGTAGTAGTTTTTTATTTTGTATTATCTGGGTACTATAATCCTTACTCGCAGACATTTTCTATAAGAATAAACAACATCCCCAAACACATTTTGCATGCTAGAGCTGTTTCATGTGATCTCAAAGAGGTCAAATGGTTCAATTCAAATGAGCTTAATATTAAACTACAGATTGATTACGCTGCCCAGTAGTGTGGTGCATGATGCACTGCAACGACGCAACTGAATTACTTTCCCCCGTTGGTCCCATTCCAAGTTAATTTCTCCCGTAGATTATGGGTTTAGTGGTGAAAAATATATTGGAATCTCATCTGCATGTGGACCAACGGCATATAATCTCTGTTGGTTTTGGCATTATAGAGTCTGGTGAGTTATTAGCCATAAGACAAACATTCCACAGCTTATCTGTGTTTGCTCCAGTAGTGTAAGCGAAGCTACGTCACTTCCTCTGACAGACGAGACTCAGAAAATGAGCGGCAACACAAAATCACACTCATCTTGAGATATATAGCGTTGAACTATAATGTACCTTTTTCAGTCAATACTACCAATGTCTAGTTCAACGTAGAAATCTGATAACAGGAAAGGAGCAGAGGAGACGTGTTTGAACAGAAAATAAAACCAACAGTTCAATCAGAGCAATGAAGTCTGGTCAGTGTTGAGCCGGGTCCCTATTTAGAGCTGCTGGAAACCATGCTAATGAGAACAGTTAGTGTGGAAAAACAAAACAAAAAGGTCAAAGTTGCAGGCCGTTAAACCAAAACAATGAGCTGAAATGAGGGGAGGTGCATAGTCTGGCAATAAGTGACTACATGTGACACCTTTCACATTAAACATACTAATTAAACCCATTGTTATATAAAAACAGCAGCTGTTACAACAATATACAGATCCAGATGTTTCTCCTGATCAAGTTTAAATGTATTAGTATACATGCTCACATTTGACGCCTAAATAAAAGCAGGATGTACGTTAATAATTAATAGACATACATATACACATGAGTTTACATTATAAGAAATAGAAAGAAAAGAAATGTAGTCATTACATAGCGATCATAACAGCGATTACAGCGTAATAGCTATAATTGTTCAATATAAGGAATTTGTTTTATACAACACCTCTGATCATTTTCTGCAAAAAAACTTAAAAAAAAAAAAAAATCACCTGAAAGATGCTAAAACGCTCTCTATTGTCTTTGGAGTTGTCATGACGAGCAACACCTTTCACAGAACACACAAATTCATTTGACCCATTGTTAAAATACAAATATTGATGAGGTCAGCTTCAAATATGCTGCATTTACTGTGTGAGACGGCGACACAATGATCTTTATACCAAACTAATTAGTATTTTCTGACGTTTTCTGTCATCTCTGCTACAGATTGCTCACTGATGGAACTGGCGATCTAAACTGAGGCTCTATGGGAAACTGACACAACAAGGTAATATATGACACTGCTCTCATCGTGTGATGTGGTTGCACTCGCTGACAATAAAGTCATTCAAACCTGTCCCAGCACATACACACCAGTTATAGCCTCGCCAGGAGAAGATGAGTGTGAGTGTGGGAATGTTGAACTGGAGTAGAACTGGGGCCTGAGTCCCGTCTCCTCTCCCTGATGGAGTATACTACCTGTTAGGAGGTGAGGTCTGGACTCTACATATCATCATTCACCCATTCACCCAGTGATGGGAGGGGCTACCGTGCAAGGTGCCAGCTGCCCATCAGGACTATCTAACATTCCTACAGCACACAGTTTGCTGAAGCAATTTGGGGTTAAGTGTCTTGCCCAAGGACTCATCGACATGGACTAGTGGAGCCTGGGATCAAACCACCGCGCCGACCCTGACCCACAGTCGCCCCCAAGTTAAAGATCTCTTTTCCAAGAGAGACCCAATAACAAAAGTAAATGAGGACATCATAACTATTGCCACATTAACTCAAACATCAACAAGTATTAGTAAAATATCAATAAGCAGAACTTTAAAGTCGCTGTGAGAAGGTTAGTGTCTGTAACTTAAGTTTGTTTTGAAACCAGTCTTCCCCATTTCAACGTTATTCAAAGGTGTGCAGTCATTTTTTTCATTGTTCTGGGATTTTACGGTGTGAAAACCTGAACCCTGAAGTTAGTTAAAGTCTTTAGGGTGTTAAGCCTCAAGTAAGTGAAGTGAGAGCAGTCAAGCAAATGTCCTCATTCGTGTGACTTAAATCTGACTTAAGTCTCACGTCTCTTGCTAAATGGTACTATGCAAGTTAATATGGCCAGTGGAAATTTACAGTTGAAATCACTTTATTTGTGTCATGTAGTCATCTTCTGCCAGTCATGTTATTGCCACTGAACACTTTACTTATTGTTGACACTCTAAAAGCTCGCTTTTACTGCTAATTGGTGCAACTTACTTTGAATATTTATCTTTTTTTACTGGCGGATGAATCTGCTTTGGCTTCGTGGCCAAAGAGAGGAGACAACCTTGCGTCCTAACAATACTCTCGTGTCAGGACATCCTGTGCAACTTGAACTTCAGTCGAGTGCAATAGCATCTTTAACATCAACCCACCTATGCACTTGATGTCGAAGCCCTGTGGGGGTTTGAGGGTCCGCCTCGTCCACCCGTTCCTCAGGACCTGAAGATGGACCTCTTCGCCCTGAATCAGCAGCACGCGCTCATCAATCCAGCCGAGGAAGAAGATCGCAGACAGCGCGCGCGTCAGCGCCTCGTTCCAGAAGTGCTGCATGTTCACGGATTTGAAGTTTGCGAACACCTCGTAGCCGGAGTGATGCTGTGCCTTCACCGAGTCCACAACCAGTGGTGGTGGTGGTGGTGATGATGATAGTAGTGGGCAGTCCCCTTCATCTTCTCCACGAACCCGCGACAGCACCAGAGCCAGAGAGTGCGGGGCTACGGGACGGGACGTCTCCATTCCCGCGTCAGGCAAAGTTACCGGTGGCCCGCATGGGAATCAAAGAAAACTACTGTTTCCTCTCTGCAGGTGGACATATTAAAGAAATGGACTACAGAGTCAAATAAAAACTCGCCGCGCGCGTTCAGAGTTTGCAGCACAACGTTAGAAAAGTTAAACACAGGTGCTCCATGTAAAATCAGGTAAATAAGCAACCTGACCCGCAAAGCCGTCCGCGACAGCCAACTAACCCAATGTCAAAGAGTATTAGGGTCTATTTTCAGCGACAAAAGAGGCGAGGACTTGTGCTGCGTTCAAGGGCCACACGTAAACTCCAATATCACACTTTGGAAAACCATCAATGTGAGCCTTTTTTATTCGAAATTGTTTACCAATCTTTTGCTGATCTAATTGTGAACAAAACATCATTTAAAACACCGAAAGAAGTTCAGCAAAGATTGGGCTCAGTAACACACTAAAGTCACACAAAGAAGTGGCGAAACACCTGCAGATTCAGTGTGAAATCTACTTCAAGTGAAATCTGTTCTACTGCAAGCTCGCAGAGAACAGAGCCAGGTTTACATGTAAAGCATAATACAAATAATAATAAAACTTAATCAACACCATTAAATACAATTTTCAAAAGGTATCTACCATGAAATCCTAGTATTTGTCAATTAAATCGACCCCACATTAATTAATGCAAGAATTCATGGCTTAATTCATAAAGCAACAGAAAACTTACTGTGCAGTTAATCTTTAAATCTGAGCATGTATGGCTGAAAATGCAAACACCAAAGCAACAATTGCATGTAGGAATGTGTATCCAGATTTGATCCCAATACCATATTCTTAACATTAACAAAAGGTGAACAAATTACAATTTGTTAAATCAACTTGTGATTAGTCATTGGTGTGTGTCCGTTTAAGTGTCAGCCATGAGCCTCTGTTTTCAGTACAGCCAACAGGTGTCTTGTGTGTGTGAGAGCTAGTTTAAGTGAAGTGCGTCTCTGCTGGCAGTGAAGGAATCTGCGGCCCAGTTTTATTTGGCCCAGGGCCTCAGGATCTGGTGGCCCAGTTCTTCTCACCTCGCAGCGCCAAATCTGGAGTAATCCTGGTTGTTTACACTCAACAGGGTACACAAGTAGACCATTTACTGTGTTTGTAGAGGTTAACTATCTTTGGGATCATGAACACTGGGCAGACTTGATGAGGAAATTGAGCACTTTAACTTTAGGAATACATCTGGATGGTAATGATTGTCAAACTGCAAGAGCAACAACTAAATCAGCAACACTGCCGTACAACAGAACAATGAAAAGTGGTTTTTATTTTTTAGAAAGAAACATTACACCAACCTCACAGTATCACTGGGTATAAAATAGTGACATAAAAAAAAGCCCAAAGTGATGCTCAAGCAAAGTTGTGTTGATATGACATAAAACCTGGATTGTCAATTAAGTATTTTAACAGCAAAAATGGATTTCAGCTAGTTTGCTGTAAATATTGGAATATCTACTCACAAATGACCAGCACCCGGATCAGTACACAATCAAATTGTGCTTTGTAATTATGGCTTTGTAAATGAAAAAGCATCTGGTTTTAACTTTAAAAACCACAAGAAATACAACAGCTATTGCCTAAGATGAAATGTAAACATGTGTTCAAGTATGGAAATGAGCAAATAAAAGTATCGTGCTGGCTCTTCTCATGCAAGCTATGAAGACTGACATTTAGAAAATGACATTAACAAATGAACTCTGAGCTTTAAGACCAACAGAACACAAGATCGATTCATGGGTGTTCCTGAATTTGCTACACAACATCCTTCAATTGTGTAGTGAATGAGAGAATGATTATTATTTTTGGTTCTGAACCGTCATGTTACTACACGGACTCAACAGTGAAAAAAAAGGTATGAAAGAAAAACCAGGCACAGAAATGACACATGATCCCTTCAAAATAGACAGTCTGGTTTAGAAACTTGAGTTAAAAACTGCTGACTCATAAAATGCTGATGCTGGAGGGAAGGAAGCCCATTTATGTTTTCATGATCAAACAAATATAAAAAAGTCCTATCAAACTGACTCTGAAAATATTTCCCTGAAATGTGTTTAGTATAAACAGAAGAGGCATTCACTGGTAGCAAACTGATCTCTGAATTACATTTAATCTTTTAGATTAATTACTTTTGTTACGTTATTTAATGCTTTTGTTTAGCATAGTTTTAAACAATTTTAGATTAAATGTTTAAAAGAGAATTCACAATTATTGTCCTGCTGGGATAAAAAAAAAAAAAAAAAAAATCCTCAATGCCTCATCTCAGAAATAAGCATTATAATGCCGAGCTTGTGAAATGTGACTTAACGTCACATCTTTTCTCCCAGAAATATTTGAGGTGAACTTTCATAAGAGATTCAGTCAGACAGTTTAAACTAAAAAGTAGTCACAAACAAACACACCACCTCATGCACAGACTCAAGCCTTCCTTCTGCTAATGAGAGACTGGAGTCGTCCTATGGAAAGACAACATCAGAGGGAGAAATACATCTCTTTGGTCAGCATCGACACAATGCATGGGATTTGTTTCCGAGCATTAAAGCCTGGTGAATTGGAAACAGACTCAAACTCTACCGCCACCTTGTGGTTCACTCGAATCATGATGTGCTGGAGCTCCAATTCTTTGCCATATTTGCTGATCATGTCACACAGCGACTGCATGAACCAGGACCCAGTCTGAGTGTTCCTCCATGAGTAGTAGCCTGCAGGCAGAATAAAGGGTCCATCAATTTAATAAAGTACAAAAAGGTGACAATTAGTCTGCAGAAAGGCCTCCGTTTGTGTGTATGAGTATTAACCTGGGGCTGTGGAGAAGGCATAGAAGAAGTCTGCTTCCACAGGGATCCTGGTAGTGCCATCATCTCCACTGTCGGCTTCAATGCCAGCGTCCAGATCGGTGCCTCTGCAGGCCTACACAAACAAAACCAGGTTAGGCGTTTTTAGCGAAGCCCATAATAAGCAAGTACAGGAGTAGACAAAACAAAACACACGAGACTAACTCTTACAATACCTGGATGAAGAAGAGTTTAGGCTTTCCCACCAAGGATTTGCAGCGATCACCGCGAAAAAGTGATGTCAGATACTTGAGCTCTACTGAGCCATCGGTACCAAAGAACACGCCCTCGTCGCCATGACTCAACAGAACACAGACAAACGAGGCGGAGCAGCTGTGATCTTCCTTTGAAACTAAGTAAAAAAAGAAATAGGATTTAATCTTTAATATGCAACGATATGAAAGACAGCAGCTATAGCATTGGGTGTACACTTTTTTTTTTTTTTTAAATCGTTTTCACAACAAACTTACCAGAAATCAAAACCTGTTTCATCTGCTCGACTGACTGGTCGTTGTAAACCTTCACCTTGTAACCCAACTTCCCAAATACTTTCATCGCGTTGGCTGCATCCACATCTGTACCGTTTCGCTGATTCATGCCTTTAAAAACAAAAGCAAAAGAGAATCTGGTTACTTGAACAAAAAAATGTTATAAAAAAAAAAAAAGGAACCAACATCTTCCTTCCTCTTAGATTTAACTGACAGACTGTAGACAGTTGAATGCAAAACACATCATTTATTTCCTATAATAAAAACAATTAAAAAGACCCTTCACTGCCACGGACAGGTGACAATTTTGGCCGATTAAACCTCTTCTCGTGACTGTGTGGAAGTGTTAAGATTCAGTTATGTGAAAAATGTCTTTATTAGTTTATATTCTTTAGGTACTCGAGGTATTTCGGTCTGGTGCGGCACAGAGCCACCGATTCTGGCCATTTTGTGAACAGACTTTTTTTTGGGGGGGTGGTGGGATTTTGGAGCGCACCCTCTCACTGACTTCTGGTTTCCTCACATGAGCGCCTCATGTCTTCAACCTAATCAGCCAGAAAAAGTGAGAACACCTGCACAGGTGTAAATAATAAGATGATTGCTGGCAGAATAGCATTCGCTGTCACACCGTCACGGATGACTGGGACATTTTAATTAACGTCATTAGTTACACCTGTTGTCCCAAAATGACGAGGCGTGAAAAAAGGCAGTTATTCAAGAGATATCCAAAATCTAAATTTTGTATAAATTAAGCATGAATTCAATATTTAAATACATTTTATTGGATTCTCTAACCATTGTACAACTTATGGATGCTATAAATACATCGTCCAACCCTCAACTCAGACCTTCTTTACCAGGTTAAGTTTGCGCTCTTTGATTGATCCAACTTTAACTTACGGACAAACATTTCTACATTGTTTAGCCCCCTGTCGGTCTGTAGCGCTTGTGTTCAGGTTTGAACACTTCTAGTTTGTTAGCGAAAGTAAATGTGGTCCATTGCTTTGTTTCCAAGAGTAGGGGTGTGAATCACACCTCGCCTGCTAGCGTTTACCCTCAGGCCTATTGGCTCTTGCGCAAGATGCTGTACTATTCTTGGAAACGTGCATGAGGAATTATAGAAAGCACATATTTACCACAACCGTTCTTGGTCGAGCAGGCTCAAGCACTGCTGATTTTTCACCCCACTCATATGATGTACTTGCTCTTGGAACATTGTTGACCAAGTCATGTGTACTCAGTTAGTCCCGCTCAACGGGTTTGTCACACACAAGTCTGGTGGCAAAAATCAAGACACTCATACGATAACTGTGACGCACAGCAGACTTACTGAGATCCAAGGTCTTCTCAGACAGATAGAGGCCCTTTCAATAATGACATGTACCAGATTGTCATGCTTAATGTGCACAATAAATTGCAGGAAAGGACCAAGGTCAACTCAGGTTTTCACACAGTATCTCCAACTATTGTATACATCAGGTCTTATGTCAAAAAAAGTAGTAACATTCCCTTATAGATCCTTAAAGGGCAGACATGGTGATGCTTAAGAACACATGCCAATTCTGCAATGGCTGTCTTACTGTATTCTGCCACAACACCTAAGTGACTAGATCCATCAAGCTTGAAAGAGGAACTCATTAAACCATGGGTTTCCATGTGATGCATGTCACATTATGTGGATTCCAGAACTTCCTGAACAACCTCTCAGTCAGTTAGCTGCACTGACAGTTATTGAATGCAACGATGCATATGCAGTACAGCTGCTTGCTTGGTCTCACGTTAACTAAAGACAATGCAAGGACACAGTGCTAACCATCTAATTAACTGGCAAAGGATGCAGTTACATGGGATCCACAGCAACAAGAGAACATTGGGTCCCCGAGCACACTAGTGATCTCACGAAGGTGTGGATGATTGAGTTGCTTTAGATGTCAGTCTCTGCATAAAGAACTTTCATGGAGCTCACACAACTTCAGGCCACACGTCAGCAGTCCTGCTGTAAACAACAGTTGCAACCAAACGGCTAAGATGCATTTTGGACAGTAAACTTCTACAAATAATGAAAGATCTACCTCCCAAACACAAACTTGTCGGCAACCAGAAGAAAGGTGAGCCCCACTGCCCAGAGACATCACAGCGGAGTTAAAGCCTAATCCAGCATGTGTTGATCAACCATCTCATGGAAGTGGAAATCCTCACAGCACAATTAAATGCGGCATACTAGGAAGGAGCCTCTTCTCCGGGGACATTCTCGCACCAAAAGGAATCTACCTGAACTGAGGCTCCAAGAAGGAGATGCTTTTGTACACCTATACTCTCAACTGGACAGGGACACCACAGACACCTCTACAGCCAGCTGATCTCTTACTCCTCATGAACTATTTAATAGTGAACATTTGAGGCATCCGACCCATTAACCTTGGATCTCACCTGTTGCTTTAGTCTCTAGATTAACGGAGCACATTCTTAAAATTCCAGTGTGGCTTTTTCTGTGGCGTCAGTGTGGAAAATAAACCTTAAGCCCAACAAGGGAGAATGAACATATCACAAAGGGAAACTAACTCATTTTGTTTGTCTTGTGAAAAAAACCCTAAGGGTATTTACTATTTAAACTAATGTACAATGAAAGCAAGTCAATATTCACTGTTGAGTTTATGTTACCACCAGATGCTTCCGTTTAACTTATTATTGACTAATAATTTCATGTTCAAGAGTTTCAGCACTCAGTAAAAAACAGACAGTCTGCGTCAAATATACTAGTTTACAGTGGTGGTGTGTATTCACAGCAGTTTCATCAGATACACACCTGTTCTTCTGTCAAAGTTCTTGTTGTTGATGATGATGCACTGGCCGATGATGGGGAACTTCAGACTGTATCTGAAGCTGTGGGCGTTGGGATTTGCATCCACGTCCACGCAGGCAGAAGCAGACAAAGACGACTCTGACCTGCGGGGGACACCGAGACCACAACACTAGTATAGTTATATAAATACTGTAACTGGAAGATAACCACACCTTTACGTAATGCTCGACAAAGAGAGGGTTTAATGAGGGTCACGGGTCGCGTTAGTGCTCCATACACCACGAGTGTTTTAAAGACTAAACAGAAACGTTACAGACTTACAAACAGACAATGTAATGTAATAATTAGCGGGCGGGTTAATATTCTGTTTACAGGGCAGACGGTCGTCTCCAATGAAGAGCAGCATGCTCATCTCTGCACGGCCACAATGAGCTGCTGGTAAAAATCGCTAACTAGCCATCAGATGAATACACAAACCGCCACTCACTGTTGTTCATTGTCACTCTTTGCGTCTGTGCAGTCTCCTCCGGGTCCGTTTACCGACATATTGTCCGTTATTTATTAATTATCCTCGCGGTGAAGTAACACACCCTGTGTGACGAGCAGTGCTAGGTGCTAACGCGAGAGACTGGCTAGCTGCTGCTGCTACGCCCGGCTGGTAAACAAAGATACTGATGTCATGCGCAGCGGCGGAGATGCACTCGATTTAAACCCCAACGTCCTCTGCGTGACGGAGGGGGGCGGAGCTAGGTTCTTTAGAAACTATGGGTTCAGAGGAAAGGAAACTGAACACTTTTTTTTATTGATTTGTATATGGTGTATTGTGAATACTGCTCTGGTACTGACGTTTTGTTTTTATTGGCTTAAAAAAAAAGTCAAATTGAAATATAATATATCCCCAAATACTGGACTTAGCCTGTAAAATACCCACCGTGTCAAAGTTTCAATTTCACATTGTAAATTTTCCCTGGTTGCTAAAGCCCCCAAATTCCCAGTAAAAAGTTTTTGGTTTTCTTTATAAGTGTATATTTCAAACTCAATTGGTATTTCCTCTCATAAATATGCCACTGGAGTCACATAATGTAATCACAAGCCTCAAGCTGACAATCACATAAAGTATAGATGAATCAATCAGATGCTGTTTATACTGTTTTGGTAATTAAGAATTTGGCAGCAATTTCATAGTTTGGCTCTCTCACAAAATCCCCCAGCAATTGGGTGTTTTCAATACTTTCACACTATTCACAGTATTTATTCATATACTTAGATCTATAATAATAATAATTAAACATGGAAATCTCACTTTTTACAATATGGGACCTATAACTTTCTTATTTTTTTTCTAATTTATGATCAGTTTATAAAATATAATACAAGTTTACTAAGCGATTAAGAATAAAGAATAAAATGTTCAAAACTATCTTTATGTCAACAAGCTAAAGTATTGGTGATGACACGTACTGTAAATACAGTAAAATACTCTAAAAGTGGCTATTTCACATGAATCATTTCACTTTTGATACTTAAGATTACCGGAAAATCAAAAACACCAATATGCACTTCATATCCATTCAGACTTTAATATTGCCAATCCCTAAAGACAATTTTGCTAAAAAAAAAAAAAACTGCATTAAAGGACACAAAAGGTTAAAAGTACTCTCAGTAGAACAGTGAGTCAATACATATGTATATTTCAACTAATGTATGTTTGCAATTACTTAACATGGTTCAGGAAAAGTTTTCAGAACAAACTCAACACTTCAGTAGCCAACATCAAAAGTTGACAAATTGTCAAATCAAGAAGGGTACGATACATATGAACTGTACGTTAGTGCAGGAACACCTTGAGTCAACTTTGGAGAATTGTGGGAAGTTGTGGCATTGTGACCATCTCCCCACCTTGCATGGTGAAAACAAACTCAAAGGGTAGAAACTTCAAAAATTAGGAGCTATGGCTAAAAATCTAGATTATACAAATATTGAGAGAAAGAACAGATGGAAACCTGTCGAATCTGAAATTTAAGAGACAAAGAAGCTGTACATTCCTCTTCATCGTGTGCAACGAAACAGTAAATCAAACGAAGGGAAGGTTCAGACCCAAACAAATTAATATCATTTAAATAAAGCTAACCTAGCTGGTAGAGGGCGACTCATGTAACATCCAGTACTGAGCAAACAACGATGAACAAAGCAACAAAAAATAAAGCAAAAGTGCATCACCGCCATTAGATTCTGTATCAATATTACAGGTTAATATCACAATTACTTTACTATTTACAGAAATATAACAACATTATGTTTTGTGATCTTCATTTTCAGTGTTTTAAGTACACTTGAATATAAATTGAAATTGAGATTTTTCATCAACCACACAGTCCTTCCATTCATATGACAAACAACAACACAGAAAAATACAAAGACAGATTTCAGTTTTAGCAATCTCGCTTCACACATTTCATTTTGTGCCACATGTATCTGCACGCACTGAGGCACTCTTATTGCTGTCTGTTAAAAATCTACACTTGAATAACACGACGACTAAAATATCCTACATCAAGATTAAAGCTATTATCGATACGTTTAAGGGAAACCAGAAAGACAAAAAAACTTGCCTCACATTTCCCTTCAATTCACTGAGCATCAAGCCAGTAAAATCAGCACACGGCTCAGCTTTTGACGCTCAACATTTACCTAGAGAGCACAATTTAAATGATGGATTAAAGTATTAGTGAGGGCACAAACTTTAGGTGCGGCAATACAAGTCTGAAAATAGTGTACTTGGGTGGAGAATCAAAACAGATTTTAATTTTAAACACAATGATTAGTTAATCTTACGAGGCTCTTACTCTCAATAATCTTGTCAACAGTGACTTAACATCCTGTTTTAGCTTGAGCAACCACCGTTACAAAGTAAAAAGATGGCAGCTGGCTATCCAATAGGTCAGAGGGAATGCAACCTTGCCTCGTACTTTTAAAACAGATGTTTTCACTGGCTGTTGAAGTTCTACAGGACAGAATTATAGGATTTTCTGTTGTTAAAATCAAAAATGAATACTTTTGTTGGAATTTAGAATGTCATTTAGTGACTGTACATGTCATTTACTAACTAAAATGTGGATTCAGTCTTAAGTAACTCTTTAAAATAAATTGTTGAAGGACAAAATACAAGAAAAAAAAATTATGCCATTGGTAATTTTTTTACTTCATATTTTCATTGGTACACATTTTTTTATACCACTTTAATTCATATAGTAATCAAAATGGTATCATATAAAATAAACATATATTGTATTCAACTTAATGTGCTAAATAGAAAATTTAAATTATTCTTCAATTAAAAAAAAAAAAGTGACAATTTATTCTTATATAATGGAAAGTAAGGTTAAAAAAAAACTGCGTATATATGTAATGACTTTGTAGACCCACAAATATTTTTTAAACGGTCAAACCAAACTTGAAGTGGCTAAATATGGGGGGGTGGTATGATCATAAGGAACTACTTTCACATCTCTTCACAGCTACCATGTATTTTACAGGGGAATTGGGAGAAAGCCAGAAAAACAAAACCAAACACATTTTTGAATGTTGACTAGTTAATTACAAAAATTAAAAAAGGCTAATATGTAGATGTAGTATACCTTCGGCGTCGTTTCACTTCAGGTAAGTTAAGTGGCGCCGCAAATTACCATAAATTCAAAAAGGCAAACGTATCATGTCTTAGTGTTTGTGACACTTCTAATTTTAAACCAGTCCAGAGATAATTATTCAAATACAACATTAATTACTTCTTAAAGAAACAGCATTTATCTGTCTTGTCAGAACCACGAAACGCATGCACCAATGCATTTGATGCGATCTAAAACTGGTGTAGTGATTCTTTTTTTTAGGTTAAACTGACTCACTGCAGATCTGGAGAAGCTTCAATGAATTCATTGCAAAAGTAGTCATAATCGGGAGTGCACAACAAAAACAAACGCATAGATCACATGTTATGTAGTCGCTCACTCTCTCCAAGCACACCTTGTATATTTTAAGACGTCATCTGGATGAATTATGCTTTTGTTAATAGTGCTTTTAAAGAAAATGCATAATGACATTATTAGAATAACTTTCTGCCAAATGCAACTCAAAGGCTGTACCAAAGAACCCTGGACTGAGAACAAGCAGTGGACCAAGATAAACATCAGTATTTGAGAGGCAGTGAGAGGGTATTCTGAACACTAATGAGCTGCAATTTTACAACAATGCTACAATGTGCATCGTATCTGCGTTGAGGGTGAAGTCCAGATGCCCTTAACCCTGAGCAAATCACTGGGGAATCAAGTGGGGTGATCAGTTGAAGCTACAGACATTGAAGAAAGGTTGATGTCGGGCTTGAATCCCCGTTTCAGCTGATGTGAGGTTTGCACACCAACTGGGGAAGAGAGGCCGATTCATGCTGCGATCAGAAGATTTCAGGGCACATGTCCCAGCTGCCTTGATCCTTCGCCTCCCAGTAGCCGCCCTTGTAGACATGCAAGGTCTCTCCGGATACGGGGTCGTCCAACTTCTCAAACCACATCGCTTGGTAGTTGTCTGGATGGGTGCCTAAAAGGAAAAGAGACAATGTTTCACGAAGAAGAAGAAGCTTCAGCTGGACCTGAGGTGAGGGTTTAGAAGCCACTGAGCCATGATGACACGCCATGCTTAAATTCAACCGATATGCCTTCGGATGGTTGATCAAAACAAAAAAACAAAAAGATGACAAATTATAGATGAGTACTCGAAAGCACTAATTTGCGCCTCTGCTACATATGGAGAGAATCAAGATCACAACGAATGCCCCGGACCACAGAAAACTGAGCAATGACAGACAAAATGCTACTCTAAGATATTCAAGTACTAGGTTTGTGCCGATTATACAAGGAGCTACAAGGTTCCCTAAAGACTACCAACACAAATCTAAATCAAATTCAAACGGGATAATTGAGACTAATGCTGATGTTACTTGCTTTTGATTTGAGCTCCATAAGGACCTTCATTGCCTTCCACTAAGATAGACCAAGTTGGACGTAAAGGGGAAATGGTTAACAGAAGGCTCGGTAATCTAGATCAAATTAAATAGCTAGGAAATGTGAGATAGTTGCACAGTATATGTTATGTCGTGGTCAGAATACTTGCTTAGATATGGGGAGAGTGATGGTCCATAAGGGGCTGCAAATAGAAGAATTAAAGATGAATCTTTGAGAGTTTAGACATAAAAGGTTGGGTATGATCTGAAGATGACCGACACAAATGACCGACACAAAGAGAGACAGCGAATTAAATGAAAGAGGCTACTTGCATGCAACAGGTGTATGGGGATGAGAGTCCTCGGTGTCAGCTTTACACCAGCATAAAGAAAAAGGATGTGAATCTACAACTTAAACCGCATCCAAAATCCACATAAAATGGTGTTTGTTAATTATAGAGGTGCTGTGTGTAGCGTTTAAGCAAAATACCATGACAGCTAAAACTACTTATTGTCAAAGAAACAAAGCATAGTTCAGACAATTTTTAACCCAACTAATAACTCACTTCCTGTTACAAAGAAATTTGTATTTGTATCCATAAAACAGGGGTCTTCCAATTGTATTTGAATTGGTGGGATTGTAAAGGCTGATACAAGCTACAAATCTTCTCAGACTGGTCTCAGTTGTTAAGTTAAGATGAATGGTTAAAAACGTAGTGATGTCAAATTGGTATCGAGTCTGTTGACTTCTCACTTGTAGCTCTGTCCGCCATGAAAAAAATGAGGGAATCTTAATTAAGTGTCTTTTTTCCCCAAATGGAATATGACGAGACGTTATTCCTCCACAAGTATGAACACTGGTTTGAGTAACTGGAAAGACATCAGTATTGAGAAACAAGCCGATCAACCACCCATGGTTATATATAGACATTTCTTACTCACTGCTCTCTTAAAGGGATAGCTTGGGTGTTCTTAAGTGGGGTTGAATGAGGATATCCATAGTCAGTGGATGGCTATCAGCATGCTACAGAGTGCCAGCATGGGAACAAAGTAATGTACAGCTGTGAACGCGTAGTTTCAGCCAACTAAAAAAAGAAATGTATCTAGAATCAGTGTACACTATATTTAGAATGTTTTTCGAAGGGAAACTGAACTGAAACTTGTCTACTGCTGTTGTCCGTCCGGTCATATCTTTGAAGACAGCATAAATATGTTTTAATTTCAGTTCAGTTTCTTGTCTGTAAGGAATGTTTGACGACAAGAGAAAGCAGTGAACACCTTTCTTTTAGGTGGCTAATATCAGTTTTGCTGCTGGCCCCATCCTCAGCAGTACATCACTTTGCCCCCGTGCTGGTACTCCTATCTGCCTCGACCGAGTACTTCATGCAACCCCACTTCAAAAACACCCAAACCATCTCTCAAGATGCTACACAAAGCACCTTAAAAGTACATATTATGTTTAGCTATGAAGTGATACTTGCTTTCATCCAAAACCTCATTTGCTTCTGTGCCAGTCTCCACTGCATCAGCTAAATGGAACAGAAATGGATGAAGGGACGGTAAAAGTATTTGAAAGATGATGTAGAAGACATTAAGCACCTTCCTGTTACATACGCAAACATCTCGTATATGTGTTGCTTTGCATCTAGAGCTAATATATTTATATATATGTAGCGTTGATCAAGGATGGGAAAAGACTAAGAGAAGAGTACTTGCTTTTCAAGGGTGAATCATTGATTGAATCCTCAGTGACAGCTTAAGGTTGAGACAAAGACAAGGTATTCCAAGACAGACAAAGTGGACAAAAGATGAATGGACAGAACAAACATTGGAAAAAAACACAAGACAAATAGATAAACTCCAAAACTATGCTTTTTTTTTTTTACCTTCCTCAGGTGAGCTGGCTGCTTTAACAGCCTCCCGCTCCCTTTCTCGGCGGACGGTGCGCTGTTTCTCTTCTAGCCTCTGTTTCTCCGCGTTCGCCTCATCCCAACGACCGTCCTCCATTAACCTCTGGTCAGGGCGCCGTCGACAGTCTGTCGGCGCCACTCCCTCTTCAGCCTCATTGAGCGTCAAGGCCAGTGAGGAGAAGAAGTACATGTTCTCTGCTCCCTCTCTGTAAAGTCATCAGCATGAAAGAGGAGAGGCACAACAATGTATAAGCGCCATCAGTCCACAAGCACTTTCAACTTCCTCAATACTCGTACAACTCACGGTAAGGGGTTCTTTCTCCAGATTTCTTTGGCTTTGAGGGTCTGATAGACTGTCCTCTGTTTGCCTTCGGTGCCATTCTCGCCTTTACTGCTCTGCATTATTCTGGAAAACTCCATCTTTTCATCCCAGGTTCCTGATAGCACGTAATGGGCCTTCCCATCCTTATCAGTCACGACTCCCGTTACCTGAGACACAAACACGGATTACATTTAAGAATGTAATCACAAAGCAAACAGGAGGCCGTAAAGAGATTCACATTCAACACAATGATATACTCTGCCATTCATTCTACTTTCAAAGTTTATGATGTTCAGATTTTTTTAAATGATCAAAAATGTGTTAATTAGTTTAAATGTGTATCTATCTATCACATCTAACACTATAGGAAGTTTAGTGTGCTAGACTACATTACATTGAGAGGCCTTTCAAATGTTTGTCCTTCCCATTTTCATTCAAGGGAGGGCAGGATATTAGAAACACCTCTCATTATAATGCAGTCCACGCCATCACCAACTATGATCTCAATGCTGAAATAGTATCTAATCAACACCCTGAGACTGTGTCAAAATACTAAATATTAAAAATAGACGTTTGTATTTGGTTGTATTACACCTCATTAAGTGAATAGTGAGTTAATTTACTCAAACAAACACATCTTTATCTGTTACTTGTAAAGTTATTGTAACATCTTTTAGACCGCTGGAAATCACAGATCACCGCTAAAAATCTAATCAGCTGTTCTTTAGCCCAAGGCCTTTCTAGTCACGTCATTTCCCAGAGTTACATCAGCTTTCTTTTATAAATATCCTGCTCATTGGAAGACAATTAAACTGATAAAAATCAACATTTCTGGGGAAAAAGCTCAATCTTAATTATTACAGTTTCTTAAAACTAGACTGTATATTAGACATATTCCTGTGAAAAAGCATTAAAAAAAAAGAAGCTCACTTTTCTTGGTACATCTCTGGAGAAGTAACTGTAGGGAGCAAACTTGAGGTGGCAGCGATCTCCTGTCTTGTGGTTCACCACATCTATCTCTCCTGACTAGAAGGGGACAAAGGAAAGAGACAAATGTTTTGCTCTTAAAAGACTTAAAGGATACACCTGGCAGAATTGTAAGCAAAATATTCAATCAAGACACAATGTAGTTAGTAAGTTGTATTAAGGTTTAAATGTACCTGGTCAATCCATAACTTTCCAACAATGATGTTGTGTACAGTTGTAGTCACTTTCTTCCAGGAGTAGTGATTGTTGCTCTTGTCAAATAAACACTGGATAGAACCTGAGGATAGAGAGGGAATAATCTTAGACCCTGCGCACCCAAAATATAAATGTCATATTTGGTCTTCACACACTCACCCAAAGGCATGATGGAGAGATATTTCCCTCTAAACTTGCTGGCCAGGGTAATTTCTTGTCTGAGGGTCCAGCCCTTTTCAGAGCTAGCATGGTGAGCTGCAGCAGGTGGGTGGTGACTCACCTGAGTGGAGGGATTGCAAAAGTCATGTTTTGACCATAACAATTATTAGATGTTTTAAGATTATTTAAGCGATTAAACATCTTTGCATGAACATCCTCAACGTACCTGTTCACAGAGGGAGCGGTAGCCACAATCTTTTAGCCGATCAAGCTCAAAGGTTTCTGCCAGCAGAGGATTGAAGGGTTTCCCTGTGCGGTGGACAGTGGTGGAGTAGGAGGAGACTGTGAAAGCGGCTACATAGCACATCTGCTCCAGAGAGCTCTGACATTTAGAAGCCTTATCCAGCAGCTCGTAGTACTCCAGGTCTTCAGATAGACGTTGCAGCATTGAGAGGGGCTCATTAAAATTCACCTAGTAGGTACATAGTCATAGAGAGAAAACGTCTGATTACTTCCGAGTGCTCACACAAGCAAAGGCCACTTAGATACCAACATAGGTACATGTTTCTTACAGGCATTGGTATCTTTGAGAGCTCCTTTCCAATACAATTCTTCATGATGCTCCACAGATTGAGGTAATAGTTGGGCTTGTCAGGGATACGAGTCCTTCTTTGTCTAACAGGTTCGAGCTCAAGGGGCTGTGGCGACTCTGGGTTGGATGCCAAAGACAGTTCATCAAACTGGAAGAAGAGAAGAAAAATAGCTTTCCGGGTCAAGTGAGTGTGGCGCGTTGACAGCAGAGAAGAGAAATTAATACTTAAACAAACTTAACACACATTTACGGATTGATCTTCCATTCCGGTTTCACTGCTGAGCCCACTAACGTTGCTGCCAGATCTTCTGGTGGACAGAGAAGCAACATTTAAAACAAAGCAGTAGTAATGAGGCAAACTAATAATCATGACAACAAAAACAAGGTTGATATGAGGAAAAGGAATCTGTGACATTTGTAAAAGACAGACAGTTAATAACCTGTGATACTTGGGGTCAGCAGGGACAGTGATAAACTCTGCTGGGTCTTCCATCGCATCAAAGAACTCATTATCATCATCCTCGTCACTGGCATCCCCTTTTTTGTCTGGTGAAGACAGACGGTGGAGGAATAAATGACTGAATGGCGCAGCTACATAGCACAGCGGGCACACTTTGAGTAACATTCAGAAGTGCCGTCGGGGATGAGAACCTTACCTTTGTTAGCCATGGCGGGATTGCTGAATGAAGGGGGGAGAACTGTAGCTCCTCTGAAAGCTCTTTCCAAGTGATTGTGCTGTTTGGCCAGCTGCTCCAGAGTCTCCTCCAGCCGGATCCTTTGGTCTCGCTCAACCTGTAAGGCCTTCTGCCAGCGCTTACCGTGGTTCTGGGCCAGGGAGAGGAAGTCTCTACATGCCTTGGGGAACATGCGAAAACAAGAGTAACGTGACTCAACAAAGGAATCAAAAACATGTTTGTCAGCAAATGAAAACTTGGCTGACTTACATTAATCATGGCATTAGAGGTGATTCTGAACAGTGTGGATCTCTCTGTAACTTGTCTCATCTTTTCCCCCATGTCTGCTCCGACACGAATCCCCTCCAGTTCTGACAACGACCTGTGTGTGGAATCAAGGAATGATTAAAAGTAAATATGCAAACTAAATAAAGATAATATAGTTTCTTCTAAAGTAATAAAACTGCCCAGTGTGATAATCAATACCTTTGGAGTGCAGACCCATGCTTGACAATGAGATCATTGCAGGTGTTGAGGTCTTCCACCTTGCTGCCGAGTGTGCGGAGTGTGGACTGGATTTCTAAGTTACGGCAGCCTCCCCCTCCCCCTTGTCCTGAGGTGGGGGGCACTGTAGGACAGTCGTCACCCGAGTCATCTGAGGGAGAGAATGGGTAAGAGAATATGACCAAAACCGAACAAATACAAGAAGAAAATGTTTCACAAACACAGATTTTAAAAAAGGTGCTGTTGTACAAGCCGATCAGACTTTTCTACGCATTTTCATAATCTGGCGGCTGCATTCTCCAATATAGTTGTTTTCCCTCTCACCAGATTCAGCCTGCATGTGGACGGCCTTTGCCTTGGCGAGCTCCAGAGCAGTGATCCATCGCTGCCGCTCTACTTCTGAGCTGGCCTTCAAGTGGTAGGTCTGCGCACCTCCATTGGAAATGACAAAATTGCACGAGTCCTCCACAGTAATATTGGCTGTGGCCAAGTTGATGGTGCCTCGGCATGTGTGACCCATCTCTGCCTGGGTCCTGCAGACAACACAAAGAAGGACAGTCAAAGAAAGATCCCCGATTTGTGAAGTAATGGTTTTATTTATTGCAAAGCAACTGCACGTGTTTGAAATTGTGAATACAGTATGAAATACAAGTACTACTTCGAATGCACTTCTCATTTAAAAGCTAAATTACCAGGCACTGGGTTACTGTCTAAGAAAATGATTAGGTAATTATAGTATAACCCTATATTAAACTCAACACACACCATTTGTGTTTCACGCCAGCTCCCTTTGGTACCACCATATAATTTTACAACTTCAGTCATATACATGGAACTTACCTGTAGTAAGACAAAAGTCCATTGCTCAGAACAAACCAGCGTCTCTGGTAACCTTTAATGTAGTTAGTCCATTTGAAAAGCCATCCCTTGTACGTGTCTCCAGGGGTTGGAGTCGGGGGCTTTGGCTCTGACATCACAACTGACTGTAGTTTCACTGGGTGAAGTTATGGCCTGTCGAGGAAGAAATAATCAAGATCTACATTGCTATTCATTCTCGGACTTTGCTACTATTCAGCCTGCTTAATGCACAATTGAAACATGCAATTAGGGCTATATGGAGAAAATATATGAATATTGTGATGATGTTGTAGGGTTGAATATTGATGATTTCACAAAATATTTACACAATGAGATTTTCTGTATAATTACTAACTGGGTAAAGAAAAATAATATCTGGTGAATTCAGAAAATCCCACCACTTCACCAAAAGCAGCCTTTGAAACCAAGAAAAGTCAACACATGCCATATTGTGAGAGTTACAAAAGCCCAAATCTAAGACCATATTGAGTCTCACATCACAATGCCGACATAACATCAATATGTTGCCCAGATCTACATGAAATGTATGCACAAACTAGTCTTACAGGTTCTAAAGACAACATCATCCCAGCGTGATTTGGCTTGTTAATGTAAACAATTTAAGATGAATTAGGCCACTGTGTCATCCTATTGTGACATACGCTTAATTAACTTATCATTAGCCATATAAGGAATACTTATGTTTTGATTTAGCGTTAACTTGTGAGAAATTAGCAAACAGCTAGGCTACTTATGTCTACTTAACCATGAATTAAATGCCAGCCTGCTGCTTAAAGTGTCCGAATATGCAATTTGTAAAGAAGAAACATGAAATGGACACACTGAATACTAACCTTCCAAATGGTGTCTGCAAATAGGTCCACCTTTGACAACGTTATTAAAAGTTACAAGAGCTACAGCGCTAAAACCATTAAATCACTCAGAAATATGACGGTTTCTATAATTTCGCTTGGACTCAACGTTATCATGGAATCTGCAAATATCCGATACTTCATAACCGCTACTACATAACGACAAAAAGGTTCAGTGTCGACATGACTTCTGAATAATTTGTTGAGCTAACGTTTGAACGTTACTGCATCGACAGAGAGGAGGAAGAAGAAGAAGAAGAAGAAATAAAAAACGGCTTCGTACCGATAACAGTCACGTAAAACAAACTAGTTCCGAGCCAAGATGACGTAAGAGAGTCACGTAAACACCGCCGGGACACTGTGAGGTACTTCGAGGCACAAGAAGCCACTTCCAAGCATCAACGCTACTTAAAACAGTGTCGGTCACTAAGCTCGCAGCTAGCTGCACAACAGGAAGCTGTCAAAACAGCCGGACACGTCCCACATTCACGGTGCTAACAATCATTTCAACTGTCGCCGCATTTCTTTATCTTTGCGACAGTACGACATGATTAAATCCTCATGGCCCTTACCGTGCAAGACTTCAGCTGTTAACGTCGCGCATGTCGTGTCGGGTGAAGCAATGTAAGCTCAGCAGTGTTAGCTTTGCTAACTACTTTCCTGGATCATGTAATAAGGACATAGGACAACAGCTACTTTGCTACAGGTTCTTCTTCTTCTTCCTCTATTTACGGCAGTTGGCAGCCAACACTTTCTATTACTGCCTCCCTCTGGTTATAACCTTTATTGATGTCCATATTTTTTTTAAGTGGCGTAAGTTGTCCAGTCAATATACTCTCATAAAACCAAAGTGTTTTTATGCCATTATATATATATATATATATATATATATATATATATATATATATATATATATATATATACACACACACACTTTTTCATGATGTTTTCCCATTATGAAAAGTGCTCTCTTATTATTGTTGCATCCCAGTACTGATGCCACGGTTGGTTTATTTTTCCCCTCTGAATTCTAAAGTCTTATACTAAATTAAACAACTTGTTTTTTTTAATCAAGTCTTTCCAAAATGTGTCTACTTTTACATCTTCTGAAGGTATGGGACCCACATGAATATATTTATCCCGTGACTAACTTTCATATTGTGATGAACCATTCATAAAGTAGATCCTGGTGATTACCGTCTATCCCGCTGTCTGCCCCTCTCTTTCCACCTAGTAAGTGTGAATCACAAATGTAGACCTCGTCACATACATTTGTGGATCCTTTGATTCATATGTACAAAAATGTTTAGAGTCCATGTACTTGCAGTCCCTAGCATTCACATATCAAATCTCTGGTTTTGTTTACTATGCTTTAAAGATCTTCAGCAGGTTCAGATCTACACATCAATGTTGGAACACCCAGTCAAGTCTGATAGGTCAAACCACAGTTAAATAATTTGGAAGGAACTGAACACCCTGCAAGATATTGACCTACACTGTCATGTGCATTTTAATAAAGCGTTGCAAGGCCATTATCTATTAAAAGTATAAAAATCGATTCTAGTTTTTAACTGTCTAAAAATAAATATTTGTGAAGTAGCAGTGGAAAATATTAATCCTGAGTTTTAAAAAGATGTTTTACACAATATGCAATTCCACAAAGCATTTTCATTGTGTTCATTTTTGCACTATTATATACTTTATACAAAACTGAATTAAATTGGCTATACATTTAGTATTTCAAATCAGTATTTCTTCTTTTTAAGTACCTACTTGTTCCATCCTACTGGACCTGCTCCTAACCTAAAAAAAAAAATCAAAATCATTTTCATGAAAAAAGTCATAAAACTAACCAAAGGTTAATATTCAAATATTTACATTTAGGTTCGGGAAAGTTACCGTGTGAGCTACTCTTCATCTTGTACATTAACAAAGAAAACAAAACATTGATCTAGTTTGTGTTCATTTTATTGGACAATTCTTTACTACAACAACAAAGCTTGTATGAAGTAGGCATTTACTTTAAAACATTGTGTGTGTGTGAGTGAGAGTGTGTGAGAGAGAATGTGTGTATGTGTGAGAATGTGTCAGTGTATGTTTGTGTTAAAGATAATTCACTCCTCCCCCAGACTTATTTGGTGATGGTATTTGCATTCATACTTTTCCCACCTCCACTAAGCACAATATATGGGGTTTTCTGAGATTTCTGCTTCTCTTGGAGCAAAGCCACCGTCCCCAGAGGAGTATCACTGCTGCTCATCTTCTTCAGCAGTGCCTCTTCCTCCAGCTTTTTCATCCTCCTCTCAGTCTTCATCTTTCCAGACCCTTTCCCGTGGAATCGATGTGAAAGCTGCCGGAAAGCTTCTTTTGGAGTGAGCCGTCGCCCAGATTCATCCACATACTCGATCTTGACCTCAGGCGTGTAGCCATCCTTGTCCTTGAAATCTTGAGTGAAGCCCCTGTATTCTTCTCTGCGACTGTACTTGTCATCAAAGCCCATCTTGTCCTCAATGCAGTAGTTGTCGTTGGGCAAGGCACCTTTTGTTGCTCTGACACGGGATATCTTCTGCATTTCAGTGTCCAATAGACCTTTGTTTTTGCACAACAGCAAGGCAGCAGCAAGACCGGACTTGACAATGGGCTCTTCATCCAAAATGGTGGCACAGGCTGTCGCAAAATCAGGCTGCTTCTGCTCTTCATCCAGGTTAACTGTGCTCCAGCCAACATTCTCATCCAATTCGGAGTCTGAATCTCCAGCATCGTCTTTCTCTTCTTTCTCTTCAAAGTCCATAATATCTTCTTGGTCCTCTCTGTTGCCAGACAGCCCATATGTTGGAATATCACCCAGGGTTCTGCAAAACTCTGAGGTGGCGTTGAAAACAATGTTGTTCTTCTGGTCAGGATCATTTTCATGGACGCCTTCATCAAGCGCTTTGATCTTCTCCGCCACCTTCTCCCCCGAGTCTTTGAGAAGCTGCTTTTGCTTCAGCTTCCTCTGCTTCTCCAGCTGTTTATGCAGTTCCTGCTCTGCCTCATCCTCCTCAAATGCAGTTGGCTCAGGAACAGTGAAGTCTTCGTCATCACTTATCTCCATTTCTGCCATCCTAACATCATCTGACAACTGGGGGATAATGCTGGGCTTTACAACGGTCTCCTCGATGACTTTCTCGACGACTTCCTCCAACTTTTTGCGGCCTCGGCCGCGTGTCCTAGAGCCAAAATCAGTGTTGCGTGTGTCATCGATGCAAAGCTCGTCTGCAGCCATCTGCTTCTCCTTCTTCCTGATTTTCCTCACGCGGGGTTTGGTCTTTTTAAAGCCCACCATTTCCTGAGATGTGTAATACTCCGAGGCAATAGAGAGAGCAGGCATGTCCAAGGACTGGGCCTGATTCCGCAGAGCCTCTCTCATGGCTTGAATCTCCCGTTCTCGCTCGCCGTCAGCAAAGCCCCCTGTGTTCAGCCGGAAACTTTTTTTCTTTTCACCCTCAATTTCCTCATCATACTTTGACAGTACAGCATGAGCCTTCATCGCAACCATGTCATCCACACTCTCATCTTCGTCATAGGGCTTGTATTCAGGCTTTTTCTTTTTTAACTCCACATTTTTTTCTGCATGTTCCTTGTCTACCAGTCCCACATTCACAAGCACATCTTCCTCCTCCTCAAGTACACCTTTGTCTTGTAGGGTCAGGATGACAGTCTGGCCCTCATTGAAGGAATCCACCTTGTGCTGCACTTTGAGTCCCTTTAGATCTTGAGCTGTGTACGACTCCTTTTTGCCTTGTGCAAACTCCTCCTCCACCAGACTGCTGACACCAAATTCCTCGTCCATCTCTTGCAGAAGTTTGGCTCTTTTCTCGGCCAGTTCTTTTTCTTTTGCCATATTTCTGCTTCTCTCAACCCAAGCAGCGGTGTCATCCAACCAGTCTTCCTCGGCTATGGCCTTGACTTTTCCCAGTTTCTTGTTCTGGATGCGTTTTTCTTTCATCGCTGCAAGCTTCTCCCTCATATCTTTCTGCTTTTTAATGAGAACAGGGTTGATGGTCTCCGCCACCATCGGATCTTCTTTAGTGCCGAGCTCCTTCTTGTTCTCACTTAACTCTAGAGGCTTCAGACCCAGCTTGGCTCTGAGCTTGTTTGTCTCCTCAATGCTGAGAGATGCGTCTCCGCTTGCAGACTGAGGCCCCACTTCTGCATTGCTTTCTTCATAGCCAATATCGACTTTCTCTTTCTTCACACGTGGCTCGGCGGCGCTCCTTTCACCTTTGCTGCGGTCCCGTCCGGTTCTTTCTCGGGACCTGGAGCGTTTTCGTTTGTCTTTATCCCGAGTTGCGTCCCGGTCCGAAGCATCTCTTTCTCGGTCCTTGTGGCGATGTTTCTTGTGTTCGCGACGGCGATCTTCAGGATCCTTGTCGCGACTCTTTTCCTTGTGTTTCTTGGACGACCCCATTATTTCCGTAGCAGGCTACAACAGTTGTGACTAAAAAAAAAAAAACACATACAGCTGTTATCAAATTGTTGTTAACAAGATGACGGGGATGAGACAAGCTTTGCGGACTAGCTTACATTAGCTTTGCAAGCTAAGTGGCTAACAGACGACACAATTTACGCAGAGCGACGACAAACTGGTTCCTCGCGTTCACAATCCGATGTTAACCGACGA
This sequence comes from Taurulus bubalis, assembly GCF_910589615.1. Classification (NCBI taxonomy): domain Eukaryota; kingdom Metazoa; phylum Chordata; class Actinopteri; order Perciformes; family Cottidae; genus Taurulus; species Taurulus bubalis. Next base: position 8,262,768 of record NC_136594.1, on the reverse strand, counting down.
CGAGTGCGGATGGGGAACATATACGTACCTTACGGTATTTGTTTTCTTCCCACCAGCTTAACCATCTAGGTCCACGGTCAGATATACAACTATCGACGTCGTCAGACGAACGCCGAGCGACAATATTACGGTTTCCGGTAGTGACGCGTTATTCAGTCGAATAGTAGCCAGGGTAACCGCTCGTGCATACTGCCCCCTGCTTAATGGGAGGGTTTATGACAGGCAAGTGATCACATCCATGAGTAGCTGCGTTTTGGGACCTATAAGACGTTATTATTTATCGAATGGCTTTTACCAGAATCAGAGAGATTTGGTAAAAATCCTCACCTGCAGTATATGAAGTGCTTACGCAAAGGGAACGTCATTTCCTTCTGCATGGTAATACCAACGTTCCCTGTCTTAAGCTAACTTAGCAAGTGCAGTTTTAAATAACATGGAAGCCAGTATTTAAACCTGATGCGTTCGTCTTCAGCTAACGTCAATGTTGGTTCGTCACGACAGTTTTCAAGCCCCAATACGGTGTGAATACCGACCTCATTCTGAGCCTGGAGCTCAGATTTAATGCCGAGACGCTTGTTTGCTTCAACTTTTATCGTGACATTTAAAGTTAGCAGCTGTTCGCGAGCTAGGTATTGTTAGCATTAGCGAGCTATCGTTACCTCAGCTTTGTGTGTGTGTATTTGCAACTTTCTCCGCGCGTTAGCACCTCGTCTTGTTGGTGGACAGAAACAAACGCGAAGAGCTGCGGTGTTTCTATTGATAGAGAATCGAAGCAACGTCAACCAGCGGGTTAGCTAGCTCGTGCAGAGCTGCGGAAGGGGGGCGGGGGGCTACTGCGTGTTGCCATGGCGATTGTAGGACAGAATTAGGTCAGAAATGTTAATCTAGTAAAGTTTCTACGCAACGTTAACACTCATGTGTTCTACGTTTTGTTTCCTCTCCCTGTTAAGCTAACATGAGCTCGTGCACCTTCGGGGAACAGTGGTAGAAAGCTCGCGCTAACTCGCGCATTGTGTTTTTTCCCGGGAATCCGAGCGGGCCACGCGCACAAATACCAACGCTCTAAAACCCACCAACGGCCGCTAACGGCAACGGAAGAGGTCACAAAACAACCAGTAGCCATGTCGTCGATGTACTGATGTTTTTTTTTTTTTACAAGCTAGTCGTGATCTGAGGGTTCACGGTTAGTTAAAGTTAACGGAATACAATGACGCATGTTGACGCTTTAATTTAATTGTTAGCCGTAATAGTTCATAAAAACCTGCGTTATTAACATTAGCATTATCAGGCGTATCAATATGTAACGTATGAACGTCAACCTCACGCTATTATTATTATTTATTATTATTTTTATTTTTTTTACTTTATGTCAACATTGTGTAACGTTTTTGTTGTTCTGCGGTCCGGTGATCAGTGTCTCCTTTATTGTGAATTCCAGCAAGCTGTTTCCTTGATTGCCGTATGTCCGTTTCGTCTCGTCTTTTTTATTGCAGGCTTGTATAACTTGTTGTTCTTTTATTATGACCAGAATGCATTTGTTTTAGTGAGTTCCAGTAAGCTGTAAGTGTGGGACATGGCAACCGGAGGCACTCCTTTTGATGACAGTGCAGAAGAGCTGCACAACTGGACTGTAACCAATGGCAGTCTGGAGGATCGACTCAACAACCTGGTGAGGACTCATCACAACCTTTTATAGAAGACGATTGACTGGCTGTTTCATTTTCACATCATGTTACACTGCAGTGGTTTTCTCAACACTTTTTGTGTTTGTTATCCAGCCAAATACAAACTGGAATCAAACTCTAAAATACAATTTGCTCTGTTATGTTTATCTTACTGTCTTGTCAGGGTTTGTTGATGCCACAGTGCGTCTGATATGTATCTTATAGACGATATGCATCAGTTCTGATTAAAGTAAACATGTATAATCGTTATTTAAAATGTATTTGCTGTTCATCAGGACTGGGGGGTTCAGCAGAAGAAAGCCAACCGATCTTCAGAGAAGAACAAGAAGAAGCTGTCGGCTTCAGTTGTGGAGAGCCGTCTGACTAATGATATTTCGCCCGAGTCCACCCCCGGGGCCGGTCGCAGGAGAGCACGCACCCCTCATTCCTTTCCCCACATCAAATACACCACCCAGATGTCTGTCCCCGACCAGACCGAGCTGGACAAGCTGCGTCAGAGAATCAATTTCACAGACTTGGATGAGGTGAGAAGCTGCTGTGCCATCACCTTTCGGTTCAGTGGGGTCAATATGTTGTTGTTAATTCCCATCCCAGGCCCACAGGGTTAGATTATTTTTGGACATACGGTGGGTGGCATGTGTGACATACTGGTAGAGGCATAAATATGTGGGCAGTAGCTTAGTCTGTGGACATAGATATCACAATGAGCTGATGGGTTAATTTACAACAGCAACAGTTATCTGCTAGCATTAGCAATAACTGACAGTTACTGCAGTTGGCCCCACCTGTCAAGTTGCATGACTTACATGGTTTTGTTCACTAGTCCCATTTGCTGCCATTTTTAATATGACTGTAAAGCTGTTGGTTAGATGGGGAGTAACATGACGCTCAGTTTAACATTTTTACCTTGTGTTACCTGTAGTGTTGTAAGTATGAGATTCGAGGGATCACATTGTATGCAATATTTGACTTTTAAGGTACAATGTATTTTTTTTTCCGCCCACAACTTGTGATGTAGAACAACATCTTTATGGACAGGTCACTGTACTGATTTATGTCTTGGACCAGCACGGCACAAGCAAACGTGTGGCTTAATCTGCTGATTGGAGATGCTAATCGTATCTGGTCTCATGTTTGACTCATGCCTTTTGTGGAATCTCAAGAACATGGAATAAAAATCATACCGGTTATGTCATACAAATCAAACTCCTACAGTATATGATATTTGAAAAGACAATACCCAGAGGCTTGAGTGGTGATTTGTCTGACTTATATCTTCTTTTCTTACTCAGAGGAGCATCGGCAGTGACTCCCAGGGGCGTGCCACAGCTGCCAACAACCAGCGCCAGTTAGCTGGAGAGAACAAGAAACCCTACAACTTCCTACCTCTGCATGTAAACACTAACAGAAGCAAGGGACTGCTCCCTCCTTCCTCCTCTGCCCCAGCCACACCAGCTATCTCCAAGGAAACTAAGAAGCAGAGCCCCGGATTCAGGGATATGTTAAACTCTGTGGTTCCTACCAAGGATACTCCGAGGCCCAGCCGTGGTGGCACTGAGAGAGGATCGTTAGCGCACAGAGAATACAGCAGCAGAGGAGAACAGAGAATAGACAGCAGCCAGGTAACATTTTGTTTTGTTGTTGCCATGGTTTTGTACAGCTCTTACACTCGTCTAACTGCCACTTGATACCTGGTAGTCTGAGGAGTGAGTGGGATAACGAGGCGTTGGTCTCATAAACACACATGCACATACAATGTGATGCCAATCCATCAAGTAAATGCTGAGATATTTGACTGACTATGTGAAAAGTTTGACTTGCTGGTGGTGCTAGAGGAAAAGTTACATGATCACCAATGTTGTTAAGGATCCATCCTCTGGGTACCATGACTGTCTCTACAAAGTCTGAAGCTCTCTTCACCTTTAGTGCTACTCCAATGTTCTCTTCAGTTTCTGAAAAACTAAACCAAGGAGATGTGAGCATTTGAGCGGCTATAATTCATGTTTTTGTGGTAACAATGTATCTATTTACACTTAAAACACTGACAATGTGAAAGGGGTTGCTAGTAGTGATGAATCTACAAAGACTCATCACCTGATTCTGCTGCTCCCATTGTTTTATTGTCTTGTCCATAACTTTTGGTTCAAGTTGTGGTTCAATCTCAGACTGTTTTCAGTGAAACCGCTCTTCAGTACCTGTACACTACCTGCTTAGCACCAAACAGCAGACAGACACAGTTAGTGACTAGCTCGTGAGCAAAGTGGAGCATGTAACAGCTAAAGAGACAGATGTATTGCACAGGAGTTGTAGAAACCAAAAACGGTGCTCAACGAGAGACTGAGTATTACAGTTACATTCACCAGGTGGCCAGATGCACAACTCTTAATGAATGATAGTGTTGCTGCGTAACCATTGGTTGTGTGCAAAAGCAACTATTGTTAACAAGTTTGTTATATATAATTAATTATGTCAGCATTATGTTGCAAACTTCCGCTGCCCCCAAGTGGCCACAAAGATCAGGTATTGAAGGTCTAAGCGTACTAAACCTGGTTAGAAAGACATTATTTCACATTTAATGATATAAAAAGTCCCTTTTCACGTGTACACATGGCAGTGTCTTTGTATCTCTGCACCCCAGGCTACTCTGTGAAACCAGAACTAGGATGAAAGTGAGGGAGAGCTAGTGGAGCTAAAACTAGGCTGTATTTAGGGCAATTTATAAATAAGCCACCAGTGGTGCCCAGTGAGTTTTGTGCCCAACCCCCTACTGCCCTTATTTAGCCCAAGCTGAGGCGTAGTTGCAAATGCTCGCTCACCTTTTTCTTTTATGTCTTTCTCTGACTTCTTTCCATTTACTCTTCTGAAATCCAAACCCATACACCACCCTTCTCTCTCTCTGCGCGGTGTCAGGTGGTGAGCAAACTGGTACAGATCCGGGAGTACATCAGTAAGGCCAGCTCAATGCGGGACGACCTGGTGGAGAAGAATGATGTGCCGGCCAACGTGGAGCGTCTCTCCCACCTCATTGATCACCTCAAGGAGCAGGAGAGGTCTTATTTACGGTTCCTGCAGAAAATGCTGGTTAGTTTGTCGTCTGTTTCCTGTATATCTTTTTCAAAATTAATCTTGTTCTTTGCTTTTCTCATGCTGTCAGACAAGGGTAAATAAATAAATAAAAAATGTATGCTTGTTTGTTAGCTTTAATGTGGTGAAATGGAACCTGCTTGTGTCGTTATCGTGGCAGCTTGTCACTGATGTATTTTTATTGGCTGTCTTTCTCTGTGGCCAACTGTCAAGTCATGTCTCGTGAAGATAAAATTAGGACATTCAGTAGCATGCTACTTTATATTATAGGATGGCTTTGTTTTGATATTACTTTGAATTGACTGTAGAATTTCTTTGAACTATATTGTAGTATTAGTCAGAAACAATATTTTTTTGTTTGGCAGACTGTTAAATTCACTGCAGGTTTTTTGTGACCCATATTGCCACACATTTAATCAGCTTGAGCATGCAAGCATATGGCTTGTTGAGTTATTATTAATTACTAAGTAGTTTACTTTAACAATGCCAAACCATTGTTGGACAAAAGATTGTACTGCACTCTGTTGTTGTTATTCTTTTACTCTTCAGTGATTTGGAAGTTTACAATCTCTGTTGCTGTTCCTTCCACTATCTCTGTAGACGCGAGAGGATGACGAGGATGATGTGGGGACCCTGGACTCTGCAGTGGGCTCAGGTTCACTAGCTGATAGCACTTCTCTTAACATTGAGGTCCGTTCCTCAGATGCCTCAAATGCAACGGTGTGTACATTTGTGGACTGTTTCCCAAAATGGAAGCAGGTCTCTGTTGCATTAAACGTAGCCATTATAATTAATGCGAGCTAATTGTATTTTGCCGTTTAAATTCAGATATGAAAATGAGACACTGTTTTTGTTGTTTGGCGTTTTAGTCCAGTCAGTGTTTGTAAAGCTTTTGTGGATGTGAATTTTGCAGGGCGGTAGGCCAGAAACTGTGCGAGCTGACCAGAAAGAAGAGCTGGAGAATCTGCGTAAGCAGCACGAGCTGCTGAAGAAGATGCTGGAACAGCAGGAGCAGCTCCGGGCCCTTCAGGGCAGACAGGATGCACTAATGGCCATGCAGGACAGTGCAGAGCAAGCACTTGCTGTGATTGAAGACACTGGTTAGATACTCACTCACAGTCACAATCAAGTGCAGACCAATTATTTGTTGTGTGTTTCCAGAAAGAAAAAGTAGTGTATGTAGTACTTTTATTCCAGACAGAGATGCATCAATGACAACTCAGTTGGAAACATTTTAATCAAAATATAATTGCAGGAAGTCATTATTTTTTTGAAAGGTTTATTGATGGATATATTTTTTTTAATTAAAAATATGTGAACAGTATCTGTCACTTGAAGTCACATTTAATGATGAAATAAACAAACAAATATTTTCCAACGTTGAATTAATTTGACATTTTGTTGTCATTAGTTGTCACAGAAACTACCGGCAGCGTTTCAGGTTTGAGCATCACTTCAGAGCTGAATGACGAGTTGAACGATTTGATCCAGCGGTTCCACAACCAGCTACACGATTCTCAGGTACAGTAGACCTTAAATAATAGCAATATGTAATTTAGAAATGTCGTTTGACTTGTATACTGCATAAAAAAATAAATAAAAAAAGGATTATTAATAATGGCGACAACCGTCTATTAATGTCAGTATGTGGAGATAATTATTTTATGACATTTGTTGGACATAATCTGTAATGTTGTCACGTCAACCCCAAGTCTACTTCTCTTTTGACAAGCCATGTCAACTTTGTACAATTGTTATTTTATCAAGAAATTAGTTTTTTAGTGTTTGCTAACACGTTTATTGTTCAAATGTTCTGCCTTGTAGACTAAAGCAGTGCCAGACAACCGTCGCCAGGCAGAGAGTCTTTCCCTCTCTAGAGAAGTGGGCTGGTCTAGGACTCCCCATGCTGTTGGTCCACCTCAACACAGGCCTCTCCTCCACTCTGCATCTGGTCCCCACACTGGTCTAGACACGGGGGCAACAGCTGCCAGTGCCAAACTCACTAAGCTCCAAGAGCTGCAAGACAAAAAGCAAACCATGGACAAGATCCTGCGAGAGCTGCATTCTCTCCGAGACCAGACACTTAACAACAACTCATGTGAGAGTATTTCTGAAGCCTTTTTGTTGCAGTAATTCTGTGGCTTTTCCCCCACTATAACGTGTAGATGGACTGTATGTGGTTCCCCTCAGGTCGTGGTTTGTCAACACGGTTGAGTATGAGAGGGCCTTCAGAATGTCCATCTGCTCTCTGCTCAAATGGGGCCTCAGCTTCCACTCCCTTTCATCCTTCACGTGCACAACACCAGGACAGCTCCAATTCCACAGACAAGCTCAGGTACGCACAACAGCACAAGCCGCTGAATAGGCAGGTCAGATATCAGTACCAGGGTGTTGTATAGAGTGGGGATGGTGTCGCGAAACCTCTCAACAGCCACACAACCTACTGCCTGTCGTCCTGCTCACAAGTTTCAGCCTTTGCTAAAGTGGTCTTGAACAAGAACCTCAGCCCCCACCCTTTTTTATAGGGGTGCTGTTCTGTGGGTGTCTCTGTACTTGGAAATTGAATCATTGGTGGAGTTGTGAAGACATTGTTTTGGCATGTCACATAACCGTTTTAATTATTTAGCCTAGTATACGTTTACATTTCATTCACACATTGGTTGTTCTTTTCTACTCCCTACAGGAAGCTAAAGGAGGTCCACAAACGTTTGAATGAGCTGCGGGAATTGGTTCAGTACTACGAGCAGACATCTGATATGATGGTGGATGCGGTCAATGAGAATGTGAAAGAGGAGGATGACGAGGAAGAGGAGGAGGAGGAGGAGGAAGAAGATGAGACGGAGGACGGTTCTATGTTTGAGGCCATGTTTGACTCTGAAATGGAGAACCACCAGCCTATAACAAACATCAGGTATGTTTGTTTAAAGACTCACCATCCTCTGCATGTTCATTGTTCATCTATCCCTTGTTATATGCCAAATACCTGTTTAAAAAAAAAAAATTGATTCAGGGATTTTGATGTAAATAATACCAGTTTTTTTATCTTCTGTAAAACTCTTGATAATGTTTAATAGATAACATAATTACTACATTTGTTGATAATGAAAAAATAGTCAGTTGTATCCCTACATTATTCACAGGTTCACCTGTGTTGAAATATTTACATTATAATTAAACGGAGCCAATGTGAGGATTGGTGGTTGTTGGGCTCAAGTTAAAGTGCGATGAGCAATTAGGTTACAGTGTGTGCAATTCTACAACTGGCATTGTGATGCACCTATAACAGCCACTTATGTCTTTAGAAACCCGCAGCAGCGCAGCGGGAACTGGACGGACTTGAACAGCCTGACCAACAGGCGCAGTGTCAGGAGCAGCGCCACGAACAACCGTGAAGGAAGACTCAACACTGAGTGTGAGATCAACAACCGGTCTGCAGCCAACCTCCGCAGCCTCAACATCCCCTCAGCAATAGGTACACTCATGCACATGCGTACACAGATCCATGTTACAGCTGATGGTAATCTTTCTTTTCGGTATTCTTTTTTTTTTAATAAACTTGCTTTTCAAACCCTGGCAAGATTATAACTAATTAAAACAACCTTCATCCAAATTACCTGCATGAATTTTGGACACCTGAAATAATATTCAAAACAAAATATTCACATACATTTGTTGGGTAATGGCTTTTCTGTAAGAGTGCTGTGGTTTCAGGAGCTTTTTATTGAAGTTCTGTGTTAATGCAAAGCTTGAAGAGGGAAAGACACCCACTTTTAAATGACATAATTTTTACAAACTAATTTGTTTGACTTTATCTTTGCTCTCATTTAGAGTGCCAGTACAATAGGGACACTCCCTATAATCAGGTGAAGGATGAGGATGAAGACCTAGATAATGATGAAGGAGCACAGGCTGTGGCTGCAGACAGTGACGCATCGGGATCCAGTCGCAGAAGCAGTCTGGGAAACAATGGCGGTTTTGCCCAGAAGGTTCATCGGCACACGGCGAAGCAGAAACTCCGGCAGCTTCAGGAGCTTGTGGCCATGGTTCAGGTGAGGCAGACGAGAGAACCATATTACAGATTCCATAGCAAGAATATAGGTATTACTTTTTGATTGACGGTAAGTAACGAACAGCACTCTGCTTTGACGTCTGGGAAAAGGGTATTATTCACCTCTATCATACTGCTATGAGACTCTGGCACAGCTTTTTAGTTTCTGTGGCCATTTTGTCGGCGTATCAAGGTCCCTCTTTTCTACTTTTTTCAAGCCTTCCTCATTTGTGTCCATAACTGTGGCGTTAAGCTCTGACTTTCACTCATTTACAGTACATTATGAATCTTCAACCCTTACATCTCTGAATCGTTCACTCAGTGGCCTCACTTTTGTATTTGATATGACCGCCCTGATTAACACATTTAGTTACATCATACATTTAATAGGACCTGAAATAGTAGGCTTGTTCTGTTTGTTGTGACTCTGCTTCACTCTTAAACCACTGCCACAAAGTATGTTGTCGTGGCAACACATCGCCTGTCAATTAAAAATTACTTTAGATCCAGGCGGCTATGTTGATCTCTAGTGACCACCCCCCCATGGAAATAGATTACGGTCGAGGCAATGTCAGATTTAAGATAGAAACAGAGTGCAACAAGTTGGTGATTCTGTCTGATATCTGGCAAAGGATTTGAAGAAATGCCTGACTTTGTCAACTCATGTTAGTAGTAACAGATGCTTAAATGTTTTTTCATTAAACGTGACATGTTGTTTGGTCACTTTTTTCACGGGAATAGAAAACCCTTAAAACAAATAAAGAGCCTTTTACTACAAGGAAAATGTACAACCGTTGTTCTGAAACCGATGTAAAGGGTTTGAAGTTAGATTTTTCTTTTAAATTCTGAGGTGTTGTCTATCACTTTGTTTTTGTACTTTTAAAATGTGATGTCTCACTCATCTTAAGCTGAACACTGTGTAAATTGTGTGTTTCTGTCTGTATCCAGAGTGACGACACTGATGGCACAACAGCGAATGAGGATGAAGCTTTACACCAACAGCCCAATAATACCAGAGCGACTGTGGCTGGGGCGACGGGGGGCGGATCTAAACAGAACCCCAGAGAACTCACACTCTCCAGCAAGGCCAGGTGCAGTACAATGTCTGAAAAGACTGTTGACGGTCTGAACAGTTGTCCCAAAACATTATTTTGACTGTATTCTGAATGTTTACTTAATTATTGATTTAATAATTCTATTACTTTCCATTGCATCCAAACTATTCTGGACACAGAGAGAAGCTGTATGAGGAGAAGCTGCGTCAGCAGAAGCTGGAGCTTAAGCAGCTCCATGAAGAGCGCCAGAGGCTCATTGAAATCCAAGGCAAGATTCAGCATCTGCAGTGGGTCTGTCCTGACCTCCAGGTATTACACACACACACACACACACACACACACACACACACACACACACACACACACACACACACACACACACACACACAGGTTTAGCTATGAAGGGGAATCAGTAGGTAGACTTGAAATCAGATTTGAAAAAGTCTTCAATCTTTTGTCCACTCTATTTAGATCAAATAAGGGGTGGACTAAATAATACTTAAAGCAAGTAAAAAACAGAACCTTCATGAAAGTAGGGTTTATTATACGACTGGATTTTATTTAGTTAGGTATACCTAATAATTTAGCACCTTTTTTATATGGTTTACTTTTTGCGGTCTCTTTTCTAGACATCTGTGTCCAGCACAGTGAGTCCTCAGGGTTTGCTGAGGAAGATTCCAGTTGCAGTTTCCACTCCGGCCACGGTCCTGGCTTCCTCCTCCTCTGGACCCCAAACTAACTCTGCCATGTTAAAACCCACTGCTCCAGAAGCAGCTTCTTCTTCAGTCACTGACAATGAGGTAACCGACTCCACCGTGCACACACAAAGACCCATGGCTACAGCTTGTCAAATGTCACAATGAGATCTGTACATTCAGAACAGTACAGATTACAGTTAACCGTTTCCCTCTGTTCTTGTATCGTCAGCAGCTATGGTCTGAGATGCGTCGCCACCAGATTTTGCGGGAAGAACTGCGACAGCGCAGAAAGCACCTTGAGTCCCTGATGGCTGAACACCAGAGGCGTAGTGGCCTCGGTGACTCTCCTCCGCGGATGGACGACTCGGAAGTCCTTGCTACACCCTCACAGTCTGTCAGTAGGGATGAAAGGTAGGAGACATGCTGCTCTCAGGGCCTGTCTCACCAAGTCCAAGATAGAAGTCAACTAACTTAGTTACCTTCAGATGTGTCACGAAAGTACGCAATTTTATTTGACTTTTGATTGTAAAATCCTGATTCCATTTGATTTGTCAACACTGACAGATGTGCTATTTGCAAAGATCAACAGATCATTGTTTTTATGCCTCTGCCATGCCAATATTGTTTTTCTTTTCTTCGGATGTTCCTCATTAAATCGCATATCCTGCTTTTGACTTCGAAGGTTGAACTGGAAACCTTATTTTGATAAATAGAAGATCTTTACAGACAAACGGAAGTCACATTGTACAACATGAGCTCTTATACTGAGATAAAACATATTGTAAGAGCTGTTGTGATTACTGTTTGTGTTTATTTTATTTCTTTAGCTGGAGTAAAGATTAAAACTGATGGTTATCTCATAGAAAACACAATTTGTACCGTTTTGCCAATGTGTCTTTAGGACAATGGCTACCTGGGGTTCCACTCCCTGCCACCTTGATGATGATGAAGAAGAAGAAGAAGATAACGAAGATGATGAATATCACTCCGAGATGGGTGCAGGGGACGAAGAGGAGCATGATGAATGTGGAGAGAGCAGCTCTGATGATGACATCCACATCTACTCGTCCAGCAGGAACCAGTGCTCCTACAGTAACCGGAAGAATCAAGGAAGGTCAGACAAAGTGAAGGCAGATAAAATTCTTTTGCACGGATGTCTACAATCTGTTCACACTTCATTTTTGTGTGTTTTTAGCAACCTGAAGCCTCCACCAGCCTTCTCGGGTGACTGTAGTGGGAATCCATCTCTTCACAACAAGACTAAGGCCAAGCAGAAACAGCAACAGCAGTCCAGAGGTTTGAACCAGTCTGCGGCGAGCCAGCATGGAGCTACACGGCGACAGGAGAACCTACGCTGGGCCTCGGAGCTCTCCTTCGCCGAGGGCTCGAGTCAGTGGCAGGAACAGGTCAGCCAGCTGCAGAGACAGCTGGACTTCAGCACCAGCATGTGTCAGACACTCCTGCAGGACCAGCAGGTTTGTGGACAGGACAAATATGTGCACATGCACGGGCACTGACCTCAATAATTGGCATAAATCTGTGCTGCATTTGTACACGTAGTTATAGTGGATTTGTCAATGAAGTCACTGTTCTCTTAGACAATCTTAACAAAGACTGATAGCTTTCTATCCAGTCTTTTGTTTAGGTGGTTTTGTACTTTGTCTAAAAGTAATGAAACAGTTATTTCAAACAAAAACATTTCTCTCACCTCCTTCCACAGACACTCTCTTATATGTTGCAAACCCTGCTGACTGGTCAGTACAGTGCGTTACCCAACAACCTGTCATCGCCACAGGTCCACCTGGTCATGCACCAGCTCAACCAGTGTTACACACAGCTGGCTTGGCAGCAAACCAACGTACAAAGGTGAAACAAAAAGAGTAAAAAACAGTACATCTCTTGATTTCTATCAAATAGTTCATTTTTATATTGTCTATATTCTGTCACCCTTTTCCTTCAGACTAAAGCAGGTCCTTAATGACCTCCTTTGCGAGCAACAGCAGCAGCATCAGCAGGCTTCCTCTTCAACAGCAGGATGGCAGAAAAAGAAGCCTGGCTCATCCCAGGAATCCAGTTCCGGCACCCCAGCCTCCCCTGGTGTCTTCCTCCCCTTCTCCTCTACCCTGCATCCTTCAATCAACAACATGTCAACTGCTGCCTTATCCTCATTCCCTCCTAGTATGAAATGGATATTTTTTTTAGCTCTTGAGCTTCAAATTCTTAATTCACAAAACATGTCTTGAATGGTTTGCATCAGAAACAACAGAAAGCTAAATAATCTTTAAGAGGCTCAAAAAATAGGGTTTACAGTGATTATTTTAGACCAACTAAAGACTTTTTGTTATGTGCTTAAAAAAATCCTCTTCACTGTTTTAAAATCAATGAAAGTTTGACCTTCAACAGGTCATTGCATTTATGAAAATGTTAGCAATGCCTCTTTGCAATACAAGAAAAACGGAACATTTAAGAAATTAAATCTAGAATGTTATTATTGTTATTGTACACTGTTTAGGTTCTCATTACTGGCAGATAATATTTTTCAGTTAGTACATTTTCATTATATATTTGAAAGTGACTCAATTGGGCAGAAATGAAAGGCCAAAAGTCCTGCTGTTGTAATTGAATTGATTCTTTGGACCATTAACACTTTAACCAGAGCAAATTTAAGTATTTCTTTTTTTTTTTTTTTTTTTTCTCTGCAGGCTTTAATTTATACCCACTCTTCCCTGCGACTATGGGCGAGTTCCCTCAGGGTGCAGCAAGTCAGGCAGCCCCTGACCACCCGAAGCAGCAGTTAGACCCCAACACCTCAAGTAAAACGGAGTACATGAGTTTCCCTCCTCCACTGCAGCGCTCTCCTCCTAACACCACCACAGATAGAGGGTACGTCCATCATTTTTGCCTGAGAGGACATTTATATTTATCCGTGTAGACATTATTGTTCATATATTTATTTTCCATGTGACCTATTTTAGACCGTCTGGCTGGCTGAAAACCGCCTACGCAAACAACACCGTCCAGCATCATCGATCCCAAGCGGAGCCCCAAGAGTCCCCCTCCTCCTCCCCCGTTTATGCCAGCCGCCACCCCAGATCTCAAGAATTTGAGCGGGCATCACAGGAAAGCTTCAGCAGCTTGCCCGATCCTGTTGATCCCACCACCATCACGAAGACTTTTAAGGCCGGGCGCAAGGCCTCTGCACAAGCCAACCTGGCCTCACGAAGCAAGACGCCCACTTCTAAGAGTCGCCGCAAGAGGAGCAAAGGGCACAACAAGAACGGCGAAGGTATCAAAATGGAGTGGATTCTTCTGTATTAATTGCTGTATCAAAAATAAGCAAAGTCTTAATGAGGAAAATCTCATCAGTGTTTTTCATGTATTTTTTTTTATAGGCCATGAGAGTGACAGTGTTAGCAGCACTGCAGACTTTATCCAGAAGAGGGCAGCCCTGTCTCACCAGAAGGATCAGAATAAGAGTCTGTTGGACAAGCTGACTCGAGAGAAACTTGACAGCAAAACTAAGCTTGGAAACAAAAGAAACGACATCTCATCTGGTGCGGATTAAGCTGCTTGTGCTGAAAGTTGTGCACCCACTTCACCCCCTTTTGTTTGTGTTTTTCTTTGTTTACATTCATTATCCACATCATTGTTTTGTTTTTTTCTGTATATCTTGTCCTTTACTATTTTTTTTTTTGCACATTTGTCATGACCTCGTTTTTCATTTTCATTTGGGGTTAATGTACTTTGTGTCACTTTAATTTATCTTACTCACAGCCTATGCTTGGAGAACACCCTTCCTCTCTAACAGAATTGCATGCACAGAAGCACCAGGTAAACTCACAATGCAACCCAAAGCATCACTGCTCCTTAATTGCTATGGATGGGTTAAATGCAGAGAGCAAATTCCATGTATGTATATAATATGACGACATAATTAAGGTTTAAGTTTAATCATGTGGTTATTATATTGCCTAAACATCCATGCATGTTCTATTTTTGGCTTAACTTAAATCAAAGCTTCCAAGTTTGAAGACTGACTATTGTTTTTTTACTCATAGATGAGGTTATGCAAGTATCCACTCAAATCTCATGCTGGCCTGTCTTGAACCCGTAGATGCAAGCAGCGACTTCTCACTGTTCGAGGCACTGAGGGAGACCATCTACTCCGAGGTGGCTACTTTGATATCCCAGAATGAGTCCCGCCCCCACTTTCTCATCGAGCTCTTCCATGAGCTGCAGTTGCTCAACACAGACTACTTACGGCAAAGGGCACTGTATTCCCTCCAGGTACGTATGGACACATGTAACTGCTGTATGTAGCATGCATGGATACAGCCTCTGTGCTGGGCTCACATGATCAGATATTCAGGCTGAGAGAATATGGGGTGAGCTCTTCTCTGGGCTCTAGATCAGAATAGTTGTTTGGCAGATTATCTGATAATGTGACTGGTTATTGATAAGATTTATCTCTCAAACTATTTTCAGACATAATTAGGGCTGTCTTGGCCATTTTAAAGACAATGGGAGACAATAAGGAGGAGGAAAGAGGAAGCTTTTAACATTTCAGTCATGAGGCTGGTGGGCACAATCTTAACTCCTTCGCACCCACGTTGTGTCAGTAGCATCTTTGCACCCGTGGGCCTTAAATTGGGCTTAAAATGAGGTGCAGTCAGGTCCATTGTTGGTGCATCGCTAATTTGACGAAGCAGAAAGCGATTGAGCCATTACCAACGGCACAGTATTTTCCTGCTACTTAAAGCTCCTTCGGACAGGCATTGCCCCCAATGCCTCTGGATCAGGTCAAATAGATTATCAGTGCATTTTCTCACATGCAGTCCAATGGAGGAGTTGACGGGACAGAGAGTAGAGATACGGCGGAGGCAGAGGGTTCAACGGCACGGTGGCCCTCAATGTTGCCTTGTACGTCTGAGGGAAACATTTTTTTAAACCATACAGATAAAGAAGAGATCAGAAGCGTTGGAAAAATCACGAAGACGAGATAAATGAGTCTCCTCCTTCATTCTACGAGTAATTTTGTGTTGATGTATTGAGTGTTTGTGAGTTAATTTAAAATGTGTCTTTATTTGTTTAATCTAATCAGATTTTGAAATCCGCATGAATTCCAAATCTCCTATAATCTGAGCCTGCACGTAGATATTTATTTATATATACACAATGTCCCCTTGAGAACTCCCAATGGTATCTCCCTGTGCTTCTTCCAGGATATCGTGACCAGACACCTGGCAGAGAAGAGTGCAGCTGAGGACCAGTTGCCCCCTCTTGGCCCCATGGTGTGGGCTGCTGGCTCTCAGTCTGAGCTCACGCCCAGTGAGAGTTTGGCAACCAGTGATGCAGTAAGAGGCACATTATTGCTTCCCAGTGTGGCATTCTCACACTTTTCTAATTTTTGTTCTCTTTTATCTTAAGATACCTTACTCCATAGTGAGGTATCTTCCGGTACTGAAGTATTTCTCTCAATTCTTATTGTCAAACCTCCCACTTAAAAAAAAAAAAAAAAAAAAAATCACTTTTACTTGCTTCCTCTTCTACATTTCAATACATCTTTCATTAGTTCCTCTCTCAGCCTGGTCTCCTTTCATCCTTCCCCCGCCTTGTCTCTTTTCATCCTTCCATGTCTCTCTTTATTCTCTGATTTCCTCCCACCAACTTCATTGTCTTTGAATTTAACTTGACAGCAAGACTTCAGAAACCGGTCTGTAAAGAAATGACCATCATCTCTCCTCGTCTCTTTTGCCAGTTCAGACATGTGTTCTTTGTTCTGAGCCAAAGTCCCCAGAGTTACACTAATTGGATGCCAGGCTTTTTTTTCTGTCTAAATAATGCCTTTGTTCAAGAATGATGGATGAAATTTCTAATTCTCCAAGATAGGAGAATGGAAAGAGAAGCCACCATTGCTATTAATACTATATGCTGGGAATTTTAATGGGTGATGTTAAGATGATTTTAAAGTGGATCTGTGAGAAATTATCGATTGTTTTATAATCCAAACAATTGGGTGTAAAAACCTTTTTTGGTTGAGGTAATGTCTATATATTTCTCAGAAGGTGCCCACATAACAGGATCTTTACTTTCTTTTTCTTTTTCCAGGAAGTCGTGGAGAAAAACTTGAGGCTCACACAGGCCACGATGAAGAAGAGGGATGATGCAGAATCTGTGGGCAATGCCAGCACCATGTCGACCTCCTCCAACCTGGAACCGTTTGCTAACGATGACCTGGGTATAGTTACTGTGTGCATGTCAAAACTATTTGGGACTGAAGCTTGTAAAACTGTATTTTCACATCCTGGTATTCTGCTGAAGTGCTTTGCTTTTTGCCTTTTATTCAAATCAAATGGAGCAGGACAAGTGTGGGCTTGTCTCATGATCAACACTACATGGTCAAACTAAAGACCATTCTCTTTCAGAAGAGGACTTTTTGGCAGCGTAAAAAAGGGACTCCGATTCTGGGACTTTACATATATTGGGAGTGACGGGGATTAGGAGCTGGCATACTTTTTGATCCTGTAGTGTGGACTTGGTTCTAGATGCATTAATATCCATTACACTCCTCTCTTCATTGCGTTTGAACTTTTTGTATCCTCCCTTTTCTGTCTCTTTTTCACTCTCCTTTCTTTGCTGCTCTGATAGGCAACACAGTGATTCATTTAGACAAAGCTCTGGCCAGGATTAGGGAGTATGAGCGCATGAAGCTTAAAGCTGAGTTTAACCCCTGCAACGCCAGCTCTACAGCTGCAGGTGGCTCTGAAGTTTCTTTTGCTGAGCATCCTTCTGCTAACCCTGCTGACACCGTGGAAGGTACACACTCGCATAAGGCTGCCTGACTACACCAATTGCCAACACCCGTTGCAACACAATCATTGTCTTTCACGTTTATGGTTAATTTTACAATTATCCAATTATTCCTGTTTGTCTGTCCGTGTGCAGGAGGTGCAGCTGGTGACTTGCACTGTCCTCAGATTGACACCCAGCAGTTGGACCGTCAGATCAAAGCCATCATGACAGAAGTCATTCCTTTCCTGAAGGTAGGACAACACAGAGAGCTGCAGAAAATGTATTGGAAATGAACATTTATGAATATTGTATACTTGTTCTGAACTACTGCTTGTTAAAAATGTAGTCATTAAAGGTTTTGAGGCTCAAATTCAATGTAATCAGCACTGGGTGCCCCACTGTGAATGTTCAAATCACTCTAATGTTTGTGTTTTCTTTTATTAGGAGAACATGGATGAGGTGTGCTCCGTCCAGCTGTTGACATCTGTGCGGCGCATGGTCCTTACTCTCACCCAACAGAACGATGAAAGCAAGGAGTTCGTACGCTTTTTCCACAGACAGCTGGGAGGCATACTGCAGGTATGACGGTACCAGTTTATTCCTGTGCAGGTGACACACGTTTGAGCATATGAAATGATTTCTGATATTTCCACTCTCTTCTCTTGCTCCAGGACTCTCTTAGTAAATTTGTGGGCCGTACACTGAAGGACTGTGGAGAGGATCTCCTGGTGGAGATCTCAGAGATCCTCTTCAATGAACTCGCCTTCTTCAGGCTCATGCAGGATTTGGACAACAGCAGCAGCATTGCCATGGCAGCCAAACACAAAAATAAGAAGAGGACTGAGCAAACCAGTAGAGCAAAGCACAGTCCCAAGGTAAATTGTTTTTTATTCTATTCCCTATGTTTTTTTTGGGTCATATGAATTAACACTGTAGCACAGACATTTGTTTGAGACTAATTCAATCCTTTATGTTAATTAATTCCCCCCCAATTAGGAAAATACAGTACCTTGTGGTGATAAATCAACTTCTCCAGCCTACACAGATGAAGACAAGGTCAGTCGTTTTAACCCTGATAATGAAATTGTCAATACCACTTAGATCACCAGTAATCTGTAACAATAATGTCCAGGACCAAGATGAGGCTGAGCAGGAAGTCACCCTCCAGGAGCTTTACCTGCAAACAGAGATGAAGAACAGCAGGTGCAGCGAACCGTCAGAGGTGGAAGATGAGGATGAAGAGGATGGACAGGGAATCCCTCTCTCAATCAGTGAGTGAAAGTATTTAAAAGGACCCCTTGATATCATTTCGTGAAGAAACAAACCCCCAAAAGAAAGTCAAAATGCAATATAATCTGAGATTATGTATTAATGTATTTCCCCCCCTTCTCTGTCATTTGTTTTTTTTCAAAGATGCATCAGGATGTAATATTTTAATGTACTAAAACAGTTCTGCAGGAAATTACAAAAAAAGTAATGCTAAAAGCTTTAATGTTTTTCTGCCTAAATGCAATGTCATGTGTATACACACATATACATGCATGCATTAATGTAACACATGTCATGTGATTTATTTATTTATTTTTTTTTGTGTGTCTTTCAGGTCTGTCCAAAGCAGAGACTCAGGCCCTGACAAATTACGGCAGTGGAGAGGATGAGAATGATGAAGAGGAAATGGAGGAGTTTGACGCTGGACCTGTCGACGTGCAAACATCCTTGCAGGCTTCTGCTGGCGGACAGATGGAGCAGGAGGTCAGTGTTACTATTTTTATAAACGACTATAACTTTTTAACACACTGTTCTTCGTCTGACCTGTGGAATTGTTTCGTGCTTCAGGGGACGACACACAGCGAAACGCAGGAGGCCAAAGCTGAACAGAGTAGTTCAGGTTATGATGATGACGGTGAGGCCCTCCTTGATATAACAGCCTTTGTCTGATAGAAATCTAGTATTTTTTTAATAAAATGTAATCGCATCAATGATGTCGTCTTTTATTATATATTTTATATTTCTTTTAGAAATCAACAAGTCCGTTGGGACTGAGGACTCCACACTAGAGGACCCTGACATGGCGGAGTGCCAGAACCCTGAAGAGGAGCGTAACCTCGGGGCAGCTGCTGCCACAGAAGGAAGCTCCCACGAAGTCTCCCATGATCAGGACGTCCTCAAGGAGTCAAACCCCACGAGCAGCCCGGACACGGACTCCCCCGTCATGATCAATGTAGATGTGAGTTCAAAGCTGAAGATGCTCAGTTTCATTTAGTCTCTGGAATGAACGCAGCATTTTGCCCATTATTGTAGCTGTTGTGTACTGATTCTATCAATATTATTGATGTAGGAGATGGGCTCAGGTAACACCAGTCAGAAATCTGATGAGGAAGACTTTGTGAAGGTGGAAGATTTGCCATTGCAGCTCACAGTCATGTGTGAGGTGGGTAACCACTAACAAATCAATATATATATATCATATATCACACTTTAGATAAACTATTAATTAAAAAGTCGTGGTGGTAAACCTTTTTATCTAATGATATCCTCTGTGCTGTAACTTTAGGAGGAACTCCAGATGAGAATAGTGGAGGAGCAGCAGAATAACAACCTGTCTGTGGAGATCCTCAATGGAAACACTGAATCGCTGACTGGGCTGGTGGGAAATGCACAGGCACTGAAGGAACCAGGTATGGATCACACTTTTGTTTGTGTAGTTGCCAAATACCCTACAACGGCTAAGCCACTGTTTCTGTGTACAGCTATACAGGAATGATCCGCTACATTAACTAACAGTCCATCCCTTTGAGAGTAATCATGTTTTTTTTTTCCTTTTGTTTCTTTTTCAGACACTGATGATGCCCAGAGTGTGTAAAGATTTATACCGATGTCTCAAAATCTACTGTTTTTAGCGACACTACGTTTGCACCCTCAATCTGCTCCGGATGGATGATTGTTGATTCTTTATCTGCTAGTTTAAAGGAGCAAAGGCTCATATTATTGGTCACAAGTTAGCTGTGACTTGAAACACAGATACAACTTAACATCAACGCATTATCAACATTCATTTTATTCCTGAATGTTTCATGTGATTCATGGGTAATCTGGCGAGGGCTCGTCTTTATGCTGCTGATAACGACAGTTGAAGCTGTCCGAGTCGTTATAGTCCTGAAACTCTTGGTCAGCTTCGCCTTAGTCTCCTTATTGGTTCTGGGATCAGTTGTGATTTTATTATTTTAGTTTTATTTGTCTTGGCCTTATTGTTACATGGCTCGTCTATTCTGCACTCGATTCCTAATGATAAGGAGATTCCAGTAGGATGGAAGTTCAGTGTCGACTGACTGACTTTAGCTGATGGTTTCTCAAGCTTGAACACTTTTTCCATTTATACCAGAGCTCAAAGCTCAGATTTAACTTTTATCCCTTCAGATGCATCTTTATATACTGTTCTGTTAATGTTTAGTCTCCATTGATTTTCATGTAATTAAAAATGTTGACAGTAATAAGTTTTAAATAATAAAATGCTTGAACTTCAAAAAAAAAAAATGGTGGTGTGTTGGCACGTTTTGTACTCGTTTCAACCATTTGGGCCTTGCTAATGCTGTAGTGTGACGCCTTCAGGCAACTTAAAGTCAGCACTATTGTTAAATTCATGTTAATATCACTGTGGTTTACGCGACTGCACAATACTTAAATAGAACTGATTAGTCAATCGACAAAAGCTATAGCCCAGCCTCCAACTCCAGACTCTAAAATGTGTGGATCTGCAGCTTTCCTTTGTCCTATATAACAGTGTGTGTAATACTTTTGGAGAGATCCCTTTTGGGTAATTGTGGTGGCCGTTTCTAGCCATTTGTCCAAATGAGTTCTTAATTTAATTGGGAAAAATAATGTATATGCATGATAGTAAATCATTGTATAATCTAGTCATAAAAAACATCAATTTTCTGACAAAGCCATAGTCTGTCATAAAAGGTTATAGTATAGTATGCCAAAATAAAGCATAGTACATTCAATATGTATTGTAACAGAGGCAGTGTAGTATGTTGAAGGTCATGATATAGTATGAAATAGTACATACAAAATTATAAATTATTCTAGAATTTTTTGACTGTTAACTTGATGGCATACTATGTTTAAAAAGTGATAAAAGCCACAGTATGTCAAACAGTTCATGGTATATGAAAAAAGTAATATTTAGGTGAAATATTGTCGTAAAGTTATAAAAGCCTGTATGGCTATATTCCTGACAAGTTGTAAAAAAGCCATAGAATAGCATTTTCAAAAAATGTAATTGTACATCAGAAAAATGTAAAGTAAGGTATAAGTCCAAATAGTGTCCAAAAGTTGTTTTTTTAAACCACAGCATAGTTTGTCTAAAAAAAAAACATAGAATATAAAGTCCTAATGTGTGACGTTTTCAAAGTCCGTATACTAGGTCATGAAAAATGGCATGCTATCCAAAAAGCCATATAGTCTGGTATGTGAAAGGTCATAGAATAATGTCAGAAAAGTAAAGTAAAAGAAGTTACTAATATGTCCATGGTGTGTCAGAAGTCCTCGTATAGTGTCATTATTAAGAAAATAGTATATAAAAAAAAAAAAGTCTGAATAAGAAAATACTCGTAGAACCTTTAATTTGGGAATTATTTTATTAACCATCTTTAAAATTATTTAAAAAAAAAAAAAAAAAAGAAGTGGTCCGCTACGAGACAGATTTATCAGTATCAGTGCGTTAAGTGGTAACGAGACAGTTCCTGGGAGTTATTTAACCGTTCCTGACATGCAACCCGGATACAAATGAAATTAAAGCAGGGCCACAGTGTGGAGGCACAAAATGGTGAGTGTGGGAAGATTTCAGAAATGTAACATACATGGAACAACAGTTTGGCATTAATTTAATTACACGCATACAATTGCAAAATAAATAAGGAATTTACAAGTTTGATTCACTTTTGTGCAAGTTTCCCTTATGACAGAGACAGGTATGATTTAGTATTCTCAAAGTATTCTTAATTAGTCTGAAAAACTAAAATGTCAGGACAAACTTTGGTTCAGGTGATTTGGTAAAAGTAACAACTTCACTTCTGTTCCACGATCAGCGTCAGTCGTCTCCACGCAGGTCGGCCTTTACAAACTGACCTGGGTTCAGAAGTTGGGTCGTTAGTTACCAGGGCATGCAGGGGTTTGGGCAGTCGCGGATATACGACTCCAGTTTTCCCTCAGACACCTGCATCAGTGTGGTGTACGTAGTCAACTGTGAAAAACACAGCGAGAAACAGTTAGTTACACTTAACAAAGCTCACATAATTTTAAATAATGAATACAAGCGGACATTAAAAGGCTCACCTTGTTGAGCACCGGTTTGGTTGAAAGGACATCGTACATGGTCTTCAGTGAGATGTTCTAAAAGAAAAGACAGATCAAAAGTGTTTCAACACTTTGATTTGAGGTCTTAAGGACAATTTGTGACACGTTACATGACTGATTTAGAAGATGCAAATGTTTTCAGATAAAAAGGTCAGAGAGAGACAATTGTCCAGTTCTGTTCAGGAAGTGAGAGTCAGTCAATAGTGGAATGGACACAAGTGCTTTATACCTCTACTCTAATACACAGGAGGCAAATATCAAACTTGTACTACAGTTATTACACAGTTGTAGCTACTAATTAGTGATGGCGAGGTGAAGCTTCCTGAAGCATTGAAGCTTTCCATCCAATTGGTTCGCTCATGTACCGGAGCTTCATGGAGCTTCATTTGCTCTACTGCGCCACCAAGTGGACAATAGATGTAAAACAGGCAGAGTGATCATAACGACACCATGGCTTTGGTGTGTGAAGCTTTAAATTGAATAAATTATGTTTGTGACGCCAATACATCAATTATTAACTTATTAATATTGTGTCTATCTTTATGATATATTGGCGGGGTCAAAATCAAAACTCGAAACCAGTTGGGAGAGGGTTGTGATGTGACTATGGGTCAGTGCTTAGAATATCCGACTTTCAGTCAGAGGATCTCGGTGTTTCGAGCTTCGGCTCCGCTTGTTCATGTTGATGTGTCCAATTTTTTTTAAGTAAAAATAAGAACTTTTCCACAGTGCTGGGCTTTTTGAGACTATTTTGCCTGCTTTATAAAATACCCTTTCACAGGCACACATGAAGCTGGGTACAGAGAGGAAGGGAGAAATCCATTGAGTTTCTCTGCCTCTTATATTTCAAATCGCACGGTAAACCCACAAACCATTTTCTGAATCAGTCACGTGGTACGGCCGGCTCGCGAGGCTTCAAACGTCACCGCATACGTCATCGACACAAGCCTCGATACGCGCTTCACCAAAATCTACCTGGATTACTTGACACGTCCATCGAAGCCTCGACACGAAAGGACACATCACTACTACTAATTACTTTTTACGTATTCAGATTAATAAAATAAACTATCAAATTATCATAGTTTAAGATACCTGGTAGTAAAGTAGATTGAAATAACATTAGTGGTGCTTATATTAATGTTTCAATGATTATAATCCAAATATATAATATTTATTGTTCTGAAATGGCCAGTCTGCATATTGAGTACTTTTACTTTCGGTACTTTAAGTATATTTTGATGCCACCACTTTCTACTGCAGTAAAATTGTGAATGCATGACTTTGACCTGTAACAGTATTTCTACATTGTGGCATTCTTGCTTTTACTTTTTGAGAGTTTACTCTCAAAAGGATCTTTTAAGATGTGAACACTTCTTCCACATCCGTCCTCAGTACTCACCGTCTGTGTGGTCTGGTTCATGCACTTTATGGCCGGAGTTCTGCGATCATCCAGGAACAACGGCTCCTTCCAGTGATCGTAGTTCGTCTCCAGGACATACCACCGGCCCATCTTCAAGTTAATCCTGAAATAGAGGAATCAATTATTTATTTTTAAACATCCTGTGACACAGCACACAAACCATTCGTTTAATCAGGTGACCTGAAATCAAAGTCGTCACCAGTTCCTCGTTCAGCAAGTGATGTTTCACAATAAAACCCATGAGAAACGCCGAGTCATGTGATGCAAGCACAAAACATTATTAGACTGTTCCACACAATGGGGCCGGTCGGGTCCAAGATAATAAATCCCTGCTACATTGTAATTTTGTAGGTTAGTCTTTTTGATTTGCTCAGGACTGTCTGATATATGGGTGTTATTTTTAATCCAAAACATACATGATGATCCACTCCATGAGGTCAATTTCTTAAATTCACCTCTTAAAAAATGCATTTACATATGAGATACATACCCATGTCTTATATCAAAATGTGCAGAACAATCTCAGCTCTCTATATAATGAGGCCATATAATCTTTGTCCTAAGGCACACTGTAAAGGGATAATATGGCCCTAGAGCTGAAATTCTTAAAATCTCTTGTGAAAACATAGCTTTACTCATGTTTTGGTGCTTGAAATGGGTTTACCAAAAGGTCTTAGGTTCACAAAAGCATGTAAAAACTAAATCACAGACAGCATACTGTATTGTTGACATTTAGTTCATTATTTAATGTTTGGGCTTTTATTGGCAGAATGTGGAATATTTTTGGGTGTATGGATGGGTGCGTGCACTATTGAAGTGTATACACAGAGATTGTGTGTATGTGGAGAACGATGTGCTGCTGCTCCGCCTGAGGGAGACAATAAAGCCTAATCAAATCTAAAAGGCAATAGAAGTGCAGATTAAGCGCCACTACTTACTCCAAGATATCGATGCTAAGCAGTCTGGACCGGGTGATGATGCAGCCCTGGCCCGTCTGGTTCCCTCCAAGGATGAAGTAAGCTGGAGCCAGCAGCTTGGTCTGAGCCAGGAGAGTTTGGGCTTCCTCGTAGCTGGTGGGAGCGGGATAAGACTCATTGTTGGTACAGAGACGAAGTTGTTTGGCAGCATTCAGTTTTTATGAACCATGCATATGAATCCAGAAATAAATCAAGTCTGCTTTCTTTTAAAAATCATAGCTTTAAACGCCTGTTTCCAACTGCCTTTTATCGCTAAATTGTGGGCAATGCAGTCATATATTGAACTGTGTTGTAAGTACACTGTAGTTTAGTCACACAATTAATCAGTTTATTTGAAATCTATCTTTTTAATCTTCCATTTTATTCTACTCTTAAATCCTTTTTATATACACACACTGTAAATCGTTTATATTGTCTTGCGTTTATTGTCCCCATATTGTTTTATTTCTTATCTTTAGCATATAAATTGCCTTGCCGTTAAACTGTACAATGCAAATAAACGTGCCTTGAAATTAATGACAGCATTATATTTTTCCCTTCACATATGTCTGCAAATTGCATCGTCTAAATCCTTGAGACCTAACGAACATGTTGAATGCATTTCCTAGCCAGTCAAAAAAGTTCCAAAGCCTTTTTCTTAGTCTTGTGAAATTACCTTATGGCCTTCTTTTTCTCTTATCCTGGTGCACCGCAACATATTTACAGCACATTACTGCCATCACACACACAGATATGAGTCACATCAACCCTGTGCATGTGTTGAGCTCGACCACTAGACACAACTCAAACAGGGACCTGCTCTTAGGATCATGACTCTTCAGCAACACCAATGGCCCAAAAACTCCACAATGTACCTTTAAATATCAAAAAGAAGAATGAATACCTGTTGGCATTTTCTAGAACCGAGCGAGTGAGGAAGCTCATCCACATCCCATCTCTCTGGCCCAAGATCCACTCCAGGATTCCTGCATGTGAACACATTTAGATGACGACAGGTAGTCACAAAAAGAGACCTTGTGCCGACCGGCAGTACGAACAGTTATTCACTCACCGATGTATCCTCCATCCAGGCTGAAGCGCTCGTTCATAGTCAGAGAGAACACGTGCTGGGAGAGAAAGAGGGAAAAGTCTTTTCTTACACCCAGAACTGTGCAAGAAGTATAAACAACTCCAACAAATGTCATGGATTTTAACATTGTGTAATGCCGAGTTGACTCACAGGCTTGATGCCGGTCAGCATGCCAACATATCCAGCAAAGTTTGTGGACTTAAAGAGAGTCTGGTTATTTCTCTTGAAGTCAAGGTTCACCACCAGAGGCTTCAGCTTCTCACTGATGATCCAAGACTTGTTTTTCAAATCCCAACTGTGAAAACAGGACAGAAGTGAGAGATTGTCATGAGATTGTATTAAACCGAATTAGAATCTTAAAAATTGTGATTTCTTACCCCATAAATAATCCAAAATCCAGATTTCTACCGTGGAGTAGGTTTCCTGTAAGAGTCCAAAGCCCAAACGCATGTCAGTATTGCTGTAACATTGTTTCAAAGTCAGTAAATCAATCAGATTCTGGACAATGACCCCACCCTTATCGTCTTCTGCAACAATCGACGTGCACACGGTGAACACCTCGTAGAAGATGTTGAACAGGACGACTTCCCCTAGATTATGAAAATGAAGAAAGACAATTGTAATAAATAATAGGACAAGGGGTTAATGGAACAATTTTAAAAACAGTTACGAAAATGGGATTTTTTTTACTTACCAAGAGGAATCCCTGAAACGGCCGCAATTCCTCTGATTTCTTCACCGAAAGGGTCTGGGAGTGTAACCACCATCAACGGCTGCAGAACAATAAACAAACACGCTACAATCAAGAAGCCTTCAGTGACAATAAAAGCGTGGCAGTTATTCTAAAAGGAAAACATAGTTCAGAGAGAGGGAGAAATAACTCACCAGTGTAAAGTCAACGAGCTCAATCAGCTTTCCACTGGGAACAAAAGCGTTGGCCAAGTCTCTGATGGCCTGGATCATATTGACCAGCTTCAAAGACAAAGATCATCAGTAAAAAAAATGTTAAATGAATATTTCTGAGTGACTAAAATACTTCTTCGTTCTTACAGCAGTTTTCTTGTCAGTAATGAGAGCCGTCCATCTCTTGCTGGGCGGTGAGTCCAGGTCCACTGTGTACCAACTGACAGCTCCTTTGAACCTGATTAGGAAGGACATTATTTAAAGCCACTGAAGCACAACTGACCAAATGATAACATCCTCATCAAAACATCACTGACTAGAACGGAATTTTAATTAACTTCAGATTTAATGCGACTGGAGTTGTACAATAATGGGACCGCTGAGGCCATACTGGCTAATTATATCTTATGTAAATCCCAGTTGAATCCAATTACTCCAGCAATTTAGTATTGCACTTTTATCAATTTAGGGGACTTTCAAGAGGCAAAGCAAGAGTTGTCGTAAAACTCGGGTGCAGCAGAGGCCAACATATTCTGTCTTTATTCCCTGTTAGGGGTCAAACTCCAAAACACACTAGATCCTATACTTCCCCATATAAATCACGAGCTTTTAGTTACACACATATCGTCGATCTTTTAAAATGTCCAAACAAACGCAGGATTTGCTAACAGCAACTTGTTAATGTGGAGTTACAGATTTACGAGGAGCAAGTGAAGGCAGCAGAGTTCAGTTATGAGGAGTTACAAAACACGTCCATGAGTCAAATCCAACCAACTAGTTAAACAGGGATAACATGTACTTTTACAGATTAATGATACTTACGTGGGGCCCGTTGGTGGATACATGTCTGCCCGACAGTCTTCTGTATACTGCAAATGCATTAACATGAAAGGTGTGTGTGACTTCACAGTAAACAATATCAATACAGCTCAACGGGGTAAGAGGTCTTTTTCAAATGAATATGTTAAACAGCACAACACAAAGTCTCTTACCGGTGGGATAAACTGTGTCGACGTAACTGAAAATAAAGCTACTGTAATTATTAAAACATAGAGACCCATTTTGGGAGGATTTCAGTCAGACTGTTGCTCGTCCGAGAAGCTGCTGCTGTTTACCGCGTGACAGTAACCCGAGTGATATAAGAAGGGAAACCGGAAGTTCTTTCGCGAAATAAAATGCCTTTCTACAAATACAGAGACACAAATAAGTGATTATTCACAAGCGATTTTAAAGAAGTTAAATATTTAAAAATTCCGTTTCTTTAATTTGTCAAAAAAGTAAGAACCTCTGACAAAAAATAAGGAAGTGATACAAAACACCCCTCGAAAGAGATCACCAATGGTTGTTCCCATGCGGAAGTAAAAAATACATAACATGCCCAACAGCTGTTCCAAAAAAAAGGCCATTGCTTGTTATATATTTTTGTAATTACACAATCAGAGTTTGTGCCTTAGTGTCCTCTTTTTATTGTATGCTTTTTTTCCTGTCTATTTTTTATTCTCTGCGGTTGGCCCCAGGTACGTTGGTTTAAATGTATTTGGCCGTTTCTTATTGACAATTTATGAAATTGTACATGTGCAATTGTTGAATAAAGAATTATAAAATAAAACAAAGAATACCAACTGCTATGGTAAGTGTGGGAAAAAGAAAAATCACAATAATATAATCTATAAAGAAAGGAGATATATAATGTAAAATGAAAATGTAACTAATCTAATCCCATAAATCACCCCAGACAGCATGCCTCAGAAACTACTTTGAGAATTACTGGTTTAGTTCCTTTAATAATATCGCCATTAAACTTCTCAGATGGTCTGATAAAAATAAAAAATAAAAACAGTTTCAGTCCCAGATAACACCATGCAAGTCTGAGAAAGAATAAAACAGTTTACCACCCTTGCTTTTTTCATCTTTCGTACACAATTAATCATCCATCAACCCCTTTGGAGGGAGCCTGACCACCAGGTTGGGAACCACAACACAAACCCAGCAAACTGTATATTAAGTATCGTTAACAATCTAATGAAGTGATATGTGATTTAATAATCACAGGAGCATCGGTCTACAGATTGAGTACCTTAATCTTTGATCTTTTACGTTGTTTTGATGACAATCATGATGTATTTTTACTTTTTATATGTATATTTTACAGTGTTTTAATATTTTTACTTAGTGTACCTCTTCTATAAGACACAGTAAAGTACATGTGTGATTCATTATTTACACAACATATGGGTCAGCTGAATTCTGTAAATGTCACCATTTAGATTAATTCAACTGGCTACTCAAAATACAGACCAAAAAACTGATTTGACCACGTCATTTTATTCAAAGATATTAAAAAGAAAGCAAAAGACAAAAAGGTACATTAAACGTCAGATCAAATGGCCAAATCTTGATCAAAGATATTTACAAAGACATGGCAGTAACCTACAACGTTGAGTTTTCACTTGCAGTACCTGTCTGCTTTCATTTTGCTTCTCCTGTAATGAAAAAAGAAACATGTCAGGAGAATCAATCTATATTCTGTTTTTATTAATTAATGAAATATCTACGCCCAAAATCAAATTACTTTGAACTTATGATCCATTCCAAAGAAACTGTGGCATATTTCTTTTTTATATAAATATATTTAATTGTTCTGATAAAAAAGAAAAAGAAAACGATACTTGGGTTTTTGCTACCGTCGTGCAGCTTTGTTTACTGCTTCTGTTATCACACTTGTCTATTAAATGTTCCCGGGTGTGAGAAATATTACCGTGCATGAATTCTCACATCTGCTACTTGTTTTTACTGTTACGTTGATGATGGAAATATATTTCTCAATCTGTTATAATGACAGCAGCAGGCTACCTGAATCACCTGTCTGTGAGCTTTCACATGCTCAAATAACATCTAATGCTGCAAATTAAAACACAAAAGATGAACACAGGCTGGTACTAATGTTACACTTGTATGGAATATTTTTATTTGGGTCTACACAAACTCACCATGCGAGTACTTTGATTAATTAAAACTAATTGAATGCTGCGAGTAGAATTTGGTTTCCCTTCACGTATACATTGACTTTATACATGAAGGAACAATTAAGGAAGAGTGATGAGACAAAATAAGTAAATTCTATGTTTGAGAATACATATCAAATGAGCTTTATTCCACACCTGTCAAGCAAAGTTTCATGAAACTTCCCGTCTGTTCTGGCTCTCTTCAGCGTGGTTGAATCTCCCTCATTAATACGCAGCCGCCGATCTTGAAAACTCTGAAACTTCTTCCTGCAATTCACACAGAAAACATGATAAGACAATTACACGAGGATGTGCAGAGGCAAATGACACAACACCCGATCCACACGTACACAACATCGCTCACCCATTTCACATTTTCACATTTGATCCTCTTTGGAGAACTGGCTCCGAGGCTCTAAGAAGCTAAATCTCTGAGAAGAATTCCAAACAATGAGACCAAGTATTAACTAAAGTAGATAGAATATATTAAATAGTGACAGTAGCAGCTAATTAGCAATAAGCTGAATGTCTAAGCTAACAAGCTGCCACAGACCAACACATAATGAAGTATTATTTACTCAGCTCAGGCTGGAAGTGGAATCTGTTAATGGCAGTTTAACATCCTTCTCATCATAAAACTGTTGGCTTGAATCTTTAGAGTTCTGCATGAATGAGACTTAAAACCCGAAAATGTGTATTTTTTTTGCGAATTAAATAGTTTTTTCAAATGTCTTTTTTGGTTAGATGCCTCAAATAAATAAATATCCCACTCGTTCATTTTTAAGCTTTTAGTTCTCTTAAAAAAGGTGGTTGCTAACAAGTGTCTAAATGAGCTGGCAAACATTAGTCTGCCGTTTGAAGTGGTGCTGTTTGTTTAGAGCCTAACTAACTGTTTACTTCTGGCAATTGCATTTACGCTTCAAAAAAGTGCATTTCTTTAGATAATTTTTTCTGAACAAAACATGTAAGAAAAATAAACTAAATTGTAGTTTGGGCGAGGGCACCAGCGTGATGCTAACTTAAAATACATCATCCCTGCAGCACTATGCATCTAAATAAGCTCTGCCCGCAATTAAACAAGGTGCCGCTGCATTGTGCGATAGGCTGTGAGGACTTTATCCTCCTCCTGTCAGTGTAAACCTTCATGAACAGTTTTCCTTTAAAACGTGCATGGCATCTTAAAATAATTAAATATGAACTAAATTATTAATCTAAAGTCGGCTATCTTACCAATATGCTCAAACAGCTACTACACAACTGCGATAAACAACCCAGGCATCCAGTCAGAAACTTCTTTGATGTTTAGTCTCTCTTTGCTCTGCCTGTGTTTTATGATTCCCAAGCTGCACTCCATCCTGAAAGGCATTTTAGACGCTAAACACTATATCAAGACACAGGCTCAAGGGCAGCCATTATCAACATGTCAACACGATGAGTCCATTTCCACAGCATTCATCTAAAACAAATAATAGAGCTGGAACACCAACGCGTGCCAAGCAAAAGAAAAAACAGTTTCAGACATATTGCCTTGAACTTAATAAGCTGCAGACGGGGCCGTATATAAAACACTTGCAGCGTCGGAAGCTGATAGGCGGTGTTGCTCGCTTTCTCTTCCCACTCTAACAGCAGACCATCAATTGCATCTTTAAAAAGGCGAAGGACTGATGAGGCAATAGCTCAAAGGCCCCGTCGCACATCCTGTGATTTTGTTGTCAAACTCTTTTCGGCGCAGACCGACACAATGTGAAGATAATGGGAAGGAAATCACCCTAAATTCCCCTCGATCAAAATATAGTGCTTGAGCACTCATTTCGGAGGAGGCTGAAAGGTAAACTACTTAAACGACAAAAAACATCAAGCTGTTGTGAAATACAAGTATAGGTATTGCTACAATGTGACAACAGTTTAAAGACAAATACCACTTAAAGAAAGTCGCTTTCTGGGGCCATTTCCAAGAAAAGCAAGAGATGCAGTTTAAACTGACAATACATTCATTCTCTATATTTTTCAAGGTTAATTAACTAAAAGTAGTTTTGTATATGGACACAGCATTCCAAAAGAGCATTTAAATACCGAGATGGATTTTTGCTGAGGCATTTTAGTAAATCAATTATTATCAACTGACCAAAACTAGTTATGTGGGTCATGTGACAATTCAATACAGACTATTTATCTATTTCAGTTTTGTATGTGTAATTGTTGATATTGTTTTGTTTATCTGTATGTATTCAACATTGTGTGATAGAACAACTCTATACTTAGTAAACACGTTTCTCATTGTATGTAAACTCTGGTGGCATTTTAATGCAGATGACAATAAATTCAAACACTATTTTTGTTTAATGGTTTTTGGCAGGCGATTACCCTCTGTTCATTTGTGAGGCTGTGTGGTTGTATTGTCGAGTGGTTATTTAGCTTTTAACCACCTTAAAAATGCAGCAATATCAGACTGCATTGCTTCTTTTTTAGAGGTCTGAAGAGGTCAATATTCCAAGTAATTTCCCAAAAGCCAAATTTCAGAGGAAGGTTTTTTTAATGGTTCTATCCAGTTAATCGAGAACTCTCAGATCTGTCTTTTCCCCAGATGGACGTGTTGTGTTTCTATCATTTTTAACAAATATAGTATGTATTACAGGTTTATGTGCAGGGCTTTCCATCTTTCTGGTCACTCTGTATATAACCTGCATGTAAACAAACTTAAAACCACAGCCGCCTCGCCCACGCTGCCCTAATTTTAAAGCACTTGGGTGAAGGAACTTCTGATTGGCTCTTAAATTTCACATTAAAAGCAGCACAAAAGGAGCAACTGAACCTGGCAGAAAATGGCAGACAGTAAATTAGAACGTTATATGCAGCAAAGCCCTCATTTGTCATTGATTGGGATGCTTATGTACCCATAAAATGGAAGTTACGTACACATAATTGACCTCGCAAGACTTCACGTTGCCCCTGTCTTCTTCTACGATGTCATCTTTACGCTTGACCTCTTGTTCCGCACTCGATCTGATCTGCAGAAATAAAAAAAACAGAATGGAGGTAGAAGCTTTGCATTAAATATCAATACCGTAAAACCCCCCCACGAAGTGAGGTCACAAACATTTTCCCCTTCCATCTCAACAGTCAGGACCCCACAGAGATCGCACGCTGAAAGTGAAAGGATTAACATGCGACCTTGTGGAAGAACCACGTTTATACATCTCACCTTCACCATCTCGTCATCCCCTGCTGTCTTGCTCTTGGCCACAATGTCCCCATTCTCACTGTAGGAGATGAAACAACTATTTGCCGCCATGAGAGCCATTTTGCCCTGAGGCAGAACAGGAAGAAAACAGAGACAAGGCAGTTGATTAGATAGATTTGCAGCAGGATTGGTTGTTGCGACCGACATGAAAGGTTCCCTGATATTTGCCATAAAAGAGCCTCAAGGTTGTGCCGGGCAGGTTGTTCATATGTTTAACAAAGCATCGAGGCGAGCAGTGCGCTGCAGTGATACGGTAGACGCATTCTGCATAATGAATGAGTTGTTTTTACAGTTACTACAGCTAAGTGCTCTCTCTCTCTCTCTCTCTCTCATGGGCTTCACTCTAATCAGCCATGAGGAGACACATGAAAGGCAGAGGACAGTACATGTCCCTTTACATGATGCGCCACTACTGCAAAGAATGTGTATTTATATATATATATATATATATTTAAATAACACTATTTATTCGAGCATGATATCTTGATCAGTCTTGCACGATTTGTACCTACAGCTGAAACTAACCAATATTTTCATCATCGATCAATCTGCAAAGTTGACATCATTTAACATTTTTTTTCCAAACCCCCAATTATTTAGCTTATTATCATACATGACCAACAAATGCATTAAATAGTCACAGTAGGAACTGGAACCAGCAAAATGTTTACCTTGTTGCTTGAAAAATGACAATAGTAGTGAATGATTGCTGATTACTTTTTGTTAATTAACTTATCTATTTATCCGTTCATTGTTTAAGCCCTCTTTGTATTGAAGAGAAGATGGCCACACACTGTGCCCCAATGACTTTGTTGTTGTTTAACTGATGTTTCCAAGTTGAGAGAATACATCAACACTTCTATCGATATGCATTTTGGACCCCTAGAGACATGTAATAAAACTAAAGACTACAGACGCTTTAGAAGATCCACTCACGTTCTCGAAGACGGTTTCCCATTGTTCCCTGGAGCCAATGGCATCGGAGCGGCCTACTACCAAACCCTCAGAGTTGATACCGAGGTACTTGCCATATCCAGACTTCAAGGCTATCCTGCAACAGCAAAAATGGCCAAATTAAATTCCACGGTGACAGTACACTGATATGGGTCTTTTCAATGCCGCAAAAAGGCCGAACGGCCTAATCTGGTGTTTATTTGGAAAACCAATGAGTTATTTCCACGCTAAGCAAAATATTTTGTCTTCATGACAGGAACGGTTTAATAATATTAGTTAAGAGTTAAATCTAAGATTAACTAAAGAAATGGCTCCAGAACAGTCCGCACCTCCACACGGACAGGATAAATGACACCATTAGACACCATAAAAAAAAAAACCTGCAGAAGCGGGGTTCTAAATCTGTTGGCGAAGGATTATCTGTGGATGCAAATTCAATCAGCAGTTTGTCTTTGTTTAATCACCTTGTGTCCGAGAGCTTGACGGCAGTAAACTGTTCTGGGGGGTCAGGTCCTTCACCCTCTGAAACAAATGAAAAAACATTTAGCTTTTAAAGTTTTTAGGGTTCTTAGTATTGCTTTTTAAATGGCTGTATGAACAGAAGTTTAGATTTTTTTGATTTGTTCATAATGGGGCTTCTTTCTACCTGTAAAAAACAAATAATATATATATATATCTTGTTTGTTTTTTACAGGTGCAGGTTTGTAAAAAAAAAAAACAAGATATATATATATTGTTTGTTTTTTACAGGTAGAAAGCCCCTATGTTGACAGCAGGACAACATATTCTGTAATGCAAGACGTTTGACCTGTAACTACATTTCCGGCACTGAGATCTTTTAGATTAGACAGAAAAATCTTTTGTCACACAAAAACAATAATTTAGTGTTTAATTAATGACTGCGTCACAATTATGTTCCATTATAAAAAGGTGCATAATTCTTTTTTCATGGCAAGTTTATACTCGAGACCTGCTTCATGTTTAAGTAATGCGTTGCTTGTAATTAATAATGCAAACCCTCTGGCTACACAGCGCTGTGCTCATCTGGATCCATTTCAACAGCAACGAGACGTTTGAAATAAGACACAAAAGGGAACGGTTGTGTTGCATTTCAATTCTTTATTCTACACTGAGGTCTCCTGGGTTCCCCGTGATTTCATTAAGTGGCTCGCTTGTGATTAGGTCACTTCCTGACCTTTATAATAAAACAAAGTTTTGCACAATTTCTAGTGCATCATACAGGCATCAGGCCGAGGCGAGACATTAACGAGGAACCCGTTAATAAAGTAGAGGTACAATGTGACACAAGCTGCTTCTTCAAAAGGCTGATTATCTTTGAAATATGTCTGATGGTGACCCTCAGAGTTGGTTAAGAGAACATTTCCTCCGACCTGAGGGTGAATGTGAACACTTTTTGGCAGTCTTCTAAAACGCTGTATCATCCAGACACTCCGCAGAAAATCCAGTAAAGAGGGGGAAATCTCTAATGTCTCATTCTTTACCGCTAGCTCACTTCCACTTTCATCTCCTAGAAATGAGCTTATGTGCATGCAGAGGATGAGGGACCACTAAGGGATTTGGGATGTTTCAATCTACCAGCCGTTTTCACTGGTTCTCACAAAACGTGGGCTGACTTTATTGTAAATCGTGTCTCTCTTTCCGAGCAGACTGTTTCGATGAGCAACTCTCCCTCAGAAGTGCTCAGAGGCAGAAGTGAGTGAAAACTCAGAGTTAGCCCTTAACTCAACCCCAGTTCAGCCTTATTGAGTCTGGTGTCTGGATTTACTACTTAAATACTTAGGCTACTGCTTTGTGGTCTGAAGGCAAAAGCCCCGTCATCCCCACAACGCCTGGAGCCGACAGTAAATGTAACCTCCAAATTGAGTTTTAAGTTCTTCAAGATTGTACAACTGTGGTCTAAGCAAGCAGATGTAGAATTTGCATCTTCATCTCAATTGCATACAAAATGAAATGCATCCCAGCTTACATTCCACATGGTGCTATTTTTACATTCTAATCCTGCTTTGCCATTCCTCCCAGGTAAAGTCCCACTCATTTCTTCTGTGCTACATACATAGATGTATCATCCCGGGTAAGGCTGGGTGATACAGATCTTTTTATTCACCAAAAATGTGGAAGTTCTTTGACGTAGCTAATAGGTAATGCCTCAGATTTTTTAAGCAGAGCATGTGTTTATATAAAATATATAATAATATATTAAATAAAATGTATTTCCTTAACATATGTATTTGGGTCTTTCATACAAATACCTACAAAGAAGATATTAACAAAGGAAAAGGAGAACATTTCAAATTTGTGCTCGTTTACACTGACTTCGGGATGGTTGAAATCATTTTTCAAGACAGTGGTGAAAAACGTTAGTCTGGAGCCTTGTATACCAGCTCCTATAATAAAATAAACGATTGGTATCCAGCGTGTATTCATCAATATCAAAGAACGGCAATTTAACCAGTTGCAAAAAATCAAGCATATCTAGTTTCTTCAGATGGATTTCTTCCTTTTCATTAATACTTAATCTTTCCACTGCATCTTCTTACCTTCGTGTGGTGCACCGATTGTGAATAGGCCACTATCCATGGCATGGATGTAAGCGTTGGTCTGCATCTCTATGGCAACACTTCCAGAGATTTCTCCAAAGTTGCTGACAGACCACCAACCACCTGGAGAGCAGAAAGAGCCATGTCACAAGGTGTAACAATACATGCCACTGCTATGTGCTTGAAAGACACAGCAACCTTATGGTGCAGTATCCAATCGGAGTACACTTTTAGTACTTACTTAAAAAAACAAATACTAGGAAAAACAAATGGAAAGATAAACAGGATATCAAAAGACTTTGGTTTGTTTCTACACGTCAGGAATACAGTACATAAACATACCAATAACATCAGCTTTTTCTTCACCATCTCCTGCTTTTTTCTTCTTATCTTTATGCTTCCTTTTTTTCCTGTGAACAAATATAATACAATATTAAAACATGTTTTCATTAGTATTTAGCTTGCTAAATGTTTAATTACACAGGTATATCACGTATGGTATAGGTATATTACGCAAGCATATCCTAATATTACATTTGTCAGGCAGGCATATTAATTTGTCAAGAGTGAATACATTTTGAAAATGCACAAAGACTCTTAAAGTTAATAACAAATCCCAGTCACCTTTGCTTAAATATATATATATATATATATATATATACACTTGTTTTCTTCTCTTCAGTTATTACCTGCCCTGTCTTATTTCAAGAGTTTTACCTCTGACCACATCCAACGGTGATGTCACAGGGTGCTTGAGTACACCTGTACATCACCGCGGCAAGGTGAGAGGTTTAATCACTGGAGGCCAGCAAAAAGATGTTCAAAGGGAGTGAAGTAACTCTTTAAAGACATTGTGTTGTGCTGCAACATGAATTCAACATACCACCCAACAATAAAGTGAATGACACCTAACTTGATTTATTCGTTAATTATAATTATATATTTTATTGTATTATATGAAACACAGAAATGCCTCAAAATGGGAAAAATATTTCAAGTTGAATTTGTTGTATTCTCTCACCCTGACTATTCTATTTTATTCACCAGTTGCTGAAGAAAAGGGTCTAAGAAGTCCCTTATTATTATTTATTTTTTCAATTTTACAATGATGAAGCCTTATGTATTCTAGAGACTGTGTTTTCTTTGTTTTCCGCTGAACAATGTATAGGATTTATGCTCTAATACGACGACTATGGGGTTTTCTACATCTACTTAAAATCAAAAGTTTGCATTAGCTGAAGTCATATACTTAGTGATACCATATTGATTAGATTGTGAACACAGTTGTTTCATGTTCCTTGTCAGGGTTTTAGGTTAAGGGTTGATCCCATGCTGTGGCTGATACAACGTGAGATCATGTATTTGCAAGGGATGGATTTTGCTTCAGAAATGCAAGTTTAACGTTTGTTTTCTCCAGTCACCTTGATTACAAATGGACTAGTCTGTAGGCGGTTGTTTCTGTTGCTCAGGCAGCTCCATCTGTTCAGGCAGACTGTAGGAAGTATTCAAGTATGTTCACCTCACTTACTTAACCCGAGGATACCTAACGATTCTGCTGCTGTTAAACTTCTTTCGGACACATTCATTAGTGATATTTGGCGAACGTTAACTAGTTAAATAAGGTGGTAATGTGTTTGTTAACAACAGCATTCGTCACCACGCTGATAGTCAACCATTTACCAACGTCTTTTACAGAAATAAGCAGTTTAACTGGTGTTTCAAGAAGCTAACACCAACGTTGTGGCTTTAGCTAGCTTTAGCATCGGCTACAAAACCTCCGTAAGTTAGTCGAAAATAAAAATAAAGATGGGAACGTTAGTGATAAGTGGTACCAGCGTTAAGTAAAATAAACACTTACCCTTTGCTAAGACCTTTCAAAACAAGTTTGGTTGATTTCACGTGAGAATATTCAGCCATTGCTTGACCGAGCTAGTGGTTAGCACGACTACCGTACGTTTAGACACAAGTACGGGGGCTGTGGAGGCACATTCACAACCTGAGCAAAGTGTCACTCAAAGTCACACTCACACACACACACACACACACACACACACACACACACACACACACACACACACACACACACACACATATTTATTTATATATATATATTTATATATATATGAGATCAGGATTAAGGTCAGGGTCTGAAGAAGTGTCATTTGTCTTTTCTTGCACGCACACACACACACACACACACACACACACACACACACACACACACACACACACACACACACACACACACACACACACATATTTATTTATATATATATATTTATATATATATGAGATCAGGATTAAGGTCAGGGTCTGAAGAAGTGTCATTTGTCTTTTCTTGCACGCACACACACACACACACACACACACACACACACACACACACACACACACACACACACACACACACACACACACACACACAAACACACACACTCTCTCACAGCAACAGAAATGTTAAATGTTCTCTGAGTCAAACCTCTGACACCCTGACCAGAAATTCAAAAATAGTCCAATCAACTGGTAAGGAAGGCATGGGTGACTATATGCTAATATTGCCTCATTTAACAGGATCAGCCCAATCAGGAGCCTGTGACAGGAGGTATTAAATAATTGGTGGACCCTATCGAGAAGTGAAATAAATTAGACAGTGGCTTGTGCTATCTGCTCAGTGCAGTACACCTCGAATGGTAAGAACTCAATCAGCCAACAGCAAAACTCAGACTACCTATAATAACTCCAGCACAAAGCACATCTTAACTGATGCAGGAGAGAAACTGTAATACCTTAGTGAGACTTCTGGTGTTGCTGTGCCTGAAGAAAATATTTTCAGAGTGGAAGATTAATCTGGGCAGAAAACTCTTGTAAACTTTGAGAAATTTAGCTGGTGGGGTTTTCAGTCGTCATGAATCAACATTTTACCCGACCACAACTGAATCCCATTTTTGCTCCCTCTGTCATTTGTCAAATTCAATGATACTTTGACAGCAACCCCTGTTGTTGATGGGATTAAACAGTCATAACTTGTACTGAGAGAGCTGAGTGGTTAAGCCCATAAGTACTTAAAAAGAGCTGACACAATACACTGTCAAGCAAAATGGCAACACAAACGCTACATCACCTGATTCTGCAGGCTGATATAAAGGTTCCACTCTCTAGTATATCACTCCAATGCCTTAACTAATGTCTTAATACATTTCAATGAATAATTCACTAATGATCAGTTATAAGCTATTAGTACAGGCAACATATCAGTTGTTAGGTTGTGAAAAGTTCATTTTCATGGTGTTTATCATTTCTATTTGGTAAGGCATGTCATATATGTTTATACTTTATTCTCCAATAAGCATGAAGTCTATAGTTATACAATTTAAAGTACCAATCCTTCAAATTTAAATTAAATCAAACCATATTGTTGAATCTATTCAGCAGTAGTCATTTTGTATTTATAATCTGTAATTACCTCTCCATATTGGAGCAGTTTTCTATGTTAATGACTGAGTTAATTTGCCAGTTGCCACAGGAAACTATGCATGCTTGTAATCCAGAACTACTGTTTTTAATTTGATCTCACTGATATCAGCCTCACTGTGTACTGTTCACTCTCATAATGCCTAACTTATAGCGCAGTTACAGTCATGTGATGCCACACAGCCCCAAAATACTTTTTCTTTTTTAACTTCCTTCCTTCATGTGAATGAGCCTGAGAATGAGGCTGGGCTGGGAGGCGGGTTTATATTTTCTATCGAGTTCTCTCTCTCTCTCTCTCTCTATATATATATATATATATATATATATATATATATATATATATATATATATATATATATATATATATATATATATATATATATATGCCGCCATGTTGAGAGCTGTTTGGAGGCACTCTATATGCTCTGAATTTAGAATTTAGCACCTGTCAGTCTTATAGCTTTGTAGCGAGCCTACGTAACAGCATCCACTTGGTTTAC
This sequence comes from Taurulus bubalis, assembly GCF_910589615.1. Lineage (NCBI taxonomy): Eukaryota > Metazoa > Chordata > Actinopteri > Perciformes > Cottidae > Taurulus > Taurulus bubalis. Next base: position 8,221,947 of record NC_136594.1, on the reverse strand, counting down.
AATTAACACAAAAAAGAAAAAAGGACAATCTAAAATGTGGTTTAACTTTAGTGTAATGCAATTTTGGTCCAGACACTGCAGCTATTTTGTGGCCCATTTAGGGGTCTAAATGATAAATTATAGATGTAGCCAAAAAGAAAAACGTACGTTTCATGCTGGAGAAGCATTAACACCACTTAAATATAACAAATCAGACTCTTATCATTTCGATATTCAAAATAAAAGCACCAACAACTCTGATACCCTATGAGCCAAATCCAACAAAAATTGGAAGCAAGACAACGAAATATTCTCCATCTGTTACCTCCTGTCATCTGTATATGTATTGCTCCACTGACACATCACAATATCTGTGATCATACTGTGCCACTAAAAGCTGCAGTGACAGAACATTCTCCTCACAACATGTAGGATGATACAATTTATGCAAATAATGTAACAGTGCCACACCTCTCACAGTCTAAACTGTCGTTTTGTGAAGGATGAGTTAATTCAGGATCACTCCTCTGTCCTTTGTGTCTTTCATGTCCCTTTTAAAGGCCTTTTGTCTAACAAGTCTGCCTGCTCTATTAGTCGCCTTTCAACTGTGAAAAAACATTTTTCATCCTCTATATAAACTCTACAAATCCCACAACAGCGCTGACAAGGAATTAACTTCTTAACGCTCAGGTGCAATCTCCTTCCTCCATCACAGATGATAATTAAATGCAGTTTTATTTTTTGTTTGAGCCAAAGGGTTTGATGTGAGTCGACCATCTGCACCACTTTGATCCAGACAAATGAAAAGATGCAATATCTTGACAATAAAGGACGGATCTCCTGACTTATCCTCTTCTACCACTGAGAGGTTGACATTTGGGGTTTTGAGAGATATATCTCAACAACTGTTTGATGGATTTCCATATATTGTATTCAATATGTTTCTTAATATTTATTTTGATAAAGATATAAAAGGTCTCCAGAGAATGAATCGCAATTAATGTCCAACGGATATCTTTGGGCCCAATACCGATCATGAGAAACAATGCTATTTTTTTATTTTTTCTGCATGCACTTAAACCATAAACAAATATGTTTGTTAAACATCCTTTGCATTGGTTGACAATTTCACTTGTCAGTGCTTTCTGGGGGCAAAATATAAAATAAAGTTTCTGAATTTCCTCAAAACATATTTTTGGTGTTTTATCTTATGCACCATGCAGTTCAACATTTGAATATCAACATCTGCCGGAAAGATTTGCACAAAATGTAATAGAGGATGTATAGCAAAGACTTTGCTGGTCCCATAAAGAACCTCTGGAAAACACAGTGGAAAGACCATTTCTGGCTTCAGAAAAGGAATGGATTGACATTAAATGGACATTATTGCACAATAAGGGCACTTATTGTAACACCCTCCTCATAGCTTTTCTCATCACTTCTCCCTTGTACTTGTTTGTTGTGCCTCTTCCTTCCTTCCTTCCTTCCTGCTGTGCCTCATTCAGCTGTTTTTCCATCCCTCTCCAACAAACTTTTACTTATGAAGTCACTTCTGTCACCCTCCACCTCACCCCGCCCCCCTTCACCCCCCTCCTGTCCTACATCTGTCACATATAATCCTCCGGTGGGGATTTGGGTGATAGAAGGTTAAGTTGCTGACAGTGTGGAGCAGGTGTTTTCATAAGTGGCAGCGTGCTGTTGCATTGCACTTTGGCCACACTCTCACTTTGTCAATGTCACCGCTCCTTCACGATGGGTTTCCTCTGCTTGCACAGTGTGTGTTTGTACAGACTGACAAAGTTTATGATGTGGAAGACATCTGAGAGCGGGGAGACAGATGAAGATGGATCAAGTGACTCAGTGCCCGGGGGCTGCTTAGTTAAAAAATGGTGTAATAATGTAATTTCCTGAGAGGGACACCTGGCAGGAGAGCGAGATGTTAGACAGGTGGAGGATTTAAATTGATGGCCCATTTAGGCATTTGTCACGTGGTTGTTTTCACTCTATATTTCACTTAAATTGATAACAATATTGAGCTAAGATGTGAAATATACCACAGCACATAAAAATCCATGTTAACGCTTGATTAATGACGGTTATTACATCTTATTTATGATATCTTAATGAGTTTTTTGTTAAATAATACCATTAAGTTTTCTGCAATGTATCCAGACTTCACTATTTTAAAATGACCTGTCACATGGTAATCGTGAAACAGAATATTGCATCTCAGGTTGTGATTGAACGCAGACTGAAAGGGAAGGCTCTTTGGAGAAGAGAGGGCCTAACACACATTTATATTCTTGTATTATTAAAGGGAGGGCACCAAAAACATTTATCAACAAAAGACATAAAAGTAAGAAGATTAACTTGAGAAGTGCAGGGAGACCTATTTATCTTCGGATGAATAGAGTGCAGCTGCCTTAATACCTTTCATGGTGGACTGGACTGCGGTATTACTTAACTTCATGGATTTCTGGGTCTGGAAATTGACTAGAGTCTACAGTCATTTAGAGGTCTTATGGCAATTTCGCTGCAGGTTATGGAAGAGAGGAGTTTAGTGAATGGATAAACACCTGTGACATTTCCTTTTAGGACGATGTTCAAGGTAACAATTCCCACACCACCTTTATTCTTTCCTCTCTTGCTAGATTTGTTTCATGCCTCCTCGCATGGGAAAATCTCTCCACACTGAATTTTATTTAATTATTTTAATCCATAAATCAAATACTGCATTTTCATTTTGACATTAGCTTTATTTAAATTGCATACTCCCTGATTTAATTGCACCACAGTTCACTACACAAATGGGGTGGACTAACATGCACTGTAGTGTGCTGCTCTCTATACGTGAAACTGTATTTAAATAATCTAACTGTAATTCTACCGATGACCTCAAACAAACACATGTTACTCATCGAGGTTGCAGAGGAAATACGAGTTGTTAAAAACTTTTACAGCCTGTAACAGCTCGCTGCCCTTGAAGACCATGTTCATTGCCAGGTTTTATAAAAAAAATACACCGACTGCTGTCTAATTATACACTTTCTGAAACCAGTCATTTGGTGAACTACTGAAAATAAACTTATTTTGATCTCTCTCTCTCTCTCTCTCTCTCTCTCTCTCTCTCTCTCTCTCTCTCTCTCACATTGTAAAGCACTGTGCGTTCTTGCTCTGAATGGTTAGTGCTTGCTGTCTTTGGCTCTGCGCTCTGTTGGCTTACGCAGTCTTGTTCTTGCTTCAGAGCACCCCAAATGGCGGCTTCACTCCTTCTGTCACCACCCTCCTCCCTCCCTCCTGTCCTTTCACTCTATGCTCAGCATCTACATAGTCCTTTCAACCCCATCTTCACAGACCTTGAGATTGCCTTCCATCAGCTGTGAATGTTAAAAGAGACTAATTTATTAACCAACCCTGGTCCCTCTGCAGCAGGGCCGAGGAAGGCAGTCAGCCTGCAAGAATGACTCATCCAGGCTAATAGTTCTGCACATTTCCACCGGGTGGCAGTATACACGCACGGCTCTGCATCCCGCACTGGGCCACTGGAAGCTCAGCATGGCATGCTCCCCACTGATCCCAATTGGCCAATGTAAAATTTTAGACAGCATTCTATAATGACTCAAGATTCGATATTTTTGAGTCATGCATATATGTATGATTCAGATGAACAGAGAAGTATCTAGTGGGTGCATCTAATCCAAAAAAAGAAGACTATACAATGGTATTAATTCCTTTCCAGATAATACACAGGAGAATTGTCTTTATCCAAATAGTCAAAGAGTAACCATTTAAAAAAAGGGATTTGATAAAATAACACACACGGGTGAGTTTAACTGCATGGAGACAAATTAATTGCCTGATTTCCAAACTCCGCGGGTGGTATATTTTCTCCTCCCTAATTATGCCTCTACTCTTAATAAATGAATGGCAACCTTTTATTTTTTCTTCTGCTGGTGGTTTTGTAGTTTTTGAACATAAATGCAGTTTCACATCAAACATTTCCCCTTCAATATCTACGGTCACTGATGGTCTCCTCGGTACTTGCCACATTACTCACTGTGGCAGTACATCAAGTCAAAAAGCTTCTCTCAGAGTGTGAGGGGAGTGGCTGAATAATTCACAATCTTGTGTATTTTTAAACTCATCCTTACATTTATAGTGCAGAGAAATTGAATCATATGACACTGACACACTGTTAATCTTTTAGTGACTGCACATTTCCGTAGACTTTTATCTGCGAATCACTGGCAGTTAGCGAATACATGCACACACACACACAGTTAGATTTGTAAGCTTGTGTTCTCGTCCTTCTGAAGCTTCACAAGCACAGATAGCCTCTTGTTTTCCTCTTGAATTTTTAAAAGAAAGGTGTTACTCCATCTGACATCACCTGCTACAAACTACAGGAGTCAATCAGCGCTCTGAATCTGGCCTGACAAGCATAGACAAAACACATTATTTGTTTTTCTATTAGCTATATTTATTCGTCATAATTTATGCTAAACAATTTAGAGGCTGCAAAGACACCTCTGATTAATAAGCAGTGTACTGTACACACCACACAGTGGAGTGGAGATGGAATGAGATGGGACATGAATCACCAGCTGGATCTGAACCAGGTTTGAACCCACAGTCTCACAAGCATATGGTAATCATGCAATAATGAACCGTTGTCTGCTGCGCTCTCTGCAAGGTGTTCTCCCGAACATATTGCGATGTGTCTGTTCATACCGCTGTGGCATTGGCACTCTCCAACGCACACACACACACACACACACACACACACACACACACACACACACACACACACACACACACACACACACAGAGAAAAGGGCAGGGCATTTGTTGTCGTATATCTCCCTTTAAAAATGCCAGCGTTATTAAAGATATTTGTCAATGACAAAGAATATGGAATATGGAAAACACGGGAAGTTTTACAAAGCTACATTTGAAAGTACCGTGTCTTTTTTCCTCAACATATCGACAAAGCAATAATCTCAACATAAATCAAACATTTTTGCCGAAACATTCATACTGATCGTTTTTTTTCGCACTTCATAGTCTTTTATGACAACTAACGATTGAGGTATCAATAAGGTATTATTGCTTCCGCATCATTTTGACAAGATACCTTCCCAGGTGCTGGAGAGAACTGGACTCATTATCCAAATCAAAAGTGTATCACCGTGCCACTGCGTGCCGGTTTACGCCTGGTTTCACCATACAGCCAACATTTATGGCTGTGTATAGGCGAGTGAAACCATATGGTTGGAGTCTGTGGTTACGGTTAAATATGAAACTGACTGGATGTAAACTCTTGCTTTCCGTGTTGAAGCACCTTGTACAGCTATCCGTCACTCCACTAGTATGTTAATTGTATTTCTAGGAGAAGGGGTTAGAGAGGGATTCAATGGAATTCAAGAGCATGTGGTGCTACTTGTGTTTGGTGTTGTTGTGAGATACATGTCAAAACAGGTAAATTGGGTATTTCTTGTGGTGTTTTGAATGCATTATGTATATCACTTGAACTGCTTTTAGGGGTGCAATGAGCTTCATCATTAAACTCCCTAAGCCTGGCCTTACTTTACAGACTCTCACTTGCTCCTGTTGAACTCTATGGTCAAATCAAGGTTACTGCATGCTTGTTAAACAGGACTGAGGTATTGATGAGAGCAATTTCATGTAATTCCCTGCAATCAGATGCACTGCCGTTAAATCAGCCACACTGACAGTTCAAGTGAAAAATCAATGCAAAACTCTTTGCAGAATTCTTGAACTTATTAACCATCAATTTATGTGCCAGCAGATGAGGAACTTACTTTGCTATTGGCTCAAATCATTGGGAAAATAAAAATCTTACAATTTGCTCCAAGTGCTTTTCTAATTTGGAACACTTGAATAGTTCAATAATGTTAAGAAAATCGTGTGTAGTCATATTTTTGAGTTTATACCAACACCACACCCTTAAAAGATGAATTATAATCTTTTCCAGTGTGTTCAGCTGCTGGTACTGTATTGGCAACCAGTCCTTTTCTTCTCGCCCCATTCTAATCTCTTACAAGTTGTGTTAGGATTATGCACAAAGGACACTTTTTAGACACAGATTTACATGTTTGGATTAGTAAAGCCCCGTAATGGAGGCTTGCAAAAAGCCACCATCTTGTTCCGACACACATTGAACCGAAGCATATAGTTGCCTTCCCTTTTTTCTCCCGGACATTACTCATCTGTCCGTCTGCCAGCTCAGATCATTTCTTGCGAGGAGAATTTTGTTCTGTTGCCTGTAAATGTAGGAAGCAGCGGAAAGACTCTCCCTTTTAAAATGATCAACCTCAGTAGGCAATCGCCTCGCCTCGACAGTGTCTTCTGAACAACAGCCACTAGATCAAATACACTAATTTGCATTTGAGACGTCCAGAAAATTGAGCGAGTGAAGCCTGGTATTCGGTACCCCTGTATCCCTTCGTGACACCTAACTAGCTTTTGTCTCATACATAGTTTACATGAATATATGACGACATTAGTAGAATGATAATTTTAACTTTGTTTGAATTGATCTGCTCCCTGATATTGTAGCCGGGCTGTTTTGTTGACTTTATTTGAGTGGTTGCAATTTGAATTTGCTACTATAGACATATGATCACCTTTGAGTTGTTACAGTGAATGTTGGGAGTCAACATTTGCTCTTGAGTTGAGTTTCTTTCCATCCCACGAATTTAGTCTGGCACCTAGTGAGAAAAAAATGCCGCTTCAATTTCACCAGCTAGGCCTTAACTTTGTTGCTGGACCGGTAACGTTCAGTGGGTGAAAACAGCCGCCTGCGGTGTGTCAGTGCAAGTGTTGTTCAACCTTTTTTGAGCCGCGGCACATTTCCTACAATAAAAAAATCCTGCAACACACCAACAACCAAAAAAGTTACAAAATGTCACATTGTAGCATAATACAGCATATATGGTAGGTAATTATTGCGCTACCTGCTGGCATGGAAGAGTATTTCATTACTAGGCCAGCCACTATATTGCAGGCTCAGATGCTCAACAATGGAAAATTATTCGCGGCAACTAAATAATATTTTTTGGGACCGATCAAGTGAAATTGGACACTTTCTCACGGCACACCTGACTATCTCTCACGGCACACTGGTTGAAAATCACTGTCGTAGTGAACCAAAAAGAGTACGGTTACGTGCTGTAGAATAGACACAATTTGATTAGCGCAGCTTTAAAGACTTGTGTGACATGCATCAGGTGTTTATGATTTTCACACTAATCAACACAGAACTGGTGGTTCTCTCTTGGAGTGGGAAAGCTGCAGTCGAAGGAAGGACCCTGAGGTCGCACATTCTGGGCTTTTCTGGGAAATTCAGTGGCAGCAAACTTCGACGGAAAGATGATGAAATTTAAATGTGACAGCCATGACACAATCTGAACAAATAAACTTTGTCCGGAGTCTGCTCTCAGGAACCTGCGAGGCCATTAAGTGGCTGGACTCTCAGTTTACCACGTGTCTGGACACACTCACACAACGTTTTATGACCCCACCTTTCTTCTTTTATAAGCGTCTACATTCAGCAGAGAGGACACAGAGACAAGTCCAATTGTGAATAACGACTTCAGGAAACTGAGTCCTGATGGCAAATAACATGGATCTGAATTCATATGTTAGTCCTTGTCTTAGTTAGTCTTTGTATTTGTATTTTTAATCTACCTCAGCGTAACAAATTCACTTCATTTGTAAACCATTCACAAATGGACTCTTTAAACTGTTTTTTTGCATTTGTTCTAATCTTATTCTGTAGTCGTACAAAACTCATCTTCAATCCCACCACACAGTTTAGATGTGCAATTCCCACTATGGTCCACAGCATCTCCATGGGTACCAGACACAGCACATCTGTATTCATCACAGCACAATAGATGCAGTGAAGGTTGTGGGAATTTCACAACAGGGGTGCTGCGTTTAACTTCGTAAAGTGTGAATATTGTGCCTCAGTATTATGTTTATTAGGAGGGAGTTAAACAACTAGTATCTTTGACCATGACTCATATTCAACATGAAATATTAAGGGGTACTTTAACAAATATTTTAAATACAAAGTGATATATTGAAACACACACACACACACACACACACACACACACACGCACACACACACACACACACATCAGCATACATTACCGCCTTTTAGTACACATAAATAGCACGATTACACTCGAATCCACCAGTAAACTCAAAGCAAACAAAGTGAATATAATGAGCTCAGAGTGTTTCCCTTCCAACGATTAACCTTTCCATCACAGGTGGTGCGGTATTACCATACCAGCTTGTCATTTTGCCACCTTTCAGAACAATGAGAAAAACACGTGCTTATAAAATGGGTTGGGGTGGATTCACATGGGCATTGACATGCTGACAGAAAGAGAGGGTGTGCAGAACCATATGGCTCTGTTTACACAGATCACTTCAGCGGCGTGGTCTCGTTATATTACCAGAGTCATGATGCTTTGAAGGTTATCTTGGTTAAAATAGCTTCCACTGAGACTGTGGCTCACACCTCAACTCTATCACAGCGTTAAAGTGTTCGCAGGTTAAACAGGTGCAAGTCAAGTCTGTTTATCGAGGCTGAAATAAAAAACAGGCATACACGCAGAAGTTGCACCCCCTGTCCCATTCATCAGATACCTTCCACACCTGGCAGCAGCACCCCTGGGTAATTTTAGACAAATCAATGTAAGCCCGCCTAGCATTCAAACATACAGGGTCATGAATATTCTCATCAGGTGGCCGGTCAGGACCTTGCTCAGAGGACACCCATGGGGCCAGAGAGGAGCCAATCCAGCCTTTGCATGAGGGTCACCGGTGATTACGATGCAGGGCATATTTTTCATTACCATCCGCTGAGGCGAGACAGCATGACACGGGCCACAGGTTGGTTACTCATTCCTTACAGGTTCTGGCTCTTTTCAACTTCGACTCCGCCGCACTGAAAAGGGAACATTTCACCATGTGGAGGAGTGTAGCAAAGCTTACATTAAAATGAACCAGGTCATGCTGGAAAGCTGAGTCGTTTTCACAGCTTTTGAACCGCATCTTTTGACTCCATCAGGGCTATCAGTGCAGTGAGGAGTCACAACGGAAATCCTATGAACACAGTAATGTTTTTTTTCCTGTACAACAGATGCATTGAAAAGGAAGCCAAGGAATAGTTCCACATTTAACAAATAGGCTTCTTTCTTTCGATCCACTCTGTTGTCTTGGGCGTGCAAGACACTGAACACCAAATTTCTCCCGATAGTTCGCAAAAATGTAATTGCTCTTGATAGAAGCACAGCAAAGTGTTGAACTTTTACCTTCAAAACTATCTAACTCATAACTTCAGTCTGATTCCCCCTCAATCACATTTTCTAAAATGTTTGGGCTTGAATGTCTTCAATGGCGGAGAAATATATTTCAGTAAATCCATTTATTGTTTGTCTCCCCTTCTCTCATCTATTAGCAGTCACAAAAGGGCCCATTTATCATCTGTGAAGGAATAAGCAGGCTCCAGATGTCCTCTGCCTTCTTGTGCCTTCTTCTGCGTCTCCCTGGATCCATCTTGTCTCGTCTCCCTCCTGTCTCTCTCTCTCGAAACGCTCTCAGTATGCTGATGGTGCTGCTCTGATTGGAAACGCATTAGACAGACACAGATGAGAGATGAGAGCGGGAGAAGAAGAAACGGTGACAGTGAGAGTAAGTAAAGAGGACAGATATAAAGTATAAATGTGTTTGTAGTAAAGCACCAGAGAGACGATTGAGGACAGAGAGGGCCGAGAGGCGCAAAAAGAGGAAGAGAAGAAGAGAAAGTTTTACATAAGTGAAAGAGTAAGTGCATGGCCACTCATGTGTGTATGAAAGATCTCCCCTGCCCTCCCTTTCACTTGGTATTATCCCTCAAAGAGCCAGTTCGACTCCAGCCAGTGTTTTAGCAACACAAGGCAGCGTTGCACCTTCCTTTTGAAGATGTGATGAAGGTGCAGGTGCAAAGCCAAACAGCCCCACGCTAGGTCAAAGATAATGCTCACTAAGTCCACTCTCTCGGCCAACAGGGAGCTCTGAATTTACACCTGTGCTTTCATGAGTTGCGTTCATGAGTTACTGGAGCCCTATCTCATTGAAAATAATTCAAACAAATGGCATTATTGTTTTACTTATATTTATTCATCATTACTTCAAACTTAAAGTGATGAAACAAGGATACCAGTATGCTTTTTTTGTAGAATTTATAGGAGCATTTATCCAAATGTTGTCCAGAAGGGGGCGACCCCCCACACAGAAACAAGCTGACAGATCTCCATTTTTGGGTGCTGATCCAGGGCTGGATTGCGGTGGCAGCAGGCGTAAGAAAAGGAACCCAAACCTCCTTCCCCGGAGCCAAATCCTCAAGCTCCTCCGGGGGATCCCAAGGTGTTTACAGGCCAGATGGGACAAGTAATTCATCCAGCATGTTCTGCGTCTGCCCTGAGGTCTCCTTCCAAATGTATGCTCCTGGAAAACCTCCAAAGGGAGGGGTCTAGGACACATCCCTATCAGACGCAGGAATAACCTAAAAAGGCAACACCAAGGGGCAGCGGTATACTCTGTGGTCACAAGCTGCACCAAACCTCTGGTTCATAGAACAAAAGGGCTGACATGATAGCCAATAATTGTCCTAAGAAACATTACAGCAGACACAGAGTAACACTGTCGTTCATGTAGACTTGTGTTTTTGGTTGCATGCAAGTTAAGTATTCTCTTTTCTTTTAGCTGCAGTCTAAACCTTCCTCTTGTGTTAGCTTTCTGTTACTATCTCTTATGTCAACGGGTCGGTTTTTGACCCATGTCTTAAATCAGCTGTAAAATACACTAAAAACAAATATCTATGATCAAATTTGTTTCTCATTTCTTGGTTACCTTGTTAGGCTTCCTTATCCATGAACATATTGTTGTATGTTTTAATATTTTTGTTGTGGGCCTCTGGGCCTTTTCTTTGTCAGTATACCCCTCGATTTCAAATGAACCTCAAGAGAATCATATAAATAAATACAAGGTTGTTGTGTTACCTGACGATTACTGAGGGGTATTAGAACACATCTCTTAAGTACATTTGTTTTATTTGTTTTTTAATTAATATTATTAACTATAGGAACATCTATGGTGTTACGGGTCAATTTCGACCCATATATGTTTACTTCAAGAAAAAGGCTTTTTTTCAGCAATATAACTTTAATTCAAACATAAAATGAGAGGCAGAACAAGTCATAACACAAAATATAGATTTGCAAGGTCAAACAAACAACAACCAATCAAACAAATCTTATGTCAAATGTCTTTGACTTTTCTAACAAGCAAGTCGCTAAAACGGGTTGTCTTTCTTTTTGTGCTGAGCCAAGCAGCTATGACAAAGTCAGTTTGTATCCCTTCTTTTGTTGTTGCTGAAGGAAGATACATATGGGGTTTGGCTTTTCATCTGTGGAGTGTTCAAAATTCCACTGTCAGGATTTTGACCTGTGAACAAAGGAACAGCATCTGATTTATATGCTCCCAACTCTGCCTTTTGGAATTGATGAACACCAAACAAACATCTGTGTTTGTCTGTGTTGGTTGGAGAATGTTTGATTGGTGTGCCATGGCCAGGGCCTTCAATGACTTTTATAAGCTCTTTCACAGCGGCCATTTTGATATCCCATAGGAGGGTTAACCCAGGTGTTACGGTCCTATTCTATTTAGTGTGTCACAGACATTATAGTGAGCCAGCATGCACAATACCAGGACCTGGCCCACCTAAATGGAACAGGGCCATAATTATGATTGTAAAGCCCTCTGGGGCAAATTTGTGATTTTGGGCTTAAGAAATTAATTGAATTGAATTAATGTTATGGATTACACCTGTATTTACCATATAACGGCATGCCAAAATGGCTGCTAAAAAAAAAAAAATCAGCTTTTATCATTTTACTTTGCTTATAATATTCATTTTACTTTTGTTCTGATTTTTTCGATTGTTTAAAATGTTTTTAACCTGAATGTTTTACTGTTACATTTTGAAAATTGCTGTTCAATAATTGTATTATTATTATTATTGATTAGAACTGCAGAATCAAACCATGTAGAAAATAAAAGGGTGGCCCAAACCCAAACTGACCCAAACAAGGTAAAAAAAAAGAAGCTTTGTAGAGATTGCTGAGGATTCTATGAAGGTTTGTCACTTTGAGTGGCCCTTTTAAGATGAAAATATATATATATATATATATATATATATATATATATATATATATATATATATGATATGTACTAAAAGTGCAAATAAGGGATACTGTTAACTCAGCAAGTTTGGCACTGTTTGCTCATGTTGAGATATTTGTAGAACATGTTCATTGTGGATGCCCTTTTTGCTCCTCTTTCTCTCTTTTACATCTAAAATCTTTCGTTGTTTGGTTTTTGACACAATTAGGTCCAAGAATGGTTTAAAACACCAATAAATACAATCTGTGAGAGCATTCCTGTGGTCTGAATCTGAACCTCAGAGAAGGGACAGCAATGCAGTGTCGTCAGAAATGTTGACCGAATAGCTGTCCTCCTGAGAGCTCCTCTACATCTGTAGCTGTACATGATAAAGAGTAAGGGTGAAAGAACACACCCTTGAGGCCGGCCTGTGGACGTGGCTACAGAGTCTGAGAAACATTCATTCACAAAGACCTTCTGCTCTCTGTCAGTCAAGAAGTCCATAATCAAAAATACAAGCTGGTGAGGCAAATTAAATTCCCATCGCAACCTTTTAATCAAAAGATCCAGCTGCATCGCGTTGAATGCCAAGGAAAGTCCTCAAACAAAAGCCTGGCATGTCTATGCTTCTTTTCTCGGAGTGCATGTATATTTTTAAACAGTAAAAGCGCTGCATCCTTTACACCTCTCTCCATGCCTGATAAATAAGAACCAAATAAAGAAAGTGAACCACTAAATTACATGAATTTGGATCTTTGGACCACATTAAAATGAAACGCACCTCCTCCCACGCACACACACACAGACACACACTTTGACACACTCCACACAGTCAAAGAGAGAAAACTCTGTGTTGCAGGTAAAGCCATTAGGGAACAGCACCAACTGAACAAGCACTTCATTTTGAGTGTTCCCAGGAGAGTGAATAAGCCTCTGGTGTTGTTGAGCAATGCCACATAATTGATGATTGCTAACAGTTCTCCGCGGTGCTCGGTAATGCGACTCTACCTGTATCAAAATGCTATGACAGTCGACTCCCTGCTGAGAAAGGCCAGTCACTATTTTTGTCAGCAAAACAAAACAAAACCCCTCTTTGTTATTTTTCCTCCCTGCTGGCTGAAAAAAACAAGGAGAATATTCCCTTACTCGTTGTTTTTCTCCCACTACGGATCCAGACAGAAAATAAAATGGCAATAGGGGAATATCGAGTTGGCTAACGGACAATGATAGTGTTGCTTTAGTGAGGTGTGAGTGACATTAGAGAGGAGGCGAGGGTGCAGGTGGAGAATTCAATCAGGTTGTGAATCTGGTATGAAGAACAATGTTGCAGACGCAGGGTGAATAATTCTTAGTCTTGGATCGAGCCAAATCATCTGAGGACGTTTGCTCTGCTGGGTGTGAGGATGCTCAACAGGGCCGGACCTAAAGGAGAAAGACAAGGTGTCATTTCTGAGTTTGGGAGGGGGAAGAGCGAGGAGGTGAGTGCTGCCTGTATGGGTTATATGTGTAGGAAGGTGAAAATGTATTTTGTAATGGAAATACGTATTGAACATTTTTTATTTTTTTTTTCCAGAGTATGGTATGTTGATACAGGCTAAAAGGCCCAGTGCACTCAGGGAATCAGACAGCCAGTCACAGTCGTACATAACGTCTGAAAATAACTGGATGACACATGAAAAAAAGAGATACAAAGACATTCTGAAACATTGGATAATTCTTTGAATTTCATTGAATTTCAAGAGCCCTCAGTGGTTATTTGCACACAGAGTGGATTAGTGCTCATTTAAATGTCGTGCGCTGGTCCATTCATTCCTCTGAGAGCTGTCCCCAGTAAAAAAAAAACTAAAAAAATAACCTCTTCCTTACTTTGTTATATTCAGGAAACAAAACTACTTGGTGAAGTATAGTTAAACATTATGATTTGGCTTAAAATGTATTTGTTACCTAATTTAACTTGTGTTCGACCCGCATATCCAACTCAACTTTCTATATGACAGAATCCTGTGGACTTTGATTAAACAATGCATCTGTGCAAAACAAATGTAATCTATACAGTTTTTAAATGTTTTTGTAAAATGTTGTGTTTTCTGAAACGTCATCATTTTTAAACTCCAATCCAGGTACATTTAGTAATTTGTCGAGTGTTTTGTTTATTAAAAGTTTAATAGAATTCATATATATATATATATATATATATATATATATATATATAAATTACTTATCTATCACATTTAATTATTTTAGTTTTTGAGATGGTGTTTGTTTTTATTGAATGGCAAAACATGGCAATGTCAGCTTTGGCTGTTATCCAGTTCATATGCTAAAAAATAATTATCAACCAGAACCAACATCTCTATCAGGCGCATGAATTAAAGCCGGACACGTCTAAGTGTAGAGACATGAAGGCATTAATATGATAGAACAAATGGACTGCAACACTCTGCAATGACTCCCAATACATAGAGGGAGATTGATGGAAGAGGTTAGAGAAGTGAAGTGACTAATCTCCAGGATTTCTCGTATTCAAAATAGGTGTTCACATACAAAGGGAAAGATCATTGGTGTGTGGTGTAACGCAAAAGAGTGTTAATTAATGGCATACTGGGCGTGTGGCGCTGGGCTCACTTGCCACCTTGATTTATCACCAGAATCTGTTTCCTCTCTTGACAAATGATATATCACAGATTTAACAGAATAGCTTTCTGTACAGATGCAAATTGATTAGCAGCCATCCATACATACTGAGAGGGACATAGTAATAGTAGACCGCTATCTATTTCATCTATTGGACAAGGTTGCATTCAAGGTTGTAGGATTTCAGAATTGCATTCCAGTCCACATCCAGCTATTTCACCAACCAAACGTAAACCTACATTTTCTTTAGTGTTTATGTGTAATGTTCATATTTTATTATTCAGTAAACTGTTCATTTACATTCTCAGTAAATTTGATCCCCCGACATTAAGGTATAAATGCTGTTTCATATGGGCATTAAATTATTGTTGAAAAACACTAAGACTTTCCTAGTGCTGAGTAGTTCAACTTCTCATGAGTATATGGTCAAAAAGCATTTACAGCTTTAAATATTGACAACTGTTTTGTATAGAAAGTTGATTTGGGTTAAGTTTAGGTTTTTATCCATTGATTTGATATTTCCTAATTTAAATAAGTGAAGCTTCCCTGACTTCTGGCTAATATTGATGCACTGAGCTGCTTGGTATAATTTGTTAAGAAAGGATAATAGTCAAACATGCTTATATTCTCAAAATTAAGTATTGTGAAGGCACTGGTCCTACCGCTTAAATAATGTACTTTTTGTTGGTCTAAAAGTAGTCAAATATAAAGCTGCATTCATTGACTTGGGGGCACCGCAACATGCTTTAAACACAACATATTATCGCCTTATGAAGTTGAAACGTATCTTTATACAATGGTTCGTATCTTACAAAAGATGTATGTGCCAATGTGTCAATTTCGGCTTGTTACATGCATACGGTCTTTTCAAACCAGACTTCCATTTTCACAATTAAGGCAACAAAACTACTTATAACAACGGAAGTGCCTTTAAACATCAACGTTAACTTCTCGTTTCACATGGGGACCGAACAGCGGCCTCCTTGCTGAAAGTTTGCTGGTCATTGGTGTTGGGTACGTAGCGGAGAATGTTTTTATTGGAGTTTTTTTTGCTGAAGATTGCTGCCTCCTACGTGTGGAAACATCTCTGTTAAGAGCAGTAAGAGTGAACCAAAACTGCAAATCTGAGCTGAGACCGCTGTATATTTGGGTGATACTTCTCGTTGGGTTTGTTAGTACCAGTGACTCTTTTCACATTACACATACAGTAGTCACTTGATCTATTGTTCATATAAGGATATTGATTATAGCAGATTTAAGGATATCAAAACATCTTGGACTTGGTTTTTAAATACCACAGAGTCCGTTTTTAAATTTAGAACGTAAACTTCCCCCTGATCCCCTGAAAGAAAACAGAGGACATGTCCAGTGATAGCCGCGGTCCTGGCTGGATATGAGCCACATACATCTCAGTTACATATGTCTCAGCCACCTGTGCCACCAGGATGCTGAACTAACTCAATTTATGCAAAAGCCCTCCAGCTTTTATGGCAAACATATTTTGCATGATGTTTACTTGTGAGTTTTATTGGTCTATAATTCATAGACATCTATAAAACACCACCTACGTGTATTTGCAGTGTATATTCCCATAGATCCCCCACACACAACGTGAGTCCTGTTTGTGAAATCTGATGGATCACAAGATTCGCTCATAGCTCCTCATCTGTAGCTTGTGAGGCAGGACCCCCGATGGTTTATAAGGATGACAAGTTCAGGTGTCGCTTCACAGACTCGTCTTATCTCCCAGGAGTTTGCTATCACAGACTGCTGCAGTGAGAAATGTCTAAAAGGATGCTGCTCATTTCCACAGTCGTTGATTTTATAAATGAAACCACTGGAATATATATATAAGTGACAGACTCAAATAGAGCTAATAGCGAATGCAGAGCATCTTGCAAAGGACAGCAGGCAAGAGAGTGACAGGAACATATTTACAGCTAAGTTGTATTATTATAGAGAACTACTGTGCCTTTAGATAAGGGCTTTTGTATACACAGCTACATATTTAAATAACAAAACCATAAATAAAGCTTGACTGTAATGGGCATCCAAACTAATATGGCTGCCATCACAGATGTGCATCCAAGTGGTTTTACTTATCCATTTTCCATTTTCTCATTCACACCTTATTTGCCAACCCACCGATCTCATTTGCATTGTAATGATGAGACTGTATGCATGCAAAATAGCTTTAAAAAAATGCTTTAATAGTCCCAAATATATTCATGAGATTCCCGGGAGAGTTGTGCAGACCTGTCAGAGTGGGAACCCACTGCGACCACAAATAAATACGACTGCAAATATCCTCTGTTCCACTTTCAGTGTGGGAAACTTGAAGACACAATGATCAGCTAAGTGCATGAACTATGGTATACGTGTAAAGATTGAAACATTTTTAATATAGATCGATGCTGTGTGCATTTTTCAATAACAGGAAGTCTTGTCTTCAAGTGAATATGGAAGTCTTCAAATCAATGTGAAGGTATTTGAGAGTCACGACAGTATTTTAAACTTTAGAAAAAATACATTTCCACATTTGCTTTCAATGAAATGAATGAAAAACATTTCCAAGACTTCTAAGACAATAACCTACAGATGTGTTAACACACCTGCATAACAAATTGTTGTCTGAAATGTAGAGAAGAGTTTTTTTCAGTGGTTAAACATCGTTGAGCAGCTGTTCAGCATTATTTAATCCCATCTTTATAAACCTGTCTCTTCTGTACCGTTAACCAAGGAGAGATGAGCTGGAATCCGGGGGCTGCTTATGGTGAAATAAAGCTTTGATAATGTCATTGTCTCCCATTATGAAGGCTGTAAAGCTTTCAGAGCAGAGTAACTGGGTACTCACTAGAAGCCAAGGTCAGACAAAGAAAAAAACGATGAGGCTCGTGCATCACGCCTTCATGATATCTTAAACATAAAGTAAAATGCTCTGTCCAGCTGGTATGGTTTTCCCATATGTCGTCCTAGAGCAGTTGCTACCACTGGGGATACTGAGGTGGGAGAATTAAACAACACCAATTAGGTTTAGCTTTTCACTCATTCAGAGAAATATCTCAACATACTTGATGGACTGGGACACCGTTTTTGTTCCAAGGCCCTTTTGCGTTAGCAGAGGAACGACACAAGTCTAGTTTACTGACAGGGCATCCAATGGGTCAAATACAAGACCCATCATGTAGAGCTTATACACTATACACATTTTTTATTTGACCAGATGATTATTACATATTGAATATTGTCCCTTGTTTCAATGGCAGTTTGAATTTCAAATAAAAAATGACAACCCTAAAAAGGATTTCATGTACAAAAAATATACTTAAATAGTTGACCAAAAACTAAATCGTTTAGGGATTTTATTTTGGGTGTATAGTCAAAATTTCCTGGCTATTAGTGGTTGACTAATACCCTCAAAATATCTAATCCTGGCAACTACTCTGTCCCCGTTGGATGTTGTAATGGTAAAATATAGCATTGCTTATGTTACAAAAGGTAGAGCAGAATTTGCATAGATAATTGTTTGTGTCTAATGTTAAAGTACCAAGCCGACGTAAGCAGAAGTGATCTGAGGGTCACAGGGCCTGCGTCTCTAACATAGTTAAGCACTGATGGCACTGTGTTGGTGAGAAATATGCTTACTATGCAGAAACGTGTAGCCTCCCTAATGATAAGATAGCGTTCTCTCCACAATGGCCATACCATACCATGAATATATCTCTCCCTCCGCCTTTACACACTCACTGTCTCTGCATGTTCGTGTGCTACTCGACCCTTTCAGAAGGAAGAGTACTGAGCCCGAAACCAATGGGCAACGTCTGCCGGACGTATCGTCCAACAGACTTGTTCCTTCTTGCAAGAAATAAACGGACAAAGACAACTTTGATTCAGAGACGTTATTCCTCCTTTCCCGATTGACAGAGAAAATCTTCCATCATTTATGCATTTTTCATGACAAACCGTCATATATTAGCTTTTTTTTATAACTCTTTACACAGTTTGTTGCAAATTCTGTGAAAAGGTTGTAATTAGAAAAAAAAAAATTAAAGTCAGATCCATTAAAGAACCACTGAACAACAAAACAAAACTTCAGTATGGTGCAGAACTTAGCATTGCAAAGTTAAGTACAACATAAGAGACTTCAAGCTTCAAAAACATAGCGGAAGAGGTGTGAATTAAGGGAGAGGGGCAGAAGTAGAAAGCGGTGGTATTTAATTCATCCACCAGTTCTTAATTGGATTTTGCTTTGATGTCCAACACCAGGCACCATGGGATGAAAAAAAAATTAGCTGTGCTTTTCTTAAGGGAGATCTATTTTATAGGCTGCTAAAAGTTCCATATTTCCTTTTTTAACTGGAGACTGGAACTGCAATGACTTCAAGAGACAATTGTAAAACTCAAAATTGTAACCTTGCACTTCTTTTAAGTGAGGTACTGTATGTGGATATCTATTTTCAAATGGGTTGGATTCTGCAGAAAGAAATTATGAAATGTGTGAAGGATCTCAGTGAAGACATACATAGCACACCGTGTCGTCTCTTAAAAATACAATTTATTTGAATGAAATTCTTAAATCCCTCATATCTCTCTAAATGTTTGGCAGAGCAATGAAATATGAGAAGGCATTAATGAAACTGATTATAGGTCACCACTCTGTTTATTCTTCAGTGTCCTTGTGAAAAAAAGACTAGAATAAACCTCTGGTTGAGGTTTATTATTATAAATGACATGAACCTTGTACAGGTTTGTTGTGATGTTGCATCATAGGCGGATGCATTAGGCTATACGCCATGATAGGAATGGAGATGTTATGAATGTGAACTTTCCACAATGTAGTGTTTTCAGAGTTGCCACAAAGATAATCCTATTACTGATCCCATTATTCCTGAATACAATGACATAGTACAACAGATCCATTGTGCAAGGATTTCTTTTACTTCCTTTTCTTGTTGTTAGAACATAATTAAATCATAATAGCTCTGTTTTTGTGAATGCAAGCACACAAAGTGCACCTAATGCAGCATGATGCAGAAGCACATGTGTGGAATACAATGTTTGGTTCTCTTTGCAGGCCATACCCAGAGGTGGGGATTAGGAGAGTACATGTGTCCCAAACTGCCTCCTTTTAGATTAGTCATCGCAAATGAAATAAACGCTTTCTCCTTCCTTTAAAATCCACTGCACTCTGTATAAAAGCAGTTTTGATCCTGCCACAAAAAAAATGACTCAATAGTGAAATCTGATGTCCTTGTATGAGAAGTACAGAATTGCCAAGAGGGAATATATGGTGTTTCCAATTAAATGCGCTTTTGGAGAGATAACACATTTTGTGACCCTGTTGCTCGGCTCCAAGACGAATCATTGGCTGATGGAGAGAAGCCATTTTAATGATATCAGGTAATGAGCTAAACAGAAACTGGAGGCAAACTGTAAGGACATTTTGCCTTCTTAATATGGACATCCATCAGTCAGACCTTCATGTCTCTAAATTACTCAGCCACGAACTCCATGTGCCACAAGTTCAATTATAATTATTCAGCCTTATTAGAGGTAATAAAACACTGTGTTATATTTGGTTCTTTTAAAAAGCCATGCACATCAAAAACAATTTGCCCAAGGACACAGAACGGGATTTTGTAAAGTTTTGCACCTTTGACCTGGTCTAAGCAGTTGGACATAAGCTAAACAAATTATAATCCTCAAGATCAAATGTTCTGCTGCAACTGCGCTTCTCCACTGACTTTGGTGCAGCGAAGGGCATCGAGTACCAAATGTGCACAGACACACTGTGTCAGTTTTTTTGTGCAAAACGGGCAGGGAACAACACTTATCGTCTTTAAGCTGCCACCAAAGTCAAACCAAAGAGTTTTTAGAAGGGTGACTCAGTCGTCTGCATCTTGAGACTACAGTTGTATGACAACACTCTCCCACAGCGCTTCGGGTCCCTTTAACAGAATTTAAGTTCTATTTAATTTATATATTTTTAATTGATGAAAGGTTTGTGCAATTTATGCACTGATCTCTAAAACAGATCTAGCAAAGGATATATGGACTGAAGGAGAGATAAGTCAGATACAGATATAGAAAAGATAGCTGGTTGTTAACAGATGACATGTGATGATAGAGTCTTGGCAGAGTTTTTGGCACTTGGACTCTACAGGGAGATGAGTAATAGAGGGGTGTCTCCCCTGAATAGCAGCCAGACAAGTCCGGGCACTGGTGGTGGTGGATGATGATGAGAATGATGAGTTGAAGATGAAGCTGATGAATCTGCGAGGCCGGTGCGAGGATGGAGAGGCGCGTAACAGTAACATGAACGTACTGAAGGTAGAGAGACAATCATATTTAAAAAGAGACGGCAGCAAGATGATATGTTAACGATGTAATTGTGTCACTGTGCTGTCAGATAGAAGAGACCGGCTGATGAAAACAGCTGATATCATGATTGACAGCTCGAAAAACAAAGGCCCTTAGGAAATTATGAGTGAGCATGCGTGGGAGGAGTGAATGGCAGATGTATGAGGAATAAACAAAAACAAAAGTATAGTCCTGCTGACTGAACATACGCTATGGAGCTTCATTAAAAGCACAGCGTACATATTTCTGCTGCGTTTGCTTCATTGATGGTCTGAATTTCCATTGGCCGCCCTTTGTGTCATGTACTGACATGTGTTGTAACTTCCATTAAATATGGTCAAAAGTAGAAATTAATGAATTCATAAAGTTGAAGTTTATTGTGAAATGTTTACTGATTTACCTGATATGATGATATGTTTGTCTTTATCTCAAACTGACCTGTGATTAATTACATGACAGGTTGCTTGCTTTGTGTTAATTGTTTGAAATCATCCTATTCTATTATTTTGACAAATCAAGTCAATTTAATTTCTATATAGACTCAAAGGGCTTTACAGAAGGACAAACTCAAGACACGATATGATACAACTCATCTATGGAGGACGCAACCGTCTGCTAGATTGAAACAAAGATGTGCTTTGTTCCCACAGTCTACAGGTGAGAGTGTCAGATGTCTGACAGTGTGTTACAGAAGTAAACGGAAACAGATCATCTTATTCCCTGTGAACTTTCTTTTTATACAGTTATCTATTGCTGCGATTTATTTAAGTTGTAAACCACATGCATCGCCATCATTCGCACTACCTGCCAACACTGTTGTACCGAGTAAAGGATTAAACTTGGAAAAAGCAACTGTGTGAAGATGATATTAATACTACTAATAATAACAGAGCATCTGGTTGTGCAATATTACAAGGCACTGACATCAAATTAAACACTATGTCTTGGAATTGTACATAGTTCCTAATATGTCTTTAAAAGACATCTCTCTTAAGTAAAGTAACACTTTGCAGTTTCACAGTCTGAGCTGTGAAGTGATCAGCTGTACTTTGGAATAAAATAAGCCTGACATTTTGTGAAGTACGCCGCCTGATAGAGTGCTCACAGAGCTGCCTGCCACGGGATTTAACAAGTTTTAAACTAATACCCTGTCATATATTTCCTACGTCCCACCAAGTTCTCGTAGGATATCCTTATATAACACTCCACTCGAACATTCCTCATTTGGTAAAAAATTTAATTTGTTTCTTGAGAGTTTGTCCTTTTTTGCAACATTGCCACTGTAGGTCATCCTGACCTCCTTGCTCCCTATATTCTAGAACGGCTTCAGTCCCCCTGTGGAGGTGGCAGTGGTTTTGAGTGTTGCCTAGGAACGTTTATTTGCCTGGATGTACTGTGAAGCCCTCTGCTCTGTCCAAGATGTCCAGTTCACGGCTGGAAATTACAGCTGCCTGCAGCAATGTATAGATACAGATGGGTGACAAACTACATGAAGAACCTAAAATAGAGAGGAGAAACGTGCATTTTCATCTTCTTAGACTCTGTCACACCAGAGTGAAGGGAGGCTGGTGTTGAAGTCTCCAAGACATCTAGAACAGCAAGGTATAAAAAAGTCGGGTTACGAGCCGCTACCACCTTCGGTCAGCGTCACCGTTAGCTCCCCTCTGTAGCCAGCTGAGGCTCCTGCTAGCGCTCCGCTACTTCCCGGCCAACTCCCGCTAGCTAGCGCTGCTCCTAGCCTGCCACAGCGGGGACACTGACCGGAGGTAGGAGCGGCTTGTAACCCGACTTTTACGGTATATATATATATATAATGAGCTTAAATTATGAGGCTGATCAGCAATGACAAAGACATGTTCAGTGATTCAACACGATAAGATACTTTATGATCTTTTTTTCTTTCATTTTATCACCCACATATCAAAAGTTTATTCTCAGGGAAGTGGATAAAATAGTAAATGATTAAGTACAATAACTTCAAAACTACTGCAAAGCTATTTACTTAATTTCTGCTCATTAAAAATGCAATTGAGTTTAAGCTATCTGATTAAATGAGGAATTTGGTGGACTAAACTCAGTCATGGACATTGTCATTTGAATGGAAGGAAAAGTCAGACTTCTATCTGCACTCTCACTTTAGGAAATAAATGAATGCCACAAACAAACAGAGTTTTTGTTTTACTTTGTTCATGTGTGAAACAACTCTTGTCATCATTCTGGAGTTGTTCAGTAAGTGTGCTTGATTTATAATAATCCACTATTATCTCTATCCTCTTTAATATTTTGCACAATAAAAAAAGTGACCAATTTATCACACTTTATAAAACAGATTTTTGTCTTAACATAAAACAAATTACACATGTTTTCTTTTGTTTCCTAAAACAAAATCCCCTCTAATTCACCTAATATATGCCACTACATATAACCAGCAGCCAACTTGAGGCTGTGAATAGCAGCTCTGCCATGATTCTTGACCCCGAAGTTGTGCGTTTGATTCCAGTAAAAAAAGACTGCGTTGCCTCCCACTGTTTTCTCTTAAAACAGAAAATATGTCCTTCACTGTTAGTTTCAGCTCTCTCCCTAGCACTTTGCACTGCCTGCAGACAATTTTCTGAAATAAATAGTAATAAAAGTGGAACACTCTCGGGTGGTGCGAGCAGAGAAACTGGAGGAGCTTGATGGAAGTTTCCACACAACACGACTGATTGAATTTTGTGGCTTTATATGCCTCGAGAAGAGGCACAAAGAGACATGATTAAAACAATGTTGGGCAGATGTGGCTTCTCTTCAGCTGTGTGATGAGTGTAGTAATGTATTGCCACTGCAGGAGTGTTTTCTGTTCATTCATTTCAACACCTCTGAGGTAGGTGTTATATATTTCGCATCATTAGGCAAAAATTCCATAATAACCTTTCAGCATATTGTCATATAAGTTTGTCTGAGAGAAAACAAAACAGGAAAAGTTGTTATTCCAGCATTG
The DNA here is from genome assembly GCF_910589615.1 of Taurulus bubalis. Lineage (NCBI taxonomy): Eukaryota > Metazoa > Chordata > Actinopteri > Perciformes > Cottidae > Taurulus > Taurulus bubalis. The sequence goes on along the minus strand of NC_136594.1, from coordinate 8,197,751 downwards.
ACCGCAGCTGCCTACACTGCAAAGCAACCCCAGAAGAGCAAAGACAGACTTATCAAAAAGAGAGTCTGACAATATTGGCAAGGTGTTTCAGAGATGGAGAGAAAATATTACCAATAGTTGAGCTTGCCAAAATCAAAGAGAGGTGCAGGGTGAGTGCTGTATTTTCATACATTGTTTTTTTTTCTCCAGAAAACAAACTGCCGACACTGGGGTGCTAACTTCAATGTCAGGATCAGGAGCCGCATTGTATTATTATATACATTATTATTATTTATTTAGGCAAGGCAAGTTTATTTGTATAGCACTTCAACAACAAGGCGATTCAAAGTGCTTCACATAAAACCATTAAAAGCATCAACACAATGCAGAGAAAACAGGATTTAAAAACAGTTAAGAAAACATTAAAACAGTCATTTACATGAATGATATTTTATTATTTCATTTATATATTTTTGAAGTCTTGTTCAGTGTACTTTCTCGTTCAGGAGTTTCTTGCTTAAAGCATAATTGAAACTTGGTATGCTACTGTTTTATCTAGAAATCCAATAATCAAAGTTTATTTTAAAATAAACAAATACATCACTGGACGTTGAATCACATCATCTTTCAGCTGTCATGTGTTGTTTATGTTTTCTGCATTGAATAAACTCACCTAACTCCTGTTGATGCCTCATCCATATGCCGTTTTCTTTTTTCAAATGTTCTGCCAGAAGCGAGCTGCAACCCATACAGCAGGCTTTGCTCTCTTGACAATGTTGACACCTGATGGATTGCTACATTGAGGATGAATATATTGCTGTGATCATTCATCTTGCCAAATATGACACATCAGCACAACAGGGCATAACTCAAGGTGCATCGACTGCTGTTGACAAAAGACTTGACACAACCCAAGGGCGAAACAGACTAACATTGGCTCTGAGAGCTGAAACATCAACCAATTAAGACATGATGGCTAAAAGCAACCTGTAGAGAGTGCAGTTCAGTGTCTTCATTCTGACTGGAGGGATGACATTTGAAAGGTTGTCGCAACCACGTCTCAATTTCACTCACCTCTTTTCAAAGCGTGAGACTTTAAGCGAGCTCTGTTGAAGAATTCATAGACGCTGGTTCTGAGGAAAAACTGAAGGGGAATGTGGGGTGGGAGGGTATTATCGATCGGACACTGACATGACAGCTGATAGCGGCAGTGAAAGGAACTCTTTTCAAGTTTGACGGCACGAGGTGATTGGTCCACAGAGGTCGAGGCAAAATCTAATCGGTTCAACTGGAAGTGTGAACGACCTCAGAGACAGAACATGTAAATAAATTAAGTGCGCATGAATAAACATGACAAGAAGCAGCCTGTCTCTTAAAAATTACACTCCCATACAACGCAACTGCCTTAATTCCGCCTTGGAAGTGCATGAGGCAGGAGGTCAGGAGGTCGGGGGCCCGATGGGCCACAAAACAGGCCGTCCCCCAAGTACTTATGTTGCATTTTGTTTTGTTTCCATTTTGCACTAATTTGAAGTCAAACCATGATGTTTTTTTTTTTTTTTTACATAACCTAACTAAGTAGTTTTGGAGCAATTTTTTTCCATCTTTGTTCGCTTTCCAAAACTTTTAAACGGTTTAAAACTGCAACCAGAAGAAAATACATTACTATCGAAACATAATTGAGAGTACTGTTTATTTGTATGAGAACTTAACTTTGTAGGAGATGAGGCGGCTAGAAGAGGTTGCTTTTCAGCAAAATGATGAAGGATGTTGCTGTTGAGAACAAGGTATTTAATCTTTTTTTAGGAAATATGTGCTCAATTAGTCCACACCAACAATTATCATATCATATGTTCGAATTGGCATCAAGCAAATGCCTTTTTCCAAACCTCTTCAAAAACAAATTTGGCTCAATAGCTGTTTCACGTCTGTTTTATTTCATCAAATATCCACTTGTCGCTCAGTCTCCTGTCAGGTTAATCAATGTTTCCATGGGAACAATTACCTCAAAGTTTTCTCTGTGAATGTTGACTTTTTGGTCCTCGGAAACACTTCTTCAAAACGCGCTGCCACAGCTGAATGTGATTCATATTACACTCTCTATTGCAGGAGATAGTCCCTTGTATCAGCTCCCAGCATGTAAACACAATTTTGTTGCAATTCCTTCCTTATCAAGGATAACTTCTCCGGCAATCAGAGTAATTCAGGTTATATCCAGAGTTCTCTCTGCGCTCTCTGTGTGTATGTGTGTGTTTGTTTGTGTGGTTTGATAAGGTTAGACTACTGGGAGTAAATCTGTGGCGGTGCACGGCTCACGCTTTGTGTCCGCGCCTGCAGAGCTCAGATTAAACTTGAATTATCGGTGTGGGGACTGCCTGCTGCGTGCTCCTCCTCAATCACAGGGGTTCATCTCACGGCCGTTATTGCTGTTTTACTCAGAACGAACTGCCGCAGTCCACCGTGTCTCCCGGGACACCTGAAAAACATGTCACTCACTCAATGGATGTCAACTATTGTACTCTTCTGCATATTCATTCTATTGTAGTTTGACCCTCACGACTGTGTGCATATCCGCAGTTATCTGAGCTTTCACAGGACTGAATGCGAGAATGTGATACTATTTGTGAGAGAAGGGGAACAGAGCCTCTCTCCGCCGTCTACATGACATTTTCACAAAGCAAATGCAAGAATCCAACAGTGTTTAGATGTACAGAACAAAAAAAAAGGAACAATCGTAGTTATAAAACATTCTTCAGACATAAAATCTTGTGGGTGTTGCTATGCCATTCAGTGATGCTTCAATCAATATTTTTTTCTCAACTGTGCATGATGAGAGAATTATTATTCCTTTCAGGCTGTGAAAGTGTTGTCAATTTGATGTATAATTATAATGACATGCTCCTCTAATTTAATGACACATTTTCTTTAGATTCTTTTAGTACTTTTTCGTTCATTTCTTTATGTAATGCTTTTAGCAAAACATGTGTCTTACTTGTGTTCTGGTAAAACTTATGAATTAATGAATGGACTAATTGTTTCAACCCCAAACGGTGTAAGCCATTTTCCGTTTGGGAGCTGTTGTCATTTTGCCCAAACAAATCAGTAGCGTGTGACGTATCTGTCTGATAAACACCATAAATCTCATCCACGCGTGGCTAATTCTCTGCCTTTGGCACAAGATAAACAGCGCCATAGCCAGGATTTTCGGAATAGTGAGGTCATGAGTCCTTGCCATACAGAAAATCTCTAGGTTTCTGCATATCTTATGTATTCAGGTGAATGAGATTAATATTTTCCACACATTTTTATTTCCCACATGAAGGTCTCAGTGTTGTTTCTAAGCCTTCTCCACACTGGCAGGAATATCATTCCGGGGGGAAGAGAAGCTAAAGCCTTTATGTATTTATTATTTTGATGGCAAAAAGGTAGTAAAATATAAACAGATGTCTAAAAAAACTCCCCTCCCTTGCAAACCCTCCCTCAAATACAGAGTATTGTCCTCAATAGCTACAGCTCTGAAGATCAAATCCCCGCTCTCATCCTACCTACACAGCTATGATTCACTTGGTTTATGGGGAAACAGCCGTCATTGACTACACACAACACCAACGTATACTGTTTATATATTTTGTGACATCTACAAACACAGAACTGAAAATGTCCAAACATATTTTGGAGTTGGAGTCTTGTAGAAATTGTCTGTCATGAAGCTTTTACGCTGCTCACTGGGGCTCTAGCATCAGTGGCCATCATTTTACATCCTCGCCCGCTTGATTGGCACCTCATTCTACTGTATTTCACAGCTGACATAATATCATATAAATATCTTATGAGATGTGACACCAGAGATCGTTTTTCATGAATCGGGAAGTTTTAAAAGTTTGTAAAGTTGATGCGTTTCAAACTATCCTGACAAGCATGCTGTACTTTATCCCACCATAAAAACAAGCCAAGTGCTTTTTACTCTACTTTTTTTTTTCTTATTCTACGTGTTTATTAAATGAAATCTGACCCTGCCTGACTCCCTAAGCCTCAGCTTCTTAGTACATGGCCACTGACTACAGGTGGATGTCTGTGATGAGTGACAGAAAGCAAGAAATCAATAGTGGGGAAATAAAAAAATAGTTTGTAGTTCACCAGTGATTCCTTCAAGGATACATGAATGCCTCGTACTGGGAGCTAGACTGTTTTTTTACACAGCCCAATACATGTTCAGCCATCTGTATAAATGAAGAGCATGAGTTCTTCCTGCGTTTTCCTTGCAGTTATCTGTGGGCTCTATTCATTTGCTTTCATGTCGCATTAAATACGCTTTTTTAAAGTAGCATCTTGGTTTTTTCCATCTGACTGATCGTGTGTAAGTCATGTTAGTTTCATTATGTATCCAGCCTCTTGTGAATATTTGATAAGTATCGAGTCCATGTAGTGGTGATCTGCCCTCAGCTGTTGAGACTCTCTCAGAGGACCGAGACCAGGATGTTAACCGCAGGGGGTCCGCTTCTGATCTGATGTCGTGAGACACTAACTGTGGCTGGATATGAACCAGAACGGGTTACGCTGTGCTTTGTCTCCAAGAAACAGGACATTGGTTACACCCTAAGAGAAAGGATCCAATACCATGACAGTGATTAGTCTTAAGTGACTCACCGAGGGACTAACAACACAGGCAAGCTGTCCTTTGACAATTTCCTTGTGTGAATGTGATTTCCTTAAATGTATTCTCTATTGTCGTATTAATTCCTTACGGCTTTGTATCTCAGAATAAAGTGCTGTCACTATATGCAAATCATAATATATCGTTAATTATTCAAAGAAAGTCTTTTGTTCCAAAGATAGGGTGTCAAATCAAGTTCACATTTTAAAAAGTTTTGCCTTCACATGCGCTCTGCTTTATTTTTATTTTTTTGTGTACAGCTAAAATAAATCAACAGACATGTTTTCCACCTCTGCATTCCTGTCTGAGAGGATATGTTTTACGAAAGACATCTTTTGAATCAACAGTATGCAACTCGGGGGTTTACTTATCCGAAGTGAGAGTCACAGGATAGAGGGTGTCGTTCGCTGTCAAGTCAATTTTACGACACCCTCTATCCTTCGACTCTTTCTCGATTGAAAAAAAAAAGTGCTCTTTGGTCGGGAACAAAAAAGTAAAAAATAGAAGAAAGGTCCAAGCCAAGGCAAAAAGTAAAAGAAATAAAAGACTTGAATCACATGTCATACAACCAAACTCTATGTTAACATATAGCATTATATATTTTTTGTAGAATTTGACCCTCTAAAGACTTTTTAACATGACGCCAGATGAGTGCCGTAGACTTTTGTCTTATTGGTGGACTCGGCCGATCCACCATTTTGGTCCAGATTGAAAAATCTCAACAACTATAAGATGGTCGTGGAATTTTGTACAGACATTCATGTTCCCCAGAGAATGAATCCTAACTTTGGTACTTCCATGACATTCGTGATTCAGAGTGTGATATCTCTACAACTATTGGATGCATCGTCTTGAAAACATACAAAAAGAATTGTTAAAATGAGAGTTTCCTGATTTCTTTCAGCCTCTTGCGACTGCAGACCTTTTCTATGGTACTTCCACTTGTAAAACACTGGTGTAAATTATAACATTAATATCTAGCTACAGTCTTTGCGCACCATATATGCTATCTTAAATTAAGCAATCATGCATTTTTAATCAACACATTTTATTTCTGTTTTTAACTATTTCTTTGTGATACTCAAAGTTTGTCTTTTTAGAATCAAATCTTTTCCCCTTGAAGAGACATTCTTCTTCAGCGATAAGGCAAGAAGCTGTGGTATCTTGTTGAGATGTTTTCGGCATCTGAGGCTATCCGGGAGGCATGCACGTTTTAGGAAACCCTGGGGCCAGAACCAGCTGGAGGGATACATCCCATGGCAACGACTCAGATTGCCACAGAAAGCCCTGACACAGTTGTTTATTCTTTGTCCCTTTCACATGACGCTGTTTTTTTTAACTGTCACTACCCCTCAGCTAATAATGTTTTCATGGTGTGTTGGTATTGATATGTTGACGCGATGCTTCTTTTACCCTTTGGTTACTGTTTCATGATCTCCACCAGGTATGAGTATGCAATCATTTGCTGTGTGTGTGAGTGTGTGCGATCTCTGTGTCTGTTTGTTTGTGTGTCTGTTGCTAATCTTGCATACTCCTGGAACCATTACTCTAATATTTTTTTTTATGTAATTTACTGAAATAAAATTAGCAAAACACTCTGTTACAAGTAAAGTAATGCATTGGAAATGTTATCTAAGATAGGATGCTGGGGAAATGTCCCCACTAATTTTTGAAATGGTTGATTTTGTCCCCATCACTTTAAAAAAACAGAATTTGTTATGTTGTGAAAAATAGCTTTCTCCAAGAAGTGTTATTTATAAATGAGAATACATGGAGAGGGTGAATTTGCACCATAACGAAAATAAAACAAAAGATTAATACCTTTGAGAACCTTTGCTTTCTCTTTGCTTTCTCTTGCAAAACTTGGAGGGGGTCGCATTCATCATTCCACTGTGGAAAGTGGCATGAAAAGAAAAAACTCAAGTTAACAACCAGTGCCTTGATTAAGTACTTAAGTAGAGCACTAGACTACATGCACTCAGCTACATTCCACCATCACAGCTACACTTGTCTCGTGATTTAAAGTGTGATTATAACTACGGTTGATGAGTTTAGAGCTGTGCTCACACAGCATGAAACTGACTTTTCGCATATGTTGAAGACTGTTTAAAACATTTTTTTTTGTCCCAGTCACTTTTCAACAAAAAGTGATGCTCGGCTATGAGTACAGGGAACCTGAGAGTTTGGATAATTCCCAGCAAATACAAAGAGCTGGGTCAGCCTGCCCTTTTTTTAGGGAGCTTGAAATGTCAGCAATGAAGTGACTCAAATTCATTCCCTTATAATGGAAGAAAAGCTTAACATACTGTGTGACTTTATTCACAGGTCACATTTGCATTGACATTTATTTTTTAAGTGTGACACATTGCCTATTTAGGTGAAATGAATTTGTGTAGTATATGCATCAGAAGAACATTTTCATTTACTTTGCTGTGCGTACTATAAAACCCTCTGAGATGGTAACCGCAACAGAATGAGCATATTGTCACTCGGGCCAATAATTTATTGTTGAAGCCATGAATTATTTATACCGGCGCACAGAGCCTTAAATAGAGACATAAATTGTCTTTTTACTGACAGAAAAACATTGACAGATCCTTTTTTCAAACCACACACACACATTGTAATATAACTATTCATCTCATCAATTTGTCCAAGCAAGTGTCCTTCTGATTACATATTCATAGCTTCATAGGACGGAATATAGGCACCTGAGAGAATTTTGTATTGATTTTAATATTAATTCATTTAGCATCAAATGAGTGGAATGTGAATTCTGTGTTGAAAGACAGGTGGCTATACATTCTAATCAGCCTTCTTCACATTAGAATGAGGCCTCTCTGTGGCGCCTGGGGGCGAGCCTATCTCTCTTAACAAGCACAATGTACCATGGCCATTAAAAGGTAGAACTCTCACTGGTATGATTTATCAGTCCTGAAGGCTCCTCAGATGAGAAATTCCCTTTTGACATCCAGAATGGCAGCAGGGACACAATTCTGACACTATATTCAACCTGCTGGTTTAATCCTCTGCTCTCAGACACACAAATCATGCATTTTAATTTATGTCCAACTCCTATAAGTAAAACGGTGTGAAATCAGTTTGGCTAATCTGTGTAATAAACCATAGAGAGTAAGGCTGGCAATATGCAGTATTTTTGTTATTATACCGTGACAGACTATATTTTGTAACAGACTATCTTGACCTGTTTGGTCTCTGGCTCTCAACCTCGAGCACATTAGTTTGTACTAAAAACCCAAATCTTTAAAAACTAGTGATAAATATATACTTCCCCTTACTAAAAGGCTGGCGTATGTGTCCATGTTCATCATCATGAAGGAATGAAGGTTACAATATTGTAACCCTAGTTCTATGAGCACAGATGAAGTCCTAGCCTGCGCTATGATTTAGTGCCATATATATTGATGTAGCCAAGCAGTTGTACTAAGGTCTGTGTGAGGTCAAAAACTGACTGAAATAAAGAAAATGATATGGAATAATAACAATATTTATTGCCATTTTCAAATTGAAGGTTTAGAAATAATACATTATCTAAAAATAAATACATGTTCTTCTCTCAATTGAAGTAAAACAAGGGCTGGATTTAAGAATAAATTACAAAACAGAAAGCTTTTGAACATTATTTTAAACTTAAATAAAGTACAACTGAGTTGTCCATGCCCGGCAGCTTTAAATTCAGTTAATTAAGGTGTGAAGTAATGTCACCCTGAAACGCCACAATATTATATACTTCTCATCTTCAAAAATGATTTGTGTGCAGAGACTTTATCTGTGGATATTTAAACCACCTGTTTCAGCCCCATTCCCCTCTCTGTTTACATCACTGTTGGCCAGTGAATTTATGTATAAGAATTCTGATCATGTTGAGCTCAAAGATTGTTTATTTTCTGTGCCTTCATTCTGGATTTGAGTTGGTACAGTTTAATAATCGCCACGGCCTCTGAACACATGAGACACAGTGGTTTTGCCCGCGGGCAGAATGAACACATTAGAGTCTGTCCATTCTAGGTTCAAGGCTCTGGTCTCGCTGTCCACTTTTCTCTTTTTGGAGCATGCCGCGTGAAATAACTTCTCTGACTCACGTACTTTTCCCACTACTCTGTCTCTCGGTAGTCTCACTCAAGATGCTTATTGGAATACACATGTTTGATTGGCTGAGCTTTTAACCCAGTGAACTATTTGTGCGCACCAATCCATAGTAACACAGTAACGACAGAATACTCAAGTAAAGCACGAGTACCTCAAAATGAAGTATAGTACATAAGTACATGTACTAGTTACTTTCCACCACAATATGTCACCCAGTACAATAAGTGTTGGTCATTGATGTGTTTTATCACAACAGACATTTTGACATATCGCAAAAAGAAAGCAAGTATATGCATGATGAGCACACTCTACTCGATTGAGAGGAAGTCCTGGTATTGTGCATGCTGCCTCACTGGAATAGCTGACTGGGACGCCTAATGGAGCCGAGCCATCGTTAACGTGATCAATATGTCATGTGCCTTCCAGCTATGACAAGACAAATGTCTGCTGGGAAAAATGTCTTTGCAGGTCTCTGGCACAGAGGAATAAACTAGATGAGACTACAGCTACACAGACACAAATATTTCCTGTTTCTTTTGTATGAATCTATTTGCATGTAGCTTTTCCTACATAACAAACTGAACAACTCTTACATGTCAACACCAAAGCCATGGCATGCAGCTTCATACTTCATCAGTACTTAAAAAAATAATTTGTGACTGAGACTGAGACTTCGTGGAGCATAAAAAGCAGTAGAATTTCTGAGTCTTAGTTTGGGAAGTGAGGCTTCACTTGCACTGTTTCTGTGTTTTCCCATCTGTCGAATGAGGTGCAACATCAGCACTAAGCCACCTTACTGCACACTCACAGATGATTTAACAGCCAGCTCTTAAGCGCAGCCATGGATTAATAGAGCTTGACACAAAGCCTTTTCACTGACTTTATCTGTTTCTCCTAAGCTTGGGGGAATTGAGCACTGGTGCTTTTCCCAGCGTGGCACCAGTATCATTTGTGTTATTGCAGCAATTTATTTTCCAAAACTTAGTGGGGTTTATGTTGTGTTGGCCAGCATTGCCACGGACTATTGGCAATCTCTGTCCGCAGAGATTCAGATCAAAGAAGTATTGGCTTTTCTGCCCATAGATTAGCCTGAATCAAGACCCAGTTCTATGCAAAGCACTTTGTCCAAGACTGTTAGACACAAGTGTCAGTGTTGATGCTGCACTGGATTATTGGAGGTTATCATGTCTGACCTCATAATCCACTTGTTTACTTCCAGTTTTTGGTGAGGCGGCCCAAATGGCTACATTTCTTCTGAGTTTCGTCTTGAAGTTTTGAAATGTGACACAGTTCAAACATAAACACACTATGCAACAACATTTGTGGATAAAGCTATTTGCACATGATGCCGTGTATCTTCCATCAGGCCGCTAGTGACCAAAGGGAGACACAAACTACTTTATTTAATTTTCATCGTCAAAGGTCTATTGTAACTATGCAGTCAAAAGTAAAAACGCTGCACCACCAAATTCTTGTCTCACAGTCCCTTTGTGTTTCGACTTAAAAATGCCCTCATGGTAAAACTCCCAGAGGGATTTCAATTGAGGGTAAGGCAGTGTAATAATGAATGTAAGTTAACTGGGGTTTTCTGACTGTCGGTCTCAACCTGCAGGTGACCTTCCAAAGTACAAAGTCAGTCAAAAACCCAGATCCATATTGAAGTTTTCACAAGAAAGCCAGCCAGCGATAGATCTGCACTGCTCAGAATGTGAATTAAGCCACAGCAGAGGAACTAGTGGAAAAAACTGCAGAGATTAAGTGAAGATTCTTCTGAGATGAAACAGAGGATTGTGCTCCTGCTAATTGTCTCCCTCAGGGAAAGATTCAGTTTTTTTTTCTTCTTGTTTTAATTTGTACAATTCTTGTGACTTTCTCTGTTTATATTTGAAAGTGAGTGATGATGTCTTGCCAAATAACAAATGTCTAGACTGCTCAAACTGTAGTTTAGCTCATGAAGCTATATTGGTATAAACCATTCTAATGCACATATTTACAAACATTTCCTTTAAGCCAGCACCTCTTGTCCCATTAAACCTTGTATGACCAGCTCTCTGCCATCTGGTGACCCTGCAAAATAATCTTTATTACGTGAGACTGTTTGTCAGAAAATAGCTGGCTTAATTATTTACATTTAGCAGTGGGAGACAATACAACACTATACAGTTGTTGTGTGCTTGTACAGGGTAGTGTGTTGAAACTGACAACCAACCCTCGTCTTTAATAATCTATATGTTAAGATCAAATGGCAGCCATGTTTTATATATAGACGCTTTTCTCACACTAGAAACGCTGCCCTTTTACTCCGGCTGCCTTTTCCGCTGAAGTTGCCGTGTTTTGTCCAAAGCTCTCTGCAGAGAGTTATGTCTTATATTCACCAGAAAAATACTGCCAGTGCACAACTGACAGCAGCATTTTTTTTTTTGACCTCTACAGAATTCACTGCCAAACTCACGTTGAAGAAGACCAATGTGGATCCTAAATGCCTGCAGCTAAATGAGGAAGCCTCCGGGATCATCGACAAGCTGTCACCAAAATACAATGGAGCAAGAAGGATTTTACACCAATTACTTAGAGTACCTGCTAACAGAGAACCAGAAACATGGTGCAGGATCCTTCAGAATCAGTTATGGAAAAGAAAAGAAAAGAAAAGGAGTGTACTCATTTTTTAATTACAATAATATATTTTATGTGAAGCACTAGCTTTTCTTTTTTCAACCCCAATGTCCTGATTAATTTTCTTTCAATCCATTCAATGGCCCATTGTGATGGCAGCCTCGCGCACTATTACAATAAGCAGGGCAATGATGACGGTTTACTTCAGACAGGGAATTTTACTTTTGTCAATATTCCTTTTTATGTTTCAACAACGTGATGATTAAAGGACGGCAGTGCGGACTGAAGCATTTCTCATAGGATTGCCAATTCCGAGCGCCTGCTGCTGACCACATGAACACACACAATCTAAGAGAGGGAACGTGTGTGTGTGTGTGTGTGTGTGTGTGTGTGTGTGTGTGTGTGTGTGTGTGTGTGTGTGTGTGTGTGTGCGAGAGAAAGTAAGCGAGGGAACATCAATCTTGCCCAACATGATTTGCTGACTGGATGAAAGCACTCCATCTGTCTTATGCTGTTTATTGAAGGAAAAGTGGTGGAATTTAGCACAGTAGTTCCACAAACAGAGAGGAAAAGAAAAAGCATCAGAAGATGTCCTTGTCCACTCTTGTGGTGCAGCAAGATATTTCAGAAGTTGTGAGAAATCATGAACACTTAAGAGACTTTATTGCCTTCCATCAGTACAGTTCAAAGAGGGACGTAAGTGGATTTGGTCCCAGGATTCTGACCAACACAGCAGGGCAATGACACAAAGACATGTCGACCTCATGGCCCATCAACTCATTTCAGATCCCAAGAGGTACAGAGCCATACAGTACACAATGTTATAATACATATAGATTGGATACTTAATCACTACAAATATATTTTACACAATCTTAATTTAAATAGCAATACTTTCAATAGCATTGCCTATTGTTGTGTATGTCAAGTCATAGTGTCCAAATCAGTCTCACTGAACTTATTGGCGTCTGCTGTGTCAGTGCTCTTAGAATAGTTAAAAAGACAAAGGTCGTGACCTGCCAAGGCCGTTCTCTGTGCCCACTCTATGGCCTCAGCTGTGTGGGCCGGTCCGTGACCGCTAACCGGCTTGCTCAGAAGTATTTTTGCCCTTGGAGCATGAAGGGAGCTATCTCACAGTTTCTTTCAAAAAGAAGACTGAGCAGATGAAGTTTTTTTTTTTAGCTTGGCAGGTGTTGCTAACCTATTCTGAACAAACACTATGACTGTTCTCATTTGTTGTTTGTACTTAAATCCACGGAAAAGTAATGCACTGTAATTCATATTTACCCCAAGTAATTGGGAGCCAGGACATGCAGAGCTGCCTCGAAGGAAGTCATGTGACGTAAAATAAAGAGCGACAAAGTCTGCATTGTGCGAATGTTGGGATGGATGGATGGATCAAACAAAAGTGAAACCAAACGTCATTGTTGATTTATTCAACAAACACACTGAACTATCGTCGCATATGTAAAATATGTAACAAATACACATTTTACCCAAACCATAATCTTTCCTAAACCTAACCAAGTAGTGCAGTGACGTGCACAGGCTGGACATTCGTATGAGAACACACAACATATTAAACATATCATAGAAACTGATGTACTGTATGATAACAAATACATTGACAAAGCTAATATTATTCATCCCGCTTTATGCATCTCTATATACATAGAGCTTAATATTTACCTACATCAATCCTCTCAAATGCATTTGTCCACAACTATTAACTATTCCTTTTCATGTACGATATGAAAACAAGTTCTAAATCTCTTTAAAGCAGCTGGATGTTTGTCATTTCTTCTTGATAAATCAAAATCCGCTGACATGACAACAAAGTTACTTGTGTAACCGCTGATGATGATAATCAAGGATGATGATGTTGACCGAGAAAATATATTCTGAAATAGCTTGACAAAGCATTAAAGCTACCCCATATTCATCTGCTTTCTGTCCATTAACCTATAAATTACTTGATTTACTCAGCCCAAATTAAGCAGTATAATCACAGGTTAATAAATACAGCATTTTGCATTTAAGCATCGGCTTTTGAAAGAAAAAAAAGGAGGAGAGGATTCTGTGAGAAGTCAGACTAAGTGATCACAGACACAGAAAATGTTGGCAGTAGGATGTCTCTTTTTTTTTGCTCCCTGTTGGGATTTTTCCCCTGGCAACTTTCTCTTCTCATTTTAACCAGACTCTTTGTGTGGTTTCTGCTTCAGCATGTTTACACAGCCGAAGACATGGCGGAGACTGGTTGTGTTCATGATGAGCACTGACTTGGATTGTAATCCCTCCATGCATAATTGAACACACCGCTTTTGACAGCAGGACCAGAACGGCTAGCCACACTGTCAGTTAGACTGAGGAGGAAGTTATATTTTCTCCTGACTTTATAGTTTTGCTGAATATGTGACAGCAATCATTTTTGGTTGTTAGTTAAAATGAGGAAAGGATGTCATAAAGCTCACACCAGATGGCCGACAGCCAAAGTCCCAGCAGAGTGAAATGTAGAGGTGTGACTCTGCTTTACGCCTCTCTTGATGGAAAATCTATGTTTACACTGAAAGGAGGCAGATTCACAATTGTCTCCTCTGTTGCTGTGAACTGAGGGAATTGAACCAGATTAAACTCATACCCAACTTCAATCACTGTCAGGAATATCAAATCCATTTTGTGCATCCAAAATGATGCTGGTTTTTGTCACAACCATGTTCTCATGTGTGGATTCCCGAACTGTGTGTTCAACCAGCATGAGAATGTATATCTGTAGACGTGTTGATTCAAATGTGTAACAGCGAGAGATTTGAACAGCTGTCTGTGAGGCTTATGCCTAACTGAGCGTGCCAGAGACAACAAAAATATAGTTATATATAGTAGCGTAAAAAACTGCAGGAGGTCGGGGGATAGTGCGTCTCGCTATCAATCCATTTGAAAGAATAGAAGTGTGTCGGCTCTGTGAGTCGAGCGAGTGATGGACGTGAGAAACGCTGTATACGTGCATTGCCTTCAGCCATACACTTTACGAAGACTAGCGTTACTGTCGTACGGCTAACATGTCGTACAGCTAACATGTCGTACGGCTAACATTTGCTGCTACTGCATCCATTGTTTCCATTGCGAGAGGGTGTCATTTGCCAATTATATCTGAGTTGACAATGGTTGAACGTTGTCGCAATGGGCTGCTGTGTGACCAAGACAGCAAACAGTGGGTCTGAAAAGTGAAGCCAATGCGGAAGTGCCTTAAGGGTATACTTTAAGGCGTGTCTATCTTGTGATTGACAGGTCGCTACCACAGCATTGTTTGGTCCGGGAGCTGTCTGTTTTTGTCTTACAAATTTAACACTTTCACAGCTTTCAGTTGGTGAAAGTTAATTAGAACTGTTTTGGTCGCCTAATAATGTCTTATTCAGGTAAGATGGCGATGGCCAAAAACCAAGATGGTGAAGGCCAAAATCACGAACTTGAGGCTTAACATTGGTTGCCCACAAACCAATAGGTGACGTTGTGGTAAACGTGACTACTTCCTACTTCAATACCAACGTTGAACAAACATATTATTTGAAATACAAATGTTCTTGATAAACCATTCTAGATCAATAAACAATGTCATAATATGATTTAGCTTATAGCTATGACAGTAATAACAGTGCAGTATTGCCAAAAATATGTCCTCTGTTTAAAGCTACTATATGCCTGTCAGATTCGCCTTGGCAGGAAGCATGAAAATATTATATATACAAAATATATATATACATAATTTTACCTGTATTCAGTGTGGTTACAGACAGATCTCTAATGATGACACTAAAAATCAACCCAGACGGATTGCCACTAAAAAAACATATAGTATCCTTTTTCTTTTTGTGTTGAATTATGTGTTTTTGTTTTTGTTTGGTTGCAAATGTTCTGCGGGCGCCTCTGGTATCGGTTGCTGTTGGATAATGAGATGTAGCCATTAGCCACGACAGCAGTGTCGTGCCCTGCTGCTGCCCATCACGCAGCTGATGCAGCGGTCGGAGCTTCACTGTTTGAACCTTAAGGCCTGAAGGCCTGTACGAATTTTAATGTGCGACATCCATTTCCTCCCTGTGAAGACTGAGGGCGTTAACACAGCCAGGTGTCCCTCGATCTCCTTCTCATAACACCCCTTCTTCTAGTAGTCCAAACCCCCGAGATACCATGCCTCACGGTCAAATATTAAGTAGGCATAAGAGGAGGGGCTGCTCTGGATTTATATGGCTTCATATGTACCGTTCTGCCTGCAGGGAGAATACTCAGTCCTCTAACATCAGTCTTTACTGGACACATTGGAGAACAAAGCAGCTGGAGGCAGTGAAAAGGAGCCAAGCGTAGCCAAACTAACTTCAGGGTAAAGACATTATTCTTAGTCTCATTCTTTGCCTTGTTTTCATTATTGTTACTCCCTCACGCATGTTTGCATGACCAGGCCGGCCCACAGAAATGGCAGAGCACTACCTGGTAGACTAAGTGAATTACACATACAAAGCTTGCAGGATATTAAATTATATTCATACTTAAATGATAACAGACTCAAAGCAGACCAGCAAACACCTGCCTTTATTTATACGATTTCCGAAAATAGAACGAGGTGCCAAAGCTGCCAATTCTGATATGTTCACACTCAAAGCCTATCAAGTAGAGATGCTCCGGTCAGGGTTTGTTCATATCTGCACACGCCCAACCTGTTATGAGAGCTGAGCCACACACAAGTATGCATTAATCAACCAATCCTGCCCTGCAAACCGGCAACTTGCATCGTAGTAATTGTCAAGACTGAGGTCTTCGAGACAATGACAGAGAGACTGAAAACGGTGGAAAGCTGGCTCATTAAGTTGACTATCGCTTTACAAAAACAAAACTGAAGCAAAGCGCTTCAGTCGTATGCGCTCATGCGTGAAAGACAAATACCCAGCGTAAGCCTGTGTAGATATAGGCCGAGGAAAAAGTGGTCAGAAACCGATTTGATGCGCTGTGTTTGGCTTTATGTTAAGCTCGGCACTATTGTCTTTTATGTACATGCGGAACACGGCAACCAATAGTTGGACTGTTTACTTACGCCAGTTAATAAAATCCCCCCCCCAGCGCAAATGTCAAACTTGGCCCGTGCTCTGGTGACCACTAATAATCCATATATAAACATAGAGATATGAGCTCCACAGCGCTGACTCAATGTCATCACTTTGGCTAACGTTGCTGCTGCAGATGATTGACAACATGAGGCTCCATGGCCTGCGGCGTCTGAGCTCTTCGCCTCATTTTTCCGATCCTCGAGGCATGAAAATGTATATTTAAAACAGCAAATTGCATGTTGATCAGCCAAATTCCAGAGATTTTCACAAATGAACATCTCTTTTCAATTTGAATTATTTCTAAAATGAATACATATTTCCTGCTTTTAACTGTTGAAGAAAAGATGAAACTTCAAGCAATTGTCAGAAGTGACAAAGAAGCAGTGCTTCTTCTTATCTTGGAGAAGGTTCAGAGAGATGTACTTAAATCACGGCCTGGCATGTAGTTGCTGAGACTTCAGTAATATGTTTGGTTTCGCATGTAGACACGATTCTGCATCAATGTGTGTTTGTGGGTTTGCAGTATAGTGGAGTTTTGCTCTGGTTCCAGCACCAGCGAGGGGAATCCAGGCAGAGGCCGATGCGCACTGGGGAGAAGTCACTCGATGGATTCCCAGCCCTCCCAGGAATAACAAAGCACCCTTTTCTCTTCTCATTATTGAAGCTTTTTATTTTGATATGGAGATGAAAATATAGACATGCAGCAGATGTATTTACTCAATATATATGTAATAGCCTGTCCGCTTTGCTGTTATATCACGTAAAAAAATAGTTTGACCCATGATTTTTGCAATTTTGTGCTGAACTGGCAGACAACAAACAACAAAAATAACACAACGTGTCATTAGGCGCAGTGATTTCTCTGGAACTCCATTAGAGGTCACAATAATCCTCAATAATAGTCTTCAAAAGAGACGAATGCAAAACAATTTAGAGACTGAAGAAAACGCCGTCATTATAGTGGAGAGGAATGAAGGCTGCATTTATTGAAGCTTTACTCATCCGGGCCTCAAACTGTGTTTGTGAGAAAGACCTCTCGCACGACAAGACTTGCAGTGTAGCTCCATGTCCCTGCATTCATTTCCAAAGCCATCTATAATACTTCACAGAAAGGGGGCAATCTCACCTCATAGCCAAACAAAGATGTTCATGCTCCTGCATAATTCACTGTCGTATGCAGTAATCCCCAGTGAAGCTGGGGTGAAACCGCAGAGCTTTTAATGCTTATAGGGGCTTGTAGTTGGAGGGTCATTGTGTCACTAATGACTCAGAGTGAAAGAGAAGGAATGAGGATCATAAACCAACATTTCTGTTATTGATGTGAACCAATTCTATAATTTACAATCCAAATACAATTAATTAATTACCTGAATAAATGGAATACAGCTGTTAGAGAGATGAGTGTAGAAAGTATAGTAAAATCCACAAAGTAACTAACAGCTCAGAAAGAAAGCAAGCCCGAACCCAAAAACATGACTTGCAGACACCATGTTAAGATAAAAGTGCAAGTTCACTTTGGTCAAAAAGTAGGCAAGGGTCACAACCAAGCAGACATCATTCAGGGAAACAAATCCAATTCCTTGGCTGGCCAAGGAATCATCAAATCAAGGGCTACGCATCCGGCCAGGCCGGGAGAATGAAAGCTGGAAAGCGAGGCGGACACGCCCACAAGACAATCTGTCAAAGACAGAGCATAGATGGACCTGTATGTATATGACTTGGGGGATGGAAAGCGGCTGGATATGTAGTGGCAGGGAGAGCTAGTACATGCCAGAGAAAACAGAGTAGGTACCTAAATGTTAAATCCACAGGCTACGGAGAAACCACTTGGGTATATATAAGCATGCAGCGCTCTGTAGAGCAGTGGGGGCGGAGCTTCAGGGCTCTGCGAACTTAAGCATGTTTTCCACAGCAGGAATTTACAGCCGGCAACCCATTGACTGCAGTTTACTTTTTTTTGCTGGATGCTGAATATACTAACGTTATAAACACTTTTTTTCCCATTTGTTTACTTCTTTTTTTTGACGGATTTACTGACTGGTTGAGAATGAGAATTTGTTCACTGACAGTTTGTTATATTTACTGTTCATTTCATTGTGTATTTTGTTTTTTTTCTTACAAATTAGAAGTTGTCACTGTTCATTCAGATTCATGAATAAATACAAGACAAAATTAAATAAAAAATATTGTAGGGGTTTAAAATAGAAGAAGAAAAAAAATCAACAGGAACAAATCTCAGTGCACTAAATTTCACTTGGGATTTTAAGGCAACAGGAAAAGTTTTTACTGAATTCTTCTACAACTTGATTAATGAATAAACTATATAAAATGGAATAAACACATCACAGCACACCAAATTAAATGTTTCTCTACTCACCTGCTCTGAGTCTCACGTCTACTTTTCTCAGTTTGTCTCTTCTCTGCAAGCTAAGGTGTCGACATACTGTGTGCGAGAAAGCTCGAGTTTCAGAGGAATTCTAAATTCTCATCTTAGAAAGTGTCTGTGTTCCCCACCTTCAAACCACCTGAGACTCGTAAACAGCTGTGAGTAACGTGTTATAGTTGGAAGACTGAAAACATTTAACACATCAGCCTCCTTGTTTATATATTTGTGCTTTCATAAAAGAGAGAAAGAGCTGCAGTCTTCATAGCTGTCTGGTATTTGACATGTAAATACTGTTTTATTTCTCAGCAGCAAATTGCCCCGCAACGATTTGCATGGACTCCTGTTATGCCAGACAATAAATCACAGCACATGTCCTTTCTAAAGAAACCATTTGCAGCTTTCTAGCTGTCACGTAGTGTTAGTCCTTTTGAAAATTTGCGAGCGCAAATGTCTTATATCCAATTGATCAAAACAACAAAATCCAACAGTAGGATGACAGTTTGTCTGCTGGTTCTGCCACGTTGTAAGAAAAGACGGAATCTATGAAAGAAACGTCTGTTCGGCATCTAATTGTAAACTATTTGGAGAAATCACAGCAGAGAATACTAAGCCTTTCTCAATGGCAACATTTCAAAGTGTGCTTAATGTGGGAACACACTTACACGTAGCAGTGCATGAATACACATTTACACACACACACACACACACACACACACACACACACACACACACACACACACACACACACACACACACACATCTTTGCTTGTGAGGACCGTCGTTGGCGTAATGCATTTCCTGGCCTCTAACCTTAACCTTAAAGCATCTAGGTCACTGGATTAATTATGTCCGTCAATAAAAATGCAAAGAAATGAGGGATTGCAAACAACATTAATCCAAAATATGATGCGAGCTACAATATGGAATGCAGAGAAATGTGATTTGCGTGTCTTTTTCTTTGCAATTCTTAATTTCCTTTTTCGCTTTTCGGTCATATGGTGCCCAACGTGATCTCACATAAATACGTGGAATGACCATGACCTCTTAACAGCTCATTACGTGGGGGTTGCACATAATGCCACAGGAACAATATCACGTTAGGTTGACAAAAAACATCATGGTTGGACTTAAAATAAGTACGTATAAGTACTGAGTAAAATATGTAAACACGTCACGAACGGAGCATCACAATAATTAACAAAACTCCCGTGTTTGTTTGCACCCATCCCCCTCTGGTCCAACTCAACACACGTAGTCTTTCTCCCTATTTACACAACGTCATTAGCTCTGAATGTTGTGTGCCTTTAATTTGTGTGTCCACCGCTACAAAGTATCCAAATTGACTTTCCATTGGCATTGTTTCCCTGGTGCAGACACAGCATCTTAACACGTTACGTCACCACCACATAATGCGCTGTTTAGAGGCCGTGGTCATGTCACGTATTTCTATGAGGTTCATCCTGCCAGGAACTCTGGGAAGCGACCAATGAACTAAGATGCCCGTCGATGCTTCTTGCATTCGGGCAGTGGGAGAGTTGAAGCTAAGATTACTTCCACTGTCAATTTTCATCACGTATTCATGAAGCCTCACTGATGACGGATAACCTTTTGGGCAAATTGCCGACAGTCCTCTGGCATTTATTGTGTGTGAATGCTGGCAAGCTTGTTGGAGAGTTTGTCAGCTTGTTAGACTACATCCATGCTAATCCGGCTGTTATCTCGGGCTGTTTTGGTAAAGATCTTCCACCACACTGGAGAGCCTGCAGTAGAAATACAAACACACACACACACGGTGTAGATACCAGTGTTCACAGAGCGATCCATACGAGATTCCTTGTCTCTGGTTGTGTGGGGGACGAGAGTTCAGCTCAAACTAACTGCTCGCTCCTCCTTTCCTTACTGTGTGTGTGTGTCCGTCTCTTGTCTTCTATGTGTTAGTCCGTCATTTCCTCTGCTCTGTTCCTGCAGGAGTCAGGCTGTCTGCTCTTTAAATAGGCTTGACCTCAGTGCAGCCTCTGGGGCTGCTTCAGTCTTTAACTCTGCACATGTTTCTCCGTTTACATTAGTGTGTGGTTGTGAGTGGGCGGGTGATTTCTGTGCAGGCACTCTGCCTGTCGCCACACGTACTGGTGCTATGGGCTGCATAGATTGTTATGCCTCCTGAATGCTACATTTTTAATTTCAAATCAGATCTTCTCGATACGCTGTCGTCCATTTGCCCTAAGTGCTCATGTAGCGTTCAATCATGAGTTCAGAGATCAGGTTCACACGCAACATCAAATCCACTTTGTAGCATCGTACACCGGGGGAAATCAGATAATGCTCAATGGACAGCAGAATAACAAAAACACATGAATAATAATTCAAATTGTAATGCCATGAAAAAAAAAACTCTGTCAGGGACTAGTCCTTGGCTGCAAGTGCTGATTTTTCATTACAACCAGTAATGCCCCAAGGTATGCTTCACAGGGCGAGATCAGTATGTAAAAGACATACATCTATTAGAAATTATAGTGGCTTGGCTGTGAGTGGAATCAATGATTCATACATGTAGCTCATTCTATCAATTCCTCTGTGCCCTCTGTTTTATGTCCCTGTTTTGAAGGATACAAATATTGTGATCGATGCTAATCTAAATCAATTTTGGCTTTATTAAACGTTTTGTGTAACGTTTTTCAAATAAGAACTAAGAGACTCAGAATCTACAGCCAAAATGCTAACAATGATACTTAATCATGTTCAGTATGATGCAACTAAAGTATTGGGCAAAGTAAAAATTCTGCCTGGCAGACCGTTATTGCCATCCCTATAGCCATGCTGCTCGCGTGGCAAACAAAAAGAGAGATAATAGTATGATCGTGCCGGGAATAAACGTGCTATAAATGTGTTGATGATCAAACTTGCAGTGCAGTGGACTTCAGCTTATAGGCAAAATTTGATAGAAAAATAAAATGAAACACATGGAACAAGCCTGACCTTTTATTCCAACTCAATGATAAAGTATTACTTTATATTTTGGGCCAAACACAAGCCGTCAGCTAGATTTTTATCACACACTGAAATTGTTTAAAAGTGTATAAGACTTATTTAGTTTTGAAGGATATATGCAAGCCCTGAAATCAACACAGTGGAAAATAAAATCTCCAATTTAAGGAGTTCCAATATGAACTTCTAAAATACTTTATTTATGAAGCAGGTATAGCTATTCATCAGTAATCTTGCCTACCAAAGAGTCCTCATGAACTTCATGCATTAGAGAATATAATCATGTTTTACACCCCACGTCTTTCTACTGTTGCAGGCACTATGCACTTGGCCTGATCGTAGATCCTGGCTTTTTGCTCGGATGATCTCTTGCCATATTCTCAACAATGCTCGAACAGAAAAAAAAGTATCTGCAGGCAACGTACCAGCTTCTTGTCAGTGCGGTTGTTTATCTCGAAAGGTAAAACTTGGGCATAATCATGAGCACTGCAAAGTCCGGTGTCGAATTAGATCATACTTGAGGCCATTTTCTATTGCCAGCTAAATTGCTGCAGCATAACCAAACATGATCACATGAGACTGCGGAGGAAACGGACATCAAATGGTCTCTTTACGGAGTAATGAATCAAAAATTGCAAAGGGAAAATAAACAAAAATAAATTACCTTCTAATGTCTAATTCAATGTGGCTCAAATGCTTCTTGAATGCCTCTTTGTTTTTTTTCCCCACGACGTGAGTACTTTTTAACAGCATGTTGTCTTAAGAGTGCATTGAGTGAAAGCATGGCTCACACATTGATAGACTATCTTCCTGTTTCATACATCACTTTAACTCAAACAAAGCCAGGAAATAACCCGTCTCGAAAAGTCACAACATCTCTTCACACATGCAGCGATGGTTTTTACCAGAATGGAGCCATTAAATCAGAGTGAAAATCTTTTATTTAGCCTTCCTCTCAGCCGGCTGTAGTTTTCTTGGTGCATTAGTTTTAAACTAGCCAACAAGACGGAGCTTTTTCGGCTCCACCTGCTCAAAATGCATCCTTACTACAGCTAAACTCTGATTGGCAAACTGGGGAGCTCGGCTTCAGCTTATTCACATGGGATGCAGCGCAAAGTGTTGGGGGAAAAAAAAAGTGTTTACTCCATGAATTATAAATGCTGTGGAAATGACTGGACATAAAGTAGGCTTTGCTGAGACATATCATGTTAGGCATCCTCCAGTGAAGTGATTCAAAAAGTTAGCTCATGAGCTACATCTGCTCTCTAAGCTTATCACTGCTGGTGGGGATTGCCATAGAATTATATGCAAGACGCAATGTTTACTTCAGCTGTGTTCCATTGATAAGGCAGAGGGCGGTGCAGTGGAGAGAAAACTAAAAACCTCAGGAGAGAGCAATGGTTTGTGGAGCAGCCCAAAAAAGAAAAGGACTGCAGTCCAGGACCACCATTAAAAACGACGCAGAACAAAGCTCTAGAGCTAAACCCGGCGGCTGTGGAGGAGCTGAATGATCACCACTGTATAATAATGAGTCATAATGAAATATGTGTGTGTCAAATAGTGAGGCCAAAACATAAAGCTAACACAAGTTTCTGGAGATAATTGTGGTAGTTCAGACACAGTCTATGAGAGCAAAACACCCTCCAAAGGAAACTAGCTTGCTTTTAAATGTTCGTACGCGATAAGACCAGTATATGAAGATGAATTTAGATCATTACTTCGAGTAAAAGTAGAACTGCTACAAAATACAATGATTTAAAGTAAAATCCTGGCTTTAGAATATTATTGAAAAATAAGTAAATATGAAATATTGTCTGTGTCTGCAGAAATATGCATTATGTAAAAAATAAACCTTTCATAGTATTGGATGTGTGTGTGTTGTTAGCCATCATTCAACTACTTTGTACACTGTATTGTACTTAAATCTGTAACAACACCTCGCATACAATTTGATCAAATGTTGTTTAATGTGTAAAGTAACCAGTCAAATAAACAAAGTTGAAATGGAAATATTCAAGTCGAGTACAAGTATCTTACATTGGTTCTTTTTTACAGAACGAATAAATATACTTTGTTGCAATAGTTGTGGATAGTACAATCCCTTCCCCCTAAAATGTACATTGGCATATTGATTTCTAACAGAAGGAACAATTTCCAAAGAAACTGTTGTATTTTTTCTTTATTTGAAAGATTACACTGGTGAGTTGACAGCAAATGAGGCCAGAGAGAGAGATACGGAACAAAGACATGCAACAAAGGTTTCCAGCCGGACATGAGCCGGAGACTTTGTTGTTCATGCTTGATGGCTTAAATCCTGTAGGCCACCCGGGCGTCCCTGAAGAAGGTGTTTTTTTTTGTATCCGCTAAGTCAGAAACTGTTTATATTGAATGCTGTAAAACATTCCCTGACACACATTTCATTAATTTTCACTACCATATTTGCTTTTGTCAAATAAAGCATGATTCACATATTCATGGTTATCTTCAGGGTTCTTGAAGCACTTTGAAGTGCTATAATAAATCTGAGCATAAATATAGCAGTAAACAACTATTTGTAAAGGTAAGGATATAGTGGAGTAATGTTCCAGCAAAGAAAGAAGTAGTTCTCCCGCTCTGTGCGTTCTGAGCTTCTCTGGGTTTTGTTAATGTTAGTGTGTGTGAAGTGCGTGTGTGTGTGCGTGTGTGTGTGTGTGTGTGTGTGCCCCACTGGCTCGCTAATCGGCATCGCTCTCGACTGCGCTCGTTCGGCGGTTACCGCTGATTACGCCGTTCCGACCCACGGCGTCTCTGGGAAGTGTAACTCCAACCCTCAGGTTCCCCTCTCAGGTAAACACCCTTAGCTCTATTAGCACCTTTACAGAGAGATTTACTTCTTGGTTAAGCAGAGTCAACGGTGAAGTACAAAAAAGAATTACCAAAGCCAGAAGCTTTTGCCTAACCCTAACCTTCCACCTCAACCACAACCCGACAAGTTCTGTGGGATACAAGAACAAAATACTTCCTGGGTCACCAGTGAAGATAAAATTCTCCTCAGATTCCTCAAACGTATATTGGACTTTGTAGGAAATAAACTTAGGAAACATATTTGGATGATGATGTAGATTTTTCAAAAGAAGCTGTCGAGTGGAATTAATTACAAATTCAGGATTTGCACTCATGCAATTGAGCCAACAGCAGAGTTCTCACAATCTCACAAGCAATTTCACATTCAGTTTTCTTGATGGTTAATTACGTTTCCAAGGTGTTGCTCACTATCTGGGGAGACGTTTGTTCAGTGGAACCTGTAAGCGGAGGTGACTTTGCATCCCCGAGCGCAGACAAGGCTCTGAGATGGAACATGGGTCCTGAAAGGTGGCATTAGCGACCAGCTGAAATGAAATGGTGTCAGCCTTTGTCTTACCACATGAATGAATTTAATTTGTGTGATCCCCATGTCCTCAAACCAGTGGAGCAATCAAAGCTACTGATGAAGCTCAAGGGCATCCAAGAGGGCTTTGTGGACTGTGAGTGGTTATACTGAGAACGAAAAAACATTTTTATCGTGTGAATAAACACTAGACTCATAGCTTCAAATGAGTGGTTTGCACATATTTTAGGTAACAATAAAATCAATTAACTAAAACTGAAACAACAATGAAAATCAGAAGACTGTAGTCCTTAATTATAATCATCTTTTTGCTTTCCTGCAATGTTTCTAATATACTGAAGTTCAAACACAAATGGGTTATGACAAGTGGTAAATGTAAGTGCTGCCAAAGCAGATTTATTCATAACCTCAAGATGTTTTAAATTAGAGGGGCACATTACTGCTTTTATTTTGAGAAACCTGGCTCAGGCAGAATCTCTAGCAGCATCCTTTTACTGTCACCAGGCAACAGCAGCTGCTGTCAGTCATTTAGATAGCATAACTGATGATGTTAGTAATATCCTTAATAGCTTAAATGCTGTTAAGTTACAACACTTAAAAGCCAATTCATTTGACAGTTGAAAAAAACAAAGTTGGAAAGAAACAGGCATGCCTCGGTTTTTATCCAGATAGGCAGCCGAAAAAGACGAGGGTGATATATTTTCTCTTTTAATTATTTTCTTTTTGGTTGCTGACATCCCTCAACACAGAGGCCACCACAAACCATTCATACACACAAAAAACGGGCACTGGTATTAATACATTGGTTAACAATTATCATTATTTTCAGTGTAATTGTGTTCAATTTCGGCAGGGGCATCGCTTTTTTTTTTTACGTTCTTTTCATTTAATAATTTTTGTATGGCACTTTGTCAAGTCTCTTTTGATATGAGCAATAAAATGGACTGTAATTACGGTGATTGAGATATCACCATCGATAAAGGTTTACTACAAGAGAGGAATTCATGGTACAGGTGCTATGAATAGCCACAGTCGTGCTTAATGGTCGTTTGTAATGACAGCTGCTCTGAATGTTGGAGGAGCTCGCTGATGTGTCTCGGTTGGTCAAATTGCACTTCTTCTTTTTTGTTCTTTTCACCGACAGTTCTAATGAGTAGTGAAGTGGGTGTAACTGTTGCAGACAAAATAAGACCGGCTCCACAATGATTGACATTCAGAAAACAAAACCATGCATACACACTTTTCAAATCAGACAAAAATCATTTGTATGTGCATTTCTGTCTTTTTTTAATAATGAATCTACAGAGTCTTATGCATCTGGCCCCAGGAGCTTATAAAACTCTTCAAACGATTAAAGAAAGCATCTCCTGCTCCCATCATTCTGTCAGACTGTGAAAATGTAACTTTTGGTTTGTTCTTTAAAAATAATCACGTTTTATTGCATTGATTTTATTAAAATGTACCGCTTCTAAGTGAGGGCAGCTGGTGGAAATCTTGATCACTTTTTAATTGATTTGTTTTAGACGTGAACACCACAGGTAGACAGACATATTAATGTACGGTTAGGCTATTTTGAGTGACACAATAACTCTGTTGCAGAGTGTTCATGTAACCAAACATCTTATACTTTGTTCACATCATTCACCCATAGTGTGAAGGTTTAATATACTTTCCTTGAAAAATCTATTTTGCAGCATGGTTCCACTGTTTTTTCTCAGTTTAAATCACAATAATGTTTTCCTAACAATAACAACAGCGTTGCATGTAAAGCAAAATGGTACAGAGTGAAATACTTTAGTGTACGTAAAGTCTGCATTACACAAACATTGTTCCTGTTGGTAGATTCCTAACTAGCACAACACATTTAGTAAAAGAGGGATTATTGCATTTACAAATGTTACCTTTGTTGAGCTACACAGCTGCTGCATGTGAGGTCCAGTTCTGGCATACTACAGGTACAAATCCACACACTCTATACACTTCAATACCATGTAGATCTAGAAACAATGTTAACATCCTGTTCCCTCGTCGCTGCTGCAGAGCCCCACAGCAGGTGGCACGTCTACCTCCTGTCCTTAGGAGCTAATCATTAATGCAACTCGGCCTGGCGCTTTCATCCTCACCCACACAATCAGATTATACACTTTACATAATGTTTAAGATTCTTGTTATTATCATTTCTGGCGGATAACTGGTGCAGACATCTGGCCAACACATTTATTTGTGGAGCAGTGCCGTTAAGGCAGTATTTAAAGTAATTGACCCCAAGCTTCTTCTTGAAAAGCTTGTGTGTAATGGATTTAGACCATCTGTAGCTGCCTCGACAGAAAGCCATCTGGTAAATAGATAACAGAATGTCTTTTTTTAATGGATGTTACTCAGATAGCGTGTCTATGAAATGGAGTTCCTCAGGGGAGCTGCTTATAGGACCCGCTTTTGTACTCCGTTTTAACCAACAATTTACCGCTCACAAAACGCAGATGACATGTCATGGAGGTATCTGGATTGTCTCCCAGCCCACAAAGTGTGATACAAGACGACTCAAATGCCAATATAGGTAAATTATGATAATGTCGTGATGGACATATGAATTTCCAAAGTTCAACAGAAGGACGTTTTGATTGAAGAGGAGGTTGGGGTGTACCACTGGGTCAAACACAGGACTTTCACTCAGTAGACCAGTGTCCGTGTCCCATGAAACCATCTACACCCTGATCTTTTCATTCCTAAACATAACCTAAAGTAGTTTTGTTGCTCAAACATAAAGTTAAACTGCTTCTGTGGTGACTCTTCTATTTTATTGAATGTATCAGTCCACACTGACTCCAAAACCCTCGTGCGTTTTCATGCTTTCATGTTTTTGTCGCGTTTATTGAAGCGTAATCTGCATATAGACAGCGGTTTAAATCACACACAAATATCCTGCTGTATTCATGTATTTAACCTATAAACAGTATCTACATTGACTGATCGGGTCTCCTGCTCTGTCTGTGAGATTTACTGTTCACAAGATTCCCCTCACTCGCTTCGGTGGGCGGGGGACTAAAATCAATGAATCAATACATAAACACTGTTGATTTCTTCCCATGGAGCTGACATGAAAACTATTTTGGTGCAATACATTTGTGCCGTCAGTCAGCCTGGTGAAGGCAGTTGCCAGCCGCTTTCTCCTCGGCCCAGGAGCTGCTGCGACAGCCGGCTGAAGACGGAGTCAGTGTGGATTGAATGACAGAAGGCTTAAAGGGCTCTCACGCCATACATACCACATACACACATTAGTGTACGTTTTTACACTTATTTTCTAATATATCGTTTTTTTGCCATTTGTGTTGTCTGTAATGGTTAATGTATGTTTTCAAATGTGTCGATTTAAATGGATTGTAATGTTTAATTTATGTTTTTAAATGTGGACTTAAGGAAGATAACCTGTGGTTTAGGGCACAGCTAATTGAGATAGATATATGCAATGAATTAAACTAAACTGGTTGCTTCACATTTAGCATACATTAGATTCAACACCATTGTCATTGATATGCAGAACAGGTACGAAGGTTAGCATCCAACCAGAAGTGCAAAAAGAGTATTAATAGAATAAAATAGAATGTGTAATAAACAGTGTAGGGTTATGAATACACATGTGTCCAGTGGGGTGTATAAAGGTATGAGAGTGGTACCAATCATACGCCTATTTCTCAAAATGTCAATCTATTATTTTTATGTTAATGTCACTTCAATCTGCAGATGAGGGTTTGAATTGATTGATTGTAGAAGTCATCTAACAACAAAAATCTAATCATGTTTTGGGCCTTGAGTCATTCTTGTGATTAAAGGAAAGCAAACACTTGCCAAAAACAGCTGTCATGCCTATTGTTCTTCCAAAGACCTGCTCTAAAAGGCAATCTGACAAGTGATTACGTTGTTTGTTCACATCAGTCCCATCTAAAATGCCTTAACGTGTGCATATTATTCCAAGGTAATTCTTCAGCGCGACAGCTGCAGTCACCATTTAGAGATACATTTTCAGAAAGATTTAGAATGTTATACGGTTTTGAAAGAGTGCCCAGAATCAACTTGCATCGCCGTTTCAGTTGAACCTTCCCACTGATGCGCATATTTTTCAGTGGTGACAAAAACATTGGATTGAAGCTACCAATATGTTTGTTATAGTTTATGTTGACAGGATCCCGAGGCTACAGCAAAGCGGAGCCGAGGAAGAAGGTCATGTCTGTCTGCTCCCCTCTCCCTCCTGAGCCGAGTCTCTCCTGGGAAGAGCAAGTCTCTGTAGTTTTCCCGAGATGTATGGGGCCTGTGTGAGAGAAAATGGATTTCCCTTCATGTGCTCAGTGAATATTTGCATCAAAGGAATCTTATAGCTCCATTGGCGGGGAGGGCAGTGATGTCTGTTAATGCTGCCAGTAAGGCAATCACCCATGACAAATTCTCCACAGACACAGGAAGTCACAGATGCTGTTGAACTTTCAGGCTGATTCTGGGAACTTGTCAACCCTAACTGTCATCAGTGCTGACAAGGTCCACGCCGCACAGGCATTGTGTCTACACCAGCTGGTACCAAATTGTCAATGCCAAAGTCTGCCTGCAATTTCTGCAAATATTTCACAGGAGTTGCTGCCTGCAGTCTTATCATTGCATCGAAATTTGACTTTGGAGTGAGACATCTGCATTGCACAGTATGTAACACTTTGGGTGCATTCAGTGTCAGTCAGGAAATATTTGGATAACATTTTTTTAAATCTTTTTGGCTCTTCTCTAGACAATGAAAGTGAAGTTGGCTTTCAGCTTAAAGGTTGTGTATGGAAAACCTTGACTGCTAGAAAATGCGTTTATACACAACTAATTTGCAAAAGAAAATTCATTCTGCAGTAGCGCGAGCCAGATTTTTTTTGTATTAACATAATGAGGAAACGTTGTCAATTAACATATCTGGTATACGTCGCAACAATTTCTGGCACTGAATTTCAGTGTTGCTTCACATTGTATTTTATTAGATTTCTGCCACACAATTAGCTGATAGTGATGACAATATTATACAACTTGTTTTTTTACTCTGCCAAGTTTTATAAGTAAGTGACGCAAGCAAGATATAACACAACGCTTGTAGTAAATACAATTATGATGAGATACTGAAAGACCGCCTTCAACTGCCAAAGACTGGTTGTGTAGATACCTGGTGACTCGTCTGTAGGCATAACACTGACAACGCCTTGCATTCATATGAACAAAGATAATATACTTTCATCTCGATGTTTGTCTGCATGATGGCTACCCAGCCTGTTCTACTCTCTATATATCTGTCTGTCTGTTATCATCTGCTGAGGAAGACACACGACAGGACCACAGCCTCAGAACAGCTACTAATGGATCTTGTGGGGAGAGTTAACTGCTGTTTGAAAGGTCAAGACTAAATATTCAATCTCAAAATGTTAAATAGATTGCAAATGAGACAGCTTCTAAAAGAAGAATTAAACATAAGTATCACATCATGCGAAAGGCAGTTGGCTTTGGAAGTTGAATTGTCCTTTGAAGATTGCGGTTTGATTGACGACACATATACTGTATAATTTCCTGTAATATGAAGTATATGCTGTATTTTTTTGCCAAACAAATTAATATGGGTATATTATATTATACTTGCCATGTACTATTTGTACGCAGTATGGAATTTGGACTGAGCACAAGTGTGGGTCTGACAGTAGAAATTATAAATTATTTTGACACCAAATATTAAATATGATTCCTTCAATTGTGTCACTATAAATAGTTCCATTACTTTCTCTCAACTAAAATGAGGCTGCCGTGCATAAAAACCATCACTTATATTGTCTTATGTGGATGTAAACACCCTCACACTCAAGTGGGGAGTCAGCGCTTTAACCTCATGGTAGTTCCTTAATTTGAAATCCACAGTGCTCGAGTACAGTGCCAAAACAATAACAAATGTGTCACTGTTCTCATATTTTCTGACCGCACTGTACAGCAGGGCAATAAAAAGGAAAATACGATGACCCTCACAGCCAAACAGCAAAGCAAAGGCCTGTATACAAATGTGATCAGTTATACTGGGGCTCCCAGCATAGCTTTCCTTTGGGAAATTTGCATTTAGAGTGTCGGGTGTGTGGTGCAGCCCACAGTTCCTGCCGGGCTATAGAGCAATGCAGCATGCTGACTGTAAATGATGCCAGTAGCAGATTAATGACAACCATCAGGATCAACTAATTAGCAACACCACAGTAAAGCAACCTGCAGATGCTATTGACTCTGTGTCTCACCCCTCTCTCTTCTCGACCCTCAGAGGAAGGAGAGGCTGCCTCAGTCTGATTACCAAACAGAGGAAATATTGCAGCCTTATCTGTGAGAAGTCATCATGAAAAACGTTGATAACTGCATTTGTGTGAGGAATGCATGAGCAGGACTGGCGCCCCAAAAAGTGATAAACAAACAAACAGCCCAAAATGGAAAAAGATATTTACAATAACAAGTTAGCACAAGGGCAGAAAGACAGCAGACACATGATCACATTTAGTTGGGAACAAGGAAACTTTAATCCTGTGTTGATTTTGGCGGTAAATTCCATTTTGAAAATCTCATTTTACTGCAGCATTGCGGTAAACCCTGAAAGTCTGCCCTGCACAGTCCTGGTCACATACATAATTCACATACTAAAATACTCAAAAGTACGCGACTGAGTACTCAAATACTCAAATACAATTACAAAATGCAAAGCCTATTCTACACAAAGCATAAAAAGCTAAAACAAAAACAACCTGCAAACATGACATTCAATTGTCTTTACTGTAGTTTGAACAGGCAACACCTATTTCCAATTCCAGCTGCATTGCTTCTATAAAATGGAACGCCATCTTGTCACCACTCAGGAGGTTCTCTAGACTGTCTCCGGATTGAATTATTGTTTGCGAGAGTATCCAGTAAATCCTCTCTGTTTAAATGATTAATTTCAAAAGTGCACATAAAAGGATGAAAGCAAGGAAGGTGACAGTAAATGAGTCTTCACTGAATGTGAATATATTAGAACAATTGATTCCCTCACATCATCAAATACATCACAAAGTTATGACAGCATTTTACTACGGTCAACAAGTCTATGTAAAAAGTGTAATGCAGGACGAACAGACAGCCGGTCAAAAGTCCATTGCACTGATTTGTAATGCAAGCATGCGCCAGAGAGGTGCATATCACCCACAGCCACCACCGTAATGTAAGCAAACCAGGAACATATGGTGTTCCCAGTGAGCTTTCTAATTAAAATGTATATTAGGATATATTAATCTTCCCTTTTCTCAACACAAACAGAATTCTCTCCTGTAATGAGCGCATGTGTTATAACAGATAACAGATGGAAATTCTCTCAGAGACTGTTTAGGCAACATTTTGTTGCACTAAATATCACAATTACACTGTATCTGTGTTTAGTCAGGTTGAGTCTCACCGTTGTACAAACAGTTGTGTCAATAATTTAAAAAGGAAAACTTGCTGTTCTGACTTTACTTGCATCGCCGTCACTGGGTTTACATATTTGCCTTCTACAGTAATACAATATCTTGCCAAGTATAAGATGAATCACAGTGAAATCTGGTACAAATATCTACTTTATCCAGAGGATAAATAGTCATTACTTTGTTCTAAAGTGCCACGAGAAATATAATGTTTTCACTCATTGGGGGATTCATACAGAAAGTACTTTTATGGTCCCTGAAGATGAAGCCTACGGACGTTGGTGATTCCACCATGAGGTGGATATTAATTTAGTACACACATTCATGCCCACTTTGGGATGAATTGCAACCATGTTGGTAATCCTCTGACTTCTCATCAAGCGGCATCATAAGGTAAAACATTTCACTTGGTCCAACTCTTTGGTTTATGATCAATATTTACAGCTCAGCTGTTTAGTTCTAGTGATCAAATCAAACAGAACTAAGACGGTGAACGTGGCGATTATCTATACCTGCTTAGCATCGCATGGTAACATTGTGAGTATGAGCATGTTAGTAACCTGACAGGCCAGATGGTTCGCTACAAAGAACCATCCGAAAAGCCGTCATTGGAAACAGTTTGAAAAGGGTCAGGCACTTTCAACAAATACTTCGGGAAAAGAGCAAAAACACATTTTCCATCGAGACAATGACGTTTGCTGTTCTTTTTTTTCAATGATGAAATACTTTCCGGTTCTGGTATAATTGATGCCATTGCAGCTGACCTCTTTAGAAGTCACCATCGTTGTTTTGAATGAACTGTCGCATCACACACACGATTAAGCCACGGCGGTAGCTGCCAGAGAGCTCCTCACAAGACGCTGATTGTTCCGGTCACTGACTGGCCGGACACAAACGCATTACTTGAAGCGCCTGAAGTTCTTTATGCAAAGACGACTTTGTCTTCGGCATGACAGCTAACCTTTGGCGTAACTGAAAGGTTCTGTCAGAAGGAGCCGTAAGTGTCATAGCAAAAGCCTTGACAATTGACCTCCATACAATTACATCAGTGTTGAATTCTAACCCGTGGTGCATTGTTTGGTTTTATGTTGGCAAAGGTAATACTGAGTGGGACAGAATGCAAAATCTCTATGCAAGCACTGAAAACAAGAATATTAATATTATTATTTAATTGTGTATTAATTGTATTTTAATTTACCTTGTTTATTGTATGTAATATGTATATATGTACGATGAGAGCTAGTGAAACTGGAGTCAAATTCCATGTATGTGTACACACACATGGCCAATAAAGCTGATTCTGACTAGTAAGGACCAGGAAATGTTAGTGTTTACAGAGTTTGTCAGTAGCAGATGTTTGTCAGACACTCAGCTTGAACCCTTGACAATACTGGACAAACCGGGCTGTCTGGTCACTGTCTCCAAAGCATCGCGTCACAGAGCCAGCTAGTACATTCTTGGTCTTCTACTGTGTTTAACAGCTCCTCTGGATCGAATAGCTGTGTCCTTAAGGATAACTATTGTGCACAGATGTTCAGTATGTGGCACGCAGTCTCACAGATGCCGCTTCAGACCGACGCCATGGAACTATGGATTTCTCATTTGGCGGCTGTGGGTTGTCCGTCCTTACTTTTCTCTTCCTCGCTTTTCTCTCACGTCCTCGCTGGAAGGAGATAAGATGCGAGGAAGAGATGTGAGTAGGAGAAGCGAGGAGATATGTTAGCATATAGAAAAGAACCCCAGACAGGGAGAAATCCCACAAAGATGAGATACTGAATTTTCAAACTTCAAAGATTTTTTTGTGCTAGTAGTTGAGAAAATATAAACTATCAAACTAATTTAAATCTGGTCATAATTAACTCGCAGCAACAATGTGACACAAACCCACTCTCAGTCACAGTCATTGACAGTCATTCCAGCTCTGAGTAGGCGTCGACTCAGGCAGGTTGAGTGAAAGTGGGTACAACAAAAGGTAAATTACTGCACTTCATCACGAAAAACTCCTAGAACATCATAAATCAGTGTAGGAATATCCAGGGGATATTTCAGCTCTTCTGACGTTAAACACCATTCATCTTGTAGGAATACATTTAAGCCGTTTCAGGTAGAGAGGAAGTTCTACGATCCAAAATCACAGTGATTTTTGAAAGCTATAACCTTGGAGGATTACATTTGCTTTGCTTTGAATCAACTCTACAAGCGAGATAATATGCTCTTGACCGACACATTGAGGAAGCATCTGGTCTACACGTGTCGCAGTGATATTGTGACCTTTTCCGTGTCACTCCGTCAAGCTGATAATGGCTAAATTGCAGAACACCAGTCGACATTGTTGCCAGGCACATGGCAATATGGTCGTCAAAGGCGACTTTGTGCGACAGTCGAGAGCGTGGAGGATACCAGAGACGTCCCTGACACTATTAATTATCCTGTTGATGGAAACAGGTTGACTGACTTGACCACATGCATGCGTCGAGGCTCAGAGAAGCCTCTCGGAGTCTATCACACGTCACTGTCTGCTCAGCAGGGGGACAGATAACCTTTCTCTAACAGATGAGGTTGATGGGAGCTGAAAACATGTACACTACGTGACTGATAGTGCAGAGTTACCTTTCTGGAAAGAAACCTTGGCAGTGCTTGAAAATTGAGTCTTTTAACAGTGATTGAACATCTTTGCCATATAGTTTATACAGAGGGGCAATTCAATTAATCTTCTCTTTCTTTTGTATGCTTCCATTGCCATCGTTCACCTAGTTTATTTACGAAGAGATTATGTAGTGAAAACTTTTTTGTAGTGCAAAATGATTTATTTTCCTGAGTTATGAGTTATTTTCCTAGATTACTTTTTGTTGACCTCAAGCCGCCTGCACTGTATGAGCCAGTGTACGGCATCATCGGTTGCATCAGCTACTCCGTTGCCAAATTGTATGTATTCAGAATCATATTTCCTCACCAAGGAGCTTTTACTGGCACCGGATGGTCTCCAACATCCCTTCTTTGTTTCAGAAACCATCCGAGGAATCGCTAGCTCGCTAGCTTACAGTGGCTAAACACGTTGGACTCTACGATGTGTCCTGATTGGCGGAGAGATGTTCAAACATTACTGTTCATTGAAATTCTGCAATTTTTTCTTGAGCACAACTAGATATTAAACAACTAGGCTTGTATATTATATAAAAAAAAAAGTAACATCTAATCCAACTATTTGGTAGTACCTCTGCAGTCCACTGGATGGCGCTCTGAGGCCCACCAGTGGGCCCATAGTTTAGAGTGGTAACCATAGATATAAAACAGTTTCATATGGCAGTGGGCAGCTGATTTCACTAACCAAATACATGTTTTGTAGTGACATGTTGCTGGCATAATGTTTTGTAATTTGATGGGAAACAAAATGAAATGTATTTTCGGTTTTAGGTTACATTCATATTAAAAGGTCAGATGTGTGGTCAATAACAATTTTGTGATGCATATACATCTTCATCTATTAAACCTGCCTATTGTAAACAAAATAATGTAACAGTCATCATATTTTGAAAACAAAAGTCATCCTTTCACCACGTTTGAACTCAGCTTCTCAACAACCTCCTGGCTCATCATTGTGCATCGGCACCAGGTTGCTTGTTACTGTTCGCTTTTGTTCTATTTTCAAACATCACAGACACCCATCTCTATAATTGTTCAGCAATAATTGGTACCACCTCTGCTTTTGGTTTCGTGGCGAGAACTAAAAACACAATCACACATCTCAGGACTTGTAAAAAGATCTTTGCACCAACGCATCAACCATCAGCGTGTAGACAAAGGCTGACAGGGATCCTCAATTCATTCCTCTGAAGATGCGGTGTGATCTCGTACGTGATAGCTCAATGTTTCCAGGTTGAAGCTTGGTAGTGTCATTAGTTAAAGCAGTTAAAGTGGATTCCTTGCACTGGCTGGTCTCTCTATTTGATTCAAGAGATCGCAGGGTCAGCATTAGTGGTCTCGGCTTTATCCATTTCTGCCTCTAGTGAAGCGAAGTCTGTTTTTAATTCGCCGAGCGAAGACACCGTGTGTCTCTCCAGCACATTATTCAGTGCAGCCTTCCTGCCTTAGTGTTCGTAGAGATGAGAAAAGAGTTCTGTTTTTTTCCGTCACTGTTTTTGGTTCTTGAAGAAGAATAAATAATTGATGGATAAACAGCAGTTTTACTGCTCAATCGTGTGTG
Source organism: Taurulus bubalis (assembly GCF_910589615.1). Lineage (NCBI taxonomy): Eukaryota > Metazoa > Chordata > Actinopteri > Perciformes > Cottidae > Taurulus > Taurulus bubalis. The sequence goes on along the minus strand of NC_136594.1, from coordinate 8,160,888 downwards.
GGTCAAGCACTTGAGATCCAAGGCTGGAGTTGAAAGAATATAAATTGTGGAAGGATGAAGAAAGAGCAATATAATTCTGTTGGTTTCATTTGATTTGAGTTTTATGACATTTTGTGGCCAAACTGTAAGAATGTAATGACAGAAATAAATTGCAATATTTTATGATTACAATGTGATACTTACAAGAGACTTTTTTCATTATTCCCATCTTGATCATAAAACCAAGCACATCTTTCTAGCATCTTGAACGTCACTCTAAAGCTTTCCATACATTTTTCATGTGTTTTTTAAAATACATTTTTGCATTCAAGAGGGTTGTTATCCCTGATGCACATGCTAAGTAATTGTAACACTACTATTCTCTGTAGTGGCCACTTACCTGAAAAGATGTGCCTACATATCTGTAAAATATTTATATTGTGTCTTTGAAGCGGAAGTGCCAATTCAACTGCTACGTAAACACACATGTAATACTTATCATTCTCCATAAGAGTGCTTATTGAACTTCCAGGTAAAAGATTACTGCTGCAGTTGTTTTTTCCCAAATGTTCCTCCACAGTCCACCATCCTACAAGTTGTAGCTGTTTACAGGTACAAGAAGCAGTGATGAACTATAAGTAATCTGTGACACCTGTTTTCCTTGGAACTGACACTGTTATTCTTGTGGTATATTGTACCACAGTGTCTACATATCAAAAGTCAATTCAAAGTACAATTAATTTAGTTGTACTTTTATTATTTTGAATTTTCTCTTAGTTGCAAAGATAATTTGGTAGAGAACTGAGCAGTTTTTCTCCGCAGAGGAAGGGATTTATTTGACTTAAACGTCATAATGCCTTAATCTGAATGAATTTGGAAATGAAATATCACACCAAAATGAAATAAAACAAGATATATACCCAAAACAAAAAATAATCAAAAATGTATTTTCTGTTCACCAGATCATGTTGATGGTGAACCGAGTTTCAGAGTTAACGAGTTACCGAGTATTTCCCTTAAAAAAAACAAAAACGTTCTAAATTCAATCGCATATTTTGGCACAGGGTCGTCTACAGTGAGGAATATTCTCACAGTCCGACTGCTGCCCAGAGCACCGACGGGCTGAAATGAGTGATTTATGGCAGAGCTTGATGAATCCAACTTCTTCAGATTACTACGGTATGATTAGGATTTGTGAATGGATAATTTAGATAACTATGAAGTCATTTTACATGCAGCATGAAAGTGAAACATGCTTCATCCTTCTCTCTAATTACCTCTCTGCCTTGCAACATAAAGGGAACGTTACTGACTGCACTGGCACTGACAGTTAGCATTGTATTTAAATTGTGAGTTGAAGATTTATCCAACCTGTGCAGCATGTAAGACACTAATTAAGAAGGTTGAATGACATATTTTCTTTCCTCTCGTGGGCATGACATGACTCTGAAAACTACAGTCTTCTCTAGTAGTGGGATCCTTAAACATAAGGCAGAGTCCCCCCCCATTGTCCACACAGCATCTCCGATGTGCTGTAAAAATGGCACATACAGACGGTCCTTTGGTACTTTGATGTTACACAAGCACTCTCTGGTTCCTTCCTACCACCTTACTGTCTTTCTCTCTCTCTCTCTCTCTCTCTCTCTCTCTCTCTCTCTCTCTCTCACACACACACACACCTTCATATCCCTTGCAGTGCTCCGAGCAGCCCGCTGTCACTCTTACTTCCCCTCCCTCCGCCCCCCCCTCCACTGCAGAGCAGCACTCTCCATCCCTGCCTGGCCCTTCAGCGCTGAGTGCTGGAGCTTTCCTTCCTGCTTGTCAGACGGAGTGAGAAAAGAGACACCGGGGTGGTAATGGAACCAGAGTAACCAGCTCTCACTCCGAGGTTGTCAAGAGCATACATGACCAATGTGCAAGACTGTCCCCGGAGCCGACGTTGGAGCCTCATGTTTATGAGGCGCACACACAATTGTTTGTAGTATACTTGTTTACTAAAAGCAATATTGGGGGACTCTTCTCTTGAAAATCCGAACACAAAGTTTTATACTGATTAGAGGAGCGGACAGAGCTGCAGACGGGGATGTGTTCTCTCATCATATCTAAGCTCTAATTTACATAAGTATTGGATTAGTCTACTTTTGTCTAACCTTCTTCTTTGTTGTGAAAATAATGTTTGAAACCATTACCAGTGAGGGCCATCAAATGGCGTGCTGCCGCTGTGTTGGTAGATGATGCAGTGTCTCTAGGCATATAGTATGATTACTCTTGAAGTGGCAGCATTTCACACATCAGCTACAACAGCAGCAACCCTCCCATGAGAGGCCAGCTCTGAGCTTCCAGTGGCGGCTGAAGGACTTTTAAAGCAGTGGCCACTCAATGTTTCTGTGGCTCTGTCGACCCACTAACTTTAGCAGCATATAGGGTAGAAGTTGTTTCATCATAGAGGCGATGGATTGTATATGGCCCGACTACAAAGACTGGTTGTGCTTAAGATCCACGAGGAATACACATATCAAACTGAGACAGTTTTCTCTTCATCACTGCAGAAGTTTCCATCTTTTTTTCTGCCTTTGTGAATAAGCACTCTGGATTTTGATTTGTGGTCATTTTATTATGAAGACTTAATGAATCCTGTTACATTATGAGGTACATGCACTGCGCTTGGATACTATTCAAACCAAATAATTGACTTGAATATTTCCATCACACATGTAGAAAATGGTGTTTCTTTTCCTGTTTTTTTATTTTGCTTTTTGTTACTGATATGAATGTAAATCTCGCAAACATGATAGCTTGAGACAGTACAAATCCTCCTGAATTCTGTGCAAATACTTTGAAATGCATTACAATTGTATTCTTTTTGATCTTATGTGTGATGGACACAACGGTATTGTAATATTCGGTGATGATTTTTATATGCAAATGCTATTTTTTGTTAATTTGTGTTCTTGTATGTTTTAATGCAGCTGTTGACAAGAATAACACTGATAACCTTCATTTATAACATTATAGTGTTTTGGAACTATGCACTTGTATATAGACTGTTTGTATTGAATTCAGTTCAAACGGAATGAAAAGCATAATTCCCAAGCTTCATGTCTAGCTGATCATAAATATCTAAAATATCTCAACATTTTACAATGCAGTACCATGATTACCATTGAAGGTTTTTTTACGCACCACAAAACCTGCAGCGCCGAGAGAGCTGCAGGACACAGATGGCTAGCAGAGTTTAAAAACCTACATCCATCAGATGGCTTTTAAACTAGTTTGGATTTGATCAAAAACAGCACCCAGTGTGCTGGAAACCATTTAGGATTTGAGGCGTGCAGAGCCCCATTTTGATTGCGCTTTCTCATTTTAGAGGTGGGACACATACAGGCATACAGCGTGGCTGCAAGGCTGAAGCTGCAGCTTGTTTGTGCATGTTGCGGTGTAAATTATATCACTGGGAAGCTTTAATATTTCATCTGAATGGTTTCTTCATTTTGTCAGACGGGGACACCGGAGCATCTGTGGGGATCCTTCTGATGAGGACATTTTCCAAAATTAGGTCATGTTTTGGGACACACTCAACTGAAGAAACCACTCATAACGTGAACTATTCTCAGCAAAATGATTCAGGGAAAAGAGTCATCTAAACGTTACTTCATTTGATTTGGATGATAGAGGTTCAACTGCTCTGCACTCAGTTTGTCTGTACCACGACATAGAAGTTTGATTTTAATTATATCTAAAGCAAAAGTCTTATACCCCTTTCGCTTTCAGTGTGCATCTTGGGTGGATTGGGTAGCTTTGCGATATCAAAGCTTTGGAATCGTAAAAAGGGTAAGATAGCCACATCAAATGTTGAGCTTATTGTTCAGAAGAACCTGTCTAGTTAGCATGTGCATGAGTTTGAATGTGTTTACAGCAGTTGTGTGACATACATATCTCATTTAGTAGACAAACAGAGATTTTATGTTATGATTAACAAAGAGTCAGGGTGACTAAAAGGCTTCTTGAAAACATTGTCATTACAGATTTATGTATCATCTTTTTCTTCCTTGACGTACATCTGGTACAGGACTGACTGTCATGATGTTGTATCTAATCTCACATAAAGTTTATGACGTCACCGGCTAGAGTGTAAACACTGATAATGACGCATATAAGCAGTGGTGTGGCGACAAGCCAAGTGCCAGCAGTTGAGCAGATTAAATCCATATTCAGATGCGATTTGTTTCAAAGACAATGTGCTGAAATAAGTGCTAACAAAGGACATCTGCTCCTTGGAAATGTGCAATGGATAAGACATCTCTGTGGACGCTGAAAGGAATGGTGTTTTCTGCTGCATTTACAGGTTGTCATCGCGCCAAAAATCTTCAACATGTGAAAGAACGGCAGAGTTCCCCTGACTAATGGAAGAGGAGAGCCCTCATGCGCAGAGCAATTCAGCCCTGCTAAGATTATACTTATATGACATGGACATAAATACATTCAAATGATGAAACAGAGAGCATGTTTCTGTGTAGGTGTAACTTATAAGTTATGTGTGTAAATTAAGTTTGATATAATTCTTCATGTGTTTAATTCATACACTTTGTATATTAATAATGTCTTTCAGTGAGTGAACAGCAGAAAATGCAAAAGTTATCTACAGACAAGCACTCAATTCAGTACACATGAAGAATGCAACTACCAGCATTATTCAACTCATTAAATTGGCTTTGAATGAAACTGATCTTATGAGAACATTTCTCGAGATGTCATGAAATATAAACGCAATATATTAAACTGAATAACTGTCACGGAATTTTGTTAAATTACCAAATTATATACAAACACAAGCTGTAACCACTAACTTGTGCCCTGTTCATCAGCAAAATGAACCAATGAGTTGATCAGCTTTCTATTTATTGTGTTACTAAATGCAATCAAACAATAGAAAGTCAGTTATTAAGCTTAAATGTAATTATATTTACTGATGTAATTATAACTACATTTTTCTTAAAGTCTGGTGTGTGAGTCACTAGATTTGAGTCATTTCTTGTAACGTGTGCCTGTCTGTCGAGTGTACATAGTTTCTTTGTACCTGCGGGTGACCTCTAACATAGATAAAGCTGAGCCACTAAATCCACCCCCCTGCTGAAAAGGTATTACTGGAGAGGCAGCACCGCTGTGCACGGGAAATCTTCAATTTTGATATTCCATTTGGTCAAATGGCGAGGCGTAATAAACTTGTATAGACTATGCAGTTCCCTTCAGCTCAAGCATCTTTCATCTCATTGCTTTGCCAAATTCATTGTTTTCACTGCTGTCCTCCCCCTTGTTTCCAGCAGCAGCAGACAGATGTTTCCAGCAAAAAAAAACCTCTCAAGTGACGCTGAACACTACTTGCCCAGCATCAAATCTAGCTGGCAAATTAAGGACATTTGTGTGAATGCAAGCCTAATATCAAGGCAGAGAGCATTTATTTTTACATTCAGCATCCTCAAGCTACAGGTCTCCGTTGCTCTATAAAACACATACACACAATGTTGATTGACTCAAAGAGACATGCTTAATGGAGACCACAATTTGTACGTGGCTCAGTGATGAATACCCCCTCCTTAACCTTTCTTATGCTAATTATCCTTGCAGAGCAGGGGAGACTTGCGGATTTCTGCACAGACTGGGATGAGCTCAGGGTCTTGCTGGCGAAAAATGGCTTTCTAATGGCAATATTAACCTTCTGAACAGACAGAAGTGCTTAATGTCTCCTATGATTAAGCCATGAAAGCTGACACATCAGAGGTCAGATACTCTAGGCGATGAGTGAAATTATCAAGACAATGTGCAAGTGTTGATTTAAGTACAGAAAAGGAGGCCAATGGAAATGAACTGCACAGGGATTTCTTCCCCAACTGTAGCTCACTGTCTTAGCTCATCTCAGTTCGGGATGTAGTGGAGTATGAACACAGTGTCTAACCTTTTCATTTGGGGAAGAAGGTGTTGTTATTCATGCTTTACTCATATTGCACATAATAACTGCATTTTGTAAATGTTTCACATTCAAATTTAAGATAAACTTAATATATATGTAAAGCATCTATATTCAATATTCTTTCATATCAACAATGGATTGCATGACTACTTGAATAAATGTTGCCATACCACAATATGTTGGGAGGGAAGTTCCTCCAAAATGACCAACGCCCCAGGACATCATTAAGGCTCTTCTGGCTATGCTGTAGCTTATTATTGAGCTGAAAAACGATTGTTTTTAGACCTGTTGGAAGGTTTTCAATGCCTGCAGTAATCATAGCGGTATGTTGGTGTTTTATTGGTAATGTTAGAGCAAAAAATATATAATCAGTCTCTTTCTTGCTCGCTCACTGAGTAGACCCTGGGAAACTAGAAGTGAAGTACTGTCGCCTAAGCAGGCGGGCGGTTCGTGTGCGTACAGTGGAATAGAATCCTGGCAGCGCCATTTGTTTCAAGCTTGTTTCCACCAACAGCAAAATGTTTTCAATAACAACAAATAAATACAATTGCTGATCTACCTAAGATTGCCTGACACAACCAGATGCACACCCTTGGAGAACGTACACAAACTACCATTTATTTAGATTAAAGTGTTACACTTTTTTCCACTTAATTAGACATATGGTGTATTAAGCTTATAGCAGATAGGTCGTATAGAGCAGGTGACAGTGAAATAAAAAAAGGGTAAAAAATGGGTAGAGTGGCAGCCACAGACACACACAATCACAGCAGACACATTCAATCAATATGCACAATCATAACAGATAGCAGACTCGGATGGAGTGTCGGGATGCAGCAAACAGGATGCAGAGCTTCACTGATTCCCCAGCGACATGTTTCTGCATCACTGCTATCAAATGGTCTCAGAGGAGAAAAACGGTATTGCTTCGAGGTTCTTTTCATGCCTGGAGCACAATAACAACTTTCAAAAACACCAATTGGTGAGCCGGTTGATGGTCGGAGGAAAAGAGGAAGAGTCAGGATAAATCATTCTGTAAAACATGCATATTCAGGATTGGGATTGAGATTTCTATTTGAGATATTTTCCTCAATATATTCCTATACTACTTGCTGATGAGGTTCATCATTCAGTTAAAGAAATAGATTTTTGACATTTAAAAACAGAGTAGAAACCGTTTTGAGTGATTCTGGATTAATAATTTGAATGGCATATGCTCTCTGATACAATTCAAAAGAGGAGCGTTTGAAAGGTATTTCAACCCTTCAAAAATATCAACAGGCTAAAACATGGCAGATATTAATTCATACCCATCACAGTTATTGATGCGCTGCAGGGAGTACAGGGTTGAAGTTAATACAGGTTTGTGTGTGGCTTGATAGGATGCTTATATACAATAACAAGATACACTAAATAACTCCCCCAAAAAAGGATTTTATAGGTGGCATGATTGCTGGTACATTTAAAAGATGCAAGTAGAAAATGTTTGAACTTGATAAAAAAACTCTAACTTATTTGACGATAAAACCACATTATTTTCCTCAACCCAACGACGTTTTTTAAATGGAGTGTATGCATATCAATAAAATAAACTATGTTTTCCTGTGAACACAGGGAACTAATCTTTAAAGGGATCCGGCTCCGTTGTGGCATCTCGGATCAAGCTGCATTTGGCTGGCAGACAAAGTGCAGGACTCCGTTGGAACGAGAAGAGGTGGACTCTGTGTTTACATCAATGACGCTTGTTCCTCAAACACAGTCAACGTTGATGGACAGTGTGTGTGTTCCTGATGTCGAACTGGTTATGTTCAGATGCCAGCCATATTATCTGCTCAGAGAGTCGTTTGGTTGCTGCTGTTTAAAGTTGACATGCCATCCCTGAGTCCAAAAACTGACGATGGATGGGTACCTAAAACAACACAGTCTAAATCATAGGGTCACTGACCAAACTGCTGAGAATATGTGGTCAATGTGTGGACATCTCATTCAGTCAACAGGGCTACCATGGAGTTTCAAATGTACCTACATTTATCAATTTTCTTTTGTTTTTGAAAATGGTTGCCAATACGACATTTGCTTTCGTCTCTTTGGGAAATCAGAAAGAGAGAGAGAGGTGCATTCATTAACATTGTTTCCACTAAATTAAGTGTACAGTAATATCATATCATCAGTATGACGATTTAATACCAAGCCTCATGATGCAGCGATGTAAATAAAATTAATTATCCTGTGCTCGACCTTTTGAAAAGCACTTGTCAGGTCAAAATGTGCTGCATTTGATAAAAAAAGAAAGAAAGAAAAAAGAATTGCATGATTGTGAAAGAAAACACACTCAGAATTCATTAAAGAGAACTACAATCAGATCCTCCCTGTTGTGAGACGGCGAGCAGATGTGTGGAGTGAAGGATGACAATTTGCATACACAAATATATTGGATTTCTTGCATGGTGTATCTTTCTGTTTTGCCGAGGAGATAAAGACACATTTCCTTTTATGCATAAATGTCAAAAGAAAAATAATATTCAATTTGCAAGACTTACAGTTAACACAATGATTCATTGTGCTCCAGCTCAGTTATAGACCAGAAAAAAGAGGATGAGAATCTGCCGCTTTAGTTGCAGAACGGGGGCTTCACTATACTGATTCACCATTTCTCTCACACTAGGCGGACGGTGCAGTACTGGGCTGGAGCTGATCAGGAGCTCAAAGTAGACCGACTATGCAGCTCTTCATGTGCCCAAAGTCTTGCTCTTTAGATTTCCAACAGCTTAGTAGTTGCAATTTTTGTTTCGTGGCTTCACTTGAGAAACATGCTTTAATTTTGTTTGCCTTAAATGAATAGTTTGGCATTCTGGAAAACACGTTTTATTGCTGAGAGTTATAGATCCGAAGATTCATGCTGTTAGTTTCAAGATGGTTAGTTGGAGATGGTTAGATTGGCTTGAGCCAGGTTAGCTCTTTCCCTCTGCTTCCAGTCTGTATGCTAAGGTAACTGTCCTTTCACCACCTTATTTAGAAACATTTTAGAATTACACACTTTTTTTAAATGTTGTATTCACTGTTTTGGATTAATCACCTCTGATCAACCTAAAAAAAGAGATCTTAAAATCCCATTGTGTAGATACGGTGACCTGCCCAACTCCAGGTGGTTTAGTTTAGAAAAGCTAGTGAATAAAGAAGATCATTGAGCATCTAAAAAGCCAGTTGTGTTTTCTCAGGAGTTGGGGGCGATCAAAACTGAGTTAAAAGTTCATATTTGGCTTGCGTTAATCAGGAGGCCAAAAGCACAACTATGAATACATTGTGATGTTGCGCCATCTCTGCTGGATGTGTAGCCTAAATAGGCAACCGTTTACTTTTCATATCAACTTTATGGGGGAACGCTTTTGAAGTGTTTTGTTTACACATTGTTGCTGAAATTATCATTGCAAGTTCATTGTACCGGCTATTCTTATTATTTAGGCTTTTAATAGACATATGTTAATACAGGCCAGACGCAATAGTCTTAATTTTGGGGCAAAAATAAATACTCTTGGGTTATTTCTAAAAGTTTTTATTCTTAAAGAATGAACTTGATCTAGAAGAAAGACTTATAGTTCAAATATAATAGCGTAACAGCGGTGCTCAAACACGTTTCTATCTACTAAATTTGAATGACCCACAAGCACATGCACTCTTCTCGAACAGGTATTAATCACGAGAGTCAAAAGACAAGTGTATCGATCTCTTTGTTCCCAATTCCAGAATCCTTCAAACGTGCTACCGTCTCGGACAAAACAAGCGTAATGAAATTTCTGTCTCCGTCCGTCTCTCAGACAAAGACACAAAATAACCCACATTCACACATAGATACAAACCTATTATCAAGCAGTGTTAGTGGACAAGTGAGGGGAGTCTAAAAAATGATTAGTCCATCCTGCTGCTGTAATCTTGTCTTGATTGCTTTGATCACAAAATCACATTCTTGAGTGACAAGCCTAAGAATGTACTCTTTGGATCCAGACATTCATTGGCTGTTGTTGAGCTTCTGAAATACTAGTAGATACTCCAATGGCTGTCAGATGTTTTGTTATTTCTGAGACAGTGATGAATGTGGGGAACACTTTTGGATGATTTGTCTTTGAAGACATTCATAGAGTGGCATTTGTTTGTACAAATAAATGAAGAAATGTCTCTAGTGGGTCTGTCGAAGTCTAAGGTTGAAGCTGGTTTGGATGGGTAGCACAAACAAACATGACTTTCACCTGGGAGACTCCTGTTTGTGTGCCACATGGAAATAAAAGTCAATGTTATTTGAAGTTACGTCCATAAGTTAGAAATAACGTATAAACAACAGTTGTACTTTACCAAATCAAGTAATTTTGTTGGGGTTTTGTTTCAATTTACAACATTAAGCATGTGTTTAAAAATTGCGACTGTAATCCAGGAGAAAATATGTTTCCCTCGAAACATAATTGAGAATGCAGTTTAGTTGTATGGGACCTTAATTTTAATTTTGTAGGAGACAGGGTTGAACAAAACATGATTAGAGAGAGCGAGTTGTGATCGTCCTATAATAAAAGCTAAAAGGGTCCCAGCCGATGTTTAATCATCAGTCAGGCACTTTGGATGAAGTATACTGACACCTTAATGAGGTGTGAACAATGTTCTTCCAGTGAGGTGTGACACTAAAACATTGGCAACAAGTGGGACCCCATGTGGGTAAATTATAAAATGCAGTCCATTTTGTGAATAACATTGTTGGGGCTTTTATGTTAAGATTGTTACTTAATTATATTTTGTCATACTAAATTATATATATATATATATATATTTTAAACGGTTAAGCTAAGCTGTCAAGTTATTTTTAAATCATGGCTTGATTAGTTCTCAGATCTTTCCCTTTTTAATTATTTTCAATTCATGTAACAATACCTGTTATAAGATTTATGTAGGTTGTATGTGTTCATAATGCTCCGACAAAGCAATAAATCCACTATATGCACTAATGAATGGTGTGTTGTGGCATCTGGTATTGACATGAAGTCAGTTCAGCCACAGAGCAAAATGGAAAATATGGGGGCGTGTGGGGTCAATGAATTATTAATGCTGTGCTCTGCCCACTATATGGCCTATGTGTCATGTTGATGGCCTGCCTCAACATTTTCTTTTTTTATGCTGCAACATGCTCCCTAAAACATCAGTGTACAGTTTTCTACTCTTTCTTTATGTCTACAATATTAGACATTAACCTTTTTCCCACATTATCTATATTTAGCTTGAAGGTCATAGTAGTTTTTCAGATACACTCCAGTGTATTTCAGAGCCATCGAGGAACCGAAGCAATGACCTTTGCTGTGCTAAATGCCTTTAATTTAATTTTCCAGTCAGTCAATCATTACAAGAAAAGTGACTGTGCGCCCCCAGAATTTGCCTCCACTCCCAGCACCTTTGTCACAAATGAGACTCATGGCACCTTTTCTATGGCGCAATAATATACGAACGGGCAGAAAGACAGCCTTTGATGCGATAATTACATTTAGCACCATTACATTTTCATGCCAGCACTTCAGGATGAATCAAGAAATCCATGCATTTGAAGATGTACCCAACTTCCAGGGCAGAGAACATTGTCCGAAGTGCAGATTTAAATCCCAGATTTTTATGCAACCCATCATAGTACAACAGTGTTCCACATCTGTCTTCGATGTAGCAGCACTGAGAACAACGACGCTGCGAGTGAGTGGGCGAGGTAGAGAGAAAAAAACAGCAGCCACTCTATTCTGAAATTACACAGACAGCCAGCAAACACGATACGTGGTAGGTAATAGGTAATGAGCCAGGTGAATGCTCACCAATAGCTGTGGTCAAAGCCTGTGAACTGTGGGCTCCTATAAATGGATGTAAATAGGAGTTTAGCGGTGTGCAACCAAAGGTAGCAGGGAGGAGAGGATAAATAATTCATGTGCTCTCTCCCTCTCATTTTTTTTACACTCTACTGACATTCTCCAGTGATGTACACACACAAAATAGAATTGTGTTTCCTGACTTCAGCCCAACAAGTACAGACAACGTGTCAGTGTGTTGGGTCGAGTTTGGGTATGGTTATTTTCAGATGTGTTTTGGGTGCTGCAATGATCTGTGTGTGTATCATGTGTTGCATATGGAAGAATATAAACACAGAGGACATGGCCAACAGTATGTGTTGTATTAGCCAACAAGCTATCAGTCAGTAATACAAACACTGAAAAGGATGCTTAAAAAGTCCCAAATGATAAAGGGAAGGCTTCGTCAATTTAAGAACATCTGGACATTTTTGGGAAAAACAGGCAAAGCTGATGTTAATGTGAAGGAACAGGTGAAGCAGATGGTTTATTATGAGAAGCTATTGTGACACAAGCTGGTAGTTGGCTGCAATTTGTGTAGTTGGCACTAAACATGCGACCAAAGAGACTTACTGGTAATTATCTGTGTTTTGGGCCATCGCCACTATACAATATTCTTTTTTTTTAGCCATACCAGGGGCAACGCTCTGTAGATGGAAGTCCATCTGTTGGTTGGTCGGCAAGTCGATCCACCACTTTGGTCCAGAATTAGAGCAACAAGTATTAGAGGAGCTGCCATGAAATGTTGTTCAGGCATTGTAAGTCTCCAGATGAATAACAAATACTAGGAATACAATGTTACATGTATCAGGTTATGAATGATATATGAACAAAGCCCTCTGTTAAATACTTCAGAATGAAAGTGAAAGGTTTTGGGTATGAAGTGCCACTAAAGTGGAGAGTAGAGTATGAGGAAAAACCAAATTTGGAGATAACAGCCTTGAATGAAATGCATTATAAAATTCCATACATTTTTGCAAGAAACTAGAGGAAAATATGATGCAAATATATAACTAATAGGTATCACAATGAAACTAACTCAGTTCACATAAAGAAGTTATTCTTGTATCACAGGTTTTCTGAGATGTAACGGTGATATGCAAAATGAGACATTATCGAATGCTAACTTATGCTACATTTTGGAGAAATTTACAGATGCAAAAACAAAAACCTAAATATATATTTTGAATGTTTTCTGAAAGCACCAGGTTGTTTGGGGTGTCAGACCAGTGTTAACAATTCAAAATGAAATGGGTCAATCAGAGAGAAAATCCACACTATTAGTTAGGACTTGTTAGTCTTTAAGAATGCCCTCAATGGGACAAATTTATTTTTCAACCATTTTTTTGTCAGTGCAGATACAAATGCAAATAAAACATTTCTAAACATTAGTATTTAAACAACATTCAGTTTTTAAAGTGACAAATTCAGCCTAATCTGAACTCCATTGTTTGATTATTCTGTGTGAAAGCTTATAGCTCAGGAAGCCCTAATATCTCAGCTGATTAAGAAGTAAGTTTTATAACAGCGAGCGTGTGAGTTTGAATCCAGTCTGTATTCTTTCGATCTTTTGCGATATACTTTGAAGTTTAACACTGGAAAAAGTGAGTGTGGGGCTGAAAGAACTGATCACATATCTATGATACTTAAGCCATTTTACTGGCTTCTGGTAAGTCACAGAATGGACTTTAAAGCACTGCTGCTTGTTTAAAAATCACTAAAGGGAGCAGAACCAAAATACCTCCCCGAAATGTTTCATCACACCTGCTTGACCTCTCAGATCACTGGAGAAAAATCTCACAATAATACCGACTGTCAGAACTAAACATGGTGAAGCCGCTCGAGGCTGTTGTGCTGCTCAGCTCGAGAACCTACACAACTTCCTGATTGAATCAAAGATGCAGCATCAGTAGCCAGCTTCAAATCTAGACTTAAAACACACTTCTTCTCAGATGCTTTTATGTTTACTGATCACTTACTAAGCACAAACATTCTCTTCTTTCAGCTGATTTAATGCACACATACTTTTAATCTTGTTTTCAGAGGTTGTTTTAATTATAAAGCACTTTGAATTGCTGATGTGTATATATTCTGCTCTAAAAATAAGCTTGCCTTGCCTTAGTACTGCTTTGAGATAAATGCAGCACTAAAGGCAAGGCAAGTAAATTCACCTTTACTGTGTATAACTTTTATTTTCCTCATAAGGTTGTGTTTCTGTGGTTTTGTGTGAGACTTCCGAGGTAACAGTCTTTGTCGTAGATGAACTCATCAAACTTATATATTTGTTGTGTCTTTTTGTGTGTGTTTACATATAAGGTAGCCATTAATTTAACCATATTTTAGGGACGGGTACCCCAACAAAAAACTGTCACACATGCATTTCAACATTGTTAGCCAGTTAATCACCAAATGTTTAAGGTAGACAGCATGTGGGAAGAAGTATCACCAAAGGCATTATGGTAAATTGTATCGTAAAATTACTTTATATTCACATGTCAGGTTAAAATGAAAAATGTAAAGTTATGTAGATAGATCTACAAGAGGAAGATAACGGTTGTAGAGCAATTTCAAATTTACAGGGAAAAGAATTTCAGCGGGGAGACCGTGATTTTTTGTTGTTGAAAAAAAATGAATCTGCAACAGGAAGGTCAGAAGGAAAGTCATTCATTGACTGTGGAGGTGCCGGGAGGGGGGGAGAGTTGCGGCTAAAAGGAGAGATAACCAGGAGGGCAGCTGAGGGGCCTCTGCAGGCAGAACGCAGAGCACAGGGAGGTAGCGGGGAATCTGATGGGATCGGCGGTGGGAGGATAGTGATGAAGGACAATTAGTGAAGGTTGTGTTGAGGTGCAGCATTCTGAATGAGTTTCAGGTGTCTAAGGGGATCTTTTGGGAGGATGTCAAAGAGAAAACTGCAGTAATTCGGCAAGAAATGACGGGATTAAAAACAAGAGGAAGAGTCTGAGTCGAAGGATGCTGTACAGAGATTATTTTTGCGTTTGTTTTGCTCTTGTTCAGATTCTTGGCTCGGTTTAAATCTGTTTAAAAAAGGTACAAGAAACTTTTTCCAAGACCTATTTATGAGTAAACGTTTGATTTGCTGTTCAAAGAATATGAAGTTAAATGTTAACTGTTACATTAAATAACAGTTACAAAACTTTCCTCTTAAAAGTGATGCAAAAATGGTCGAAGTTTCTCTTAAGTAAAACCAAGGATGTAAGTAATGACCTTAAAACCTCAGACAGCATTCATAAACTTCATGTTTGAGCCAGATATGCTTTTAAAAACCTGAACCGAAAATGCTATGGAGCAGCCTCTTCATGTACAGCCTCATCTCAGGCTAATGCTGAGTGGAGCTATGCTGACAACTATGTGAGATCGTCGGTCCTCAATGCACCAATAAGGCTGCGTTTGAACCAGATTTTTCTCCTTTATTACGAGGTAGCAAATGTACCTCTAGGGCGTGGGATTCATCTCTAATTCAGGAAATAAGTATTATCTGTATACTTTTTTATATTGCATGGTGAAAACAGAGGTTAAAAACAAAGTATTTGATAAGAAATTATAATTTACAACGTTGTGAACTGCTGCTGCTCGCCTGCTATGCTATGCTAGTTTTTGAACGCCTGTAACCCTACCCACACTCTTTCCTGTTCGCCTGTGAGTACATTTCACCTAGCGGGATCCCACCTGACAAGGTGTAAATTGTTTCACCTCAATAGGTGCAAGAGGAGAATGTGGGAGACGCCAATCACACAGACCTGAGAGCAGCTCTAATTAGGCCTAATAAGTGAAAACACGTGAAAAAAACTCTTGGACGATGTGTCAAGAGTTGGATGAGGTTTTGCGACGCACAAGACCTTTTACTTAATATTCTTCAGGAGTTCGGCATTATTAATGAAATATTTAGATACCCACATTTTCTTAGCATTTGTGACAGGAAGCAAAAAAAAAAAAAGAAATATCCGTGGATACAACTAAGTACTGCAACAAGTCGACAATGTGTTGACAGTTTGTCAGCTGAATAAGATCGGGCACAGGAGAAGCAATCCATCAACAAATCGTTTTTCTGTAATGATGTGATTTTCCCTTCCTCACAGATTGCTTGAAGTGTGAAATAACACCGCAGCTTATTAAAGTTGTCCAAAGCTTGAGTAGGATCTTAACCCGACTTTAATTCGGTGTCTTTGATGATTAGCCGCATTGCTCAGAGTTCCTGCTGATGATGCTTGACTTCATGCTGTGTCACTTTTTGCCTTTCCAGATGTAATAGCCGATGCTGATCTCATCCTCAGCTTTACACCAGAGGAGTCATGTTACTGTGTAAGGACACACAACTGGCTGATAAGGGTAGAAACGTGATTAGATCTAAAATGGGTTTGTTAAGTTGTATTACTGTTGATACAATCAGCAAAAAATAATTAAATAAGCTATATAGAATACCACAATACAACATGTTATGATTTCAGAAATAAACTTTAAGGTCACATACACATACTTTCTCAAAAGTGTATTCCACTGCCAACACATCCAATCACATTATTCTGAAATGTTAAAATGAATTTATACTCTGCTCTGAGTTGAGGAATCTTAATGAATTATATTGTTTTTGTTTTTGCTTCATGTGGGGTGCCATCCAGCTGTTGCAAAAGGTCAGAGCTTAATAAATTATAAGATTTTTCTAAACTTTATCAGTTCCTCTCTGATTTTAATTTGATTCTTTCAGCATGGAGTGGGAGTTGTCCAAAGTTGATTGCCTAATGAGAGAAAACAGGTTCATTGGCTCTGATATGCATCTTGATTAATGAGTCGTCAGTTTTCCGTTTAAATGTTTCCATCCATCACCACTTCATGTTGGGTTGTATGGCGATCATGCTGAAGTCAGATTTGGTTGATTTGGCTATTATGATAAAGGTGATTTAAAAAAAAACAAACACCGTTACTTCATTTTTTTAGATATTAAAATATACTATCTTTATTTAAGACCAGATACATGCTAAACTAATGACATTCCCATTAGCGTCAGCTTTAATTTGTTTCTAGTGGTAATTTGCCAAGTTTGCATGCCAACATGCTAAATTAAGATGGTGAATCTGCAAAAAATCAACCAGCACGTTAACATTATTATTATGAGCATGTTATTAAGCTCATGTTATTATTAAAGCTTGTCTGAGAATCAGTCCACCCTTACAACATGGCTGCAAGTATTGCCTATTTATTTTTTTCTACATGAATGTATGAGTGCTAATTGACCGGCATGTCCAGATTCTGAGAGAATAGGTTGTATGACCCACTGCAGAGATTTCAATGAGTACATGAATGTAGGAAGATACTAAAGTCAGAATGCACAAACAATGTGTCCTAATGGGTAGGAAATGTAAAACATATTGAATCCCTACCTCTCTGTAGGAGTTCATTATCAGATCCCCTGGACTGAGACATCAGAGGAAACCAGTGCCGTCCAATAGTTTTTGTAGGGCTTCATCAAACAGCATGTGAAGACATCAGGAACGCAATGCAGAGAAATTGATCTTTTTTGACAGATGTGCGGATTATGCACCAGAATGATCCATTCTTAATGAGAGGCCTTGAGAGGCATTATGCTGATTGAACAATGGCAACGTACAGTTAGTGATTCATACGATTTGAACTCCTGCAAAAAGAAATGATAGATGATAATAATGGCTTTTATTTCAAAAGACACTCACTGTGCATTGAGATAAAGAACACAATTTCACACTTGTATGCTGATCTTGGCGTTTTGAAGAACTAGACATTATCTCTCTCTCCACTAATCTGCATGTAATTGATCGCCATCGTGTACAAGGGAATCACTATGTCTCATTTAACTTTCTTTCAAAAAGAAGAAAATCCCCTTTGCTTATTTTTAAACTTGATATCACCCTACTTTAGCTCACTGACCATGCGTCTCCTCATCACAATACGCCACAGGTGGTCACAGAGGCTTAGAAGAAGGTAATCTTTAAAGTTTGAATCATTGTGTAGGATCTCTTCTAACCCTCATCAGTATGGACTAACATGCATTTCAATCAGGAGAGACTTGTTTACAATTGCATAATATTTGAATAGTGCAAAGTCTTTTCCATCCTGAAAATAGGATAATCAAGGGGCAGTGATGCTGAGGTCTGCTAAGGCAGAAACCCCTCGGAGTCCAGACACTGGGGGTGGGGAAGAAGGGAGTTGCTGCAATCCAATGAAGAATGAGGAGCCGGGAGCTGAATCAGGAGCTGATTGGAGGTGACTGGGGTGGAGGAGGGTTACAACTGTTTTGAGCTGAAATGAAAACTGACAGCAGCAGAGACGAGAACCTATTTAAAAGTTTGACAGCAACAATGTGATTGGTTTAAGGAAACTATAGGCACAATCTGGTTGGTTAATTTAAAGTGAACGCCCCCCAATCAGCTGATGGAGTAATTGAAGGGAGAATCAGAGACTGAGATTATGAATGAAAAGGAGTGTAGAGAGTGTCTTCCTCACTGAACTTCCACTTAAGCTTAATTTTTCTTTACAAATCCAGCACTTTAAAATCCATCGTGCGCTTTATATACGTTGATTGCTCGGAAAATCTAATAATGAAGAAGTTGGGTTTACATTTACTTTTGAAAAAGCCCTGTGCATTACATACAGATGCTAAAGGGTTTGGGTTTGTAGCCGCCAAGGCTGTGGTATTCGATGCGATGGCAGTGATACCTGGTGGGAAAATACTGAAAAAGGATTAGTTTCTTGCAGAGTTAAATGATGTCCATCCATTAAATATGAGCTTAGCATCAAGTCTGAAACAGCTAGCCTGGTTCAAAAGTCAAAAGTCAGTCAGTTTTATTGTCACGTCTTCTATTTGTGCAAACATACAGAAGACCTGAAATTATGTTTCTCTATTGTCTGACATAAAGTGAATAGTGCAAAAACAGTTAAAAAAAGAAAGAAATAGACAACATATAACATATAAACATAGTGCAAAAACAGTTAAAAAAGTAAAAAATAGACAACATTTATAGCTCTCCAAAGGGAGAGAAAAAATGCCTACACACCCCTCCAAAGATCCCTAATTATATTGTATATTGTGTGAATATCCATATTCCAAAACGGAAATGGCAAAACATTGTTTTTAAAGTTTTATGATTTCTTTACCTGCCATTTGTGTTGAATATATGCAGGATTTGCTGTTGTTGCTGTTGTTAAAATGCTAACATGTATAACTGAATGCAATGACCAACATATGCACAGCAGATGGCCATTCATGTTGGGGAAAAAGAGTGGCTCCTTTAAAAAAAAAATAGCTCATATAAAACTTCCTCACTACTGGAAGGAAACATCAATGTAATCCTCTCATGGATAATTCCTGGAAGCTTTACTTTGCAGCTGTAAGGTTGATTTGAGTTACAAAATGAAATAAAATCCAGTAGAGATTCTCCACCACACACCCAGGGGATTTGTCTTCACCAATACTTACATAACCTAGTTTTCTGGAATTTATTTTGCCTGTGTGAAATGGCAGCCAGCAACTGACACTGGAGTCCTACAATGAGGTTTGAATATCAACCTAATGAACAAATATGAAAGCCTGGAATAGTTGAGTTATTCTGCTATCTTCTGAACCAATGCTGGACCATATACTTTCTAATCTTGTGGGAACTTCTATTACAAAACATGAATTAATATACATTAATATTCACATTAATGCAATGTGAATTTCACTTGAGGAAAGGGTCATTAAAAGGATTAAGGCAGCTCCTTTATTGCCTGTATTCCAGTATCCCTAGAGGTCATCAAAGAGCAGAAGATGTGCAGACAACGATGATTCTTATATTAACATGATAAAGACTGAAGTCAGTTTATAACATGTCAAAATACTTTATAGCAGTTGAGCCAATTTACATGTTATTGTGCGCATTGCAGACATTATTTTCCTTTTATCATAGAAATCAGGTTTCAAATATATTTCTTCATAACCATGAGGACGAAGTACACAACATTTACCCCGAAAATATCGGATGGTAAGAAATAATTGTATACGTCATCAACGTGGGACACACGTTTACCCCGTGTGTCCAACGTTGATGACGTGTCACCACCGTGGCCCGCGTCGGCTACTCAGTTTGCTGGTACAAATGATTGATTATAAGTATCTCGCTATCATCTGGATTGTCCTACTTACAACTGGGGTGACGGGGTGGCGAGTGCCTGTCTCAGGACCTCCTGTTAGTGACTGCCAGTATGCTAGCTCGTTTGCTAGCAAGCTAGCAAGCTAGCATACTGACAGACTAGATCAATAATCAATAATGTGTACATACAAACTATTAAACACTCACCACCGACAGGCATCGCCCCCCATCACTATCATATTAATGTTTTTTTTAATCACTGTGTTTAATCACTGTGTCCATTTCCCTTTTCTTTTGAGAAGATAACTGAGACTTGTTAGCTTTGAGGCACTGCTGGTCTTTCTTTCATGTTCATATTTTTTATTATTTCATGTTTCTATCATATTCATTCTTTCTTTCATGTATTAATGCATTGTAAAGCAGAGATAGTCCTCACTTTAGATGAGGTCACAGAACAAACTTAACTAATACTTAACTAACGAGTAGTAACTACCTGAATTAATCATGACTTGTATTCATGCTTTGTAAAGCATAGATAGTCCTCACTTTAGATGAGGTCACAGAACATGCTTAACGAGTAGTAACTACCTGAATTATCATGAATCGCAGTGTTAAAATATGTTTATGAAGTGCATATCTACGGAGACTATGCCCATATTTTATACAGTCAATGGTCATGTACCATGGCACTTCAGACACGTCAGTACTCATGACCATATGTGAGGGCCCAGTCTGCAAGTTCACAGTTTAATATTCATCTGTCACTAATGGGAGTTGATAAAGGTGACAGATTGCAGCTTTATTACGCATGTAAAAGGTTTGTATTGGTCAGGCTTTGCAGACTGAAACGTTTCAGCAAGTCAGTGGTCCAAGGTGGCATAAATTCAGATCACTCATTAAATTGACAATGCTGCAGACATTACAGAGGACACAAAGTGTTGTTCCTCTGGCCAAGGACCTCACAGTGTCACTTCCAGGAGAAATATAGCCAAAAGAAATTCTGTTTGCATTGAAATAAGGAACAGAAATACCAGACACTGGATGATAAAAATGTGCTAGCTCTGATCCCTGCAGTTCCTGCTGTTTCAGGCTGATAAGACAGAGGGTATAGATAGAACCACATGGGTACATGCATCCATCATAACATCTCAACAGTGCACGCTGGTAGTTGCAATTTGATAGAGTACTGTACTATATTATTGTACTCATTGATAAATGTGGTGCAAAAATGTTGTGCTGCATATTTAAAATCAATGCAAATACATGTTCAGCCTAATTAGCTTACCTTTGACACAGCATGGTCGTGCAGAATTGATTAATCAATCGACAAAGAATTAATCAACGACAATTTTCATCATGTATTAGTCATTAAATTAATAATCTTTTTTCAAGCTTTTTTCAATAAGTTGATTTACTGTTCTCTGTTTTATGAATACCTTTGGATTCTGGACTGTCGATGAGCTTACATTACTAATGTATACACAAAATAATAGATGAAAAAATAATGAACAATATCTCGATAATTTGAATAGTTGTTATGTGCCTTAAACAGTGACCATCCCGCTGTAAAAGGCAACACCCGATTAATTGTTGACACATAATCTGAAAAATCGGATGTAGAAATTAAAAACTATTCGGTCAGATGATAAAATCTTTGACAATTCATTTTAATGTTGTAGCCTTCTGTCTTTAGAAGCAGCTTGGGCTCAAAACACAGGCCCAGATTTTGACAGCAAAGTACACAGTGATGAGAAGTCCTTAGAGGAAACAAGGAGACACTGTGGAAGTCATAATTCCATTACATTTTGACATTCATCCATGCTGGCAGGTCAGGTAATTATTTTACAGTTGCTGCAAAATGAAATAAATTCTGCAATCTGCTCTTTGTAATGAAAGTCAGAATTTCACAAAATGCTCTCCCAATATCACAGACTTGGTAAAACAACCGCATCAGTCGAGTAAAGTCTGTGTGTGTGTGTATGTGTATGTTAGTCTGCATTTACATTTTTCATTTTAATTCAGAGGTGTGTTACCTCGCTTACTACATTAGAGGCAAACTAAAGTAATGAATGGATCAAAAGAGAAGGAGAAGGCCTATTTCTCTTGAAGGGGAAAACACTTGCTAAGTGTGTTGGTTTTATTTGGATGTAGAAAACACATTTTGGAATAACATTGCCTGCAGCAAATTATCTCTAAAAAACATCTCTTAAACTATTGAACACAATAGTGTTGACAACCACTGTATTTCCCTGACAATTCATTATTATTTTTTGAGCCCAAAATAAAAAAAATTCCAGTGAGTTCAAATTACGATCTTCTCCTAAACCTCACCGAGTTGTTTTTGTATATTGTATGATCATTCTAGAGAGAACACATATGCTACATATTTTGTTGTCCAATTTGGAGGATTTGTTGGCTTATCAAAGCTCTCATGACTAGACATCCCATTATTCCCATGTGGTACAAGAATATTTACCCTAAAGTTGTGTTACCTTGCATTCTTGAAGAATCATTTTTCACATCTGCTCTCAGAGTGAATGGAGAATCCAAAAACATATGTTGAGACATGAGGGAAGTGTTTTGCAGAAATGGATGTGTTTGGGAAGCAGCAAGCCTACACCTGGGTAAATGAGGATTGGATTATACTACACGTGTCGTGTGATAGTTTGTAAATGGAAGTTTTGATATAGTTTGCATGCTAATGTTTGATGTTGTTATGCCTCTATTTACCATAACAATAAGCAGAAAGTGGTCGATAGCTGGTAAAGCCACAGAGTAGGCTGTTGATTTTCTCTGGGATAAGCATCATCTCTGATGATACAGACAATTCTAGTTGGCCCACTGCAGTGGAGAATAGGCAATCCCTACACCCAGTGTCTCACACACACTCTGATCTCCTGTGAGATTCCAAGAAAAGGTCAGACTGCATTTGCTTGAGGTCCCCTGTACCGGACTGAGCACTCATGCTGATTGGTGGATATCACAATCACTTCAGACAGGGCCAGTTGAGGATCAGCACAAGATAGGAAGAACATTACAACACAATGTTTTCAGTCTGTACACTGCAAAGTCTCCAGCAGCTCTAAGATCAGCCATCCTGCTCTAATTTTCCGCCTCCGTTTTGAATGACATTGTACCGTAGCAACTGAAAAGTACGAGCACCTGTGACTATTATTGCATCCACATTAAGCCAATCCAAGACGGAGATCGTGTATCTTTTGTATTTTATTTATTTTTTTAAATTCTCAGCAAGAGAGCGTTAAAAGAGTCTGTGATTCCATCCAACAGCACCATACTGTGAATGCTCAGACACGATTATTTGGTGTAATTTGCTGACAGAAATATCTCACATTTGAGAACTGCCCCAAACTTGCAATATGCAAGTGGGCCAGAACCTTTTAAAAATGATGGGAAATGATCGTGTTGAAAAATTGCCTAATCGTTGCAGTCCACTCTTCTCTCCTCCTCTTCAGAGTATTGACAGCCACCATATGATACACTGACACTATCGGCTTTCACTTGGCAGAGACTGCCAAGTGAGTCCCTCCTGAAATACCAATTATAAGTACAATTCGACAATAGCACAACCTGCCAGGTTGCATCTGGTCACCTTGTCTCTCTCGCTGTCTCCCTCTTGGATGGTTGCATTAATAACCATTATGATACTCTCAACAACTTTTTGGGATCTGGCAGGAGCGGGTATAATGCAACTATGACAATGAAATTAAAGGCACCATTATTGTTTCACCTGCTTTTAGCAGTATGAGTCGCATGGACAGCACAGTGTGAAGGTATGCGTCCGTCTACATTCCCTTGGTGATGTCATGGCTGTGTCCCAGGGACGCCCTGGGGTTCCCGTGGCTCTCGTCCAATGAGGCACCAGTGTTGTGGTTTGACCCAAATCTCACACTCAAGTGAGATTTTGAAGCCTGTTTGGGGGGGATTGGCGTGATTCACAATCTTGGCTGTCAAAATGTCATACAGGCTTCTCTCTTTGTTTCAACCACATATAGAAGTCCCAACACACTCAAGTTACCTGATGACACATGTCGGAATGCTCAAATCACAGGGACGTTTGAGATAACGTTGACGAGAACTGAAATCCGAAGTCAAACATCCAACAAGCACTGTGGAAACTTTATTAAATTTAGTAAACTGGGGATTTGTTTAATATCCGCCATGAGTGGTGCTTGCTAGAGATTGTAATGACTTCAGGTTTTCCAGCACAGTACGGACCAGACGTACTTTTGCCAATCAGTTTTCATCCAAAGTCTTTTGTCTCGTGAAAAGAAAAACATAATGTTTACCCAAACAGCGATAGCCACACGTTGTTCTTTGTGAAAACTCTCTGCCTACATTTAGACACTTTTTAATCTGATGCTACTGCACAGGCTGGGATCAAAGAAGTCCCTGCACTTTTAGAAAAAATGTAATCATTTCATTAATTGCTCCCTTCGGTGCCAAGAGCAAAATGTAGAAATTAATTAAATGACAAAAATTGGAATTAATCATAATGTGGCCTCAGTAAATGACAGTAACTTGTATGTTTTGAGTTGCAATGCGTTTGGCAAGTTTATACGAGGAGAAGGAAACTTTCTTTGTGAGACTGCAGTACTTTGTGTTCACTTTCCCTCCATCCGACAGACACTGTCTGCTATTTTGGGGAGGGAAGAAGTTTGATTGAGCAAAACACAGATTGATGGCTTTCCAGGGAGCACATCCTCATGTAATAACAGTATTTATAGATTATACACACAGGGCTTTCTAAATGCTGTACATTTAAAATAATAATACAGTAGAATCAATGCAGAAAAGAGTTGGCACTGAAAACGGGGAGAACGGTGTATATTACCTGAGCATCTGCTACACCAATTTCAAAATTATATTTTACAGCTAACTGTAAAGAATATGCTCATGCTACTAAATGTTGTGGGTATTTCCTTTGATTAAAAGTTTATGGATCCTGGTTATTTCTCTGATGCCAGAACTTTTAAAGTCTAATTTTAAACCATTGCAGCAGGTGCACAGCGAATTCCATATAATGCGATCCAACACAACTACCCAAACAGACAGGCATCAAAAGTCCCCCATGGGGTTGAATCAACATCGAACGGACAGAGTCAGTAATTTGTTTTGCTTTTAATTATCACAGCATTATTACAAACAGTATTGAAATTGTGTTGAATGAAATTGACCGGTTGGTTATTAATCCCTAAAGGTATTAAATGCAAAGTCATCAAGCGTTTGAATAACAATGTTATTTTAAACTCTGCGCCTGTTAGGCCTCAGAAATAAAGTAACTTGGAAATTCAACACTGCAGATTACGCTTTGTGTTTTCACTATGCAACATTTAAAGTGAGCAATATCACAAAGTGTCTGTTCAAAAAAAGAAAGTGAACCTTGTTGATCTTTCAGATGATCGAGATAGTTGAGCTCGTTTCTCTGCAACACGCCGGTCCCATCTCGGGGTGATGGGAGACAATAACACCCGGCGTGTGTTGTTTATGTCCACTCTACTCCTTAATTTAAACCCTGCTTCACAAAGACAAGATGTTAGAAATGGACGCAGGTTTTCAGAGCTTTTTTGGCGGTCTCAGGATATTCTTCCTTGATTTTAAATCCAGAACACCGGCGGAGTTGAATGGGACTTTTAAGTTTCATTTTTGGGGTAACGTATCACGTAACCTCTTGACATGTGTCAAGAAGTTACGTCTGAGGAATACACACAGACGGATGTATCCCATCATTTTTCAAAATAAAACATATTTCCAACCTTGATTTATTTATTTTTTCCATTCATTCTTTCTGTGCGGCCCGGTACCAAGGGATCCACGGACCTCTGCTCTATGTGCTTAAAACATCCAAGCAGGATGCAAAAAAAAACAAAAAAAAAACACACAAATCTTGAGGTCTTTTGCTAATCGTATTAGTATCAATGCACATCACGAACGCCACCGACTCTTTGAACATTGCATCGGCCTTTTCTGGTTGCATTGCCTTTGTCGAGACTGTGCACCTGTCCTTAGATATTTTCTCTTGATAAAAACAACCTTTGTTCTTAAAAGGGCCTTTGAAAGAGTAAGAGTGCAGGGAAATGCATGGTTACCCTTGGCGTGACTCCATATCATCAGCAAATACACATAAAGTAAAATATCTCAAATGGTTCTGTCAGCTATGCACTGTGTACTAATGACATTGTGGCGGTGGAGCGGATTTATTTATTGTGATAAAAATGTTTTTGAACATCATTTACGCTTTTGTAAATGGAAAATGTCTCTGAAATATTTTGCGTAACAGCGGCTGAGAGCATGCACCACCATGAATCAGCTCCACATGGGGGTTTTAGGCTTTATTTACTACCCAGCAGTGGCCCTGTACACATAGCTGCAGTATTGTGTTAGGCATGCTGTTTTGTTTCGCACACAGCTTTGGTGCGATTGTGGTGCTGTTAACACCCACATTTATTGTACAGTTTCTGTCAAACAATTCATGTTTGTCTCTTCGAATAGGTTTGCTATGGGACACAACAGCAGAGGTTAACACATACAAAGACGACGCGGAGAGTTCAACCAAAACATAATTTATTAATTTTCATTGCAGCACCTTTTAGGTTCAGGTGATGATCACATAAAGATTACCGGCATTCTTTTCATAGGATCTGTAGTTATTGTCTCATCGGCCTTTGAACCACTTCTGGCAACGCCGTGGACAACTTGCGGGAGGGTTGACAGGATCAGATGCAACTTTTGTCACAAGAGGCCACCTCTAAGCTCTCTCTCCACCTTCCAAACAAAGACTCACATCATTCCTGCTTGCAACACACATTTGTGAGTCAAAAATGAAACTGCTGGTCTGCACATTTCTCTGTAAATTTCATATTGTAAAATCACAGGAGGAAAATATCTCCACTTAAATGTTGTATTATCGCCAAAGCACTCCGTCTAATTTGTTGCATGCCCACAGTTGCGTTCGTGCAGAGCATCTCCGGCATTTAGTGATGGTTGCCAGGCAACCTCACTGTGACAAGACTCCAGGAAGTCACCACACTGGCTGTTGCCAAGAAGAAGTACAGCAGATGACACCCACTAAAACCATACATGATTGTTTTTACATTGCTGCTAGTGTACAAATTAATCAAAATCGTATTGTTTTTTAATTATAGTTGTATTGTTTATTTATTTTGTTTTGATTGTTGTTTACTTTAATTACATAGCTGTTTCTACATCAAGAGTAATTTCTACCTTTGATGTAATACATGGGGATTCCAGATAAATAAATAGCTGTTTCAACCTGGTTCCAGTCTTAATACAAAGCTGTTATACTCCATTTGTATTAGATCTGATTTGAAGACAACTACTTACAGGCTGGTGTGTTGTTTATGCACGTACCAGAAAGTATATTTCGAATATTCATACCACAGTCCTAACACACTGCGGTAGAAGAACACTTTGCTTTCAACAAGTTTCCAAAGTCAAAATAGTTTATTTTACTCAAGTCACACCTCCTGAGCAACCAGAGCACATTTCTTACATCATCATCATCATATTCCCCAGATCTGGGTCAAACCAGGTTGAATAAAATCACCAAGAAAAGAAGATTTGGATCTTCATCAGCGGTCTTTACTCTCTTCAGCTTAACCACAATTTAAACCTTCTTTTTCCACACGAAGGCAAGAAATATTCAAGGGATTTACAAAGAAAAAATATAATTATAAAACCCTTTGACCCGGAATTGCCACCTTATCACAGTGCAGACGGTTTCTGTGCCCCCCATGACTCCGAGAGCTGTAGAGTGAGGAGCATTAAGCTCTGGGTCCACATGGAGCGATTTATTGGCCGTTATGTGAGGAGGGGCTGAAGATGAAGCGAGGTACCCATACTGAGGAGAGTGGGGGCTCACCCTGGAGTAAGGCTGGGATAAGAGAGATCGCAGCCAGGTGTCTGGGCCATCAACAGAGATCAGCCAAGGCCAATTTATTGTAGGCTCACGAGAGGCAATTAAAGGTGTTATCCAAATTCTTGGCATGAATTTGACCACTGGAGTGTTTGTCCTTGTTCTCTTCACACAAGCCAATGCAGGCACATATACAACATGAGCTGTAACTACCTTGCAGCAGGCACTGGCTGTATGTGTGAAGTCTGACAGTGTTTATATTTTTTGCTAATTATTTTTGAGTCATTTTTAAGCCCAAAACACAAAAGAGAGCGAGACATGCAGCAAAGGTCCTCAGCCAGGCGTAAACTGGAGATGTTGCTGTGTAGTTGGAGTCTTAACCCGTTAAGCCACAGGAGCATACTTGTGTGTATTCTGGTGACAGCTAAGGCTTAAAATAATAACTGAATTTATCAGGTACTCCAGTTAGTTGTTTTTTTTCTTTCCTGCAGCTGCCTCTCATTGTTTTCTCTGCACAATCATGAAGTTAGTCCTACAGATTATAGAAAAGCATGGATTTTCCACCTCACTTGAACTGTGCCCCAGAATTAAACTAAAGATTTATGGCTTGTGTGGCTGCTTTTTGAACTTGTGTCTTTATATCCATCAATGTCTCGCTATTGGATTTGGTCACACAGCCTCAAGCAGTTTCTTTGGCTTTGGTCTTAAAAGATGTATAGAATGGAGTGCAAGACCACCAAGGTGAATGCCTTGATATACTGGACGATAATTATGGAAAATGCTAAAGCAATTATACTAGCATGCCAGGAGAAAACCTTCCCTGAATAATACAATACCTTTCATAAAAAAAAGTCACATTCATACTTTATATTCCATTGTTCACCTAACGCAGTATGCACTACTTCAATTTTCCCTTTTCCGGATTGTGTATATATTCTTTTCAAAACTTCTAACTTATGAAACAAGACTATTAAACCCATTAAGCTTTTATTCAAGTGTGATTAAGACGCAGATCGTTAAGTGCTTGTGTTATAAGGCTTTATTGCATCAGTGCTACATGTGTTATCGATATGGACTTCAACATTTTCTTTCTCCGTGGAGATACAATTCACGTTGCTTGTGACAACATGTAAACTTGTCACTGGACGCATGCAGTGATAGTCATTGCTTTACTTTTGATTGAGCCATCAAAATCCAGCTGTAATTCAAAGTATCACTGGGTGTTTGAGAGCCACTTACAGTTTAACTTAAAGAAGCGATTTATCGTGAAATGCCGTCATTCTTTTGACGCCATCGACTGACTGACGCAAAGCCATGCAGAATGGAATTTTCTTTGATTTTTACAGGATCTAAATTGCTCAGATCTGAACTGAGAGGGTCGAGCGTTGCCATTGGGTGTGATGCAGAGCGTTGCTGTCATTAATCACAGCTTCTCTTCAAATCAGCTGTTTTGGTTAATCAAAATGAGATGTACAAAGGTCATACTTAGTAATTACAGTGCAGCTAAAAAGCTGCTCTACCAGATACTTGTGCTAATGTCCTTCATTTATAAAATCCTGAAAATCGAAACAATGAAGAGAGACATGCAATATCATATATGGTGTACAGCCACGTTCATGGTAGTTAGCAAAAACAGCTGCACTGCATCATTTCAGTGCTATGTACATTTATATGTCAACACTTTTTCCTTCAGTTAATGACTTGTTTCCTTCTCAGGAGAAAGAGACAAATATAGCAGGAGCATATGTTTATTTCAAACAGCCCACAGCTAAATACACATTAACAGCATTACAGACCGCCATGATGAGAGAGGTTAATGGGACAGGGCCAGTGGGAATAGCTCACACAGTAGATGCCCATATCCTTGGCAGCACACACATACACTAGCTAAAAAGATTCCTCTTTGAATCCGTAGGGTATTTTGGTGACACTTTTTGGTTGTCAGCCGTGTTATTAGAGCTGAATAAAAGAAGGGTAATAACAGCATGGCTCTTGCTATTCTCTTGAGGACGTCCCTGTGCCTGCAGTGTTGGTGTAGTCAGAAGTTAGATCACCTTGCTGCCACTGTAATTAAATACAAAAACAGTTTTCCCACTCTTTTCAAGGAATACTTTTTCTGAGACCTTCCAACAGCCTGGAGCTGTAACGACAGACAGAAACACAAGTGAAACTAATAAGTCTTCAGTCTTCGTAATTCTTGTTCAAAATTGTGACAGGCTGGTTTAGAAAATGTTATGTCATGGCCAATCATCAGGGGGTGTTGCAGAATCCCAGGCACAGCACACATTTTATCACACCTGCAGATGTATTCAACTTTTTTTAGGCAATGAGAAAAGTTTTTTTTCCCCCCCCATTAGCCTTTTTATAGCTTTGCAATTTTTCTGTGACCCTTTATTTTCACCAACAATCTACTCTATTCAGTATTCATATTGCTGTTGGATTTAAATGGGAGCGGATAAAAGTCCTGTGAGAAGTTTTGAAAACTTTGCACACGGTACTCCGTGACTTTCCAAACATCTAATCACATGGGCTTCATGTCTGAGGCTTTGACACGTGTCACCCAGGAGAGTTAACCAGAGAGTTATGCTGGAAGGCTGGGCTTTTGGTATTACCAAACCGAGATGCAACAGCTGTTAGTTGCGGTCATATTAGGTTTTGATCCTGTTGAGCGGAATAATACATGAGAACATCTGGTAATGGCGTGTTTGTGGTATGAAAATATGTTCAATGCTGTGTATGTTTGTTCACAACATGTTAATGAGTTTACGTGCAGGTATATATGTTTTGTCGTTATAATGTATACAGTGTTTAAAGTGAAGTCTCTATATTTATAGCAGATTGATTGCATAAAAGATGCACGTTAAAGTACTTATGAAATAATGATACAAACAGTTGGGCTGACTCTAGATTTAGTATGTTTTTCAGAAGTAAATCCTATTATGGTGCACCAGCTTGTACCCGGTTTTAGACTCTTAATGAGTTGGATGACACCAATAGAGATCATTGTCAAGAAAGTGATAAACAAACAATTATGTCTGTGCTGCATTCATGTGCTAGTGTGAAGCTGTGGACATGCAACACTAAGTGTGGAAGAGCAATGCATTCACAAAGAATGTTAGAAACTCAAACCCCAAAAATATAACATTGCATAATACGAAGTCAGCTATAGTGAGAATATGCAAGTCCCTCAATTCACGTCATACTTATTTTGCGCCAATGCTCTCAATTTTCTTCTGAAACAACATGGGAATAGCACATCTGGACTACTATCTTTAGTCTGAGACAGATAACTGACTGAAAATGGATGAAGGGACAGATGGATGGGCAGATTTATAAAACACCTTATTCTCTCAAAACAATGTGCTTCCCCCTCATCACCAGTGGCACTTGTTCTTTCTGTCCAATTTCTTTTTTGAAGTCACACATCTCATTCCATTTTCCATCAAAAGCAATATTCCCTGCCTTTTTCTCAGGCACTGTGCATAAAATTCATCATGATATTACAAAATGCCTGCAGACTGCATGTTCACCCAGGGAATTCCTTATCATGCCTTTCAGGGAAAATATAGGCACTAAACACAAAGATTCACTGCCATTCACAGCTCTAAAAAGGAGATTTAGGCCTCTCCAAAGAGCAAAAAAGTATAAGGCCCCTGTGACAAGTGGGGCCCAGCTTGCTATACCAAGCCTCAACATAACATGCCAATGCACCAACTGGGCAAAGCAGATGACTCCTTGTCCCCCACAAGTAGTGGAAGGAAAAAAAAAAAAGCACCCAGCTTCATAATCCTTGAACTGAAAGAACTCTTGGAAGCATGGCAGGGGTTTGGTCTGCGTAGCCTGCTAAGCCCGCTACAAAGCAACAAACTGAGCCCAGTCCTCAGCTAAGAGGGTCTAAAGCTGTCTTAATTGACAATGCCATTCAGTAAGGAGTGCTCCAGAGGCTCAAAAGGGACCTTTCACCAAGGCCTCAAGCACTGGTGGCAGTTCCCACCGCGGGTAGGGGCCACACATCACCGGGCGTTGCCTCCCAACCCTCTGCAAGAACAGTTTCATTTGAGGGTGGCAAACGACTGGTGTGTTCCCAAAACCCTCATGGCAGGAAGAAAAGGCAAGGAAGAAAAGGCAAGGAAGAAAAGGCAAGGCAGGCAGGTTGCGGTGTGAGTCCCGTGGCTCGACACCAGAGGCAGGCAGGAACGTCTTAAGCCGGAGAGGAGACAGGGTTTAGTTTAGATAAAAACTAAGGAGAACTTGCGGCGGCGGCGGCGGCTACCAGTGCAGAAGGCGAAACAGACTGACAACCCAGGCCTGCGGGACCAGGGTTGATATACAGCCGGTAATGAGCCAGATTGTCCGCAGCTGTGCGCCAATCAAGGATGCGGCCATGGGAGATGTCAGGAGGCGGGACCGAGAACACAAACACTGAGCAAATGGCATACAAAACAAACAGGGGAACGACAGACACAAGAGGAGATTTGGAGGAAACAGAGGTTTAACACACAATGGGACAGACCATTGGCTCATGAGAGCTGGGGGTGGGATTGGGAATCGGCATGATTAACACATCCCTCAGCAATCCATTAGCTTAGAACACTTAATTACTGCTATTGGTCGCTTCGTTATTTTTCTCATGAAGTTGGCCGACCTTTAGTTGATCTTGCCCGGGTCCCAACCTATATAGGCAGTAGCCTAGTTTGCCTATATGGATGTGCAACGCTGTTCATCGTCTCATTGGGAGTGTTGCCAATTTGTCTTTCAAAATGATAAAAACAGATAACGAATAGCAATTTGATTGAATCAACATACATACAGTTCATCCACCTGTCAACACTGACACCCAAATATGTTTTGTTGGCATATAGCGAGCCGACAGTACTGACTTATGAGGGAACAGAACATCTGAATGGAGTTGAAAATAGCTGCGGCAGACATTCTGGACTGAAGTGTGCTCACGCTTTCTTGGGCCACTTTCTGTGTTCAAGGACAAATCTAAACACACACACACATGCTGTCATCTCATTATAGATCGGCCCGTGTAAGTAACTTAGCTATGCTGAGACAGTATAGTAGTGGCATTCAATCTGAGCCTCCTGTTGTGGGAGAGATACTGAAATGGAAAACAACACATGCTTACAGTGATGTACTGTATATAAACATGAACGTGACACTTTGTCAAAGATGTCCAACAGTTAGATATTGCAGTGTGAAGACTGACACATTTATTGTTATATATTCCCCAATGTATTTCTCTGAACAGTCTTTCTCTGTGTAGCTAGGGGTACAATGTAATTAATTTGTAATCCACAACCGCCTATAAGAAAATGTGAAATGATCCAGCTGTGGAATTGTGTAATGGCAGATGGTAGAATAAATAAAAAGAGGTGCATGGTGACTGCTTTACATTTACAAGAAACATTCACATCCTAATGTAGAAATATCTCGTCAAAGCCACAATAAAAAATTACAAATTTGTTGATGAATTTCGTTTACCAAGAGGCCAAAGATCCTAAGTCGCACAGTTGAGAGCTGGGCCCTATTTCTCGTACCTGGCTTACTGAGTTAGCGGGCTAATTGTCAGGATAAGATGACGTAGGTCAGGCATTCTCGGTTTCTCGAAGCAAGCTGAGATTAATCACCATAGCAACACATCCAAAAATTTAAACCTGCTCCCGGGCAGGCTTACTGAACTTCACTGGATAAGCTGGCCACTCCCACCGGACAAAAAAGGCAGCTCCCTTCCTCATTGATGAAGGAGCGATATTAGTTATATTAGTTTTACAGGGAGAGAGTTCTTCCAGATCGCCAGGATCCATCCTTTACATCATCATGACTTCCTGTACGCGGCGATATAGATTTTGCCGGCAAGAAATAATTTATTTACGAGAGCTTCTCGAGCCGCGGACATTGATCACCACAGGCGCAGCTGATCGCCCGTCTCAGACACAGACTATCAGCCGCTGCAGGCCGCTGTTCTTAAGTTTATTTAGCTCTTAAGAAACTTATGGATGTGTTGAAAGCACTCATAATTATATGACAGTGCTATTAGTACACCATACATATCATTATTGTAGAACATGATTAAGGTGATCGTGATGAGAATACAGAGAATCACACACAATTTATTTTCACTGCTTCAATTGATTGAATTTCTGATTATGAATAATACATACATACTGATCCGCCCATACACATATTCAAACTCATATACACATATATAGTACATGATTCATACGTGCATACAGTACATATATCCTCATAAGTATATACTTATTCGTAAATATAATCTGATTGATTTGGGTGATGAAGCACTTCAAATTAGCCGATACATTTTCTCAACACTGACGCATTTAACTTGTCTGATATATTTGCGACGCTTATGTCTCGGGGGCGATGTTAAAGTTGCGTTCACGGCAACAATGTTGCAAAAACGTTGGAATATTCGCAACGCGTTTGCTGTGAATGACTACGGTATTGACTTCCTCATATGCCTTGATGATCATCTCCTGCTTCTCATTAGAGAAATAAAAAGAGGTTCCTCTGAGTTTATTTGCCATTGTACTGCTAGAACATCGTGGTGTCGGTGCTCCATTATTATCCCTTCTGAAGAGGAGCGCGCGTGCGCATTTATCCAGATGACTGACGTCTGGCTAGAATTAACGAGACGTTTCAGCGCGGATCAGCCGTGAAGAAACCCAGATAGCGTGATGTCAATCATCTCGCTAATTTAAGATGGAGATTAGGACATTTGCTTGACTTTGTTTAGCCAGGTACGAAGAATACCCCCCTGGTATTCCTTCTCTGGCCGTTGTGGTTGGTCAATTCAAAAATAGAAAGGCTGTTCAATTCTGATGTGTTAAGGTTTTTCAATTTGTCTCTAAAGCCTGGAAAAGAAGGCAAGATAGAATCAATAATATTTATTGTGATTTCTCTAGTGCTATATCATGTGTGTGTCAGAGATTTATGCATTTTGTTTAGCAGATGATGTCTAAGGATTTGATTGTGAAAGATGAACACGATGGTCATTGCTTGGATTTATAATTATATGCATGACACAATGATACATATCTCATTCATTTATTAAAATGTTTACCTTCCGTCTTCATCTTTTCGTCAGTGTGGCAGTAAGAAGAGCATGACACACAGTAATGTGCAGATATTAAAGCATTCAGCTCGGGCAAAATGGTACTTCAATATATGAGAAACTTCAACAAAACCAGATTTATGCTTATTGTGAGGCATTCTAGATATAAGCTTCTTATGACTAAAAGAAAACAGGCCCTGATATATCTGCTCAATAAACAGTGTGCAAACATTACAAGGAATACTAATGTAAAGGAGAGGAGCCAGCTGACTATTAAGTTATTATATATATATGTATATATATATATATATATATATATATATATATATATATATATATATATATATATATATATAAATAAAATGTATTATTTCCTGTATTGCTGAAACTTAATAGTCAGCTGGCTCCTATATATATATATATATATATGTATATATATATATATATATACATATATATATATATATATATATATATAAAAGAAATGGAGGCAGCTTATTGGAACAAAGCAGTGTGCCAGTTCTGTCTGCATTCCAGTACACCCTGTATACTACTGAATGTCACTGCTCACATCTTCCAACACCATAAACATTGATGGGACTACGCTAAAAATCATTTCACAGTTTGCAGTTTCCATCACACCCTCTCTGCAATTTGCCCCCAGTCATGTACATCTCCATCCAGATAATGTGTTAATCTTCTCTACAGTGCAGACAGTCTCTGGAGATCACTTGTCTATTTCATGGGTAGTTTCCCACTGAAACTGAAAGGGAAGCACAGTAACTTAATTATTCTTAACACTTCAAGTGAGATATCCTATGACTCCATCCATGTCAAACCAATGAGCAGTTTCTCGGCTTGTGTTATAGACAGGAAGTGATTAATAGGAAATATCTCATAGGTGTGAATACAATAATACAATAAATACAGGAAAGGAAGCTGTGGTTAAAGATTATTATATCGGTCACTCAAGTCTGGCTATCACTGGAAATAATAATTGGGGATATGAGACAAACGATTCCCTGTTTTTTTCTTTGTGAAGCAGGTTTCATCCCTGAATGTCCAACTGGTCTTTATTCTTTTTAACCGTTTCTCCAATTTTTGAATGTTGTGACTTTTGCACGTATGGAATGACAGCCGCTGTTCATTTATAAGAGTTATGACTGACTATCTGTAGAAAGCCAAAATGATCCAGTCAACCTGAAATTTTCCATCCGTATTTCCAATGACATATCAGTAGAGATAAATGAAGGGGAACTGAAGAATGAATATTCCAATCTCAAACTCTTAATGTTCCACCAACCATTGCAGTTGGTATAAATCGTGGTGTCTTAAACATGTTGACCTTAAACTATTAGTAATATGGATGATGGCTCTCAGAGAATACATTTATACATTAAAAGGGCCGAGCCAATTTAACACCTGTCTGATTTTTAAACACAGAATAAAGTCCAGATACAGTCTCATTCACATCTTACTCATTCTGTGTTACTGTAGCTCTTTAGTAAGGATAACATCTTTCAGGTAGAAACTTTAACAACTTTGAAATTCCAGCTGATTATAGACCTGTGTAATTGGTGTATTTGTCATCTATACACAAACACGTATGTACACACACACATATATATTACACATACTGTATATACGCGCACGCATACACACGCGTTCATCCACACACATATGCATAAACGATACACGTATGCAAGCATACACACATACACACACATATATATATACACACACAGCATATATTTAAAATCTGGACTTTAGAGATGTAGGATATAAAGGAGGGTCAAACAGAGGAATAAATGAGGGTGAAAAGTTGAGTCGGTCAGTTTGTTAGCAGAGGAGACTGCGACCGCTCAGCTTGAGTATTGATAGCTTTGGGGATTTGGCCAGGAAGTGGAGTGAAAAAGACGATAATGAAGAAAAGCAGTGAGGAATACAAAGTTGCTGATGATACAGCATCTTTCTACATTGAGAGAAACACTGCACTTAGAAACCAGACTCAGATTAAATTCATTTATTTTAGTGTGGGTTGGTTACCTTTGGAGTCTATTTCACTTTGTTCCCTCCCCATTCATGTCTACTAACAATTTAATTGCAGAGATGAGTGACATTATGGTATAACCCCACACAGTCTTTCTTGCTTTCCGTTTGTCTTCCCTGGGATGTTATTGTGGGATCACATTGTCACGCCGCTGTGTTCATCCCTGGGCGCTTTAGTTTCTGAGTGACAGCTCAATGCCTTGTTCACAAACGCATCCAGCGGAATAGTGTGTTTACACAACTCCTTGCTTATTTTCTGACAGTGTGCTTATACGTTTAATGCAAAGCAGACAGACTCAAAGAGAATCTGTGATCAATATTAGAAACACAAGGTCCACTTACTCAGCTATTCCAAGCGCTTTTATATCCTACGGGCTTCTTCAGCCAATAAGACTTACTCAGGTGCTCACGTGAGTTAAATATACAGGGCCCTGTGGCGTAATCACTGGAAAACAGGGGTACATTATATCCTGTGTAATAGCTGCAGTGTACACTACATTGGTGAAAACGGCAAGGACCTTAGGTAAAGGTCTTGGCTTGTTTGTTTCTATGTAGTGTTTGTATATGTGTGTTTCTTCAGTACTTTCAGTCAATCGTCAATTTGACACATGTGACGGACCAGATCTGCTCCTATTTTAATCAATCAAAGCTGTCTACACCTGTCAATTAATGGCTTAAGATGAATTCACACTTAAAAGGGACGTTTAAGTTGTACATAGCTTTTTGTGGGGAGCTGCAGAAGGTCGGATTAACTGCCTCAAGTGATGTCAACTGAGGTTGGGTGAGCTGGGGCTGAAGACTGAAGATACAAGTGAGGTGGCAAGATCTCTGCTTGACGCCAGGCTCATCGTCACATGAACTGCTTCTAGCATAACACACCAAAACATCCAACTAAAATCTCTGGCTCTGCTGCAAAAATGTTGATAAAAAAACTATCAACTATGAGTCAAGACTACAAGAATAGGTGTAATGCTATACTATTATATACTATAATACTGACAGACTCATTTCTTAACATGCATGAAAGCGTCCGAAATCTTTTTCTTTCAACTCAAACATAGATTTTGTATTGAGGTGGAAGTGGTGCCAAAACTCACAGTATAGTAAATGCATTCAGTGTAGACACAGAGGGCTTATGCTGCTCTGCTGAAGCTTTAGTTATGCAGCCGGTATAGTCAAGGTGTTTGAGGACGTTTCACAGCAGTAGAACATCCTCACAGTTCCTCCTGCCCCTAAATGTAAAAATGGGTTTCCAGTGCCCTTCGAAGCATGAGAATCTGAAATGTACCGTACCTGGCATTTGATCCCTTCTGATACAGTAGGTCAATGTTTTTTTCTTTCTGGAAGGCAACCTCTTATGTGTATGCATCCTCATATATATGAAAACATACAACATTTTGTATTGTATGCTACTGTACTTAAATGCTCTTCTCTTTATGTAATTAATAGATTTTTGTTCATATATTTCCCCTCGACTGTCTTACTTTCTCTCATGATATATCTCAATACATTTAGTTTCAATAGTCACAGAAAGTTTGCAATGTGTGCAGATTAGATAACTGAGTAGCAGGTGCTTCAAGATTATAATACAAACTGAGTAAATAAAAAAAAAGAATTTCACAGCAGGTGTAGCAGTGAAGTGATTCTTTTTTTATATAATTGAATGTTCTGCAGCTTTCTTATTTTCATAATGAAAAGGTCATTGACAATGCATCATTGGTAGCTTGACATGAATCACTTGGATACGCCACCATTTGCACAAAACTCAGATAAATAGAAATGTGTTATTCAAGTTGTATAAACATTGTGCTGAAAGTAAGGGGATAATTGCAGTCTTGACACGAGTGCTAGATTCATTATGTCTAATTGATAACAGTTATTTTCTGATACAAAGCATAATTAGAATGCACCCATAATTATACTTTATGAAAATTAAATCATGATTAAATACCTTATGCTTTGAATTTTTTTCCAGTGTTTGGATAGCTTTTGTTATCTTCAGAAATGCCAGATTTTCATTTTTGGTATAAAAAAAATGGCCACTTTGATTGTTAGGCACTTCTCAATACTGGCTGCCTCTCATGCTTTCCCTGAAAATTACCATATATTAATATTAGGATGGAACATAATAACTTAGCCTGGTAGTAGCAACATCATGCTAGTAGTTAGTGTTGAACTATGGGGACTTGTTAACTTTCAGGATTTAATGTTTAGCACCACCTTGACCTTTCCCCTAGTTTAACCATATTGTAAAATGTTCAATTTCTCCAGTACATTGGCGCATGACTAGATACTACCTACAAAGCTACCGACAGGCCCATCAGCTTCAGCTGTACTTTAGCCTCACAGAGCCACGAGCTTCGGCAGGGACTCTTGCTGCAATATCTTTGACCTAACTTGTCTTTGTATCCGTAATCCCTATAATTGATGTCCACTCCTGTTTTCACTGTTAACCATTTCGTCCAGCTAAAACCTCTACGGTTCTTTCTTCAACTGTTATTGGACATTTGTTAAGCCAGCTGCATAGCTGTGCACCGACACACGAAGCAGTGATGGGGTTCAGAAAAGTGTGTACCTCTATCCCATATTTACACCCCCCTTCTCAATAGCAAAAGAAAAATAGAAACGCCTGAAAACATCCCATTCACTATCTCAGAAAACACATATCATCAGATCATTTCACCAACACCTGAGAACAGTGTGTGTCTGCAAACTCTATACAGTGAATGCAGTTTATCCCTGTGGAAACGTCTATTTTCTTATTTCGATCCTCAGCTGGTATGTCTTTTCAGCCAAAGCAGTTATGCTGACAAACTATACAACCACTAGCAAGTTGTGTGTCAACATATGCTTGCAAACAGACATATTAACAGGTTAATTAATCAATAAAACAAGAGCACAGCTGGTAGACAATGCACCAGCAAAGTTTCTGCAGTCAAACAGCCATTCGTATTTAATAACACCTCAGGGTAAAGCTGCCTGAGCAACTTGGTGCCCAAGTCAGAGAAACTCCTCCTCAGTTGGTTTGGTTCACACTGCTGCTGCTGAATGTTCAATTCACCTGCTAGTGTCAATGTGGACTACAACCCCAGCGCAACCTGCTCCCACAGGGCACACCCTGGCCTTCCAAAAACTAGTACAACCCCACCAAAACCTCAGCATACTAAGGCATTTCCCTCGAATATGCCTTATCTACCACACTATCTCCCATGTGAATTCAGCAAAAATATAGCCCACAATCTCCTGAACCTCTGACCACAAGCTTGCTTTGTGAAAAACAGTAAATAAATGTAGCTTACCAGTTTAACTCCAGCTTGCTGACTAAGCTTGCTTTGTGATGAGAGTGCAGCTCAGTGGTCTTGTAAACGAAATGAGTTTGTGGACTACAACCAACATTTTAATGTGCCTTTGGTCTAGTGCATGATACTGCTCAGACACCCATCATTTGTGCTGGCTGTAATGGGGGTCAAGCCTTGAAGGGGCAGAACCCTATTGAGTTTTTGTCTTTAAAAAAAAGCCTCACTGAGCTACATACACAAGACCTGGGCCAATAACTGGATATGATGTGCAAGAGCCTTCTAATAAATATGGCTTCAATTGGCCACATGGTGGCACTGTAATTAATGCCCCAAAACACGATTTTGGAAAAACCACACCCTAAGTCTGACTTACATTTTGACACAAATGTCCAGCTCAGTGTGCTCTACTAAAAAGCGTTACGGACCATATAAGTTAGATGGACTAGAATTTGAAATACAAAATAAATAACATTTTTGACATCCCGCTCTATCTCAGAAACACGTATCAGGAAATAGTTTCACCAACACCTGACAGTGTGTGTCTGCAGTCTCAATACAGTGCATGTTCTTCATCTCAGTTGTAACATAGATTTT
This sequence comes from Taurulus bubalis, assembly GCF_910589615.1. Taxonomy (NCBI): domain Eukaryota; kingdom Metazoa; phylum Chordata; class Actinopteri; order Perciformes; family Cottidae; genus Taurulus; species Taurulus bubalis. Next base: position 8,120,040 of record NC_136594.1, on the reverse strand, counting down.
CTTATTTTGATCCTTAGATGTCATCATATCCTTTCAGCCAAATGCTGACAAACAATATAACCACTAACAAGTTGCGAGTCAACATATGCTTGCAAACAAACATAATACACATTTTTACAATTCAAAAGCTTGCTCATGGCTTATTTATTTATCACGATATTGAACTACGAAAAGACTTGATTTATCACACAGCGGAAATTTGGCTGTGAAACAAATGGAGTTTTTCCAAGAATCGCCAAATTATGCTCGCTATTTTAGACCCAGTCCTCTCCTGTCTTCATCCAATAAAGAGGCTCTCCTTGATCAGGTCTGATCACCACAGTCTCTGTTGCTAACCTCTATAGATATTGTTATTCACTTTCAAATGATCCCTCTTCCTTGAAATGCTCTTTATTCTGATGTTAACCGAGTTACTGCCAGAGCTTTAACCTTACTGTAATTCAAATGACATTATATTTGCTTCATTAAGCTTGCTATAGCCGGCATGCTGTAGTCATTTAACTAATAGTAGATTCATCAGGGCTCCACTGATCACAGAGTATTTTATTAAGCATGCCAGATTTGAGAGTTAGATAGATACCTGTGGTAATAGTTGTGAACCAAACACATTTTTGTTAAGGAAATTCCACCAAGTTGTGTCTTGGTTGTAAGAGGAGACATACCATGAAGTACACAAAGACATGACCCATTGTGGGTCCAGCAGACAGCTGTGAGGCCGGAGGCTGTGCCAGCGGCATCCTGCCGTCACTAGTCCATTAGTTAATTGATTGCAGATGGCATTAGATAAAACATTTAAATATTTTTTTTAATAAAATGGGTCTCCAAATATGCAATTGTATGCCTGGGAGGCCCGTCCAAATCTAGTATATGTGCGAGAAACACTGCATGTTTCTAATCGCTTTTACATATATTGTATTGCGGGTAGTTGCTGTCCATTTTAAATGTGAATCATCTTCTCAACGCCATTGCGCTGCTTAATTACTACATGTCATTATGTGATTAAAAAACAGCTCAGAACGATCTCTGATGACTTCAGTCAAAATAAGAACTCATATTTTAATGTTAATACAGTTTTTAGGAACAGTCTGAGGACCATTGTTCCAGAAATCAACTCATATCAATCCTAGAAGAACACATAAAGCACTCCTCTGGTTCGTGCATACAAACTAACAAGTTTTTGCAGAATATCGCAATAGAAAGGAAAGCAAGAGTGTGCCGAGAAGATAAGAATTGACCTCACAGGGCAAGAGCTGACGTGAAAGAGCTCTGTCAAAGAGCCAACCATGTGGAGAAGAAGGCTGCTAGTATTTCTAGGTCACAGAGACCATGTGAGTTTGCTCCAAGCTCCTTCAACTAGGCTGAATGATTTATTACCAAGTCAAGAGTCAAGAACAGAGAGAGAAAAGAGGGGAGCAACAAAATAAAATATGGAAGGAAATGAAGAAAATGGAAGACGGGGAGATAAAAATAAATTAATTTTATTCATATACTGTGACATCAATTTTATTTAAGATGTTCTGTGTAGAAAATAAAAGAAATGTCAATGAGCAAAATCTGCGTGTGTGAGAAAAAGAGACGACATAAAAGAAAGTTCAAACTGGCCATTTGGCGAAATTAGAGAAATTAAGATTACGGTTCAAGATTTTTATTTGACACGTGATAACATACAGTATCTCTACATTGTGCGGTGAAATGCTTGGAAAAAAAACAACTAAAAAAACATGAAACTTCACGAACAAAACTACAAAATGAAATTATAACAATCAAAACTTTCTGTGATTACAACAATAAAGGCTTTCAAGTAAAAGACTTGGGAACACTCTTTGACAGGCATAATCATGTTGGAAGTGCTAACCGCTGATTTTCACACTGAGTCTCACATTTGCAGGAGGTAAATGGCTTATTAAATATTTTCAAGTGCAATATTTCAAAAGGAGTTCAAAAACTGCATACATCAGAATAAAGGAGTTGAAGCTAAAACTCTGATCCCCATGACTGGCAATCAAAACCCGCCGTGTGGGTGGTTCTGACAAAATGCCCAGGAATAAATGACTTACACTCACCCTTCAAGCTAAACCTATTGAACTAGTCAGAACCATAGCATTCTGGAGTTATCTGATGTGATGCATTTCATAAAAATGTATGTATGATCATACACCAATTCACATGGTAAACACAGAGTAGATACACACACTATTCTCCAATAAATATGAACAAATGTCATTTGTCTTACGGACTACTTTACTACACATATAAAATAGACATAAATGCACATTTCAGCCTTTAAAATACACTGATATTTGCTTCATTTTGGATTACAGCATTCCTCAAAATGATTTTAACATATTTTCTTTCCACTTAATTGTTGTTAAAAATGTCCATTGATGAAAATCCTGCCAAAAAAAGGTGTTTCAAATTCTCATACCACCCACCATTTGTGTGAAATGTAATAATTCAGCTGTATGTGTTATTACTATAAAACAGGATAATCTGTTAAATACATTTTTGAGTGTCATTCATACTTTTCCGCCAGTTAAATGTAAACCATTTGTAGCAACCAGTGGGCTTTGTGATATGAAACACACACAAGAAAGTGAAGTTCAAGACATTAGACAAACTGTAAAGTGTCTTACAACCCAGTAACAATGACAACTGTGTTCAGGCCATGTATTAATAAGTTATTTGTGTTCAGGTAATCATCAGTCAGGTAAATACAGCACATCACATGAATTAAACAAGGTCAGGCCCATTGACGGTATTTGTACAATTAAAAAGTCTATAAAATGTCCTTTGTACTTGGATATGCTTCCATGTTTCATTAATTAAACTCTTACATCCAACCATCTATCCATCCTCTGTATGATTATCCTGGGCTGAGTTGCAGGGGCAGCAGGGTTACGAGGGCATTCCAGACATTATGTTCTTATGTACATTTAAACCACACGATGATATCAAAGCCGTTATGTATGTTGGTGTGCAAATTAGTGTACAATTAAAGAAAGTCCACATAGTTTTTAGGAGGAGGGAAAACATAGATGCCTATATGGTGCATGTCCCTTGAACCTCTTGAGCTCCCGACCACCCAACATCACTGAGCTTGTACTTCACTGCTAAATGGGGTTTGAAAAATACAAATAAAAAATAATAAAACACGCTGTCATCACTAGGTGGCCAGATACGATTGGTTGTACTTTAATGGCACCAAGCCTGGAAAATATGATATCTTCCTTTCTAAACCTTGATACTGCATGTGTAAATATGGCCTCTGTGTCTTCTTTATTGATCATATAAGCACCCTGGACATATTATTAATCACAATGCGTAGATAAATAGAAATTATATGGAAATATTGACTTTACGAGATTCAGGGGCCCGCCCACAGACACACCTTTAATATTAATCTGCTTGAGAGACTCAACATGTAAAAACGGAAAGATGAATTCCACATCCCAGCAACAGTTAACATCCAGAGACATAAATATACAGAGTTGACAATTGAATATGTCAGTGTCTGTTACAAAATCTGTTGCTAGACAACCAGAGCCAAACTTTGGTAAACTACTTTTAATTTATACGTTATTACCATGACCAAATGACACTACTTAGTAACGCATTATTTTCTCCCCCCATTAATTGTTGTATAAACACGTCTTGGCAGGGGCTGGTAAGCAGCTATGTGACTCTGACCACATTATATTACCTATAGAGTGGGAGCAGACTTTCAGAGCAATTAACTCAATGTTAATTTGAACACACCTCTAAATGGAGAGGGCCAGAGCTTAAAAAGGCACATTAGTGGATGAATCATTGGTACCTAATGAGTCTCATTACTAGTCATAATATGAAATTCACGGTACTTTATTTGTACACATAGATGTAGATTTGGTTTGCAATACACAGATGAGGGATATATCTTTACCCAAACTTTACAAACACAGACAATAAACAAATATGATAAAGATAATCAAAGCATTCAGTCACGATAACTACTCAAATGAAAATGAATTAATATATAAATGTTGCTACTATAGCATAAACAAGTCAAAGTATGTTTTGTCCCCAAAGGAAGCAGAGTCCCCACAATGTGATTGTGTAAAAAAATGTATTTCCAAACAACACCAGTAATACATGCTCACACTAACACACTCTATAAGGTGGAAACCCCTTTTTGAGGCTTTGAGGATGTGAAATGCTAGGTGTACTTAAGTGTACTCTCCTTTCTGCGACCTTTCCAACACTGCTTGTACCTTTTGTTTCTATTCTTTAAAAAAATATTTTCAAACCTGTGTTCTTTGTCAATTTCTCCCCTTAGTATAATTTCCATAGAACATAGATCTGAGCTAAATACAAGGTCTGTACTGTGGCATGTGGTGATTCGGGGATTACGACTCATTGGTCTCTCTTCCATCAAGCTTTAGTACATTTTTACCAAGAATACGATGAATTGAAAAAGACCAACTGATTTCATATTATGAGGCAGAAAAGCATTTTGATTCTACTACCTCCACATCACAGCTACTCCATGAGATCATCCTGACCAATGAGAACCTTGAAGTACTAAATGCTGTCTAAACCCACCTCACACAGGTAGAGCTTGATATCCACTTAATATTTTATCAGCGCTGTCTCACCATCATCCCCACTCCCGGTCAGAGAAGAGGGCTAGACTGTATGCTTTTTAAAAATGTAACCTTTATTTATGTTCCCATTGAGATTTAAATCTCTTTCCAAAGAGGTCTTGGCTACCAACACTTTACTCGTCGTTAGCTGTGCACTGCAGTTTTTGAAATGATCATAAATCAGTTGTAGAAACCAGTGGCGGGCCGTGGGTTTTGTATATGCGCATTCAGTGGATCAGCTGTTCGGCGTCAGACGTCCAGACCTTCGAGAAGCTTTTTAATGTATCTTAATCAGCCTACTCTTACACAGAGAAAGAGAGGTGGAATGTGATATAAGTGTGGATAAGATGCTGTTAAGCAGCTCCCAAACAGAGGAATAACAGAGGCCTGAAGCACAGCTGAAGACAGCTGAGCAATGAGAAAATAAGCTAATAGGGAAAAATAATTATAATACATGTAGTGTATTTGTGAAAAACAATTGCATTATAAAATAGCTATAACTTTGTGATTATGTTTAGGCCACCAGAGAAGGCTTAGAAGGCCCTGACGGCCCGCCACTGGTAGAAACACAAGAAAACATTAAACAGCATTTTTTTAAATGGCAAAAACAGAGGGTCACTCGTTTTCAATAACATATTACTGTGCATATATCATCAGCAAGTATGCGTGTGTCAAACTGTGACATCATGGTGCGCCTTTACACTTACACTTTATCTTCTCCAATCACGTCAGCCAGCACATCTTCACCACCTGCCACATTATGGATTGAGAAAACAAGAAAAGTCTGGAAATAAAGCCGGTGGCAGCTCTTGCACAATCATTACACTCCATATCCTCGGTTTCAGTCCTGATCTTAAAGCAGGCCAAGTTTGGATGTAACAAACACCTCACCCATAAGGGGAAAAAAAAAAGTATTTATCTTCCTCTCCTGAGTTGCTGTGATTCTCAGTAACATTTATCAGCAGGTTCATTTCGATGCATAAACATTCATGAGGTGCTTTGTATTGACCATATATGGTTGAATATGAGCATGCAGAGGTCGTGATATGACCTACATCCATGTGCGGACAGTCCAAGTTGATCCGGGATTTTATAACAGGAAATTGGGCCCTGGCAGTCAAACGCAATGTTTGGCGTACATCAATTCCTCATTTCAGTCAATAAGCACAGTGTTTAGTGTGGATCCTATGCACAGTTTTAAAGTGAGACCCGCCCCCATCATGTTGTTGCGTGGTAACACTGTAAATACAAATATGAAACACTGCATTCCTGTTTGTCGACCACAAGGATAATTAAACTGCCAGTGTCTAAAACAAACAGATGAAAAGCATGAAACATGTGAAAACTACATCACACTGGGCGAGATTAATTTTTAATAAAAATGGATTTCCATCTAGCAAAATCCAGCAAAACATGTTTTAACCATTGGTCTGGCTTTTGCAGTACGGTTGGTCAAAGCCTATCTTTACATTGGCAAATAACCCCAAAACGCCCATTGATATTGGATTGGTTTAAAAGGGATTGGTGGACTAATGCCTGTCATTTCCTTAATTATTAAACCCAGTGTGTATTTAGGCTGGTAAAAATGTGATGGCCTCTTTTATGGTCTGTAATGTGTAAGTGACATGACCGCAGGTCAAACTAGTATCTGGACCAACATAAAGCTCCATTAATGAATTACTCCGTGATGATAATCATTTCCAGAGGAGACTCTCCTGCTGTTTTGTGACAACGCCTCAAAAAATCCGATAATTCAAGTCTGAGAAGAGATTATGTGTCCGAATATGTGTCTCTAAAGAGCTGCAGTTGTTGCATTACAGCTGCATTTTTGCAGCACATGAAAACAAAACAAATTGCTGGCCAGAGGGACCACCACCTGGTTTTTCTTTCTTCAATTTAAGAATTACAGGGCCACTTCAATCGACATACTCCTCTCTCTAAACTCTGCAGGCAGTTTTTTTGACCCCATTGTTCGGTTTCTGCATCGTCAGCTGCAATACTTTATATAGACAGGCGTGTGCCTTTCTAAATCATGTCCAATCAATTGAACACCCTACAGGTGGACAAGCTGTAGAAACATCTCAAAGGAGATCAAGAGAAATGGGAGACACCAGAGCTAAACAAGTGTCAAAACAAAGGGTCCCAGTACTTGTGTTAATGTGATATTTCAGTTTTTTCTTTTCTTAATACATTTTCTTAATCAATCTAAAACCTTTTTAAAACTGTATATGAGATGCTGAGTGTTTAATTGAGGCAACAATGTATTAAAATTATTTCACATTATGGGTGCATTTTAACAAAATGTGCATATCTTTTTAATGCACTGTATATCAACATATATTTGAATCATTTTGCCTTAAATGCATTATGCATGAAGTATAGAGATGCACTTCAATGACTCGATGCAAGGTATGCATCAGATGATAGTTAAACTCGCTTCCAGATTGGTTCTAACATTTAAAAAATAAGCCAGGTCTGAAGCTGCAGAATGCATCTGCAAGGAGGTGAGGCAGGTTTAGTGAATCTGGAATTTTTCCTTTTTGCTCACGCCACCTACTGCTTTCACTGCACCCTATCAGTACGTCATCTCTCTTGCTCTCTGTATAAGTCCACTCCATCATCTGCTTTGCCCCCCATATGAGATCTTCTCTGGCTTTAGTCTCTGTCGGACCACCTTGTCCTGCTATTTTTTCCTGTCTGTGAAGCAGAAGCCACAGCTGCAGATGTACGGCAGTGAGGGCTGTCGGGGGTCTGCACTCCATCCTATCATCCACATAGCCTCCACTCCTACAGTCAGGGCCATATGTATTTGGACTGTGACACAATTTTTCTAATTTTGTGACTGCATTTCCATTGTGACTGCAATGGATTTAAAATAGAGCAGTTAATATGTGGTTGAAGTGAACACTTTCAGCTTCATTTAAATGGATATAACAAACATATGGCATTACATGTTCAGGAATTACAGCCATTTTTACACAATCCCCGACATTTTCAGAGGTTCCGAAGTAATTGGACAAACTAACATAGTGACTATAATTTTTGACAAACGCTTTCACTTCATGTGGTGCCGCAAGCATTGCAGCCAACTCTCTGACGTCAATGCCACTCTCTTTCTCCAAATTCCATCTGTACTGCCAGGGAAGAAAAAAGTAGGGAAAGAGTAGAGGAAGTAAGGTAATAAAAACTGTAAAACACTGATAAGACACATCTGTGGGATTAAACGAGACGCTCTGTGGCTGCTAAATGAGAACCCTCACCCCCATTAGCGAGGTTCACGAAAGCATTCCTGAGTTGTCTGAGACGTGCCCCTCCCACAAGGATGTCAGGTTGTTAAACACAGGCACACAGACTCAGACATGTTCTCTTCAATTCTCCCCCGAAAGATTCACAAACAAACCATGCATTTTACATTTTATAATACTACTATGATTGAAGTGTATTTTTTTTTTAAAGAGATATTACATTATTAATAGATATAGCTTCTGGTAATGCAACTGAATAATTGTGCATCTTTTTCTTGTGAACACACACACAGTTGGATTGAAATATTCTGGGTTTAACGGAGCCATGTGATTGCGAGCTTTATACAGGATTGTCGATGTGACAATTAGTGATGCTGAATAACTAAAAGACTAAGTTAAAGTAGTAGTCACGTTGGGAAATATGATTAATTGTTTTCTTGCCTCGTGGATTGATATAACTTGTATCGATGTTTAAGTCAGATCGCGTATACAGTAAATACGTGCAACGACACTTTACAACACATTACTGTCACGGTTTGGGTTTTTCTGGGTTCCTGTTTTATTCTGAAGTCCTGTCTCGTGTGTCCTCTGTTCCCCTGCACTTCCTGTCTGTTGATTGTCTGCTTATTGTTTCCTCCTGTGTTTAATCACCCACACCATCCCCTTGTACTTAAGCCCTGTGTGTTTTCTGTTCCCCTGTCTGATCGTACTGCTGTGAGTAGACCGTGTTTGTCCTGTCGGAGCTGTTTGTGCTTCTTGTTCCTGTCCGTTTTTTTATTTATTCCTGTTTTGATCCTGTTTGATTCCTTCAACCTTTTTCCCTCAGCCTGTTGGAGGCTTCCACTTAGTTTTTGTAAATAAATATTATTTTTTAACCTGTTGCTCTGGCGTTTGGGTCCCTCTCCTTAACCAACATGTAACATATTACATGGTGGTGGTACCACAGAAACAATATCAATGGAAAGGCAATTAGGGTTCTTTGTCGTGGTGGACTCACAAATGCAACACATCCATGTGAATATGCAATGCTCACAGCTAGTGTGGTAGTTACAGTGAGAAAGACTACTTATGGTGGAAAGGGAGGGAGCTGAGCTGGATGGATCAAACAAAAACAGGACTTAGGGCACCGGGTACGTCCCAAAGTGTTGTTTCGTAGCACATTTCCTGTTGAACTATAAATCAGGTGAAACTAGTTAAGGATACAATCTTGGGTCAGCTTGAGGTCCAATTAGGAGGATGACTACAGTAATCTGTCAGCAACATAAAACCCTTATCTCCTCAGCTCTGATCGAGAGTCTTGATCCTGGTGCAGCTAATTGAACTTATATCGGGGGATGGTGATTTGCGATTAACTATCAAGTGGAGGCGTGATAGCTCTCGGGGTCGACTACACAATGAACAGAACAAGGCCCCTTTTTGTTAATATACATAAAATATATGATATAAAACAGTATAAATACAATACAGAAAATCTCCAAAGAAGTAAAGTTCTAAAAAGTAGAAGTTGACTATTTCTTTTATACCAGCAATAGATCAGGCAAAGATAAGAAATGTCACATAGATAATATTCACCTGTCTAGGAGATAAATGGCCAACTCCGCATTAGTTTAAATTCCTTTGGTGTGACTCAGATTCTTCCTCTTTTAAACAGCCCTTTTCTCATGCTCGATAAAAAAGTATTTTGGGTGGCATACAAAGTGGTTTTTGGTCTTATAAATTGCTGCATTTTCCCCTTTTTTTCATAGCCATTTTAAGAAACATAGGGCTGGGCCCAGTCTTTGACACCCTATATCAAAGAATACTACTCAAATGTGTTTTTACTTTCATGTATCACGCATCATGTTACTTGTTACTCATATTAATTCTGCTCTTTTCATACAGTAAAAAAAAAAAAACTTTTACAAAATCCTAGTTTAAACCAGCTTCAACCAGGGTCCGTTGTGCTCCACTGACTATCAGAATATTTTTTTATTTTCAGACTGTTTTTGTGAATTTTAAGCTTAGCATATATATAGCTTATAGTGTTACTCATTACCTGGACATTGATTGTTGAATTAGTTCGACATTTTTTCCATTTCCAAAAAATTGACAGCAGCTCTGACAGTGAGACCGTAGCAGGGGGCAGGGCTTAGCGAAGGGTCGATTGGCCACAAAAGGTCAACAATCAAAACAACCATGCAACACTTCAACAACATTGTCGGTCAATCGTGTCAACCATAAATTCAGTCCAATATGCAGATATATAACAAAAAAAATATATTCAAAGAGTTCTATTCACAGGATTTCTTTAACTTAGGTTTAAACTTATATATATATATATGTTCTGAGACTGAGAAAGGACATATACATAGCTAGATGGACAAAATGTACCAAATATATGTCAAAATAAGGAAATTGGCAGGTGACTCGCCCTCCCTAACCTCACGGGTTTCTGGATTGTGTTGGCTCTAGAGGCTAAAAAGACACGCACTATGTTTCTGCTATTAAACCTAAGTTAAATAGCAGATATATTCTAGTGGTATGTTGCAGTGGGCTCAAATGGCCATAGTCCTGAAGTTTACTTGTTGCCTTGTCCTGCAGTTCATGGATAATCTTCATATTGCAATTCTATGCCTCGGGCCATGCAAACAAACGTATTAAGCAGACAGCTATATATATTGAGTAACCATGAGGACGACTACCGTGACCATGAAGTTGCCCTCAACTGGCCTTGAATACAAATGCCCAAATAATCTCACCAAATGATCAAAACGCCCATACTGGCTCCAACAGCTGCCTGATTGCTGTTTACAGATTTGTCAGTAAATTATTTGAAATAATGCTCAGTAGAAAAACCTAATTACCCTGCTTTACACACAGTGAAAGCATCATTTCTATTTACTCTATTATGAACATGTGACCTTTTGCCAAAGGTCTTGCAAAAGCACATCAATAAATGGAGTGTGACTTGTGAAAATGCTGAAGCTCACTGATGTGGCACAGAAACACTGACTATTTGCATATTTGTTTATCTGTAAGAGGTCTAACCCTTCAATCTAAATCCTTTAAAATTGACATTTCTCTTTTTTATAGATAGTAGGGCCATTTCTGAACTAAGCCCATTTTAAAAATTCACAAGTAGAATTACATTTACATGAAACATCTATCAAATCCATTTTCTGTGTGGACAGCTGCCTGAAATGACAATGATTTTAATGCAGACCAATCTGACAAAAATTCTCTCTGAATTCAAATAGACTCGCAAACTGGGATGTAATTATAATTATGCATTATCTTTTTTTCTCATGCCTATTAAGAATAAAACATACATACTCTTGGAATCATTTTCCTCTTCATGCATAAAACCCGTTCACTCAAAACTTAAAATGACCTCTTCAACTCTATCCTTATCAAGTTCCTGCTCATTTATAGCATTTTGTGTAAGTGTTCAAAAACTAGACTTGAGATGTAATTGTGGCTCATTGACAGGCTCGACTGATTACAGTTCAGCATGACCGTAATAACTGTTCAGGGTTTTGTAAGACTCCGACACAGTTCCTAGCTGATTGTTGCTGCTGCCATTGATCGACTCAACTCTCCCTTGATGCTAGATCCTCAACATGGCCGGTGTCTCACAGCCAACGGATCTAAGTGCAGTGCAAACTACAGCAACAGTGCTGATAGAGCTAACAGTGTTTCCCTGAGGGGGAACCGGAAGTACTGTAACCGCTCACATGAACATGCACTAAAAGCATGCATGGATGACCCGGCTATATCAAAAAAGTAAGTAGAACATCAGTGAACAGCACACACATACTGGGAGAATGACTTCATGCTCTGCTCACTGTTCTCTATATCTTTACTCATATTGATGTTCAGAATGATACATACAGCTCCTTTTAAATATAACTGTCAGCAAAAAAAATAAAAAATCAGGTTACTTTGAAATGACACTTGCTGCAGATAATCACAGTTCAAAGATCGTTTCACTGTACTCAACTCAATTATAAGAGGAAACACAACTGGATCAGTGATGAACCTACAGTGAATAAGAAATGGTCATCTTTAAATGAAGTCAGCAGTTAGCAACACTACCTTTTTAATGGTGTTCTCAAGCGCTGTGTAAAATCAGCACTTGAATATGATTAGCTCAAGTGAAAGGAATGTCTGTGCTCTCGATCACTGAATTACTGAATTACAGTCACTATTTAGTGACTGTAAGAGCTGTATGTCGTGATTAAATACATCCACTTTAAAAAAAATAAAGTTGCAACAAAACAGCAAAAAATCACTAAAAATATCAAGTTGATTTTTCCAACTGCAGCTACAATGACTTGCATTGTCATAATATACATAAGTGAAGTAATTAAAAAAACACAACAAAAGCTAAAAATACAATATAATCTGATTGAGTGGTTGAATAGACATTGTTGCACATATGAGGTATTTCCTCTAATGTTCCCATAGAACAAGTCCTAATTCCTTTAACCGTTTCAGGACGTTGCTGCTTAAAGGTGGAATTAGCCAACCAGTTTCCCCAGAAACACATGAAATGACCACAACCTGTTAACAGCGTATTTTGTGGTTTGTGGTGGCACATATTGTGTTAAAATGACATGTCGGCTCCACGGAAACAAAGGAAAGTCGATTAGGATCCCTTTTTGTCGTGGACACACACAATAAATATGTCCACGCAAATACGTAATGGTCAGCGCTGTGGTTAAACAGCTGATTTTTATTTCAGAGTGCATGGATTGGAATCAGCAACTTAAAATCTAAACATAAGGGCATTTGCTGAAACTACTGATGTTACTTTCCTTTGGAGGACAGTGTCATGCTTTTGGGTCTTTTTCTCGAATATACTTTAGCATACTTTCAAAGGAATAGTAAGATAAGAAGCACATTTTTATTGTAAATACCTTTACAGGGATCTAGAAACAGAGTTCTAAAGTCTGAGGAGGTGCAAGTACATGTGTAATTTTAAGTGCAAATGAAGTGGCATCAAAGTATGCTTTTGATTGCATATCATTTGATGAATGACGAATGTGCCCACATTCATTCCAATCAGTCCAATGATCAAGAACAGCTTTTCAAGAGCATTTTACAAACACACACACACAGTGAAAACGGCATGTGCAATTACTCGTTTTTAGCTCAGGCTTCACACTTCACCATGCTCACAGCCAATATGTCACTTTTTTACATCAATACTTGACATCTAACAGCTGCAGAGCCTCCCACATAAACACACAGCTTCTTACATCAAACATATAAATTCCCACTTTCAAATTTTCATTCACCACTTAGGAACAAAGCATACGGTTTAGTGGCATCTAGTGTTTGTGGCAGGTTGCAACCAACTAAATACCCCTACACTTACCCCTCTGTTTCCAAGCATTTTGGAGAACTACATTGATCTACAGGTTTGTAAATATATCTTTAGGATTTTAGTACTAGGAGCTACTCAGTTATTATTCTACATGGCTTAGTACTTGTTTTTAAAAACATAGCGAGAATTACACAATTATTAATTCAGAACACAAACACTATTTATAATGTACATTTAGATGGATAACTACATATATTTACTAGAGCTACAACAGTTATGTTTAGCAAATTCACTTTATAAAGTAAATAATATCTCACTGGAAACAAATGTAAAATGTCAATAAAATAAACATTTAAAGTGAAGTTTATCAAGAATGAAGAACACAAACATCAGTCAGAATCAGTCATTCCACAGCAGCCTACCTGTTCATGCGTCGCGTGTGTGCGTGTGCGTGTGCGTGTGCGCATGTGTGTGTGTGTGTGTGTGTGTGTGTGTGTGCGTGTGTGTGTGTGTGTAGTTGGAGGAGCTCATCCAGACAGAGAGAGAGAAGAGCAGATGCGTGCTGCAGCTTGATACTAAATTGAATATTAAAAAGTACAAATAGAAAGCACCAGGGCTTACCAATACTACGATATTTAATTACTTAACACTGAGGCCTGTTTAATACCAGGTTTCGGGACACACCCTTCAGATAACGTAAAAACACCAAAGGCTCTAAAGCCTCCTGTCTGGGCTGCTGTAGAAACATATGGCGGTGCAAGATGGCGGACACCGTGGAAGACGACTACATTTTTCTGTTTCGGGTGATTATACACTGGTTGAAACATAGTTATCAATAAATGTCGCTCAATGTTACACCGTTTTCCTTTAAAACATATACAAAAACACACAAAGATCTTAAAAAGTAATTTGCTTCAACACATATTCTCTCTCACACCACGAAACACACACACATCAACTTTCACTCAAAAGTGGAGATTAGTTCTTTGCTATGTTATTTATATAAACATTTCTCAACTTCCTTTATACTGTGTACTCATCCTTGGAATTAAATTGATATACAATAAACATGCAGCACACAATGTGCACCCACACAACTGCACTGAACCTTCCCCTTGACAATGTATTAAAAGCTTCTTAAAAACTTAAAGTATGCAACCAGGAGTAGACCACATTTTATTACACGGTGTTGGCGATATATTTTACCTAAACTTTTCACTCAAGACTGAGATTGGGAAATACACATATTACCTTTCTCCTCAAGGGTCAGATGAGAAGATTGATGCCTCAAACCTGTTCAGTTGAAACAAAGAAACCACCCGCCAGCTGTTCATCTTGGTTTAGTTTAGCTTTGCATTAGAATGGAAATGGAAAAACAGCTATAGCCTTTCTTAAAACAACATAATCTGCATAAATGCACACCAAGTGCATACTAATTTAACATGTTATGTATAGTGTGTTTAATTCCCACAGAAACCAAAATATTCTTTTAAACATTGTTTATTTCCTAACCACAACCATGTCTAAGTTTTGCTATCAGGACATGATGTGAAATGGCTTTAGTACAAAGACTAGCAGACTATTTTTTATCAAGTTTGTTTTTGACGTGTAACAGACAACGTTGCTATGGTTTTCTGCATGACTGTGATTGTTCTCTGATTTAGGATGGTGGTAAAATTATTGATTGTTAACATTTGCGGATGGAAGTTCATATTTGACCTCTGGGAGCAGCCCAGTATGTGTAATAAAAATAATCCAAGTCCACTCAGTAGCTTTTCAAGAGCTTTAAACTGCATATCTGCACAGTCCCCCATATTGACTGTAGCAATGTAACAACCAAGGAGCCCTTCTAAGAGCTTCAAGCTAATCAGAGAGAACATGCACCCCCCCTTTCCCGTGGCTTGTCAGCTCATCACCTGTGAAAAACTGTACAAGCTTTGGTTGGACTCGTCAGTCTATTCCCATGCCTTTTACTGACTGACGAGCAGTGTCTTCGCTCCGTTTGGCATGAAAAAAAACATTACAAAGGACTGTCGGGATTGTTGTGGGTAATGGGTTAGACATGTGAACAAGAAATTCGAGGAATTCCACTTGATAGCGCGCCTGTAATTTCCCTCTACTCCTAACAGCTTTGCACTTTAGGACTTCAGAGTGATGCACATATTACATGTACAAAAAACATGAAAAAACGTACAACCTATTGTAAATCATGATAGACATTCAGTAGGAAGATTCTGAGCCTCTCGTAAGTATCTAGCCAATGCTGACGTGCCTAAAACATCCAGTGGTCATCAGGGGCGCAAAATAAGTCAGATTGTATAAAAGTCTAAGAGAAAACAACTCTACTTCTCACTTGATGTATTACCCCAGTAAACACTTTAATTAAACATAGTTCTTGCTCTCAATCGCAGGGTATACTTTAGGGTGGGGGTTGTGATTGACAGGTCGCTACTGCTAGCAGAGCCACCTATGGCATCTCTACGTTACTCCCCTGCTGTCCAAAGATGCTCATGTTGCAAAAAAAACAAGATGGCGATGGCCAAAAAAAACAAGAGGCTTCAAACCTGCAGTGACCGTCAGCAGTAGCATTACTTCGCCTTGAGGTTCGCTGACACCTCGCTGCTGGAAGCCCAGGACCTATTGCAAGGGTGGCCCGATGAAGGAAAGGGATGAATGGGAGAACCCGAACCAGGACGGAGCTTGGCAGATTCTGCTGCAGTAAAATGAGAGGTTTTCTGAAGGGACTTTGATGTCAAGAAACACTACCACTTTTCTCCACAGTGGCCGCCAAAATCAACAAAACATTTTAATTATTTGTAGTAGCTTTAAATGATTTCAGATTTGAATAAAATGTGGTGCATGGTTTAATCATGGCTAAAAGAAGAAACACAGTTATACATAAATGAGCTGAGCATTCCATGAACCCTAGATGCATTTTATCAACTTTGCTCAAATTGAAAACTATTGGTCATCGTGCAGTCTTGGTGAATGTACTAACTCTCTTCTGTTGCTGTACACACTCAGTGCATGTATTGATGCAGTGACAGTTATTTCTTAGCCTCAAAAATAGTAACTGCAGTGTGTTGTTAGGAACAGGCAGTCCTAAAATGTGGCAGTGTAATGTCAACCTCCATCCCAACAACCTCTGCCCCTCGGGGAAGTGAAGCATCTTGTTGGAAAGGATGACATTTCACGGTCTGGAGCATTACTGCAATATAAATAGAAAACACCCGTGACTTTTTGAGAGAGAAACAATCCGCCGTAGAGGGATGAAGGCCGAAAAAGAGTTGTGTAAAGTTCTTAACACTTCAATCAAAAGCGGTATATGTGCCAGGGAAAAACATGGTTGCAACAAGTAGAATAATGTGGTTGTTCGGGTGGGAAATATGTCTAATGTTAATTACAATCAATCAACAAAACAAACAATCTATTTATTAACTATTATTACAGCCGGCATATTCTGAATGTCTCTTGGGAGACAAAGAGAGAGAGGACAGTAAGGAAGTAAAGACTAAAACTACATGTACTCATTAGTGAAGTGAATGTAAATATTCTGCAGACTTGAGTCTACGGTAAGCGGGTTTGTTTTATATGGCTTAAAATGAAAAACATTTCCAATGAAAAGTAGCTTGCCGCATCTCGAGCTACTGTGCAGGTTCAAAAGAGATTTTTCAAGACTAATTAGTACTTTACAGGATTCTGTAATTTAGGCAAATTGAGAACTGCAAACAAACAGCATTTGATGAATTTAAGATACAGAGAAATGGCTTTTTTTTTAAATACATTTGTTTTGTACTTCCACTTGCAGTTTGAATGCTTAAAAGCATCTACACCAGTGGCGGGCCGTGCATTTTGTACCTGGGCCTTCTGTGCCGTCTGATAACGTGTGTATATATATATAAATACGCGCATGACTGGATGCTGCGTCATTAACGGACAATGCATCTAGTCCACATCAACAAGAACAAATTCACAAGAACCAGTCACATTTAGTTATAACAAAACAATCCAACAAAACTGTGGCACTAAAACACTACACACTCAAGAGCACGAGCCACGATCAGAAGAAACGATATTAACTATATAATAAAAACAACAACATAGACACATTAACACGACGCTACTGCAGGGCCCTGTTTCTCGTACCTGGCTAAACAAAGTCAAGCAAATGTCCTAATCTCCACCTTAAATTAGCGAGATGATTGACATCTGGGTTTCTTCACAGCTGATCCGTGCTGAAACGGTCTCGTTAACTCTAGCCAGAGGTCAGTCATCTGGATAAATGCGCGCGCCCGCTCCTCTTCAGAAGGGATAATAATGGAGCACTGACACCACGATGTTCTAACAGTACAATGGCAAATAAACTCAGAGGAACCTCTTTTTTTATGTATCTGCTGAGAAGCAGGAGATGATCATGAAGGCATATGAGGAAGTCAATACCGTAGTCATTCACAGCAAACGCATTGCGAATGTTCCAAAGTTTTTGCAACATTGTTGCCGTGAACGCAACTTTAACAGCCCCCGCTGCGAGACATAAGCGTCGCAAATATATCAGACAAGTTAAATGCGTCAGTGTTGGGGAAATGTGTCGGCAAATTTGAAGTGCTTCATCACCCAAATCAATCAGATTATATTTAGGAATTAATATATACTTATGAGGATATATGTACTGTATGCGCGTATGAATCATGTACTATATATGTGTATATACATGTATGTGTAGATTACCATACAACTAGGAGTTTGAATATGTGTATGGGCGGATCAGTACGTATGTATTATTCATAATCAGAAATTCAATCAATTGAAGCAGTGAAAATAAATTGTATGTGATTCTCTGTATTCTTATCACGATCACTTTAATCATGTTCTACAATAATGATATGTGGCTGGCTGGCATGCACCTGTATGTTATGTTGTCAAAGGTAAATTGATCACGTGAGCAAAAGTAATTATTTCATTGGTTGGCTTGTTTATCCGATATTCGCATAAATCAAAACAGCTGTGTAAAAGAACCACTTCATTGCTTTATACCAAAGGATTCGATGTAGGGAGTGGTCCATCTTCTCCACTAACCCTTTGCAAGACAACAAATAAGCATTTCCCAAAATATTGTAATATTCCTTTAAAAGTGAGGAAAAGTGGAACGAAAAAAAAATACATCATTTAATTTCATGGCAAAATAAACTTGTTGAAAAACATGGGTAGAAAAGAAGACTTCTCTATCAAGGAAACTCCATCTACAGTGCCCTCCAGAATGATTGCCACCCTTAGTAAATATGAGCAAAACAGGCTGTGAAAAAAAAAAATGCTGTTTATACTCTTGGTCTTTCACTCAAAATATTGACAAAAATCATACCTTTTCATTGAAGTAAAATTTCTTAAAGATTTCTTCTTCTTTTTTTTTACAATAAAAAAAATATTTTCTCCTAAATATGTGTGCCACAATTATTGCCACCCCTTCGTTTAATATTTTGTGCAGCCTCCCTTGCCGAGATAACAGCTCTGAGTCTATAAGCGTGGTGAGGTGGTGAACACATGGCACTGGATCTGAGACCATTCCTCCACGCAGAATCTCTTCAGATCCTTGAGATTCCGAGGTCAACGCTTGTGGACGCTTCTCCTCAGCTCAACCCACAGGTTTTCTATGGGGTTTAGGCCTTGGGACTGTGATGGCTCTGGCAAAACCTGTATTCTGTGGTCAGTGAACCCTTTCTGTGTAGATTTTGAGGTGTGCTTCGGGTCATTGTCCTGCTGGAAGGTCCAACCACGGCCCATTGTAAGCTTCCTGGCAGAGGCGGTTAGGTTTTCATTTGATATCTGCTGGTATTTGATGGAGTCCATGATACCATGTATCCTAACAAGATGTCCAGGGCCTTTGGAAGAAAAACAGCCCCACAACATCAAAGATCCACCACCATACTTCACAGTGGGTATGAGGTACTTTTCTGTATGGCTATCTTTCTGTCTACGCCAAACCCACCTTTGATGTTTGTTGCCAAAAAGCTCTATTTTGGTCTCATCTGACCATATAACCCGGTCCCATTGAAAGTCCCAGTAATGTTTAGCAAACTGTAGGCGCTTTAGTTTGTTGTTGATTGAGAGCAGGTTTTTTTTTTCTGGCAACCCTCCCAAACAACTTGTGGTGATGTCTGATGGTAGTTTGGGAGACTTTCTGACCCCAAGACTCAGCTAACCTCTGCAATTCTCCAGCTGTGATCCTTGGAGATTCTCTTGCCAGTCGAACCATCCTCCTCACGATGCGTGGGGTCAATGTACACACACGTCCTCTTCAGGCTGATTCTTAACATCTCCTGTTACTTTAAACTTCTTAATTATTGCCTTGACAGTGGAAATGGGTATTTTCAACTGTTAAGAGATTTTCTTATATCCATTTTCTGATTTGTGCAGCTCAACAACTTGTCTTTGCACATACTCACTGTTTTCTCGGGTCTTTCCCATAGTGATGAATGACAATACAATCTCATATTTATACCCCAGTCGAACAGGAAGTCATGGTTGACCATGTAAGAGTTCCCAATCAAACTAGGTGAACTTAAAAATGTAAAACTGGAAATATACTTCAGTTAGATTTTAATCATGAGATTTTCTCGGGGTGCCAATAATTGTGGCACACATGTTTAAGAGAAAGACATGTATTTATTGTCCAAAAAAACAACTTTCAATTTCTTTACTTCAATGAAAAAAGTATGATTTGTCAATATTTTGAGTGAAAGACCAAGAGGGTAAACAGCAAAGATTTTTTTTCCACAGCCTGTTTTGCTCATATTTACTAAGGGTGCCAATAATTCTGGAGTGCACTGTAGATCACAATCGTCCTAGCAACCAGTCTGCCCAGCTCTCTGTCTCTGTGGTAGAAAGGATTTATTACTGTGGCACTGTGAGGTGGGTGGCACAGCATGGTGGCAGATGTAGAGGGTTTAATAGAGTCTCGCCAGATCAAAGTATCAGCAGAAGCACAGGAAGGTGTGGAAAAGCGCAGTAAAAGAATGGGCCGGGTGTACCATTACTTTGGTGTCCAAGCTTTCATCTGTAGCTTTTGGTCTCATCTTTGGACCCCCCCCCCCCTCTTTGATTCCACTCTGCTGCCAGCGATATATTACTGATTTCTGCCCATTCTGACGAGATCTATCATATTGTGTGGCTTGGAGAGTTCCAAATTAAACTGAGGCAGTGTCTGTTCCTGTGATTTTACTGAAAGAAGTGTGGGATCCTGAAATCTATCTTTCTAGCCAACTGAGCTAAGCCACTGGGAGACAGTCTGGGGTTGGCTGCCCCCACTTCCTTTTGGTAATGGAAAAACCCACACTGAGAGTCAAGATAAAGAATGGGAAGCAGTATTCACACACTGTGTCTCAATTCCTGTTGGATTTGGTCCCCAGTGTGCATGAGGCATATTTTGGTCCATGCATATCTATTAATTTTGAGAGAATGTATTCATTCAATTATAATACTTTTTAAAGAGTGTCAGTTCTGATCCTTCAGCAAATTCTCATTAGCTGCACACTCTCAATGCTACTTGTCTTCAAAGCAAGCTGATTGAAAAGTCTCAATGCCAGTGCAGTTTCCCTTGAATGAGAAGGAGGATGGTTTCAATTTTCCACACGCTGTCAAGAGAAGGAGGGAAGGAACCGGATTCCTCTGGGAGTTCAATGCATTATTCCAGTCAATATATTGATGTATGTTTGAGACTGATCCAAGGGTAAAATCCCCTCAGAGACAAAAGGTAAGAAGAGAAGGCGAGACAGTGATGTTTGTATTCATTTGTCCTCTACTTGGTGAGACGTGTATGCTTCCTCTCGCCCACTCATGAATAATGAATGCCCACACAGCCTAAACTGACCTCTTTGCGATTACGTCAGGTGATGGATTTGTTTGAAAACCACTTGACCTCGTTTTTTGCTGTGTCATTGACACTTGTGCAAGGTTGCCAAGTCACAGCCTGGCACCAGCAGCTAAATTGCTGAGCAGAAATTCCTACTCCGAGGTTTGGCTGTCTGTTTGACTGTCTGTTTGTCCTGCAGGTCAAACAGATATTCAATCATAACATTTCTGTCTCGTGTTTACTTTCTGCCAAGTTTCCCACTCTGTTTACAGCAATTTAACTGAAGATTTCTTCATTATATTGGAAAAGCTTCTTCACTGATCCCTTTGTTTGTATCTAATCAAGTAAAATATGATTGCAGCTCGTTCAAATACATTGAATGCCATTTCCTGCATTCATTCTTCACCGACCTTTTCCCCAGTGCTGTAACTCAATTAATCCTGATGTGCATATCAATCGTTGCTGTATGGTGCTTCAATGTATGGTCGTTCATCCTCAAGAAAAAAACGGGCACTTTTGAAAACATCTGCCAAGACAGCGGTGTGTAAAGCATGCAAACCATGAGTGTTGGTGTTTCAAATCACCTGTTAAGGGATGAAGGAAGGCCAACATGTCAACAACTGTCCTTGAGGAAAGACTTTAAAAGCTCTTGGTGTACATTTGATTTAAAGGTTGACCTTCATTCTTTTGTTTCACGCAGGTATCTCCACATCTCTGAGCACTGAAATGTGGATGGACTTGGGAAGATTTGATGAATAAACCTGTTGCAGGCCTTAAGGCTCTCGCTGTATATTCTTTTTGTATATTATGATATATTTCTCATATGGAAATATTACTAATGACAAAGCAAGATGCCATCTAAACTGTCTAGACTGTGTACTCTTGCATTCCAGGAATGAGCCTAATTCCATCAGTAAGAAAGGACGATTAACAGTAATACATCCTTTATGTCTAGTGACTCGCAAAAGGAGAATTAAAAAAAAGATTATTTTTTGATATTTTTTCCCTACTTTCTCACATCTCTTTAATATAACTCTTGAGAATTATCCGCTGCCTATCTCATCCTGAGGTAAGCCCTTAAAATGGAGATTTTCTTTTTATTATTAAATAAGCTCGTCTCTGTAAGATCTGAACACTGATACTGAATTACAAATGAGGCTGCACGATGTCAGAAATGTGTCTCTGTGATTTCTTTTTGCCTTTTAAATATCATAGCTGTCTTTTGTCAAATTGAAAAGACTCAGAGAGATGAGCAATTGAAAGGCATGGTCTTTGAAAATTCGTTATTTTGATCAGCTGAAAAGTGTAGATTAGCTTCTCGTAACCAGACAGTATTGCCAAACAGGACACGAATGATGAAAGTGTCAAGTTGTTTGCAGCTCTAAATTATAATGTGCCAGTATTGGACCGTAGGTATGGAAAACAGCAGTAAGGCTTACAATAGCAGTCAAAAAAAAACTAGGATAATGTTTTTTTTTGCATAACCAGGGCCACAAATATCCACCAAAAGATAAATGACTTCTCAGTGAGAACCTCCCATTTAATTGATGTATTTAACGTTTGTTTATATATATATATATATATATATATATATATATATATATATATATATATATATATATATATATATATATACACACACACAATAAAATAGAATACAACTAACTGGAATGAAATATATTTCCAGCCGCAGAGTGTATTCATTAATTGAGCAAAATAAATGTAAACAATATGCAAAGTATATATGTGAACTGTAATAGCATACAGTGATGAATTAATCCACAGAAGATCTAGCAAGCGGAGACTTGTTATAAAGCCGTATTGCCGTAGGCAGGAATGTTCTCCTGTAGCGGTCCTTGTTGCAGCGGAGCGTGAGGAATCTCTTGGAGAAAGTGCTCCTCTGTCCCTGCAGCAGGTGGTGGAGACGGTGGTCCGGGTTGTCCAATATGGACAAAAGTTATAATGTGACAAAATAGTTGATTCAAAAGATGATAATCCAAAAGATGACTCAGACTGCGTGTGTCGGTCATGATCATTTGTTTTGCGTCACTTTAAATGTTGCTGCTGGAATTGTGGGCTGGAATTATGTACTTTCCTTTCATAAAGGAAGGTCCAGTGTTTCGAACAATTACAGACGTAATTTAGCAAAAGGGGGAATATGTATATGTATGGCATTGTAAGAATAGGTATATGTAGGTTATTATAAAGATAGATCAACATTTTGTATTACATTTTTATATTTCTTTTGGTAAATAGCACTCTAAAAGACAGCAAAAAGTGCAGTGATAAAAGAGAGATTAAATCTAAATACTTGGGTAACTGTTCAATGCAGATTATAATTATTTTTGTTCAACTGGTCATTATGATTTAGAGGTGTCATCAAAGCAAATAAAAGCAACATTTAGATACAGATAATAAAAAACTAAATAATATGAATATCAAAGTATTCAAATGAGTTGTTAATTAAGGGAATGTAAAATAAAGGAGGAATTAAATATTCATAGTTTGAGTGATTATTGCAACATTAAGCTGACTGGTTTCCTCCCATAGGGGAGGGATAGTAAAGTGATTCTTCTGTAATAATGCTTATAATCCAGGTTATTACAGGTTTTTCCTAGATGTGGTATAATAAAGAATACATAATCCAATCAATGTTTACAGGTAGAACGATCAATTAAATCAACAATTGGTTCCTGGTGATTGTTGATAACATAACTATGTGATTGAATAGATTAGTTCAAATTGTTTGTTAGGCTTTGTTAGTTAGCAGAACAGGTACAGTTGATGGAGGAGAATGGTGAGCAGGTATGGTGAGATTCGACATCGATGGATCCGAAGAACAGACCGTGTTAGACCAATCGTTTCTGTACACATAACTTGCTAATGTTTGACCATATCCCATATAGACGCACACACGTAGAAGGCGTGTGAGAGGGTGATTTTATACTGTTTTTGTTTGTGCCATATTATGCGCTTAGAGGATTATCCAGTAGAGTGTGAGGGTTACAAATACCTAGAGACAACGCTTCTCTAGTACGAGGGATATATAAGCTCCTGGATATAGGTGGTTCTAGCTTAGCTTTTTTTAAAAAAATATATGTTAGCTTTTTATGAAAACATTTATAACATAGGTGTGCTGTTGTGTCTGTTTAGAGATTTCCACTCTGTTAAGTAACACACACACAGAGTTATGAACTGATATTGCCCACGTCTGTTAGATATTTCCACTCTGTTAAATAATGAACACACATAGTTATGAACTGATGTAGTCCATTGTTGTAGATTTATATTATTGTTTAGTTTACATAAATTATGTAAAAAGGGGGATTGATAATATAAATCCTTATATTCTGCTGTTATTCTCCATTACTCTTCATGTCTATTAAAGTTCAGGTTAGCGAGGTCAGTACAACACAGCTATGCAGCTGGAGTTGGTTGTGTCTATGAAATGTCCAGCTCTCAAGGGAAGTCAGTCACACGCCTGCACACTTCAACACTCACACCTGTTTATCAGTATGTTGACTGTAGGGAAGCAGACTGGTCGTTGCACGTTCCAGCCTTGTGAGAAAAGATGAGCACACGATTCTCCTCCTCTTAGACAAGTTAGAGCCAATAGAAATGGTAGATGTTCATGACGGAAAACCGTGTATTAAAGAGCCGATCTACCGGCTGTTCGGCGTGTTTTTGGACGGTCAACCTGCGTGTTGACTGGACGACTCCCTGCTATCGCGATTGCAGCAATTGTTACTTCACTTGTGATCAAGGAAAATAAATTCAGAGAATGAGAGAAGTTGTTTGACTAAGTTCTTCCGGACGCTACACCAGGCATCCAATAATTATTACGCATTAACACTATGTTAAAGGATCTAATAAAGGAAGCATTGAAGCACCTTTCCTTTGCATTTAGAGAATTCAAACAGCTCTTATAATGGCGGCCACTTAGATTCTTCCGGGTCATTTCACACAGTGAAGAACGTTCCAAAGCAAAAAGGACTATTCGACCGCAGCCCCAGATTTGTCCCTGGTTAGCCCCTCCTGTCCATTCAGCTCAAATTAGCTCCCAATCTTCACCAGTGTTGCATTCAGCACGCCATTTAATACAATATGAGCGGTTCAAAATGTGATCCCTCCTCACAGGGGCTGTCCAGATAGTCTTTAACATATTTAAAACAAAATCTGGGCAGTTACAGTATCATCTGGAAGAAAAAAAAAGGAAACTTTTGAGATGATGACCACAACGCCAGTGCAGCCTTTCATTCATACTTAATGGACAGCTAATAGGAAGGAGATCCTTGCGGACACAAGAATGCAACAAGCTAACATGCCCTCCAACATCTACAGCAATGTATATGATAGAGATGAGTGTCGGTAAAAGAGAGAGAAATGAGCGAGTACGTGACAGAAAGCTAAAGGTGATACAATATCTTAATAATGTTGTATAGTGTGTCATGTACTGTTATTTTCTTATCTTATGTGAGTATGTTTGTAATCAGACAGCAGATAATATGTAAAACTGTATGTATTGCATCCTGATTTCCAACTTGTTAAAAGTTGTGCAAATATATGCAAAGACCTACAGGCAATAATTAACTCTGTCTGTAGTGGGATCATGTCTGTAAGGGTTGCATGATAATATACTATGAACCAGATTACCTGTGTGATAGGCAATGTTTTTAAATTGTCCCTTAGATGAGTGGGTTCAGATATTTAAGTAAACTGTCATCGCTGGAGCCTTACATATGTATGTCTTCTGGCAAAGATTTTCATATAATGCCATGATGCTGCATTTGCAGCCACAAATCCACCAATGACCTGTAAATACCACTCTTGTTGGTAATACTTGTGAAATGAAATCCATGAGAAAAGAGAAAAGCTTTTAAATATATTCTGCAAGGGCCTTTCCAGTCCCACCTGATGATGTGCAATACAGATAATTCCATTTGGTTCAAATTAAATTAAGCTTCAACAAAGGGTCTCTGTTCTTAGAGTTATATTCAATCACTTTAGCAAGCACAAGTAATTCAGTATATCGCTAACAACAAAAAACTAGTTCTGAAATTAAGTAGGTTCATATTTTACTTAAATGTTTATGTGCAGGTTACAATTTTGCATTGTAAGAAAAAAACTGGGCTAGTTAGCATGGCCGGTAAAGCACAAACACTATCCACTATACTGTCCAACTATATGAAGACAGGTGGATGTCCCCCTTATGATTCCTATATAATTATTCATACCCTTAATAATTGATGAAGTGCCTCCTAAAATGTATGCACTGAGAAGTTATTTCTTTCAGCAGTGTTTGTTACTCCTGTGTGAATGCATTCTCCTTGTATGTGTCAGATTCTCAGTTTGTCCCTGCTGGGATTGGATATACCTGTTCTTCATTGATATGTCTGTGGCTTGGCTGTACTCTTGTACTTCTAACCTCTAAATCGATACAACCAGAGAGAGAATGTACATCTAAATATAAAGCAAGGGATCACTGTCTGTCTGTCGTTCTCTGTGTTCCTCGCATATCTCGGGAATATTATCTAATTCACACCTGACGGCTTTATTGCTTTGAGTGTTTTTTTCTCTCCCGGATTTGGTGCACGTTCAATATTAATTAACTTTTCATAAACAAGCACACAGCCCTCTGAGTGGCAGCGGGGGTGGAGCTTCATGGCTCTGTGGACTTGCAAACATCATCTGCAGTGGGCACTGCAGTTCATATTGGCTAGTGGAAGCTGGATTCAGCCTGCTGACGATGGATACTGGATTACGATACAAAGAAACACTTTGTCACTTCCCTGGAGTCAGAGAGCATGAGCAGACAGACTATGGGAACAGCACCACTCTGCCATTGCATCTCCAATTGTTTATCTTTTTATTGAACACATTTTTGACACTGATAATGTTGCTTCCTGCAAAATAACTCTGGGTCAGACTGCCTGTGCCTGTGACACACCATGGGTTCACTGAAGTAACTAAGTGTCTCTCACGTCTTCATAAATGATTGTATTTCCAAGCAACTGTTATTTAGATAAACTTACCACAATTAAGGAATCTGAATGGTCACATTAAAACATTTTAAAACTTACCGAGGTGACAACTTGTATTTACTTCGTTCTAACTGAAGGAAAAATATGAATTATGAGTAAACTAAATTAATATAGATCAGTAAAAGTCTGAATAAAAGTGCATAGTGATTGTTATATATAAATAACAAATAACAAAAAAATATCTTTTTTTTTTTTAATTAATCGAAACATCAAAATGAATCTTTAGCAGTGTGAGGCCCTTTTATTCGGGGCCCCCAGGCCCAAGTTGCCAGGTGTGTATTTCACTGTGTTTCTGGCTGTGAGTAAGACTTGTGTCTGTGTGATGCAACTTTGTCATGGCAGGTGTATTGCCGCAGACCCACGAGAGTGCAAAGTTGTTTATATGAGCAGTTCTCGAGAACACTGCAAGCAGCAACCCCTCAAGCCAGGAATGTGGCCCGTTCTTAGCAGGCAGGTTCTGATTAATATTACGATCCAGCTAATTGCCTTATTCAATCTGTTGTATGTCTTCAGAGAGAGCTGCTGTCGCTCAGCAAGCTACATCGAGGGATTTTGACAGGGGGGTTTGAAAACTAAAATGTTTTGAGTTCCTATCTGCATCTGAAAATATCATCTTTTTTTTAAGAACATTCAATTTTTTCTTCAATAACTTACAAAGTTGGTCAACCCCCAAAAAGTTATGGAGATTGGCGTTGTACGTTTTTGCAAACTCTTGGTGCATAAAGTTGCTACAAGGCTGTTATGGAACATACTGATGAGTTTGTTTGGTTAAAGTCGACATTAAACGTGTCAAAGCCAACATTTCTGTCTGGTTTCAGAGTTGGATCATGATAATACCCCCCTGCCCCCAAACTTATTGCACAGTTATTGCAGGTGTTCATTTCACCGACATGTGGAAATACAAAGGGCTTCAGGAGGTTAAAGGAACTGTTCAATGTGAGTATATAAAAAATGGAAGAAAAGAGTAAAATTGTGGAACAGAGGAAATTTGCTGGATTAGCTGCATTCTGTCAGATGGGCAGTAGATAAGCAACAAAAAAACATGGGCAAAGTGTTCAAACTGTGCACAGATATTGACTATTTCAAGGTCATCTTCTGCCTGCTAGTGGAGCAGTTCGACCAGCTTGTTCAGCTAGTGAAGCTTCAATCAACCAGAGGGTGAAATTGACATGAAGCGCAGCGCTGTAAAGCCAGGGCATGTTCAAGTTGAAGTTCCTTGGCAAACAGATCAATATGTGCCATTTCCCCAAAGTGAACTCATAGTTTGGAAACTCGTGTTGTCAAAGCCATAACAGAGTAACAGAAAGAACCCTTTTTTTATCCTAAGTGCATGAATGTAAACTCAGCACATGTAAGGCTAGCGCTCATTTAGTTTTGATGGCAAAATCAATATACACTTCATGGAGCGTGTCACCGCCATCAGTCAACCTTATCAGTATTTTTTAAATCCCTGATAAAATGTGTGTCAGTGTCATGTGTGTGTTGCTTTAAATTATGACTTTCATCTGCTTATCACAATTCATGCACTTTGTACATAAAAAAAAACACAACCAAACATGTCTCCTAGTAATTGTGTTTTTATACGACAAAATTATTTTACAAATGATGTTGTGACAAATGTAATTGCTGCCTCAATTATGCTCAGAGGCAATTTACCAGAAGAGCACAGAGGTGGATGGTTGGAATACAATGTGCTACAAAGACTGTGACACCAGAGACCGGGATTCACATCCCAAGTCCTGTCTGTGGTTAGGTTGAGGCGTCAGAAGCACTTTGGTTAATGTTTCGGGAAATATCCTGTTTTATGTTAAGTGTTTTTTCATGTTAAGTTGTAATTTTATTAAATAAATGTGAATCAATGAATGTTACAAGCCTCGCCTACCTCCGGTGGGTGTCCCCGCTGTAGTAAGCTAGCAGCAGCGGCTCCCCGCGGTGGTGGGAGCTAGCTGAGAGCTAGCAGGAGCGCTAGCTGGCTAAAGCGGGGAGCTAACGGGGACACTGACTGGAGGTAGTAGCGGCTTGTAACCCGACTTTTACAGTAAGTAATGTATAACATCCCTGTAACAAGAAACAATGCAAACTGCTGTGTGGGACAAGATGCATGTTATTTCGACCTGGTTACACGTTTTGGAATTGACTGTTGGCTGTGACGTGTCATGCCATGTGTACAACAAGACCCATGTGTCCTTTAGATTTTTTTTCCGACCGAACATTTCAGCAGTTGATTTCAGTGAGGGGATCTCCCCCGTGGTTGAAGGTATTTTAATTAGCTGCAGAAGTGTTTGGTGGGAATGACAACCTGCATGCTCGTCCCTCGATGCCTCCTGGCTTGAGAGGCAGTGGTGTAGAACAATGAAAGGCTCTACCTCTCTGTGTTCCAACACATCCCCAGCTGTCAGATTAAATCAAAGAGCAACAGTGTTCAAAGGAAGGGCACGCCCCAGTCAAAACAATCCATCATCTGATGCAACAATGGAAGTCAGGTTTATTTTGGCTAGAGATGTATTATTCATGCACCATTCATAGGGAAGGCAAGTGAGGGGAAATGTACATAAATCTTCCCATTTTCTTTTTGTCTTAGGGAAAAATAAATAGCCCAATCTCTGTATCAAACCAACAGACAGTCTCTCTCTCTTTCTCTCTCTGTCTCTCTATGAAGCCATTTCAGGATGCATGAGTATATTGACCTGCATGCAAAAGCACCCAAGGGATTTGTTACTGTGTCCTTCTCTGCAGCCAGAGAATCACTGAATTTTGACAACTCACACAAGAAAAGCTGTGAATTTCTCTTACAAAGTATTTAATAGTTGCATTATGACAATTAGAATATACTAGTTAGTATTTCATTGTTTGTATTCCCTGATTTTGACAGCAATGAGTCCTGATTCATTTGAGAAGGCTCCTGTCTCACTCCTCATTATGTACCAATGAAGCATCTGGTTTGGATCTTGTTTCAATGGCATTCTTATGGGATAGTGCCGTTGTCAATCGTTGGTACTATGGTTTCACTAACCATATTATCAGTTTGTCCATATGTCATGAGTCAGGGTCATTTCCCAAAGTTACATTCAAATGGTTTAGAGGTAGTAACCAACTGTTTCAGAAAAATAAAGATCATCAAATTGTGTAGCTTTATGGTGTAAAATAATTTACTGGTCCGCCTGGACCAGTAAATCATGTCAGATCATTATTATTTTAATAATTTGGATTAGTGTCAGGTTGAGGAACATTAACTTCAGGAGAACTTTCTTATTAGCTTCAATTAAGGTTACTCTGCTGGTACTTCATACTGTATTTTATTGCCTGACTTGCAGAAAGCTTTCAATAAATTGTCAAAGCCAAAGTGTACAGGTCTCATAAATGATTCAGCTCAAGTGGGACATTTTGAAGGCACAATACTGGAACCTATGGGGTGCCCCAAGGCTCGCTTTTAGATCCTAATTTTGGAAAGAAATAGATGTCGACATAAAATGTGCAATATGTTTCGTTATCTAATAACTGATGCAGAATATCTGCATCAATTTCTTTTACATTTAGCATTTCAAAAACAAAATGTCCACTGCGGTGAAAAAAACGATTTGCTCTCCAGCTCGCTGCACACAAAGAGAGACACGCACTGATGAGTTTTACTCTTTGAAGAAAATGTCTAAAAATAGGTTGCTTTTTAAAAGGTTTATAAAAAATAAGACTGACTCATTTAATCTTTTTTATGAAAATTGATTCGTCAAAACTAACCTGGGTGTACATTACCATGGTGATGTACCCCGGTGTGATGAACATCATTGCCATAACCCTGAAAACCCATGGGCACACCAGAAGTTACTTTGCTAACCCAAAATCCTTAGTACAGACCTCTTGTGGCCAAGGGCTCATTATTTCTTTCTTCCCATTTTTATTCCATTCTGTGTCTACACTTTGTCGGGAATGTGTCTTTCTGGTAACAGCATGGATGGCAAAATAGATCGAATAAAATGTATTTTTCTAAATCAGTGTTTCAATGAACAGGCTGACAGTTAAGCATGAGTAAGCAGCCCAAACAAGCAAACACATCCAGATGGGCAAGTAGAGTAGGCAGGTCATAAATAGACTACAGATGAAAACACAAGGAGCAGATATCAGGCAGAATATCCGGCACAGGGGTGTTGGTAGAGCCCACATGCTGGACAAGTGAAACGACTGGTGAGCTGGTGTTATACACTGAAGGACCGATGAGATCATAAGAGACAGGTCTGTCAGCAGGTGAGGATGTGGGAGTCAGGTGACCAGGATTGGTGGAGGGCATCTGGTGCCCAGGTGGAGAATGGCAGGTCTGAACATTTCCTCAGAAATGGGGCCTGAGGGAAGTTAGAAGAAGCTGGAGGCAGGGACAGGAGGGAGGGGGGACAGGGCAAAACATACATAACTAGGGCAGCGGTTGCACAGTTAATATCCAATGAAAGGAAAATTGAATACATTTGATAAAAAGAAAGGTTGGTTGTTTGACTTAATTAATCAATATAACAAACAAACAATCAGTCCACTACTTTGTGTTTTGATGATCTCTTAAGACATTTCTTCATGAACCAGCCGTATTAGAGGGGCGACAGGCAGACTGGCTATTTGTTGACTATGTAGGAGCGCTCCTTCACTGATGCATACATTATGAGTCACTCTGTAAGAGCATCTGTTTAATGGCAAAGTTAGAAGCTGGATCTCAGCTTTAATTAAATAGTTTACTTGTTTCTAATGTGACGGTGTACGTTTGTGTAAATTACAGGCCACTGTAACTCAAAGGGCATAGAGTGCTGGTTGTGAGTGGGTTGCAATTTGAAGAACCTGTGTGGCACATGGACCACTTCCATATGCATTCATTACTTTCCACTCTCCAGCAAAAATGAAAGCTGAGCAACAAATGGGACTACGTGGGAATTTAAATATGTTTTTGTGTCGGCCACAGTACCACTCCCACACACTTTTAGTCTGCAAACTCGATGCTAGATGCCACCAGATCCTACACACTATACCTTTAATAACAAGTTTGCAACTTATTTACTCCTTTTCACTGTTTATAGGGGTAGTCCTTTAAAATGTGTTGTTGTCATGTTGCTCAAATACTCTACAGACTAAAATACAGCAGACTGATTTGCTTTATCTGCATTAGACCTCAGATTATTTAATTTTTATATGTAATCATTTATTTCTTTATTAGCAATATGATCACTATTCTTTTTTTGTTTTTCCTTGTCTTATTACTTTTTTGTTCTCATTATTATGATTTATCTCACTATTTGTGTTAATGTGTAACTAACACTAACTATACATTGTAGTTACAATATGTTTCAATGGTTATATGGTTTGGTAAAATATCTGTATTTGGGTCTACTCTGAGCCAATAAAGTATTTTAAATGTAAACATTTATATTAAGTGCATTTATTTTAATAGTAATTAATTGATGTTTTATAGTTTGCTGAAGAGTGACTCCCTTTTTAGTTTGAGGAAAAGTGCCCATTATGAAAGTCCAGGATCATCAAAAGTCTAGGTAGAGTAGGTTTTTTTTGGCCAAAATCATATATTGTACTTTAAGTGGTTAAGTCTGACTATTGACACGCTACAGCAGTTTTGGCAACATAAAAATGTATGCTTTAAGTTATTAGAGAGTTATTGTGATTTGGATGTGTCACAAAGATGAGTTATTATTACAAGATACTATACACTTCCATGCGATACTCATAAATCAGTCGATTAAGGTGCACATTATGACTAGCATTAACAAAAGAACCAGTAAATTGTTCATTATGCCATAGAATATGCATATAAAAAACAGTTTAGTTTGTAATTATGCACTGATTCCCCATCGTTGTTTGTCGTTAGAGGTAATTTCATTATCCGGTAACTTTGAAGGAAGTCCTATACTTCAAACTGTTCTCTTCCCAAACAAATGAACAAATCCACTGACAGAGTATCTCACACACCAGTGGTGTACATAACAGACAGCATTGAT
Source organism: Taurulus bubalis (assembly GCF_910589615.1). Lineage (NCBI taxonomy): Eukaryota > Metazoa > Chordata > Actinopteri > Perciformes > Cottidae > Taurulus > Taurulus bubalis. The sequence continues at coordinate 8,087,000 of NC_136594.1, read as the reverse complement.
TTATCACTCTCATTATGCCACATTAGCCAGGCCGAAACAATGACCAAAGAGCAAAATGAGAGGGGGAGAAACAGGCCTTAAAGGAAAGTTTAACAAGTGTAGTATCATTAATCTCAACCTGCTTTCCACATCTTAAGTCTCTGTTTCCTGTTGAAACACAACACTCTTTAATCTAGAAGAACCCAATTAAAAGCAGTGCATGTCCCACAAAGTTCTGTGCCACCCAAACTCTGGCCACAGTCACCGTCTCTTCCACTTCAGAAAGAGGTGGGGACTGGGCACCCTGCAGCATGTGTTCTGCAGACCTTTTAGCATTACTTGTAAGATAAACAAGCCAACAACTAAAAAACTGTCTTTCAGTGTTTCAGATCAAGTTTCAGATATGTTTAAATGGCTTTCGTATTCACCCTATCCAGCAATTATACTATAAGGAATTGAACAAATGTAATTGTCAGATAATTTACTTGAGTGCACTCAGGGACTTGAGGTGATTTAGGGTTTGATTTTAAATGTATCTCAGACCATAGCACATAATCCAACAAGTGATCAATAAATCAAGTTAGGTTTTCTCAAGCTAAAATGCAACAGACCCTATAGTTCCAGCTTCTTAAATGTGACAAGTGTGTGACTATGAATGAGTAAAATGTTTCTGCTGCCTATAACGATACTGAAAATAGAAATGGTTTTCTTTGACTAAAAAAGACTAACTACATTTGTGTTATTAACAGTCCTTAAATGTATTTAATGAGACATTAGTAGTATATTTCTGGTACATAGCAGTACCGCATGTGTCCGCAACGTACCAAATGGCGCTAAACGTACCAAATCATGCCATATTGAAAAAAAAAAACGGAACCCATTTTCTTTTATTTATTTTTTTTTTTTCAAAGATAGTGGCACGTGGGGGAGGGGCGGTGAGTCACATGTAGGTGTGAGGACCCAGGGGGGCGGGGGGGTCTAGGGGTAGGGAGCACTTTTTTCTATCTCATCCATCCCCTTGGTACGTACCGGGGGGTAGGGTTCACATACTGTTAAAACAGGACCCAGGGAACAGGAGGGAAAAAAAAAATAGTAGGATTGTTTTTAAATTTAGCATATGGTGGGAGTGTTTAAATGTAGCATTAGCATATATGGGTGTGTTTTAAAATATATATATAGAGGGGATGAGTCAAGGGTTATTTCAGGGCTGTAAGTGAACCGATGTTCTGATATCATACAAACTATAGAGCGGTATGTTAGCCAGTGTTCTGATACTTATAAAAAACTGAGAATATAGTGAGATGATGTTCTGATATTCATACAAACCAAGGCTATAAGTCAGATGTTTTGATAATTGTAGAGTTCTGTAGAATTATACTAGTTTAGGTTATTTTATCAAAATTGGACTAGCACATGTATATAATGATGTCTATGTGTACAATACAATACTTAAGATGGACTATTGTTTATCAGGTATGCATGGAATGAGCACAGAGTCACTAGTCGGCTGTGGGTCACATTCATCTGCACACAGTGATGAGGGCTGAGGTGTTACAAAGGAGCATTGGGTTTTAAGCTTTGTGTTAAAGATCGTTTCACACCCTGTCTCATCAACACTATATCAACCCCAGCCAGCTCCTTCCTTATCAGTGTACTTTATCCACATCTGCCAGCATGTAGATAAGAATTGTCATTTTCAGCCCATTAGAGGTCTTGACACTACCGATCTGATGGGAGCCGCTTGCTGGCCAGACATCACTTCATAGCTACGACTGTATGTGTTCAGTCCGTGACCTTGATTCAGATCTTGCAGCTTAACAGTCACAGTATGTACTGCATTTTTAAATTGAAAATGACGTGAAAACTCATACCCTGATTCAGCCTAATTACGTCCTTAAGATGGTACCAGAATATGAAAGTTGCTAAAAGATATTAATCAGTGCTAAAGGCCATGCGAGAAGACCCTATTCACCATAGATCTGCCAAAGATGAAAAAAAATGTTATTACATTCTACAACATAATAGAATATATTAAGTTGAAAATTGAGGGTTGGCTGTAACACTTGTTCTTGATTTATCATTACTTCTCTATTATAAAAGGTTAAATTGAAACATCCCTCTCATAATACTGATTGATCTAGGAATGGAACGTGAATCAACTATTTTAAGTATATCCATTCAGACTACTTAAAGATCACTGAAGTGCATTGGAAGATTTCTTTTCTTTTCTGTTAAAAACATATTTTTCTCATTTAATGATAATATTACATTTGGCAAAACAACTGTATATAGATGGATGTTTACAACTGCAGTAAATATTTTTCCAATAAAACAACCCAACACCACTAGCCATGTGAACGGCCTTGGTTTATTTTCCAATAGAGACTTTGACTTGATGGCAATGCTGGAGGAAAAGTCAGAATCACCAACACAAGCAGGATTTATTGTTAGGCCTACATAAATACTGCACTTATCTATATTTTCCCCCATTTATCTTTTTCAAACACACAGCCCGCTATTGCCAAAATGAGAGACCCGCTCTTTAAAATACCACAAAGATTCAGTGCACCATTGTAAATGCATTAGAAAATGTGGAAAAGGGGATGTGAAAGCCTTTGGTATGAAAGTTCTGGCACATAGGTATTTTTTCTCATTTAGAATAGTACAATAAAAATATTGAGCTCAAAGGTTCAGATAGAGGATTGGCAGTGTTAGGGGAGTAGTGAACTGGCAGCAGCTTGCTGGGAGTTCAAGAACATTCATATTTGCATCGTGTTGTAGTTAATTAATTTTTTTAATTTATTTTTTGTGTTAACGACCAAAACAGGAAAGGAATTACTATTTACTTTAATTTTCCAATTGCCTCTCTATTTTAATTGAGCCCCCTTTGACCATCCACGTCCCTTTTTTCTTTCAATTAATTCATCTGGCAGCCACCATCACACACTTGACCTTTTACCTGCGTGTCGTGCATGTGTAAAAGCGGCATCGTGGATAGACCTTCTGAATCTCAGCTTGAGGAAGACCATGGCCATGCTGTTCAGCAAATACATGACACTGACTAACACCGACAAAACTTACATTTTTAATTGTGAGCTAAGCAAGCTGAGAGTAAATACACTGTCTTCAGCAAAAATGAGTTGTACATAAATGTATTATATGTATTTTTTTAAATAAGTTTGAAGTACTTCTTCTAAGTTTGCTGTAGTTCGACTTCTTCTAGTGTGGAGTAATTGGTAGCTTCCTTTCAAATCATTAATTACATACCTGCAGGCTTTAGGAAAAACATGTCTGTTAAATCTAAATGGCTTTCTCTTTTTGTCATCCTGTCTGTCTGACAAGATCCATAGGCACAATTCAATACTTTACTAAATGAACCTAAAAAATAAACCATCAGAGATGTCATGAGGCAACAAAAAAAACAGATACATGGGGGAGAGTAGCAAAGGCAGTAATTGCTTTCAGTCTGTTATTTAGGAAACTAAATAAAAACAAGTAAGGAGCAGGGTAGCTGTTTTGGTTGGATGTCATGACTATTTCCATCCCAGCTGCCTGCTCTCTTGCATTAGATGCTTGATCTAATCGAATCTAATCTAGTCATTAATTGCCACATTAGTGAGGGGAAGCAGAAACATTCAATGGGGAAGTGCTTCTTTTTTGTTCGTTAACTGAGCTATGTCAGAGTGGTTAGTTACTCTGTAAGGTTGCCTTGTCTTGAATGTGAACCTTGTCTTTGCCTTTTAGTGAAATTAGATTTTAGCTGTACTGTGTGTGCATAATTTTGTGTTTAAAAAGTGCCTGAGGGAGATCCCAGTTAAAGTTAATGAATCATGGAGAGACCTATCTGCATGCAGTCATTTCATTGTGTGATGGTAATTACTGGCAGGGTCATAATTTCCAACACAGAGCACAATCAACAAGCTCATGCTTGGGCCTACGACTAAGAATTATTAACTTTTGAAACACAATTAATGTTAAGTTCTTTGGAAGCAACAATATAAAAAAAATGAGAAATAATAGCTATGTTTTATCCTTGACTGTAATAAAATTAATTTAATTTCTGCTCTAAAAAACAACGGCTACACAATCTGTCTGCAAACAAAGTGCACCCAGTGGGTAGTACTACAGTGGCACAGTGTTTCCCCTACCATTATATTAGGGGGCGTGCCGCCCCCCTGTAATTTTCTCTATAGCACCAGATCACCACAGAAGTAATTTAAGGTTCCCTTTCCTAAAGAACCTTGTTTTTTTAATTAAGCAAACTAAACATACTTATGTTATTTATCTTATCTACAAGACGGTATGTCATTTCTGTCTCTACATGGTCGTACGTTTACAACTCTGCTCTGTATCGCTTACGGCGGAGTTCCGCCCCGATGCGCACACACAGGTTAGCGCTGCTGAGCCTCTCACACCGGCGGACAGAGAGTCGAAAAATATGTCGCGTGAAAAGCAGAGCGTTTTTGAAACACTCCCAGGGTGAAGACTGCAACACTCGCTCTCCTGCGAGTAGCACCCGGAGTAGCTCTCCTGCTCCGGTTCAATACAGAAACGAGCCATAGTGCTTGTGTCTTGTACCAACAATGAGCCTGCTAGCTACGCTTGCGCATGAGAAAATCCAAAGATTTGTAGCATAGAGCATTTTATTACAACTTTGTTGGGGCGGTGGGGCATGAACATTTTTGAGAACCACTGACTTAAGTGTTTTGTGCCCCCCCCCATTAAACTGTAAACCTAGGGGGAAGCCTAGCTGTTCAACAGAATCAGTGGAAGCTGCCACCCTGTTTTGAGAAAGCGGGGTGGAATATCTTAACCTGTTATTAGAAAAATATCAACCAAATTCACATAAATCAAACTATTATAATCATTATAATTTGTATGCAATTGTAATATATCCTCTTGTTTTTACTCTACCTCCAGTCTGGATTTATGTCTTACCTTTTTTTCAGCAGTTAAAAACCTTCAGTTTAGACTGCAAAATGCTCAGCAAGCTCTGATAATGGTTAAACTACTTAACTCACCCGAGATTATATTACATTTTTCTCCAATGTATGATTCAGTGTTATTTGTTTACTACCATGAAAAGACATCAGTTTTATGTAATTATTGAACAATTTGAAAGAAGAGTAGTCTTTCCTAAAGCGGTATCAATAGATTTTTTTAAACTTTGGAGCAGCAGAACAAGCTGCAAACACAACATTATCATTATACAAGTTTAAAAAAAGAAAAACCTTGAAGATTGATTTGAGGAATTTCTATAACGCGTGCTATTTACACAACTAGCAGACGCATTGATTTAGAGTTGTTTTTGTGTCCAATTGATGAATGTAAGTCATTTTCGCTCTGGTTTGGTTGTGGGCTGTAGAGTATACCCACACAGTCTGCCATTGAACATGGCATAATAATACAAATAACCCTATATGACTTACACTTAAATCAATTATGGTCGGGGTGAATACTCGATTCTGACTGGCTGCAGGGTACCCATTAATTTCTGATAATGGACACCTACTAGGTAGTTCCAGGAAAATTGTCTGTTTACCGATCTACATGAATTCACAGGCAACAAAAAAGTCTTATTTACAACACTGAGTGTAGCATTGGTCCTTCAGGGTAGCGACTTTAACACAAAAGCTGCAAGAAGTGAATTACAGTAGTGAACAATGTTTCTATTGCATCATAATCTTCTGGGATGGTAATGATGAATAATTAATGGTCATGGATTTTTTTTGTTTTTGGCACGTGACCATGTTATAAGCAGGATAATGCCCTTTGAGGTGTCCATAATCAGGAGTTAATGTACAGTGACACACGGCCTAATACCATCGGGCCTTATGCCTTACGAATGGGACACATACCTTGCAGGAGATAATGAGGTCTGTCATGCCTGAGTGTGTGTGAGCATGTGTTTACATCTCTGTGTCTGTCCACGGCCAATCTTGCATAATGCTGCACAAAACTGCAAAACATTTTGGGTGCTCATCTACGGCTTCATCCTCATTGACGTCTTGTGGTTGCAGTGACTCATACTTCTATCAAAACAAATTTCATGAGCTGATACCGACATTGATGGATTGTTAACACTGCACTCGCCAAAATGCCAAATTGGAGTCTAATGATATCTCTAGAGGGAGGAATTTGGATTTATGAAACACATATTGTTTTATCAGCGGTGCAAATATGTTGTCTGTGAGTGTGTGTGTTGCCCTGGAGGAAGCTGTCCATCATATTTAAAGTGAATTCATACGTTGCATAACTCTGATCGATAGTAGCTTCTAACATTCATCAGGACTGGGTACTGAACCATAATGTCTTTGTCCACTGCGAGCATATTTAGAATCAACTGAACCAAAAAAAAGTTGTGGGGCGGTAAAACCAAAACAATGAGCTGAACGATCCCAAAATGTTCTTCAGAGCTTCAGGCAACAGACGATCTGGGTGATAATAGTCTCTAAGCTTGTCGCTAGGAGCGACACATTTAACACTACGCAGTCATTTGATCAATAGCTGATATGGGAATATTATAGTGCAGCTTTAACCACATAAAAAACATACCCGGTGGAGCCAGTTTGGGCCCCTGGCAATGTTTTCACCAAAGGTGACTAGGCTTGGCTGATTGAAAGGAGACTTTGAGGCAGACACACAACAGATGGCAGGGAAATAGTGAGATGGACGCATTGCCTGTAATGCAGTAAAAGGAGAATAATCAGATGTGATGTCAAGAAAGAAGGAAGCAGAGGTAGTAAGATTAAGTCTAGTTCAAATGGGTCATGTTATAAGCCTCTCAAGATAGCAATGAGATGGAGGGATTATCCAACACGACCAGAACAGCTAATCAAAGAACATTCTGAAGACTGCAAAGGAATTTTAACCATGACTGAAAATGTAGAGGCATGATTGACATTAATCCTTGTGGTCGGATTAAAGAACCATATATATTTCAAACGTTACGTCACTGCCCTTTCACACAATTTATCTTACTATACATGGCGATACTATACTATTAAATACACAAAAAGCTATGTTGTGATCTGTCAGACAGGTGAATAAAATACGCAAAGACTTCCTTGGTTTTTTTAGTCTTTCTACACTATACCTTGAATAAAACAATGCTTAGCTGTGGAAAAATACATATACATAAATTCCGAATTGCAACACCATCTTCCATGATTTGTTTTGTAAAGGTTTTCTTACGCATACATATAAAATATTGTTCTCTTTCAGGTCAAGTGGAACAGAGCGAACACACCGAGGGGACATCCACTGGGAACTGCCCAAGCCGCAACAATCATAGTCTTCACCAAGAGTGAGGGTTTTTTAATAGGAGCCTATTCATGTGTGTAATACATTGCATATACTATATGTAAGCCTTCGGCACTTAACATGGTTTCCTGACCTGAACGATGAGCATGATAGCTAGAATTTTGGTTCATACCTTTACTTAAATATAATGTAATTAAGACTCATTGTTGTATAGGTGGCTACTTATATATTTCTAGATTTATATTTTACCAGGAGCTCCATCAGCTCTCACAAATAAAAGACGCACATTTCAGATCTATGTCTATATCTACCTCATATAGGTTATGATGCATTCAATATGCTCTTAAATCAAATAATCTCTTAATGGACCCACCCAGGACGTATTTTCTTTTTCCATTATGAACATGTCTTCTTGCTGTAACGTTCAAATATTCCATTAAAAAGTAATATGTCTGACTCAAAAAGATGACAATATTTTAAAGTAACATCTGAGGGTATTGGACACACAGTCACAGCTAAGATTAAGAATTTGCAATCATTTTCCATTCCTGTCCTACAAAATAGCTTCTATAGCCAAACTGTGTGAAGAACCACGGTGTATACAAATTGTGGTGTATTTCAAGGTTCATTTGAAAGATGTTGCCACTTTTCTTTCCATCAGTTTAATTTTGCCTGCTGCCAATGTGACCTTTCACATTCACCTCCAGTTGCAAGAAGCAACATATCAGAAGTATATTAGTTCTTGAGAAAATGTAAAAGTATTGCATTCACCAAGTGTAACACATAAGGAAAAGACTTAATCAGTTCTGTATTGATATGTTATGTATATGTCCTCATACAACGGTTTGTATGATATCTTGCGAAAAGATATTCCAAATTTGAAAGAGCTTGAATATGTACCTGCTTTTCTTATGTTGTTGACTTTTGAAAACAGTAGTGTTGAAACATTTGTCTGTTTGCAGAATTAAAGGCTGGAAAGAAAAGTACATACTGCATAGTTGCAATGGAACATTCTTCAACTATAAAATGATGGTAAAAAAAGCATTTTTACAATTTAACATCACAACAAACCGCAGTCAAAGGTCTTTCTGAGCTACTCCAGACATGTTTTCATTGTGTTTAAAATTCCTTTTTGCCAACGACAAAAAATAAACAGGATGTATCAACTCTAGCAAATGTAGGGATTGCAACAATTGAAAATTCATGGAGGCACTGTTTTTTACATTCATGTGCTCAATGCTTTTTCTCTGAGTCATTCAAATAATGAATGCTACATTCCTACAACCTATCATTATTTTAATTTCTATCCCATTTTACTGTTTTTCAGCCATCCGTGCATGAGCCCTTCTGTTCTCTCAGATTTGTCGCAGCTCTCACAGAGATACAGGCTATAAATGTGATGCAAGCCATTTATGAGCCATTTGAAGTGATCTATATTCAAGCTTTCATGGTCTCTTATGTCAGGCTGTCCCTGACTGTGCTCAGTTTTGCATAGAAGTCCAGTAAAAGAGAATTACATCATGTTGGATATGTGCAAGGACCTCTTGATTCCAAAATAAATGGATTATCCTCTTCTGCTCCATTTGTATCCTTACAGTCCTTGCAGTACATCACATTGACCCCGGTTCGGACACATATTGCAGCTCAATTTAAAAACTGGAATACCTTTAATTGCATTTTGACTCATTTGTTTACAAAATGTGCACAATATCAATTACATCAGTGCTAAATGACTGCTGACAATTTTTATCTTAGTATGAAGAATGATCACACCAGCGGAACTTCATTTCATGAATCTCCTTCTTACAAAAACAGACTTTCCGTTTATAATCCTGAATATAGTGTTCACGATTACAATCACATTTTGGTCAACTATTAATAACAGATTACATACTGACAGTAGTAAACCATGTCACTCTGCCACTCTGGCTGACTTTGCCGATCAAATGGAGCTGTAATATCATACAAATCAATGTAATGAATGTGCTTATAAAAGCATACAACTTAATTTATTTGATTGTGTCTGTATGTCTGCATATCTGCATATCAGGCAGTCAACTAAAAAAACTCTTTCATCTCATGCAGTTTTGAGAAGTGGGTATTTAATTTGATCTCAAATAGGGAAAAGAAAAAATACTTTATTCTGTATTTTTGAGGCAGAAACGACAATGAGTGTGTTTGTCTATTTTCATTTTGAAGAAGATCACCTGATTAAAAAGCAAACCAAAAACCACCAAACAATATTTCAATCAAGAGAAGCTTAATTGAAAGAGATGTTTAAAGAGAAATTAAAGGAATTAGTTGACGTGAAGAAAAAGTCCAAGGTGATCACTAGATCACTAGACCCCATCTTGACATTGCATTATAAGGAGGTAGTGATGCCATGAACTGCACAGGAAATAAGAGCAATGCTGAAGATCTGGACGGATGGTATGTATTTTACGTCTTCTGCTTAAAATGTAAAAATATTAGTTTTATAACGACAGTATCAGTTAATTTTTCTCTCATCACTGCTTGACTATATTTGTATCTGTGGCAGACAGCAGGGAAAGCTCACCTGTTGTAATGCAAATTAATAATGAAAATAAAATGCACATACTAATCTATTGTACATGCAGTTACACAATGTAATCCTGCTCTCTCCCTTGTCACTCGCTGCTGCTGCACTTAACATACCATGTTGTCATGAACTGACCAGGCATCTACCATAAATCCCTGCAGTAAATTCCATTCTAATACATATTGGATATGGATACTTGAGATCTCAGTGGGTGTTGCAGTCGACAGAACAGGCCTGTCGTCTGGCACGCTTGTCCTCTGTAATGTCGGTGGCTGTCGTCCCGAGGATTAGAGAATGGATGGAATGATGAAGGATACATGCCGTTTCCCAGATTAGGATTGACCTGCTTTAAAACATAATGGTGATTTCTTCTTATCCGATTAAAGCTACCAACTGACCCAAATGATTTTGCTTTTCTGCATTACATTACATTTGTACAACAGTAGCATGATAAACAATTAGATTTCCATTCATCTAAGAAGCCTTTATTTTATTATTATTTTTTTCCAAATCAAATCTGAACCAATTTATTGAGAGCTTGTACTCTTGCAGTCTGTGTTCGTTCTGCACATGCCGATCTGTGGGCTGTGTGTTGCCCTTCTGTTGTAAGAATTTTCTGAAGCACACAAATCACATCCTCTGACTGACTTCAGACATGTTTGTAATATGTAATCTGTCATTTATTTTTTGGTGCTGTTCCTATATTTATATTAGAATTAGGTATTTCTGAAAATCACTTTAGCAAAAAGCAAACATTGTACTACCAGAAAATGTCTTATAATATCAGTATTGAAAATATATGTACAGTGTACCAAATAAGTACAACCTCGATGTACAGCTTTGTAGTATACAAATTGAATTATTACAACATAAGCATAACCATCTGCAAGACATTAGATATAATTTTCAGTTGTCTTTTTTGTTCAGTGGGAAAGCATAAATTGCAGGCAATTATCAGCTCATGACTCTATAGTAGCTCATAACAATAAACCATCTGCACCACCTATGAAGCTCAAATTAATTCTTTCCCAGTATTGACCAGATGAAAGGGGATTTTCTGTCTTCCCTGCTGAACTTGAGGGTTTCAAAAATATAAGAGGTCTGAAACAAAAACTACAGCCATGACCACGGCTCATACAGTGTGATACAATGTCTCCACTCGTAATCAGCAGGGATTTCGAGTAGCAACCAATTATTCTTTGCTGCACATCGACTACAATCATGTCTGTTTCCCACTATACACTGGCTGCAATACATCACACAGATGAACCCAAACATTTGTGCAGCCAAAACATGTCTTTAAACAAATTAGGTTTAAATCTACCTGAATCCAAAATGAAACCAGATACTCATGTAGCAGAACTCTAAAATGGAGAGATTTGTTGCCTGAACCTAACAGTAATCATTAAATGACGTAAACCACATATGACGTTAACTGCATCATTTAGTTTTTTTACTAGGCACAAACATGCGTCAAGATACTACACAAAACGCTGTACTTTGTGCTCTTTAGCAATAAGCTATGGATAGTGCCCCCACTACATGACCAAAAGCTTAGATTGCCATTTCTGAAAATGACTTCAACAAAAGACCAACATTGTACCACCAGACACTGTTTTATAATATCAGTATTGAAAATATGATTACATTGTAACACACAAGTACAACCTAGAATTACAGCTTTGTGTTATATAAAATGCTACATTGTAAACAATTAGTCTGCGAATGGAGATGGCATCTTTCATAATAAATGTTTTGTTAAAATAGAAACTGAACCACCTCAAGCAACACATTGTGTCAGGACCATACAGGTCACCATTGGAATTCTTTTTTGCAATACAATCTACATAAATCTAGATATATCTTGGACATGAATTGAATAGAGATATATGTCAGCCAATAGTAAGGAGAGGTATAATTAAGCATCTCAGAATCTGTTAATATAATAAAAATAGAACAGTTCAAAACATTGTTCATTGGCCTCTGAGTAATTAGAACAGAAGTTAGAGCAGTTTGATGATAATACGCAACTTAGCTGAAGATGTGTACCCCTATATTTATGTGCTCCTGTTTGTAGGGGGTCATTAAAGTTGACGGCACAACCAGAGCGCACAACGGGTATGTGCCAAGAGTTAATTTAAATGTGCTGAGCAGACATTGTGTGCATCCATTTTAACTTTGTGGTTGGAGCCTTGATCACTGAACCACTCCATCTATTTGGATCTATCTCATTACTTAGTAAATGGAAGATAGACGAAAGGAAAAGGTGTGTAAAGTACTTTTTATAAATGCATTACTTTCTCTTGGGGAGGTCAGGTAATTACATTTGTTTTACAACACTACTCTCAGTAGTGTTAATCTAGCCTTTTTTAGAAAGGTTGTTGCCCTCTACCAATGATACATGTCACACCCGAACGCAATCTTTATTTAGGTGAATCTCAACTATTGTTGAACTAAATGGTGATCTGATACAGTAACTACCCATCTAAAAGTACTAAGCACAATCTAGGCTGTAAACCTAATAGTGTTGGTTGTATCTGTATGTAGAAGTCAAGCAAGAAAAAAAAGAGTTGGCAAAAAGATTTTGACATTATATATGCAATCCAGTGGATACATTGAATGTCAATGTTTCTAATCAAAACATATGTTTTATAAATACGTTTCATATCAGCTTTTTATCATCCTCGTTGTTGTTAGTGTCGTGGAACGAGTGGTTAGATTTAAGCAACAAAACTTATTGGTTAAGGTTAGAAAACAAAACAAAGCTGTGCTTTGAGCTAAATGCTCACATCAGCGTGCTAATATTTGCACAATGACAATGCTAGAAGTGACAGAAACAGAAATTTGGACGTTGAAAAGTTAAAGGATGAAATTTAGTTTTCATCTTGAGAGGAACATGATATTCCAAAGTGGACAAATGTGATGGAGTAAAAGACCAACAAACAGAAGCCATACCTCTACCAACACTAAAAAGTGGGGCTCATTCATATTCATGTGGGGAATATTCACATTAAATTCCTACTAACCAAGCACCGACGTATGAAAGCTTGAGAGTCCGCTGTCATTACATGCATTATGTTGTTGGGAAATGAAACCTGGAAAACAAAAATACATCACCACTAAAGAAATAACACTTTTTCTTTGGTACTTTGAGGGATTTATTAGAATAACAACAAATGTTCTCCAGACATTAATGTGGGTGCACTCATAGAGCAATTTAAGATGAAATAAGATTTCCTTTATTACTCCCACAGCAGGGACATTTGTGCAACACGAGACATCATGGTGTGAAAAAAGGACAATAAAGTACAATAAATAGTCAAACAGTAAAGGTATAATAAACAAGTAAATCGCAAAAAAAATGCTAAAAATACAATATGATCGGATTGAGTGGTTGGATGCACATTATTGAGGACATTTGAAGTGTTTATATTGCACAGAGTATCACTCTGCGAGTTAAGCAGTCTGTCACAGAAGGAGCTGCACAGTGCTGTTAGTGTGTCCCGCATGGGCTGGGAGAGGCTGTCCATCAGGGATGATAGCTTCACCAGTATTCTCCTCTCTCCCACCATCTCCACTGGATACAGCGGGCATCCCCGGACACATCTGGCCTTCTTAACCAGTCTGTCCAGTCTCTTCCTGTCGGCAGTCGAGATGCTGCTGCCCCAGCAGACCACTCCATAAAAGATGGCTGATGCCACCACAGACTGTAAAAAGGTCCTTGGGAGTGTTCCTTGCATTCCAAAAGAACTGATTCTCCTCAGCAGATAAAGTCTGCTCTGTCCCTTTTTGAATGGTGCATTTGTGTTGTCTGTGCAGTCCAGTTCATTGTTCAGGTGAACACCCAGGTACTTGTAAGATCTCATCATCTCAATTGTCATTCCCTGGATGTTCTCTAGTACAGCAGGATAGTGTTTACGCCTGCGTAAGTCCATCACCAACTTTTTGATCTGGAGGCGGTTCTGCTGACACCAGCCAATTATGTCCTGGTTCAGTTCTTTGTATTCCCTGTCATTGCCTTCCGTGATAAGGCGGCGATTGCAGAGCCTGTTAACAATAACACAAATATGTATATCACCACAGCAGCCAAATGTACAGGTGGTCATGACATATGACAGGTGGTGTTCATTGGTATGTATGTTTTCACCTACTCAATAAGTGCATGACAGTACTTATGTACTGTCATGCACTTATTTCAGGTATGTATCACATTTTCTCCAGTTGGGATTTTTGTGGCTACGTGATGCATTAAATGATAAATAATGAGGCATACTTTTAAAATCCTTACAATAGGAATCAAAGCCACTTTTGCAGGATTTTTCAGACTAAATACCACCCAACTTACTGCAACTCAACAGACATCAATGACAATTTAAATTAGAATGCAGATTGCAGAGCTGATTTGCAGCCTAATCAGCTAGTTTAAAACATGAACAAATGTTGGTATTTTCCCTGTGGGGATACCCATGAGGCCCCAGATGAGCACTGCTGTGTTGTAGTTTTCCCTGGAGGACAAAAGGGTCACCTCTATACAGCTGAGAGGAAGGCTTCAACTGTTCTCTGTGTCTGTGTTGATCAGAGTCTCTGGCTGGGGTCCCTGCGATGGGACTTTCTATGCCAGCTGGGAAACTTTAATGCTCAAAGGAGAAATCTGGAGGGAGTTGACTAAGGCCTGCTTTTTCTGAACCTGTGTGGGTGTTGGACTTCTTTGCCATTAATTGTCTATTGTCCATGTTCCATTGTTCACACCATTAAGAGGTAAATAATCACCTTCGTAGTTGAATCACAATTTCTGCAGCATGTGTCTAGGATGCCCGGGGAGAAAAGAAGCAGTGGTTACTTTGACGTGTGTTAATTCTGTCAATCATATAATGAAAAAGCATGTCAAACCATATTGAAATAAATTCATACCATGTGATCGTTCCACCTAATTTACCCAAATATGTAACATTATTAATCTGAATCAACATTTATCAATAAAAGAGTTATTTGAGTGGATATATTTTCCTATCTTTAAAAAGCACTGAAATGCACCATTTGTTACCACCATGTGCTTGAAAATACTTAATTAGGACTGGCCAATTGCCAAATTTGTCAATGCTGATATAGAGCCAACAGTTTTTGATCAAGGTAAGTATTTGTATGTGCAGGTAGTTTAAGTAGATGCTGATACCTTAGCCTTTTAAAAACTGCCCCCGTTTCGCCTCTTTTTCCTCAAAAAAAAATAGTGTGTTTTATAAACCGCACCTGCATATCTTCGCAACCACAAAGTTGATTAAATTCACTTAAATTGCTTAAATACCGCAACCCTTGTGAGATGAGGGCTGTGGTTTAAAAAAACTTTGGATACAACATCGGATTTCAGTTAAAGACACATCCCTGTAACCGTACGAGCCTGTGGGATTCTAATGCTGCATTCACACCAAAATAGTTGCGAATTTTCGCAAAGCTTTTTCGCTTGAGTTTATTCGCTCAACTTTATGTGGTTAATTCGCTTTTTCGCAACCATTCGCTGTGGAAAGGGGGCGCGGCTTATCTCCGTGGCTTTACTTCGTGAAAACATTTATCATTTCCTCCATTCACCATTGAAATAACCACTTGTAGAGGAAGTCCCACAAATGTCGGAACATCAAACGCCCCCGTGTCTGGGTTCATAATATTATCCATAGTCGCACACAGCTCCGACTCCTCCAGGACGAGTGACTGAATGAAGTATGATTCAGTAATGGCAGGACGGCGGTGACGACGGCGGAGCTTCTCAATGCTGATTGGCTTTCGCAACTCAGCGTCGGGTGAATTTTTCACCAGAGTTGGCGAAAGTTTGGCCTCTATCGCGCCGCCCGGCGGAAAATTAGTTTTTTCACAACCATTCGCATCAGTGCATTGACTTAACATGTAATCTACTCGCGCGAATATTTCACAACTCTTTTTTTTCTCTCCGCGGGCGATTCAAAGTCCTACGGTCTCATTGGGACGTCACCGCTTATAGTTTGCAACACTATAAGCCTTTTTAATAGGTATATAGTAGCCTAATAGCCTGGACATACCATTAGAAAATCATGTGTAAAATATTCATGCTATGACCCCCTTCAGTGTGTTCAAACTTATATAACTCAGTGTCAGCAGCACTTAAAGTAATTCTGAATGTTGGAGGAAAACGCTTCAGTGAAGTCAACACTATGGCAACCTTTGATGTTGGTAGCACACAAGTGATTCATATGACTTCATTAGTGCAGTTTTTACACAGAAACACACACATACACACAGGCAGACAGACAGACCGCCTGTCTGTCTAGTCTACAACAACACAATCGATGTGTTGGTGCCTTGCCACGTTCAAAGTCTGGTAGTAGCTATTTGCTTACAGTGATGTGTCAAAGTACAAGGTATACAGTTGCCCATCAGTTGCGCACCATTATTGCTAGATCTGTGGTTAAAGCACTGACACAGTTCATTTCCATCTTTAGAATTCCTGCGACATAAAAGACTGCGACATAAAGTCAGACAAACGAGCCAGCAGCTAACGAGAAGCAATTTACCACACCATTTAAAGTGGAGGTTTCAGTTATCAGTGTATATATGGGTGTGTGGCAGTGTGCACAAAGATAAGGCAGCAATGGTTTCAATGTCAGCGACACACCGGATGTCCTCCCCCAGCGAGACAGAGCCAAATGCAGATGGCCTTTTTATGGCCAGGCCACTCCGGCTCAGGTATGGCTCATCCCGGCTGACCACACGCCAATCAGCACCTGTAACAGAGGACAGAAACAGTGACACCTAGGGTATGGGAGGAGGGTCGTCACAGTCAGTAGTATGTCAGTATTATGTCAGTAAAACATCAGTAATATATCACTTTCAGCAGTAGCAGTTGTGTCACGCGGTTTACCACTGTGTGGTCGTGGCTCAGGTTTGGGTGCCAACAACGTTGTGTAATCCAAAAGCTCTCAATGACATTTGTTTCCACATGTTGAGTATTGTGAAACAGCAGCTGCTAGTAATTTATTCATCTGTGGACTATAAGTAAGAGACATCAGACACATCAAAGACCTCGGAGCCCTCACCCAGCAGACTCACGACATTTTCATCAGATCAGCAGGAATCTGACCATGAAGGTGAGTTTGTACCTTTTATATTTCTGACGGCTTGTCAATCAGTAGTTTTAGTACATTAACAGGTTTGTGCGGAGGAATCAGAAGCCTGCGTCTGGTCTCTCAGAGTCTTCCAGCTGTGCCTCGGGCTAGAGGACGACTCTAGATCAATACTCACATGGTTACGATGTCGGCCCTCTGTTCCAGCCGGTGTCGGTGGTCCTCCTCCTGGCCCCGCTGTGGACCAGCTGCATGGCTCTCGTCCTGCCGATGGACTGCAGCGACATCCACAATCTTGACAGCAGCCGACGCAGCGGAGTGTACATCATCTACCCCATCGAACCCGCGTCCGCTGTAGCAAATACGAGTAGTTGGACACAAGTAAGAGTACAATATTAAGAGTACAATAGTATGAGTACAATACAGGCTGTAGCACAGATGCATCAGATGTATTAATGAGTATGAGTGTGTGTGTGTGTCTGTGTGTGTGTGTGTGTGTGTGTGTAGGTGTACTGTGACATGGACTCACAAGGCGGAGGCTGGACGGTGAGTATTTACCTCAAGCTCTGAATCTTCTCTCCAGTTACCAACTGATGCACAAACCCAGAGATACTTGAGAGAACTCTCTGCTGACCCGGGGGACCAATCCTGGTCCTGACTCCAAACAGAACCACATTGTCTGCAGAGAGAGAGACAGAGAGAGAGAGAGAGAGCGAGACGCAATTCCCCAAACCCAACACTCTCTCAGGACCACCATGCTACCATGAGATCTCAGGCCTTGCTGTCATGTTGCTTGACTTGAGCACCAGTTGGTCCATCACATCCAGAACAGACGAGTCCGGTGGTTGATCATGTGCTGTGAGGCGTCAGAGTTAAACACCTTTACGCTCTCAAAGAGTCTTTGAGCATCACGTATTCTGTATTCAACATAAGTAGAAAGCAAACGTTTGCAGGGATCTAATGACCAACAGCACCCTCCAATGAGAACCACAGCAGTGCCTCCTGAATGGAGACTTCCCTCTGGTTTGAACCTGGATGTCTGGGAACTTGAGCTGTCAGATACCAGATACCTTGTGTGTTCAGCCAGTGAACACACAAGTTCACATGTTTTCACTGGCTGAACTCATGTACACTGCCTCCCCTCCCCCCCCAGGTGTTCCAGAGGAGGATGGACGGCTCGCTGAACTTCTACCGGCCCTGGGACCAATACAAAGTCGGCTTTGGCGACGCTAAAAAAGAGTACTGGCTCGGTGAGAAACCAAACCAAACGGTGTGGCTTCCTCATGTTTCTGTGTTCATGAGTGCGTTTGTTTTCAGGTCTCGAGACTCTCTTCCGTTTGACTCTGAGGAAAAAGTACGAGCTCCTGGTGGACATGGAGGACTTCAGTAGAAACAACTCATCCGCTCGCTACTCCTCGTTCTCCATTGACCCGGAGTCCAACGGATACGCTCTGAATGTGTCTGGATTCAGTGATGGAGGGGCGGGTGAGTCTTTCCATGGTGTTTGATACCTTCAGGAAACACTGTTCTCTTAGTGGAGGAGGTGGGCCTCATGCTCACGACTAATTGACAAAGAACACAAAATACACCACTATTAGTTGTATCATGATGTTCTGATTACACTCTGTAGGAGACGCCCTGATTTACCACAGTGGAGCGAAGTTCTCCACCTTTGACAGAGACCAGGACATCGCTGCGGGAAACTGTGCAAAAATATTCCTGGGGGCATTCTGGTACCAGAACTGTCACTATACAAACCCCAACGGGGCGTATCTTTGGGGGTTTGACGACACTCTCCCTTACGTTGGGGTTGTGTGGTACCGTTGGAAGGGTCGCAACTACTCCCTGAAGGCCATCAGCATGAAGATCCGTCCTGTGCAGTAGTTCAGCACCAACGTGCAGCAGAACATCAGCTAACGATGATCTGATGAGGTGTACGTTTTAAAGTCAAATGTTTAAAACCCTGAAGTGAATCATCATCTGCTCTACGGAGACAATAAACCAGAAGCTGTCTTCACTTTGTCTCCTGTCTTTCTGTTCAACACTCTGGTGGACGACAACCATTCACGTTCACACCTACAGGTACTTTAGAGTCCAGTTAACCTGAGCTGATGTCTTTGGACTGACGGGCGGCAGCCGGAATCCTTTAGTTTCACCAGCGCCTCTCTCTCTCTCTCTCTCAATTCAATGAGCTTTATTGGCATGAATGTAAAAAAAGACAATATTGCCAAAGCATTACAACAGCACGATTACAGTAAAAAAAATTAAGAGACAAGGAAACGGTTGTGTCGCTCTCTCTCTCTATGACACGTATTTTCTGCGGTGTTACGTGAAACAGTAAGTCATTCAAGTTAAGAACAATGACCTGAAATGTAATGAGAATTAATGTTGACATGTTCTGGTTCACTTGAAAGCTGTAAAGTTAGTCGTGAATGTTCACATATATGATAGAGTGTGTTCTCCTGCACGTCAGTAACATACATGTAAATACTGTGGATACTACGTTTCATACACGCAGTGAAAGAACAGCACGGACCCGGAGCTTCATTTGAATCACGTGAACCTGCATATACGTGCACGTGTCCTCTGAGTAACGTTACTTCAAGGTTCATGCAGTAGTTTATAGTCATGTACATGAACTGCTCCACATGCATGTGCCAGAAAGAGTTACTAATGAGGTACTAGTTAGTTATCAGATTAAGGTTATCATACAACATATAACCAACTAATAACTGATGGTGTTTTATTATAGATGAAACTACATGCAGCATATTAAAACGAGTATGAGTAGTTATGCTTGGGGTACTTAAGGTTTGTTTTGATGCTAAACTTTAATGCTTTTACTTGGGTTATGTATTTGCAGTCTATAGGCATCTATAGGGATGCCGGATGGCATCTCTATAGATATCTATAAAAAATTTCAAACCAAATTAATATCACCCCTTTTGGAGATGTTTCAGGAATCCTTTGAAAATGGTCTTCTCCCCACTTCTATGAGGGGCGCCTTAATCACTTTACTTCCAAAGCCAGGGAAACCAAATACAAAATGTGAAAATATGCGTCCAATTAGCCTTCTAAATTCAGACACAAAAATACTTTGTAAAATTTTAGCAAGAAGATTGGAGAACCTTCTACCTAGGGTGGTGGGGGAAGACCAAAATGGGTTTATTCAAGGGAGACAGGGTTTTCATAACGTCAGACGAGTGCTCAATATTGTACACAGTCAGAAAGAGACGACAGACATGGCCTTACTTTCACTTGATGCAGAGAAGGCCTTCGACCGTGTTGAATGGCCCTATCTGTTTGAGGTGTTAAAACAATTTGGCTTTGGAGGTACATTTATTAAATGGGCTAGATTGCTTTGTACAGGGCTTACTGCAGAAGTTTTGACTAATAGTAAGGTTTCTAAACCTTTTCGACATCTGTCGAAGTTGCCCGCAAGGGAGCCCTTTATCGCCATTGCTTTTTATCCTTGCGATAGAACCATTTGCTATACCGGTGAGGTCACATAGCGATATTTATGGAATTTGAGAGGGTCATTTAGAACATAGGATAGCGCTCTTCGCCGATGATGTAATATTAATGATTAAAAATCTACATAGGTCTATCCCAGCGCTCCAAAGTCTAATTGAAACATTTGGAAGAATATCCGGTTATAAAGTTAATTATTCAAAATCATCTATAATGCTACTTAATGAAACAGAGAGGAAAAATAGTCCTGTATATGCTTCTACTTTCAAATCAACAGACAATTTTACATATTTGGGAATAAAAATTGTCTCTGAGGTGAATAAGATTGCTCAGATAAACTATGACCCAATTTTGGAAGCTAGTATTTCTTCGATAGAGCGTTGGACACCCTTACCTATCTCAATGATTGGCAGGATTAATATCCTAAAAATGAATATACTCCCCAAATTTCTTTATTTGTTCCAGAATATCCTTCTACCCCCTCCCTCATCCTTGTTCACAAGAATCAAGAAACTGTTTACCAACTTTATTTGGCAAAATAAACATCCCAGATTACGTCAATCTTTGCTTTATTTACCATATGATCGAGGAGGCCTTAAATGCCCAAATATCCAATGATATTACTGGGCAGCTCAATTGCGGTCGATCATGTTTTACTTTTCTTCCAGAAATCCCCCTGCTTGGATTGATTTAGAATCCTGCTCTGTTAAACCGAGTTTACCATTGCACTTGTACTCAGGAGGCTGTAAATATCTGAAGAAAAATACAGACAACCCTATTATATTGAACATAATTGATGTTTGGTTTGACACTTGCACATATTTGAATATAAATTTGTCCCATTCACACTTCAGTCCTATTTGGGGTAATGCCAACTTTGAACCAGGGCTAAAGGATAGAGGATTTAAATTATGGGCTGAAAAGGGGTTAAGGAAAGTGCTAGACATGTACAGGGAGAAGGATAAAGTATTTATGTCTTTTGCGGAAATATCTACCAAATATGACATTCCAAATAATCATTTTTTCAGATATCTTCAGTTTAGGAGTTTTATATCTTCATCTCAAAACCATTCAGTAGTTATACTGACCATTTCTGCATTAGAAGTAGCAGTCACTAGACACTGCTAGGATAAAGGTTTACTTTCAACTTTGTATGACTTGTTTGTGTCTGGATCTATTGAATCATCAGAATCAAAACTGAGATTATGGAAGGAAGATATAGAGGAGGAAATATCTTTAGAAGAATGGAGTGAGGCATGTAAAGAGGCACAGAGGCAGACAGTCAGCAGTAACCTAAAACTTCTACAGTATAAATGGCTGATGCGTACATATATAACTCCTGTGAAATTGCATAAGTTTAATGATAATATTCCTGACACCTGTATTAAGTGTGATGAGGCAAGAGGGACACTGTTTCACTGTATATGGGAAAAGTGAAAACCTTCTGGCAAGATGTTGTTAATATGATTGATCAAATTTTATCAAAGAAATTACCTTTGACTCCCAAGCTTTTTATTCTTGGTGTATATCCTATCATACCACTTCTACAAAGCAAAGAGCTCAGATTCATAGATATGTGTATATTACAAGCTAAACGTATAATTGCCCTAAACTGGAGAAGTGTTGATGGCCCAATAATTGGTATGTGGGTTAAATAAATGGCCTCAAACATGTCAATGGAAAAGTGGTGTATATTGTTCGACGTAAACAAAATGTTTTTGATAATATCTGGGGACCTTTTTGGTATTTCTTAAGGCATAATACAAATGTTGGTGACTTGCTTCAGCAAGAACTGGCTCAAGGGGAGGAGGACAACTGTCTGATTATGTACATTGACTAGTAGGAAAAACAACAACAAAAAACATCCATTATTCAGTTTGTAAAGTATATTTTTATGTTTTTGTTTCTTTTTATTATCTGTTTTTAATTTAACTATTATTTACTTTATTATTATGGGAGGGGGGAAAAGGGTGAACATGTCTGCTGTGTATTGTTTTGTTGATATTCAATTTGATGTGACTTGCAGACTGAAAATCAATAAATACATTGTATAAAAAAAAAGAGTAAAGATACCTTACTGGAAAATTACTCCAGTAAAAGTAAAAGTCACCTATTAAAATACTACTTGAGTAAAAGTCTTAAAGTATCTGATATTTTCTGTACTTAAGTATCAAAAGTATTTTTCTGATATAAAATGTACTTTATTGATGTATTGAAAGTAAAAGTTCAAGTACATGATTTTAATAAAAAAGCAAAGGGTCTGAATTTTGAGAATTATGAAGTTTTTTCTTTTAAGTGCTATGGCCACCAGGACCAAGGACCAGGGGCTGTGTTGAAAATAACTGGGTTGTCTGTGATCCATCCACATATATTATGTTCAACATAATATATTGTACCTAAGTACACTTTTGCATCTACTATGAACTTATCATCATAATTCTCCAAAAAGCAATCTGCCACTATGAAGGAGTTGTAGCAGTGTGGTTATAAGTATGCACATTTGATAAAAACAGATAGTATATACCACATGTTTTAAATATTTTAAGTAATATTTGAGAATTGTATTTTCTGAAGATATATAAAAAGTATACAAAAGTTACGCTTTCACCTATTTAAAAAATTACACTTTTAACACACTTTAAAATCTTTCTTAAAAAAAACTTTCTTGTAAAAACGAAATTGAAACTGAAACATGCACATTGTGTAAACAAAACAAAAACTGTTGTAATATTATTTGTTTCATTTGCATACACTCAATGAAGCTTGGTCTGTAGTATGAAGTCATTCCTCAGTCCCATTTTATCTCAGTCCCTCTCTCATTTTGATGAAAGTAGTGACAGACAACATTCCTACTCAAAAAACGATAATACCAAATTTGGTATTAGACATTTATTTATTTATGACAACTGTGTCTCATTATATAGAGAGCTGAGATTGATCTGCAATTTTAGATGTAACACATGGGTATATATCTCATATGCAAGTGCCTATAAAAAGAGAATTTAAGAAAGAAAAAATACAGACCCCAATGGGGGTCTATGGGTTACGTTAAAAAGCACAAATGTGTTAAATATGTCAAGTATGGTGCAGACACTTCAGATAGATGCTGAAGGTAGTTTTTCTCGAGGATATTGGTAGAAATCCAACTACACACGCACCTTGGGAATCCTTTAATCCTATGATATGGAAGAGAGGATTTAAGCAATAAGAGTCCTAAAAATAGTGCTTATATGGGGCACTGATATGATACACCATTACCTCATACTCATCAAAGGTGACAGGCTTCATCCTAAAGTTACTTTTGCTCGTCTTATCTCAGCACCACCACCACACATATACCTATTAAAAGTATTAATGTTACACCAGCTAAGAAAAATAACACTATTAATAAATTCATTGTGGCCTCTCTCTGTATCTCACGTAAGTCACCTGTATTTTGAGAAATGGTCGAGGGATAATTGTTATTGTTATTACATATACAAGGGTGGGCCAGGTTGGGTTGTTTTTCAAATGGATAATTGGAGTAATGGAGTTCACTTTGAGTCACCTGCATGGGTGAACCGCTGATAAGCGACTCAAACACCATCTCTCGAGCTGTGTGGTAATTGAGCTGCCAAAAGACATCACAAGCACTGGCGGCAACTTGATTGGCAGTTTCACTCCATATCTGCACTGGTGCTTCGGATGGGGAGGTCATGTCATGCCACTCAAAAGGAGACGATTCAAAAGCCTTCAGGTCTATGTGTGAAGTCTTCACTGCTATCGCACTCCATCAGTTTCCTCTTTGAGGTTGGTGACATGAGGATTGAATGTACTGCTGATAGCTTAAGTGCAAGTAAAAATGCAGGGCTCTCAAGTTTTTAAGACAGGTAAGAGTGACATATCCTAACCCCCCCCCCCCCCCCCCCCCCTGCCGCGCCCCTGCCGTATGCCCACAGACCAGCCCCCCTCCCCCCATATTATTATTAGCTTTATTTTCATTGGTTGCTGGATTACATTTTACCCAGATACAACAGATATGTTTTTCTGATTGGCTATTCGTGTAGCCCATTTCTTTTTTTTTGATTGGCTGATGAGTGGCACCTCACGGCAGAACTCCAGGGGATTCGGGGGAGACGTGCTTGATTCCTCCATGGTGAGGGCAGCGCGACCAGGTCATGTTTGCGTGCTGCGGCACAATAAATCATTAAATAGCCTAGAGTTTTTTTTCAGCGTGAGAAATACGATCTGTGGTGGGAGGGCGGGACTTAAGACCGAAATGAGTGACAGTCACGCTCAATGCGTGACACTTGAGAGCCCTGAAAATGTAAAGGCTCTTGCACAGTATTTGTTAACATGGGTCTCCTCCACCATTGGGGAGCGTTGAGCAAATGCCAGTTTTAGACTCTTTCCAGTACAAACACATTGCTGGCAAGACTAGCTGAGTAGGCTTAACAAATAAATGGATGTGCTTAGGGGCTAAAGGGGGGTTTCTTACAATTATACTAATATCGGTTTGGATAGTCTTTCAACAGCAGAAACACCACAGCATGTTTACACCACGTATTTAAGCGTCAAATTTTAGCCTGTCATAATTTAGCTGACGCAGCTGTCTACACACTTCATATAGAATACACATGTGAGTATATGACTGTAAGCTCTGTCAAAATGCTTCAGATTTCAAAGCATTACTGTGGCTGAAATAATATAATGGCACGGACTGAGGGCTGCAGCTGCTGAACTCTTTATGCAGCACAGGCAGTGTATACAAGCAGTGACAGAGGTCCACATCGAGAGATGGGTAGCTGTATTTTTATTCATACGTGTGCATGTAAAAAGTGTCTGAATCAAGGTCAGTTTAAACATGTTTGTCCAGAGTGAATGTAGATTTAACCCTCAAGCCCAATGGCCAAAGCTGGAAAAAAACAAAATTCTCCCATAGATTGTTTTAGTCTGTTGGTGACAGCAGACTCAGCTAAATATTAACATCAAATACTTTACCTGTACATGGTGATGACATCTTCAATCAAGATTTACAAACTTTGCTTGTATTGAGGGGAACGGAACAGTGGAATTCCCTTTTACACAGTTTGAGAAATGTGGTTAATGTTCCAGATTTATTTTAAAACAACACTACAAAACTACGTAAACGCAACAAAAGTACTTGGTAATGTTGAGGTAACAAACTACTTGGACACAAGTAATCAACAGAAGTATTTGCTTCAAAAGCAAAAAAAGCTAAGTTTCTGCTGTCACCAACAGACTAAAACTATTTAATTGTTTTTTTAACCCTTCCACCACCCCATGCTCCTCCACATGTGGACTTTGAAGACTCATTTAAATCCATATTTGGGATAAGTCAAAAGCAAATTCAATCCACAACAAAATGTGTATCCTGCTAAACATAATTCACAATGCAGTGTCACTGCAAGAGAACATCATTTGTTGGAGACAGGGCTGCCTTCCATGGTCATATAGGTCACAAAGTATAAACCCTGCTGCTAAGATATTTTATGAAAATTGTGAGGGAGTGCTGGTTATAACCACCACAGGACCTAGAGTGGGTAATGTCCCAATAGCTCCAGACCTACTGTGGGTCAACTGACTGGTAATTTGCACCACCAAAGCACATATCAGCTGACATGATAGCGGCCTAAAGCTGGGTCCTGCTTCCTTACCAGATCTCAAGGACCTGTGAGGGAGATGAGGGTCTTTCGGGGCATGTTCTATTTTCTTCAATTAATGTGTTTTATCACACAGCAGAGCTGGGGGTCAGGTCATATTCTTTCACAGAAATAATGGGAGGAATGAGTGATAATAGGGGTCCAACAGCTAATTAATGCATCAGGGTTCCCATGCAGGTTAATCATTCTAAAATCACTGACTTTAGCCGTCACACACTGACTCCCATTTCAAGTCTGAAAAAGCTCGCTAATCATAGTTCGCAAAATTGGAGGAGCAGTGGAATACAAAGAAGAAGATAACATGGCAGTAATCGTTATTTTCTGAAAATAATCTAAGTTACATTTTGTAACCCGGACCCATTTCTCCTTCAAGGAAAATTATGGGGGACATAATACAGACTATATAGACCATGTAGAACACATTTCTGATATAGTTTTCAAAATAGTGTCAAATTTTTGAAATGTTACATGTCACATTGGGCTTTAACGGTAAAATAATGGTATTAATAACTACATAATTACAACATGATTTTGTATTTGTTTTAATATGCTTTGGATTGAACAATATAAAATATGTTAATTAAATATCATTGAATCAGCCAAATTAATTGAGCAGATCATAATTAATTTTCGTATTGTGCATATATGTCACACTGGGTTCTTTGTGCCATTTTTAGGTCCCGATGTGACGTATGTGTCACAACGATTTTTATCTGATCTAAAATGTGCTCACAGCAGGTTCAATACATTAAAGGGCATGTTAATTAAGCAACACAATTCTTAAAATGGGTAACTATTACGTTTAACAATGAAAAACAAGCTTTTTAAATTTAGCATTTTCTTCAGATCTGTCACAACCCGGATCAGCCATTTTGAAAAGGTTGTTATGGGAACATCAAATTACATCACCAAGATGTTCAGTAGGTGTCACTTAGGGACTTTATAAGTTAAAATTGAAGGATGAAGCTGTATATGGAATTTTCCAGAACACTTAAAGGACGTGTGACACCTGCGTCACCGTGGGTCCTAATGGGTCAAGAGGCAAAGTTACAAAGTAGTATTTTAAAGTTTTTGATTGACAGTATGACACTAAAAACCTGCATGCTTTCATCAATGTTTTGTGTTTTCATGCAAACGTTCAAGGTTTACATGGTCAGGTAGATTAAAAGGCATGGATATTTATGAAATGATGTTAAAGTGAACTCACGAAAATAAAAACGTTTGACTTATACATTCTCACCGTTTATTAACCTTGCTTGAAATATGCCAGATAAAAGCCCAAATGCCGTCTTTGTAGAAAAAAGGATTAGACAGAACTTTGGTCATTGTAATGCATGTCTAACTCAGCAGTGCTTCTGCATACTCAGAGGCAATACATAGTGCTTCAGAACTGTTTAAACTAGGACTCTACAAGCATACTGAATAGCTCAGGAAGGACGTGTTTGGAAGATATATATTCAGTGGGTAAACACAGTTAAATCATAAAGCCGTGGTGGGCAATTTTTGTGAGGTAAATGAAGGCGTGATTAATTCAAGTATCCTAGTTCCTGCTCTTGTGTGATTACCAGTGGGCCATGAATCATTCACTGTACCATCCTGTGCCTCAGTCTCATCCAACTGAATTACAGAAGAGGACATTTTCTAATTAACTGTGGGTTAATTGCTCTTGCATTTGATGCAAGAAGAAGGATGTGCATCATGTGAAAGTACATTTACTTTTAACTTTAAAAAAAAGGGACTTTGCCAGTGTACCGTACAGTGTATAGAACACACTTTTAATGATAAAGGAACATCTGGATATCATTTAATATACTCCAAACAAAAGAGTGTAGAAGAGTTTCATCTAACTGCATCAAACCCATCAACGAGAGAAACAATGGAGTACTTCAGGAATTAGTTTCAATTGGGAAAGTAAGTAATTGTTATGTCAGCTATGTTTCATGAAGTCCAGAGACGAAGACAAGCATTTGCACATTATGGAAATGTAGAAGACACCAAAGGTTGTTTTATTCCACAGGGTTCTGACTTTAACCTTAGTGAGAAGCTACTTTTAGTTTGGCTTTCTGTCGTGTATAATCCCCTGAAATAAAGAATTGTTTCGTTTTAGGTACCTTAGAATCTTAATATGAATCTACTGTAAATCCAATTTAATGACAAAATATACAAATCCAAGCCTGTGGAATTATACACTTTTTCATTTGATCATTTTCAGTTTGTACCAGATGCCGTCCAGTAAAACTTGGGAGCAACATATCTGCACTGCAGAAGGCCTTCGTTGGTATTTGAATTCCATTTGTGTGTCGAGAGAGGAAATTCAAAAGCTGTTCCGTATTACTTCTGATATGGAAATGTATCATTCTGTGAATGTTTCCGTTGATGAAAACAGAGATACCTCTGTGACTGTGTGTGGGCGTGCTCAGACAGAGTGAAGCTTGTATTCAACGTTACATTTTATGGCTGACGAACCTGACAGATTGCCGTCTATTGGAATTCCTCTGGTCTGGTAACTTTGTGTAATAACATAGCACAAAACCCTTTGGAGACAGGCGTCTTGTCTTTCTGGAGACTTCAATCTTGTTTGCACATCTGCGTGTCTCCTTTCCAATACTGATTCAAACAGCACAGCCTCACCACGGTAAATTCAAAAGAAAAGCACAATGATTCTGTGTAGCCGTCACACTACATGAACAAATTATGTATCTCTCTCCAGTACATTATGGGTCCCGTTTAACTTATCTATGGTTCTTGAGATGCAGTGGAAATGCAAGCAAATATGCCAAAAGGACTTTAATTCTTGATTTAGCTGTTCATTATCCAGAACACGTTATTTATAGTTAAAAAACATATATCTCTCTCTCTAGTGAGATTATTATCATAGAAGAATAGAATCGAATATTTTTCACACATCACTTTCCTCAATTGTTATCAAAATGACACAAGACATACACATTGTTGCTGCTGTTCAGGTTTCTTTGGTCACATTCGTTCAGGTGATGATGCCAATGCTTGATGTCACATCCATTCAATGAATATTTTAGCAACGGTGGATTGATTATATTTACATTCCCCTTCAGTAAGGTGAGATTTAAAGATGAATAACAGTTTAGTGTATCGTGAGTTTTGATGGCCATATTACTTACAGTACACTGCACAAGTGTACCAAAGGTTACACATCGCCAGGGCACAGACGCTATTCTCATCTCAAATACATATGCACTGCCATTCTTCTGTTTTCACCAACAGTGCAGGGAAAGATAAGGCCCTGTGGTTGCATTTTGAATACTAAATAGATTTACAAGGGAAAATGCAACTCCACCTCTTTAATGTTGATAGTACTGTACACCATATGATAAATGTTCAAGTATGGTGTCGTCAAATCAAGTATAGTTTCAGATAGCCCATAGTAATGTACAGGTAGCAGTATGTCTTCATGTTGTACATCATTCCTTCTACAAACACCTAATCAAGAAGGAGGTTTGTCAAAGGCCATAACGAATCCCTCTTAGGGGGATTCAGTTGGGAACTAGTCTTAATGAGGAACTGACAGGAATTGTATTAACAACAGTTCCCTTTGACACTGAGTTACAGGAAAATACAATTGTCAGTGAGTCTTGAGGTGTGTGTGCCATCATGAGAGCTGAGTACGGAGGATAAGTGGATAATATCCAATTAAATTGTAAAAGAATGTGGTGAATGTGGATGAACTGATGAAATTCTGGTGAAATATTGTCGCGATACTAATATGTATTCCAGCAAGCAGGAGATACAATAACCAGAGTTAGACCCATATCTGCCCAGACAGACATCCAGACAATTAAATCAGTTTCCAAACCAATTACAGATAGAGACACTGATGGCAGTATGTGGGTGGTCAGGCTCTGTCTGCTATTGTGACTGTATACATTAGATACAGGATAACTGGCTGCTGACGGAGATATATATATATATATATATATATATATATATATATATATGTGTATATATATATATATATACGTATATATATATATATATATATATATATATATATATATATGTATATATATATATATATATATATATATATATGTTTGGATGTACCTCGATTTTTTTCTGAATAGTATAAAATAGGTGTATAGTTGAATTGAATGGAAGCAGATATAATAGAAGAGAAAACATTAAAAGTACAACACAGTAAACAGTAAAACAGTTTTTGTGCAGTTTGCTGCGTCCTTTATCAAATGATTGCAAGACGACCATCTAGATGAGTGTTAACTTTATCTAGATCCTGTTTACACCAGCACCCGCATGTCATGTGCTATTCGTTTCAGGTATAATATATTAGTATGGATGGAAATCATTTCTAAAACGATGCTAAAACGCCTGTGTGAACGTAGATTGTTTCCGTTTCAAAACAGAAAGGTATGAGTGTGGATGTATAGCCTCAGTCTTGCTACTTCCTGTCTGCTGCACTTCAAAATGCATTTAAGCCATCGGTCTCCAGGCCATTATGCAGCTCGACACATAGCCACTGCTTCCTATTTTGCCACCTTCACCTCAGTTCTGGAATGACCCTCCTCATTCAGATTAGCAGTCACCTATATTGCATTACAAAAAGCTTTCCCCTCGAGGAGTACCTCACATTTATGGAAGCCCGCTTCCGCTACAAAAAAAAAGAGATAAAAAGTCATAATTATGAGATACAAATTTCGACTTTCTATCTCATAATTGTGACTTTTTATCTCATAATTTAGACTTTAGTATCACATAATTATAACTTCTTTTGGCGGAAACTGGCTTCCATACTCATTGACCCCTTTCGGTGGAATAATTTCAGATCTCCACTTGATAAAACGTATTTATTGTTTTCCTGTTGTTTCTTGTCTTATCTTTTATCCTCTTATGTGATTGTCCTGCAGTTGAATAAACCTAATGGACCCACAATGTTGTAAAGATGGTGGTGGAAGGTGTGGTTATTTGACTGGACCAGATAGAGGAGCAGGTATGTGGGCTTACTGCAGCAGGGTAGCATCGATAGCCACAGAATGCCAGCTGCCACTGTTTCCACAGCATGCCCAAGCATGGAACCTGCTTTTCCATTCCGGTTCAGGATTTAAGTTGATGATCTAAAGTCAAGGGCGTAAGTTTGCATATTGACGGTACGGACATGTCCAGATATTTTCGGTCGACCGAAATGTCCCAATATTTGAGCAAACTTCTCAAAACACCTTCACAGACGCACACAGAGAGAATCGCTTGTTTACCGGGGAAAAGAAATGCGCTACTGTTGTGATCATCATGACCGTAGCCAGCCATGAGGTCACCAATGTACAGAGCCCACCGTCTCTCGGCATATGATTGGCATCAAATCGCTTAAAACTGATAGCCATCAATAAGATTATCTGTGGCTGTCAGGGTGCCTGGAGAGGGAAGGGAAGGGACTGTGGCACGCCAGAAAACACAGATATGCGGGATGTGTTTTGAACATGAACAGAAATCTTTGAAACACAAGAGCAATTAAAGTCCAGAGGTTTGCCAATTTATTACAATGAATTCCTTATCACTAAGGTGAACAGGAGCCACATGCACATTTAAAGAGGTTCAGCACACAAAAGAGGAGGAAGAGTAAATCATGCCATTACTTGTGTGATGAGTCAGCAGAAATAACATTAAATAAGAAAAGTTGATTCACAAAAGAATACATATTTGAAAGAAATATATAATAGAGACGCTTACTTTACTGTATCATTACTATCGTGAATTGTCACAAAGCGCCTGAATTGAGTGTTTCCTTTCCAGAAAACGAAGACTTTTCCACCATAAATTGGTGCAGAAAAATGCACTGCTGACAAGAACATGATGGTGTTGTCTTTCAATGATGTTTCTTGCATTGGGAGGGCAGACTACTCGTTATCTTCTCAGCCACAGAGCAGCAGGCACGTGTGATGTAAAGGCTTCAAAGACAAGTCACGATACATTGCTGCACAACTTAGAGTATGGAACCAACCGAATGGTCAGTTCCCAGAGTGAGGTTAACATTATTTTTCCAGTCCAATGTTGGTTGTTGAATGTGTCCACGGTTAGCCATACAACTCAGGAATCAGTGGAAATATCTGCTGCCAGTGTGATTGTCACCTCTGCTGACAGTTTAGTCAGGAGCAACGAAGTGAAGATGGGAAGGGCTTGTAGTGTATTGGCATTGTGTCACTGAACTCGGATTACAACAACCGGCCTTTTGTTTTCTCTGATGTTTGACGGTCAGTGAGAATTTCCCCTCACATCAGTGAGATGCCATTAAAAGAACTAAACTCTTTTTGGTGAATGTTCATGTTCTAGTTCCGCAGGAATGACAATATTGAAGCCCCTTATATTGTGCAGCCTGGAAATGTTTTGTAATTGATATTCTTTTGTAAAGTAATCTCTTCTCTTTTTACACTTAAAAAGATGTGTCTTTCAACAGCAGCTTGAATTGCTGTAGTATAATAAAACAAAATAGCTTTAAATGTATCCTAATGGATAGCAATACTTTGATGCTGGCAAAATCCACATCATATAAGTATATATGCGACACTACGGGTGCATTCACTACAGCCCCGTAGAGTGACAGTATATTGAGAAAGCACATGCTAGATTTATTTTTTATCTATTAATCTCACTTGCAAATCTCCCAGTAAACATATCTCATGGAAGAATGCTTTGAGCCGCAGCTCGTCTCAGGTTCCTGCAACGGTGACATGGGGCAGGGATGCGTGCCTTTGTAGATAGTCGAGGACTGTAATCTACCAACTCTACCAGAACCACAATCTCTGTTTTGTAACTGCAGAACACTTTGAGACAAACTTTATTATAACACTTAAATTAACCCTCCGAGACCCAGCAGATGTCCCTGTCTTTAAGATACTGCAGCAGGCTCAGCTTTAAAGCGAGGTGAAAGCTAGTGGTATCATATATATCTAGATGCCCTAAAGCATGCACTGGTATCAGCCTTGTCATGCTAGCTTATTGGGAAAGGGGCTATGTAACAACGTTTAAATAATTGTTAAATTTAGCAATCAATCTGTGCAACAACAACTGTGCAAAAATGTGTGACGCATAAGTGAGCACGGGAATGGCCATCACATACTTCCATCATAATGTTCTCAGGCCTTTCCCTTTTATAATTTATATTAATGGCTCAATTCATTATTGATTTTTTTCCGATTTATGACTAAACCAACTCAACGCAGAGTGCTGAGCTGCATATCAAATTCATCTTTAGTTTCCCAGCTTTCAGACGATGTATACCACGTTATGTGGCACATACTATTTATCTGCCATCTCCTCCTAAAGATCCCCTGTCACCCCCTAAAAAACACCAGAACGGGTCAGTGTTGGTCATCACAAAGTTGTCAGCAGGATTCACACCATCAGATAAAACATAAATGTAGAGCGGTGGGTCATAACAATGGAAACCCACATTTCGGAATTATATAACTTAATGGCAACATCTACCGACATAAGTCTTTCATCTTCGTCATCTTAAAATCTTTGAATGAAGTTAAACTGAACATTTGATATTTTATACATAAAACAAGCTCAATGTAATCATGAAAACTCAATTTAGTGACTTTAGCAATTTAATGACCATGAATGTGCTTAACGACCAGTAATGAGAAAATATGAATATTATTATCATTAATCCATTGAGTGGGGCAAACAAAAACAATTCACTTTATGTTCACATAAACAGGGCTGAAATCCAAACAGCACCGCTACTCATGCAATAATATGAAGAGATATCCGTGATTTGCTCAAGAGCACCTCAGAACCGGCGACCCCAAAGACTGAACTACTGCCGTCTCTCTTTCCACTCTATTTCAGTCCTTTACTGAGAGGAAGTTTTGACACAAGCCTTTTAAACCTGGTTGTTGCATCCTGCATATCACTGCTGTTGTCTCTAGAATAACAATACGACAAGTGTGGGTGGGATTCAATCAAAGAAATCAACTTCAAAATTGTTCTTGTTCAAGATGACATGTACTCAGACTCCATTAGTGCCTCTGCCAAAAGTGATTCCTTAAAAAAAAAATATACGTTTCAAGAAGAACACATAACATCAAAACAAGAGGATTTGTAAGTGATATTGCTTTGATCTCTTTGTATGTAACCGCTTTTTCAAGAGCTTTGCCGAACAACACAAAAGTGTGGCGTTGACATCCTGTCGGGGAAAAAACTAACAAATATACAGAACAAACAAAGAAACATGGTTGTGTGGGATTCTCTAGTGGTTTGGCTATAATAGCTGCAGGAGCTGGCATTCTTCTTTCTCCCTGGGGAATCGGCTAATGAATCCCACCATAATATGGAGTTGTAGCTATTGTGTATAGCTTCATAGAAGCCTGCTGGAAAACAGAGAAGGTTAGAATCAATCCACACACACACACACACACACACACACACACACACACACACACACACACACACACAGAATCTTTTAACAATGTTGTTGAGTCAAAGTCTGTTTTTTAGCGTAAATAGAGAGCACAAGAGAAGCCCAGCGGAATAGGCAGAGAGTCTTGAGTGTATGTGTGGAACAAAGACGAGGTAACCAAAGAGATACAGATGTGACAGACACAACACCCTGTATAGGTTTGTCTCACTGACAACAGAAACCTTATACAAAGTCTTTATTCTCCTCTCTTCTTCAAATTCACTGTGTATGCATCTTCTCCTCCCAGGCACCTGGGAGATATATGTACTTATATGTATATTATAGGAAGTCTATTTATTGGGCTGCAATGATTGCTTTTGAGTTTTAAAAAAAGATTCAGTCAATTTCAGAGCAAATCTGTGCGGGACAATGATTCGCTATATACAACTTTGAACCCCAACACAAACACACAAAATACAAAAAACAATTTTCCCAAAAAATATTTCTGGTATTCACATAATCACACAACATCATGAAGGATGAATAAGAAAAGGAGACAGACGGGGAACATCAGTATCTGAGTTCTGTATTGCTTCAAAGTAATGTCTCATCTCATTCTTGTATTGATGTCCGCTGCGTTTCCTTTGAGATTATTTGTATGTATGAATTAAAATGCTGGCATTCATAAAAAGAATAGTTTACATAAAAACGTACCTTCTGTGTGTTACACCAGAGTTTGAAGTGGGCCTGTACTTATTTTTACAGGGAAAGAAATGATTGCACAAGAACCAAATGTTCAGATGCAGGCTGTGAAAATATGTATTCAACGACAACAAAGTCTTAAAGCTTTTTGGGTGTTATCTATAGTAATAGTAATGGCCCACAACTGCTAACTTTAAAATGAAAACCTTCAAATTGGAGGAAATCCATCTCCTAGTATTTATTTTATTCATTGTAGAAATTCAGAGTATTTTTCAATGTATGAGTTCAGAACGTGATAATGATTGCTGATACCGGCTGACTCACACGCCAACATGTGATCAAGGGGAGTACTGGAAGCTATTTTTTCCCCGCTTCAGGCACTGTTGCCACACTGTTGTTGTTAAAAAACAGTAGGTTTATAAGCCGGTTAAGTCTGGTCAGGAAAATGGCAAAATTATGAACCATTGTAAACATCAATCACAGTTTACAAACTTCAACTTTGACCTACAGTGGTGTATACTTTTCCTACAATAAACGTTTTTTAATCAGAATGAATACAAAACACTTTGTGGGGATTGGTTTCACTAGTAAGTGACGTTGCACAAACTAGTTATGTCCAACATTTCTGAAAACAAAAATGATAAAAAATGAGGATGAATGACATGTGTGATTTTATTAAGCCACGCTTTTGCAATGTTGTCAGTGTCCAGACTTGCGTTTGCTGAATTGCTCCCCACCTGATTAGCATAAACACTGAGCGATCGTGAAGCGCTCTGATTTTCTGATATTGTCTTTAACACTCTCCCTGCATCTCTGTTCAGAAAGAAACCCGTCAGAGGAAAATATCACTGTGCAGTCCACTGCAAGCTTTTTATACTTCTCACCTTAGCACCCGTAGGTGTGGAAGCCCACTGTGCACAAGGCCTCCACTACCAGCATGTGTTGATGGCATGGCCCCCTAACTTCTGTTGAGCAGTCTGGATAGATGATTTGTGCCCCAGGCCTCCCCTTCCCACTTTTTTCCCAGCCTCTATTTATAACCTGTGATTCTGGGCTTTGACCCAATTAGCATGTGTTGGTGGTGTTGCACCCCCCACATTCTCCAAAGCAGTTTTATAGTGCTTTGCTTTCTCTCACCTGTGGACCCATAGTGCAGGACCCAGTGGGTATTTTGTCCCAGAGTGTGGTTCAGCCCACCGTTCAGGCCGAGTGCGGTGCATTGTTCTGGTTTGACCTATTACTTAGTCTTATCAGTGTCACAGCAGGGCTTGCACTTATCCAGCTCTATTACAAGGTGAAGCCGGTTTGAACTAGAATAATGGTTATACAATGCAATCCTACATCTCCATCACAGCATCTGAAGTCTACACTTCCAGTTTCATTTGTCACTGAAGCTTTGGTGAATGAGGAGTGGCTATGTTGCTGCTCTTTTTAAAAGGGCAAACCGCAAAGAGATCAATACGATAATTATATTTGGCTGATCCACCCATACATTCATACATACATCCTCTCATCTCATGTGTCACGTATAGCACGGTCTTTGGGGGCTGCTGCTGCCTATAACACCAGAGCTTGGGCAAGAGGTATTGGACAGGAAACCCAGCAGTAGTTCAATTTGGGAAATACACTTATTCACTTTATGCCGAGAATTTTATGAGAAGAACAATTTGAGAGTCCAGGAAGTGACTCCACTGCACCCACCGTAAAACCAGAACCTGTCCTTTTTTTTCATTTAGTTTGGATTAAAATAACAAAATGTGTTTTAGTTCGGGAGATTTACTGTTCCTCGTAGGAAGTTTATTCCGTTAACAACATGCAAACTCCACAGAGAAAGGTATTTTTACTCACATTTATTGGCTTTTATCCTTGTGTTTGCTTGTTATCAAGAACTATGAGTGTTAATACTATTAGTGTTGCTGTTGACAAGCTCAAAATGATACTTTTGCTGTTTTACTGTTGTATAATGTGAACATACTTTTGTACAATGCCAACATGTGTGTGCAATGGATAATAAAGGACATATCCACTAGTAACATGCATAGTGTCTAAACTTATTTCCAGGACGTTCGGTTAGGCAACAAAACCACTGAGCTAGTTTAGGAAAAGAGTGTGGTTGACTTTGACTTGACCGACTAATGACTCCAGTCACTACTGCACTACAGGACCCAAACAGCCGTCTCCTAGATGAGAGCCCTGTGTTTCTCCACCCACCCTGTGTGGACTTTCTCACTCTTAATGCTACACACTTGCTGTGACTCTTTAATAAGGATGCGGGTGAGTTTACATGGGAGTTAGTTGAAAGCCTGGTGCGTTGGTGGGAGTGATGATAACAAAAACAGTCGTGGCCCGGAGGAGGGGAAGGGTCCAACACTGCTTGTACATTATTCATATGCTCTCATATTCCACAGCATTAACATTGGAGAGGTGGAGATGCATTTTTCCCTGCAAAGATATTCAGTATTTGATGTGCAAACACAAGGCCTTATCTATCCCAGCAGTGTGGATGAAAACAGAAGAGTGGTCATGCATACATATTCAAAATTAAAGTACCACTTGTGTCATGTAAAGGTGAAACCTTTAGGAAACTATAAGTAAGTATAGCAAAGCCATAGGGGCAGAGTGTAACTCCACACAAATTGACCCCAATAGGCTGGTGGGATCAAACCCTCCACCATCTCACTGTGAGGCAACAAAGCTAACAACTGTGCCACACTAGGGAAGACACAGTTCACACATTTGTGGCAAGAGTTTGAATCCATAGAGCCTTGTTAGAGGGCTCCTTGTGTGCTCATCGAGCTATGTTACAAGACATAACCAAAGATTCCTATCCATGTGTGTTACGCGTCTGAAAAAAGGCAAGAGGATGCCTCGGTGCAGACAGCTTTGAATGTGGCGGGAGTCAGGCAGCACATCCCCTTCAAGCCATGAGGAGTTAGTGGTCAGACAGCAGGCTGCCTCAGAACATAGTATCTGACCCGTCTCATACCCTCCACCCAGAATATCAGCTTCTCCCTCAGGCAAACGCTTCAGAACCACAAGACTGCAAAAACAACATTGGAACAAGTATACATATGAAGGCCTTGAATACACAGTTATACCTAAGCTGCCTGTATGTTGCACGATCATGTTATTTGTGTTGTATTACATTTCTAATATTTATTAATTAAAGCATGAAGTTTCTTTTTTCTGCAGCACTGATCTGTACGGATTTCCTCGAGGGATGGATTTATCTGATCAAAAACATGACATTTCCAAAAAACACAAAGATAATCATATGTGTTATTACTATAGGAGAGTTATTTCACTTTCACCCTCTTGCGCGCGTGCACACACACACACACACACACACAGATCATTGGAACAGGCAGCGCATGTTGCACAGAGGAGATCATGGAGTGAGGACACTGAATTATTCATCCTCTGTCACTCTGTGATTACACAATACTGACTTCCTGTTCACATGCATTAGTTGCAAGCCAGAGTTCACACACTTCGACCACACACACAGACACACACATTTCATTATACGTCTGTGTGATGCTCTACCTCTTTATCTTTCAACCTCGCCTTGATGGCAGTCTCGTTCCAGTCGGTGCTTCAACGGCCTGTGTTTATTTTGGGTGATTGTTCCAGCGCTTGTTACCCTCTTGCCCTTGTCTTCTCCCTCTGTGCTCTGTGTCATGGACTCTGTCTCAATATTTCCACCTCCTGCGGTTTGAGGGATGGTCGATATTGATGCAGCGTGCCATTGCTTCAGAAGTGACAGGCGGCTAGGGATGAGAACACTGGGTTGGAAATTGGTGCGTAGCGACATATCATTACCTCCATGCATCTTACACATCCGAGTCGGGGAGAGTTACAGTCGTCAACACATCATGAATATAAGCCACATAGCAGAGATAGCAACTGACACTTACTCATTCTAAAACAAACCAAATGAGGAAAACAGATACAGCGTATCTATGTGCAACCACAAATTAAATGGTTTCCATTTTAAAACATGTCAACAGATGAAAAAGCTACAGTCTGATAGCTGCGCTTAGCATTCATGCATGATTTCCATTTGTAATTTAAGTAATATTCAATTTTACATTTCCTGAGATACGCTCATTTTGTTCTGCTTTGACAAACTAATTACTGGCAGAGCAACACAAAACAAATTCTTATTAAATTGTGTCTTGTGCTTTCCATTTAACCTAAATTGTAACTGAGCGGCGTTGGCTGACAGAAACCGAGAGAGAGAGAGAGAGAGAGAGAGAGAGAGAGAGACACAAGAGAAAGAGAGACCGGAATATCTTAATGCGGTTAGCTTTTGTCTGGAGCGAGAATGTTGCTTATTCTGATAGATAGATTTAATATTATGATGGGAGCTACAGGTTGAAAACAGGCCTCTTACATGGTAAACTCAAGTCCACTAATGTAGACATCAAGTATTTTTATAAGCAGGAGCAAAACAAAGGTCCAGTAGTTTTTTTATGTCTGAGTTTGTAGAATTTTTGTTAGCACTGTAATAAATAAATAACAAACAAAACATTGCAAATCTGCCATCAAAGTGTGAATATATGTTATATACCGTGTTAATATTAACAGTATTATACATACCTTGCTGTTTGACAAGTGGTGGGTTGCTTTTTAGCTAAATTAATTCGATCAGTGTAAGTTCACAAGT
Organism: Taurulus bubalis; assembly: GCF_910589615.1. Taxonomy (NCBI): domain Eukaryota; kingdom Metazoa; phylum Chordata; class Actinopteri; order Perciformes; family Cottidae; genus Taurulus; species Taurulus bubalis. The sequence continues at coordinate 8,047,216 of NC_136594.1, read as the reverse complement.
TATATCTTTTGAAGCCAAGTCATTCTTAACATTGAATGAGAAAATATTCATAAAATAAAAATGGTGATTCACCAATCATAATAACGGAGCTTGGTATGAAATCAGAAAAATACATTGTGAAAATATCTATTACATTACATTATCTATTACAAAAGATGTCGCTGAAAACCCAAGACGGTCCAGTAGACATTTAAAGCCACTGACAGTTGTACTGTGCAGTCAGGCGTCTCAGCCAGAGAAAGACACACAACCTGCATTATTGGCACCCAGGGTAAGAATTGTGGAAGACGTTGTCAGTATATGTGCTTAGTGTGCAGCTTGCATTGGGATAAAGGTCACTATATTTCGATTTCTCATACATGTTTAATACATCCTTCATGTATTCTTGTCAGCCACGTTGTCATCTAATGCATTTATTTTGATTATGCAGCAAAACATTCTGAACTTCCATCATATGCTGCTTTTTGCTTTCTTTTGTTCAACATTATAATGCCTGAAGGACAATTCCCAGACATGATGTCCGAGGACATAAGATAATGTTCTGAGAGACCAGGGCTGTTTTGTATTGGTATGCCCTGAGCTTAGAGGCACAAGTTTGACCTTGGTGCATGTATATTTTTAGTTGTGTTATTTGGCTCAATTTTATGCTGAGGAGACACCGCATTCGTAACAAGCTGCATATTTGCTCCACGAAACCACAGCTGAGCAGTTGGGAGTACAACAGTCAGTTAATGTTGCTGTGGTCATTGAGCCAATGCTACTCTCTGGAGTAAAAGTGCTGAATTTGAAATGCAGAACATCAATGTAGCAGCAAACAACTATTTGTGTAAAGCTATAGTGTAGTAATGGCGTCCTGAGCAGAGAATATGGTCCCAATCCAACTGTGTGCCTCATGATCCGCGCTTCTCTGTGCTTTGATTACATTGTACGGCTGTGCATGCTTAGTGCATGGGACTCTCTGTTGTCCCCTACTGGCTAGCTAATAGCCACCGCTCTGCTCTGCACTCACGCGGTGATACCGCAAACAACGTCCTGACCATCACCGTCCTGACCAACAGTCAAAGTGTAAGACCCACCCTCAGGTTCCTCCCCAGGGATCGAACCAAGGCAACACGTTTCTAGCGACGCGTCTGTGTGGTCGGCCCCTAAGACTGTTGATTTGATATCCTTAAGCGGTTACTCGGTAACAGAAATGTGTTAACAAGGTTAAAAAACAACCACAACACATTCTATAAAAGCCGAAAAAAACAATATCCATCAACACCATATTGGCACAAAGAAAACATCATACTGTTTTCATTGAATCCACAGTATTGACGCTGAAAATGTGGCCTTTTCTTTTGATGTTTTACTTTATTTAATAAATATGCCAGTTTTGCCTATTACTCACTGACACAAGCTAAGATGTAACTTTTATTTTTGCAGTTTCGACCTTTGTGCAAAAATGGCACATAGACAAACACTGTGGCGGTTGTCAGGTGCAGTAGTAATAAAAAAAACTAAACTTTATTTATTTATGTTCTTTAAGAATGTCAATCCTTTCCTCTGAAACCTATTAACTGGAGTTACAATGAAACGGAATTCTTATCTATAGAGCCTCTCGTGAATGCATCAAAGCCTCCGTGCATTCACGGAATAACAATGAGGGTTTATACTGGGGGAAAATATTTCATCCAGATCTGTGGGGAGAGATAAACACGTTAATATTATAGAGACAATAATGCCCCAAAGGATGATAAGTTGTAACCTATAACACACAGAGGCCTGTTGGGCTGTAGGAAATCTCAAGGATTGTTTAAAGCACCACAGTTACATGTTGTTGTGAAGCAAATCAAATGAAATTGGTGTTGCGTCTGTGAGAGAAAATGTGGCAAATCAAGAGCAAAAATGTTACGTTCAAGGGTAAAACATCCGGCTGTCGTTTTTTCAATCTAGTATATGTCTTAATTTGATACTTGAACACAGCAACCATGAACAAATATCTGTAATTTCCTCATAGTAATCTTTTAAACACACTAAAGTGATTAGCATTTTATGAACGTTAATCTATTATACTCTAATGAACACAGTCACAACTGCCTCCTCGATTAAGCCCCTGGCCAAATTAGTCCAGATAAACACAGCTCAAGGCACAATTATTTCATTTTGGGTTTATGCGTTATCCCTAGTGGGCTTTTAATCTATTAGCCTTTATTGCACAGGAAATAATTAAAAGTTCAATACGAGCATATTAAATGTACAACATTTTAAAACACACATACACACAACATCCATCCATTATCAGCCGCTTATCCGGGGTCGGGTCGCGGTGGCAGCAGGTTCAGCAGGCCGACCCAGGCTTCCCTCTCACCCGCAACACTTTCCAGCTCATTCTGGGGGATCCCGAGGCGTTCCAAGGCCAGCCGGGAGATATAATCCCTCCAGCGTGTCCTCGGTCTTCCCCGGGGTCTCCTACCAGTTGGACGTGCCTGGAAAACCTCTAATGGGAGGCGTCCAGGAGGCATCCTGACTAGATGCCCGAACCACCTCAGCTGACTCCTTTCGACACGAAGGAGCAGCGACTCGACTCCAAGCTCCCTCCTGATGTCCGAGCTCCTTACCCTATCTCTAAGGGTGAGCCCGGCCACCCTGCGGAGGAAGCTCATTTCGGCCGCTTGTATTCGAGATCTCGTTCTTTCGGTCACGACCCAGAGTTCGTGACCATAGGTGAGGGTTGGAACATAGACCGACCAGTAAATGGAGAGCTTCGCCTTCCGGCTCAGCTCCCCCTTCACCAGGACGGACCGGTACAGCGCCTGTTTTATTGCTGCAGCCGCACCGATCCGTCTGTCGATCTCCCGCTCCACCTTACCCTCACTCGTGAACAAGACCCCGAGATACTTGAACTCCTTCGCTTGGGGTAGGCAGTTTGTCCCCACCTGGAGGGAGCAATCCACCGGTTTCCGGCAGAGCACCATGGCCTCAGATTTGGAGGCGCTAACTCTCATCCCTGCCGCTTCACACTCGGCTGCAAAACGCCCCAGTGAATGCTGGAGGTCACAATCCGAGGAGGCAAACAGGACCACATCATCCGCGAACAGCAGAGAGGCGATCCCGAGACTCCCGAACCGGATCCTCTCCGCCCCCTGGCTGCGCCTAGATATCCTGTCCATGAAAGTCACGAACAGGACCGGTGATAAAGGGCAGCCCTGGCGGAGGCCAACACCCACCGGGAACGTGTCTGACTTACTACCGAGGATACGAACACAGCTCCTACTGCAGGCGTACAAAGACCGGATAGCCCGTGCCAACGGGTCCGGCACCCCATACTCCCGCAGCACCCCCCACAAAAACCCCCGAGGGACCCGGTCGAAAGCCTTCTCCAAGTCCACAAAGCACATGTAGACTGGTTGGGCAAACTCCCAGGACCCCTCCAGTAGTCTTGCAAGGGTAAAGAGCTGGTCCACTGTTCCACGACCGGGACGGAATCCGCACTGCTCGTCTTGAATCTGAGGTTCGACAAGCGGTCGGAGCCTCCCTTCCAGCACCCTGGCATAAGCTTTTCCCGGGAGGCTGAGCAGTGTGATGCCACGATAGTTTGAGCACACTCTCCGGTCCCCCTTCTTGTAGATGGGAACCACCACCCCGGTCTGCCAGTCCATGGGCACTGTTCCCGACCCCCATGCGACACTGAAAAGGCGTGTCAACCAAGACAGCCCAACAATGTCCAGCGCTTTCAGCATCTCAGGGCGGATCTCATCCACCCCTGGCGCCTTGCCACCAAGGAGCTTTTTGACTACCTTAGCGACCTCTGCCAGGGATATGGGAGAAACCACCCCAAAGTCTTCCGGCGCTGCCCCCTCTCCGGGGGACATGTTAGCCGGGTTTAGGAGTTCCTCAAAGTGCTCTTTCCACCGCCCGACGATGTCCCCAGTCCGGGTCAGCAGTTCCCCCCCCCTGCTGAGAACAGCCTGGGGTAGGCCCTGCTTTCCCTTCCTGAGCCGTCGGATGGTTTGCCAGAACTTCCTTGAGGCCAACCGAAAGTCCTTCTCCATGGCCTCCCCGAACTCCTCCCATGCCCGAGTTTTAGCATCCGCGACCATCGCAGCTGCAGCCCTTCTGGCCTGCCGGTACCCGTCAGCTGCTTCAGGAGACCCCTGGGCCAGCCAGGCCCGAAAGGCCTCCTTCTTCAGTTTGACGGCTTCCCTCACCCCCGGTGTCCACCACCGGGTTCTCGGGTTGCCGCCACGACAGGCACCGATGACCTTCTGGCCACAGCTCCGAGCAGCCGCGTCCACAATAGAGGCTTTGAACATGGTCCACTCGGGTTCCATGTCCCCAGCCTCCCTCGGGATTTGTGAGAAGTTCTTCCGGAGGTGGGAGTTGAAGACCTCCCGGACAGGGTCCTCCGCCAGACGTTCCCAGTTCACCCTCACTACACGTTTGGGCTTGCCAGGTCTTTCTAGCCGACTCCCCCGCCATCTGATCCAACTCACCACCAGGTGGTGATCAGTTGACAGCTCTGCTCCTCTCTTCACCCGAGTGTCCAAGACATACGGCCGCAGATCAGATGATACGACTACAAAGTCAATCATTGATCTCCGGCCTAAGGTGTTCTGGTACCAGGTACACTTATGAGCCACCTTATGCTCGAACATGGTGTTCGTTATGGACAAACTGTGGCTAGCACAGAAGTCCAACAACAAAACACCATTCGGGTTCAGATCGGGCAAGCCGTTCCTCCCAATCACGCCCCGCCAGGTTTCTCTGTCATTGCCCACGTGAGCGTTGAAGTCTCCCAGGAGAACTATGGAGTCGGCAGGCGGCGCCCTTTCCAGGACCCCTCCCACCGACTCCAAGAAGGCCGGATACTCCGAACTGCTGTTCGGTGCATAAGCACAAACAACAGTCAGAGCTTTACTCCCTGCAACCCGTAGGCGCAGGGAGGCGACCCTCTCGTTCTCCGGGGAAAACTCCAACATAGCAGCGCTCAGCCGGGGGCTCGTGAGTATCCCCACTCCCGCCCGGCGCCTCTCACCCTGGGCAACTCCAGAAAAGGACAAAGTCCAACCCTTCTCCAGGAGCTTGGTTCCAGAGCCCATGCTGTGCGTGGAGGTGAGCCCAACTAAATCTAGCTGGTACCGCTCCACCTCCTGCACCAGCTCCGGCTCTTTCCCCGCTAGCGAGGTGACGTTCCACGTCCCTAGAGCTAGTCTATGCTGCCGGCGATCGGCTCGCCCAGGTCTCCTGCCTGGCCTGCCGCCCGGTCTGCATTGCACCCGACCCCGATAATTCTCCCCGCGGGTGGTGGGTCCACGGGGTGACTGCTGCTCCATGTTGTTTCTTCGGGCTGAGCCCGACCGGGCCCCATGGGCGAAAGCCCGGCCACCAGACGCTCGCCGACGAGCTCCCCTCCTGGGTCTGGCTCCGGGAGGGTGCCCCGGTTTCCCTTGTCCGGGCGAGGTGACTTTAGTCCGTGGGCTGCAATTCATCAGGGTTTTTTGAATTAAAATTAAAAGTTCAATACGAGCATATTAAATGTACAACATTTTAAAACACACATACACACAACATTACATGATGTAAAAAATGTCAAATCAGCCACGCTTAAATTGACATTCTTCTTGAAACTACCTTTCATTAAGCGTGCTTGCATACCTACATGTTACCGTCAGATTAGGCCTATTCACCTTTGGGTGTTTGGTATGTTTAGTGAAAATCTATTCTTCGCTTACTGAAGGTTCTTAACAAGAATCTTGGTTTATTTTATTCATGAAAGTAGTGGAACAACACAAACCGGTTTGTATCCTTCACTGACAACCATCAAAGAGTCCTCAGGCGCTCCACAGAGTTGGTGCCAAAAAGATCTCCGTTGTTCCACGGTTGTTTTGTTTTTCACTACCCGTCTCAGTCTCTGTGTCCTGCCGCCTTTGATTACTAATTACATGTGTAATTGTCATAATTGCAGCAGTTGCGCAATTGCACAACGGAGTGTTGCTCCGTGCTACTTCCACAAAGGCATGAGAAACCTGCTGTTCAGGCGGCTGTGGTGACCATGTTTACGGACTTTCAAAAACAATGAAAAGTTGTGTGAAGCTAAAGATGCTTTGTAAAGGTGCCCTGGAGTTATTTAGAAGCTGTCTTTTTCTTTCTGGCTTTTGTTGCTACGCTGTGTTCTTGGCCACCAACTGTCGATCAATGAAAAAGCATGAAACCATCCGCAGAGCAGTATGTGCGATCTCGGTGCGCAAACATTGCTCCATTGAGCAACTGGTGACCAATAAATCCAAAGGTAACTTTAAAAAGTACCTCGATTCACTGCCCTCTCTGGCAGAACGTTTTCAGCTTGTTTCACATCTGACCGCAACCAGTATGATTGATAGGCGTGATCAAAAGTATGCATCTGGTTATCACTTCAGCAAGGTGATAATTTAAACCATTGGAGGTCAGCAAAAACCAGATTTTCGCAGAGGATTACGTTTTTAGCAAAAGTCTATTTCTCACTTCCTGCGGGACCTAGCCATGCAGATAATTTTTGGGTTTATTATGCCAAAGATTTGAAGTATCTGTCTCTGACATTTCTGGCATGTGTTCAACAATATTGATTTCTAAACCTACCTCTCCATTGTCTAATGTTGTCCAGTAACATTCAGGCAGGAAGTAGTATCTAGTTAATTAAATCCAAACACAGAAACAGATGTACAATGTATAGGGAATTGAGAAGGGATGAGCAGTGAGGCAGCTGGCTGGGACAGAGGGCATGAAGGTTGGTGAGATACGGCTGGACCGGCTGGAGCAGGGTGGATGAATGAGGAAGAATAGCAAGGCACCTAAATGGGTTGGAGGGCAGGTTGGCAGCTAATGGTCCTGGAAAAAGAGACAGTGATTAGATATTGATATCACACAAGAAAACAATCACTAGGAACATGGGAGAGGCCTGACGAGCAAACTAACACAATAGATGAATTCCATTGAATATTCAGCTACGCTATGATGTTTAGTAGCATCCCGGCCATTAACAGGGTGGTGAAAGATCTTCTTCAACTTCGAGACAAAGCTGACATAAGAAGAGCAAACTGCAGACTCACCCTCTCAAACAGCTGATGCCCAGTCTAAAGTGTTACCCCTGAGCAACCCCATGACTTGAGTACAGAGTTGGCCATTTTCAATTATGGTTCATTTGGTGGCTAATTTAAAAGGCCAATACCCTAATCGCTGTAACATGAGTCAGATGTCTTTGTCTGATGGTTTGCAATTCATTGGGCATGTGCACATAGCTGCTTCTGTAATGCCTCATTAACATGTTGACATTAACGGTGGCCTTCACCCAGAACGTGTCTGACAGAGCTGCATTTTCATTAAGATGTGCTAACTGGTAATTTAATATGATAACTTTTTTGCTTTGTTTCACTTGATTACAGATTTGGTTGTAAAGGTGGCAAAAGGGGAGATGATTGTGATAAATAGGCTAAAAATAGCCAAGGGGTTGGGGGTGGACAATGTATTGGATAATTTGGATAAAGACTGTGTCCCCAGATGGAACAACTAGTAGCAACGCTTCTTGTAATTGTCACCAATATTTTTCAAAACAGCAATTTAGACAAATGTCGCAATCTAAAAACTCATTAATTTCAACACAAAGGGTTTTCATGGAACATATATTCTGGACCCATTGTTACTATGAAATGAACACATATAATATTGTTTGTCTGTGTTAATTAGTTCTGGCTAAAGCAAACATATTGTATCATATTTTGGTCTGCTTCAGGAGAAGTAATGAAAGTCTAGTGCGTCTACTTCAGTTTATTGCATGCTTTAATTAGGCAGGTATGGTTTAGAAAATAACAGGAAGCAAGTCAGGGACTAGAGAAAGGAGGAGGATGATGAGACCGACAGGTGAAGAGCAACCATCAAAGAGGCTTTGGAGAAATCATCAGCAAAACTGCGTTATTTCCATATTCCGCATCTTTGTTTTTTATATTATGTATATTTTCTTGATGTTGAGGAATCATTTTGCTTGGTTCCTTGTTGTCAAGCCAAGTGTGTGTTAACAGAGTTACTCACATTATTAAGGGGCAGATATGAAGCGAATGTAAATAAAGTTATATGTTAATGATGCAGGCTTCTCCAAACTGAGAGTACCAATAAAATTCAGATCTTCAAACAGTCATTTTTAAATCTTTCAACACAGAATCTGAGAAGGCAGGCTGGTAATACACAAAAAAATGTATAAATGGCTGTACGATAGCAGTGGTGTGAAAGCTTATCTCCACTAGCAGCAAAGCCTTTTTTATCACTCTTTTTTTAATTGCCTTGGTAGTTGCACAAACCGAGTGAAATATAGGCTACACATGGTGTGCGCAAACACGTTTGAAGTGGTAGCCTACTCCATCTAGAATCCATCATTCGAGCATAAAACACTCACACCCTGAAGACTTGAAAGGTGACTGTCATGATGGGGGGAAAAGTATTGATGGAAACTTCTCAAACTGTTCCTGCAGCAAAATCCAGCTCTCTGCAGTCCATTCCTGTGCTCAGTCGGATTCCTGCTTTTCCATCTCAATCCTCTCCAGTGATATTGTGAGCTCATACGAGTGTGTGCATTGGCTGGTGCACAGAAGCATTATACTGCACATTGTGTAATCATTACTGAGCATGACTGACAGTTTGATATTACCAATATGCATTTAGTCACAATAAACCCAAATTGCCCACCCCTGAAACCAACACTAAAACATTGAGTCTCTGGTGAAATATGGCCCAAATGATATGTTATTAAATAAAGAGACAAAGGGATGTTTTTTTTTCCTTTGAAATGTGAATTAGATGAGAAAAACAATACCACTTTTCTAAAGGAGAGCGGGATTGATCTTCTCATCTAACTCTGCTAGAAAGTTATCAAGGCTGTCTTTCACGAAAACATCTAAAACAAATTTAGAAAAATTGGGTGGAACTTTGTTTTGATTTACTGTACTGAATGTGATACAAGGTGAAGATTACCACCAGCGTACATCAATTACATCGTTTCAATTGGAAGGATTGTAGTTCGATATTTTAGGAATTCTTGTAGGTCAGTATTAAGTGGAAGACTGGGACGCTCGAGGTGAACAGCTTCATGGTATTACACTGTTTTTCAAGAGAAAAAAATCCTGACAAATTAAAGTGTTCTCAGAAATAAAATGTCCCTCTAGGCCACCAGTATCCCACCATCTCTCAATTCTGTACGCTCCTACCATCTCTAATAAAAGTATAATGTCCTTAAATTGAACACATTTTACAGGGCAGCCCTGCAAATACCAGTTCAAATTGAACAAAATTAGAAAGGGAGGTAGTTCCAGTGTGCTTGATGGGATTCTGCACAGCAATGGAGGTGTAACAGCAGGCTTGAAATGGATAAATGAGTTGACTCGGAGGGGTTGAAGTGAGTGACCTTGAGTTAATACACCTGCAGCAGTGAGAAGACTTGACTGAGGAGAGGTACTGTGGAAGAGAACAGGTCACTGATCATACACTGATGTTTTGCTTTATGAGAAGTAAAACAATCCTTTGTTTTTGTTACGTTCACATCATGATAAACACAACCGAAATTAACTTGTGTCATGATTATTTATGATATTCCATATGAGGCACTGTCAGTTTTGACAACTGTGCTTTGCTTCACTGCATATTAAACCATCTATGTCTGCATGTTATCAAACTGACAAGGAGCTGATGGTAAAGGATGCTGATTTAGTGAGGTGTTCAGAATGGTAAATGTGAAATCTTATAAGGCACAGTCACAGATGTATAGAGAGCAGCAATATGTAAATCTATAAAAAAAAAAAAAAATCAACATCAAAAGTGCCTATAGTTTACTGTTAAAACGAATGCAATGATGCAAATTGTGTTCAGAGTGACAGATACATCCTTTGGCAACCTGGCAGCGTCTGCGGATATCAAGATGGGAACATAATTAGTTTAAATTCACACTGTAAAGCTCTTCCTGTATCCAGAGGCCTGGAAGCTCTAGGCTTATAAGTGTAAACTGTTTTTTACTAATTTAATTGAAAATGTGTTTAGAAATATGCCCCACTAAAGCACAGGAAAGGGCATAATGGCTATGAGGTGGGTCATGTTTTATTATTGTGCCTTAATTTAATTTGAAGATGAATGTATTAAATCAAATGATTCAGCTAATCTGGTCTCAGGCAGTATTCTAGCATAGTAAACCTACTACGCACTGCAGAGAAGGTGAAAGCAATGGGGACCTCCCTCACAGTTTAATCAGACTATGCTTAAAAGGTTCTATGCTCATTCAGACCATTATATAGTATGAGCTGAGCTTCTCTGGGCTTTTTCACATAGCTGGGCCGGCTGTGCAAGGCCTTTTAGTGCATGCTAGCGTGCCTCACTGGCCCACTGATAACGCCATCCCGAACTAACCACATCATCATGGAAGCTGGGCACCCCCACTTTGGTTCCCCCTTTTGGTAAACACTGTTAGCTCTGTTAGCACCGTTAGCTAGATATGCTCTGACTTTCAAAATGTAGCACCTTTGAAACACTTGCTACATTCTTACACTGTCTTTTCAAAATGTACCATGTTCAGAGAAAACAACTCATTTAGGATTAGCCAACACGATCACTTGGTTAGGTTTTGGTTAGTTGAGTATGTTTGTTACGTATATATGTAGTCTATTTTACCTATATTAAGTTAGTAAATTACGTAGCCTGCGTACACACACCTCCATAAAAACCTCCTGTTCCAGTTCTCACCCAGGTGACTTTTGTCAGGAAACACCTTTAAACCAAATATGTAATTACCTAATACTGCAGAAGTAAAACTTTTTTTAAAGAATCAATTATATCAAAGATGAGGTTGAAAGGAAGGTCAAATTATTGTGTAAAAAAATAATGTGTAAAAATTGCTTTTATGATCCCTTTAAGATAGACATATTAGAAGATGATATCTCAATTTTGTTTAAGCTGTCGGCATCATCTATATAATTTACAGTCCAAGACTTGCTATGAAATGTATATAAATGTCTAATTGTACCTGTCAATGGTCTCAGCAGTACCACACAGAGGATGAAAGCAAAGTGAGTAGAGGGAGAGAGGGAAATCATATCTCATATGGATGATGTGAAATCAATACGCTCAAAAGTAAACGTAATTTATTTGATCACATAACAGCTGGCAAATCATTTCATAGTTGAAAAAGTGTTTCGGGGATGAATTGAGTGATGTGATTAATGAGAAAGAACTGAAAAGCATGGACCAGTGTGAATGCAAATGGATGCTCTTCCAGCCAATCAATGCCCATTTTCTTCACTGGATGGATGGAAGGTGCAGCACCGCAAATTATTATTATTATCTCATGGTAAACCAGAGAGTACAGGCTATCTGAAAAACTCAAGCTTGAGAGAAAACTCATCTGGATTATTGTAAACCACAGGGATCAAACAAGTTCAAATCCTCATGAAGCATACAAACCAAGTCAAATCAGGTCAAATCCTGAGTGTTACTGATTCTGCGACAAATAAAAAGCCATTCTGTTTAGGAACGAATTTGCTCTTAATCCCATTACCTCACTGATCAATTACGTTGTCACTACATACCCCAACAAGGTCAACCAGCTATGGTGGATCGGTCAATAAACTCAAGACATTCACCCAGGAAATTGCTGTTAATGTCTTACTTTTATTGCATGAACATAACCAAGTAGTAGTTTTGTTGATCAAACCAAAGCACTTTCCTTGTATTTTGTTTGAAACCGAGTTATGTTGCTAAACCTTTTTTTTATAGTACAACATTGTAACAAGAACATATATTTCCCTCCATACATAATGAGCGTGCAGTTTAGTTGTTATTTTATATAATATAAGCTACCATCCAACCAAAAGCTGTGTAATCCATAGCTGCTCTAGTTTAGCTAACATTAATAAACAATTGTGATTTATTTTTCAGATGTTTTTAACTGAGTTTCCGTCAACCTTGAGGTGGCCTTGCCTACTTTTCAGATAAATCAGATATCGCACAGTTGCTGTGTTTAATTTTAAGTCATTTTTTCTCAATCGGTTCTTTTCACGTTAAGGTGCCTTTATAATACATTTTGCAATAATTATTGCTGTATTATTGCCCACTTACTGTTTTATTCATTGCATTGTATTCCATTTTTTTTAGTTACCTCATGACAGTGTGGGCGAAGCAGTTATCTATTCATCAAACTTGCTCTGAGAAGGATGCTTATCAAGTCATATGCTACAATTTCAAGGTTCATGACACCCAAGACTCAATGGAACTGTCACTTGCTCTAAGTATTTCCTTCACCCTCGTATGTGACAAACTGCTTTGCAAGTCATCTGTGATGCTCTGAATGACCTGACATTTCCCACTGAGAGTGAAGTTTTATATTTATCCATGGCACAAACTTTGTACCAATCTTGATTTGTGTCATAAAAACAAATCACATACTTTATGTGTCTTCAAATAGTAGGCAGTTAGAAACCACTTTTCTCCACATAGCAGGATGGTCAGTGGTGGCCATTTTACGGTTGCCATTGCAAAGAACTGTTGTTGTAATGTTGGAGCACCTGTAAACTGAATTAGCTTATCTGTGGTGTTTATAATGTACATTGCAAATTGCACCACCAGTGTAAAAAAAAAAAACTCCACCTTCCCACATCTGCTGATTGACAGCGATGACCGCGGACTGTAGCGGTGTTGTGTTGACTAGCTGATTGTAGAAATTCAAAAAGTCTCTTCATACAAATACCTGGGTGTTATGATCGGTGACACTCGATCATGGCCACCTCATTAAGAATAGATTTGGAAGGAGATGCAGACGCGCATTTACTTTCTATGTTGACTTAGATCTTTTGGAGCCATTAGCCTGATTATTTGTCTGTTGTGTTGTACTGCAGTACTGCATCTGTGAAATCCCAAACTAAACTATATAATCACATTTATACAAGGTCATTGGCTAAACTTGCTAAGAGTACCTGCCCTGACTCTAAACCAGAATCAGTGTGCTGCTAAATGAAATCTATATCCAAAGGATATAATGTGTCACAGTACGTTTAACCTGTATTTCTTTTTCATATTTTTTCTTACGTTTTTTTAGACAAGCATTGAACTTAAAATACTCGTGTTCACACTGCTCGTTAATGTCATACTTGGCCCTGGCAGCCAATCAAATGAAGCAAAAGGGCGGGCTTTACTTCTGGAACGCCCTCTTCTTGCTTTTGTGCCGGTAGATGTCGTAGCTAATTAGTTAGCTGTGAACCGTCAGAGAGCTACAGAGTATGAGAGTTAAGGGGGAACTCATATCTCATGTTGGGATAGTTTCATTTAGGCTGCTGTCTTTGAGAGATAGGGAGAGAGACAACGTTTTAACGTTAATCACATTTAATATCCCGGTTGCACTCATAGCCCTGCACCAGAGGCACCTTGGACGCAGTATGATGAACATTTAATAATGAATTATGAATTCCACTGCATTTCTTGGCGAGACCTGCCATGAGTTGCTGTCCAAGGCATAAGGGATTGGGTATGGTTGTTTTTCCCTCAAAAACCTTTTTAGCAATATTTATTCCACTTCCCAACCAGCTAGCATGACAAGGTCGATACTAATACATGACAAGGTCATCTAGATTGATATGATACCAATAGCTTCACCCGCTACATGTAAAGACAGCAATGTCGGCGGGTTTAGAATAACATGATAATCCAATCGCTGTCACTCATCCAATACAATCATGAATCCGAAAGAAATCCCTTCTTTATTGAGGGTTGAGAAAAGGCAAAAGGTCTCCTTGGTGAAATGAGCAGTATCAATACAAGACTAGACACTTACCTCAAGTCCTGCTGATAACGCTTTGCCTTTCTTGTTTTATTCATTTATCAATGCAAACCTTTATTTCAGACTCCAGAATCGAGGCTGCGATGACAGCAGAACCCGTCCGTATGAGCACAGCACAGAGTGGTGGCCGTGAGCGGGCCGATGGGGCAAGCGCACATGCTCTAACAAGCATGCACGGCCAGCCCAGCTATGTAAACAAAGCACAGAGATGCTCAGATTACAAGACAAACAGCTGGAGAGCGACTTCATTCTCTGCTCAGGGAGCCGATACTCCACCACCGCTGCTCTGAATGGGCAACCTTTAAATGCGATTTAGTTAATTACTATAATTCTCCTTTTACCTGCAAGAGAATTAGTGAGAGGTGCACACATTATGAGAAAAAATTATCAGAAAATAAGCACGCTAAATGCCAGAATAAGTTCATCGCCGTGAAATTTTTTCGAGACGTTCATTGTTCTAATTAGCGCTGTGAGCTACCCCATTGGGTTGACGTTTGTCGTATGGTAAGTATGATACCTGCAAATCCAGGGACATTCACATCAGCCTCAGATGTACATTGTCTTTTGTGTGTTAGCATGCTAACATAGTATCATTTTCACTGAGAGCCTGTTAGCACGCTGAAGCTGACTACAGCCTCACAAAGCCTGGCAGTAGAATTTTTGTGATTGGATCAATCTAATTAGAAGAAGAAGAACAAAAATCACTGATATACTTTTATACTGGGAATCATTTCAAGATGCATGTGTATTTTTGGGAGAAATAAAAAAGCAACTGAACAGTAAATGCCTGAATAAAGGCAATGAATAATCAAGGGGAGGAGGAAACAGAAATCCCTGTAGTTGCTGTGTTTTCTACTTCGACATTGACCAATTGGCACTAGAATATTCCAGAGACAGTCTGTCTGTTTGGTCTGCATTCACTGGAGCCAAACTCACCACTGGTAACTACTGGTTTGACAGGTTTCCCAGAATCAGCCCAAAAAAAAAAAACGTTTCTTTTCCTCCACATCTGTGGCTGCCCCCTTCTCTGCTCAGGAAGAATTTGTCACGGGTGATTACCTTAGTGACAGTGTTATCAGGCATTACTCCACCCAGAAGCCTCTTCTGATCCAAATATTCAAAATCCATTTCCCACACACCGATCGCACGCTGGCACATCTATAGCACACTGAGTGGTTTCTCTTGCCCGAGAGAGGCTCAGTGCAGTGAGAGTGAAGGGCTTTATGTGGGTTTAGCTCCTCAGGGACAGATTCCTGCTAATCATCCGTGATCACAGACCGAATGTCAACATGCAATACTTATATTTCCCCAAAATGCCTCCCTCAGTCTTGTCATTGTCTGTTGCTGCTTCTTGTTACATTTTCCTTTCACTGCATCACTTTATTGTTAACATTTGTTACACCCACACATACATTGTCATTTGTGGTTTTGTGTTTTTTGGGCAGATATGGAAATGAAAAACAATTTGTTCTCGGGTGACAGGAGGCCAAAAACAGCAGAAGATTTCTTTAGTTTTTGAGAGATTAACTTCCTGTTGCTTTTTTACAACATGAATATAGTTTAATCTGTCGTTCTTGCTCCCATGTATATTGGAACATATATAAGCATACAATTTAAACGAGTGCAACTTTTTGTGAAATGTGCTTGTAAGCTTTTTACTTAAAGTTAGTCGAGAAGATCGATACCACTCTCTTTCCTGTCCATTAAACATTAAGCTACATTCAGCCGCAGGTTAGCTTAGCTTAGCATAAAGACTAAAGCAAGCGGAAACGCCTGCCATCAAAACCCGCCAATAAACATGTTACACCTTGTTTGTTTATTCCTTATGAATAACCTAGTGTTTGATTTATGAATGCTAAGCTAAGCTAACAAGCTGGTGGCTGTAACTTTATATTTAACAGACAGGTAAAAAAAGTGGTATCAATCAAGCTTAATCACATTATTGGAAGCAAACATTCATTTAAAAAAAAAATGTATCAAATTATAATACACTAATATAAAAAATCTTTATTTTCTTACTTCATTCACCCGGAGCAATTCCAGCCGGTTCTAATAACATGTGTAAAGCGGACATTTAAAAAGGTAATTAGGTTAATGTCTTTCATTCTGAGGGAGCCCGTTTCCACAGCTTTGATCTGTCAAAGCTCTGCGGAGCTTTCAAAGCCCTATGGTCTGACGGTGTAAAGAATGGAGAATGTACCAGGTGGAAATGTGTTAATTATGAACTCCTGGAGCCACGGGAGGCCGATCTCTTTCCATGACCTGTTCATCGCACCAGCTGCTGGTCCTTTGTAGCCCTTTCAGAGGGGTCAGAGTGCCATGGTTGCCCGTGTGCTGTTTCAGAATATGGTGACGTGTGTCAGGTAATACAGATTTTTGACAGCATCATTTTTTCCTCCAGCCTATGGCATTTTGACAGGCTTGAATGACTAAATGACACTTGTAAATGTGGCGCACTTCTAAAAGGGTCATTACACCTGGAAATCTAAGGATTAATCTTCCTGGGTGGACATCTCTTTCATATCTGACACATGCATATAGAGTAGTATGATCTGAGCGAAGGGGATCCATTGTCAGCCTTCAGTAGTTAAAAGCTGCCACCTTCAAGGGCTGTTTTAAAGTCACCTCTCCTCTTTGTTTTGCTGAATAAGCACCTTCGGAGGTAGTGACCGAATAACACTCTGACTTAAACCTAATTAACACTTTTCCCTGAACTCACGTCAGCGAAGCACCGCGTGCTGGCTTTCTTGTTCCATTTGCCCTCCAAACTTGAGCCGTTAAGATTAGACTTCCCTTGTAATGGAGTGTGAGGACAGCCTTGGCAGATCAAGCTACCTTCAACACTGATAATGGAGGAGGGCTAGAGTCCATTACATGTTCTGAACATTTTCAAGACTGTATTTGATGTTATCATGAAGCCCTGAAAGCATGATCAGGTTTCCAGGGACACAAAGGCTGGTTAAAAAAGGGCAATGAGCAAAATATGAAGAAATAAAGTGAGAAAAGGTCATTCTACATCATCCCAAAATAGAAAACAACTTATCTTTCTGACAATCAGTCATTCAAGACCTGTGCATGCACAGTAACTTCTTCAGGGCTTACAGTGATGTGCTCCCCACTGACCTGCTTCAATCTGTTGATGAAGTTAAATGTTTCATGCTAGACCTGTAACTCCGACAAAAGCCCTGTAACTGGACTGGTGAGACCTCGCCTCTGTTTTCAGACTGCAAAATGGCATCATTATCCGCAGCACATAATGTTTTTGGAGTTCATACAAGTTTTAATGAAAAATATGTGTCCGCACAGTGTACTGAATGCTGTGGTCGTCTCCATCTGCTATTTCCCCTGGGAAGAAAAGTGCATTGTATTTGCACTGAAGAGGCAGAAACTCTCCAGTGCAATTACAGGTCAGTAAGTCTGAATCATTTCTCTCAGTTGTCCTCCGTTATGTTTTCAATTCGTCCTGTTCAACACCTGCTAAATAGGATTTGTGTGCATGTTGTCTGTTGGTTTCGGAAGTGTGGATGCTTCTCCAGATTCACTTGATGTTAATAGCATGCAGGCTGCACAATAATGGTATTGGGGTTTACAATGTGTTGCATCATTGGAAAACCTCAGCGGGAAAAAATAAAGTTTTAAGTACAATGAACTTGCACACGGCAGACCACATTCCACAAATGAGGCAACGAGAACATAGAGACAATAATAAATCAAATTAAATGGGCAACATTTCACACGCACTCACATGCACAAAAACACATCTTACATATGCATGGCCTCTCATGCAGAGTTAAAGACAGCAGCAGCACCAGGTTTGCACTGAGGTCAACTCTATTTAGAGCGCAGACAGCCAGACTCCTGGAGCCGGCAAAGAAAAAAAGAGACTGAAATACAAGAGAGAGGGAGGCCTGGTAACCTGAAACCAAGCAATACTGGAAGTCACTACACACACAGGCATGCATGCATTTAAGCCGACATGGATCTGTGTGTGTGTTTGTGTGCGTGAGTGCGTGCGTGTGTGCAACCCACTTTCTAAATTAGAATTTCCAAATCCATCTGTGACAAGAATGTGGCAGGGATGCATTTCTAGAGACTGAATGAGCACAATAACACAAGTTTTAAAAGAATCATATACTAAAACTGAAATGCACTGAACAAAGAAAAAAATATTGCTTTTACAGGGGAACTCTATATAGTATTAAAAAGGAATATTAAGATAATTAAAGGCATTCAGAGACTCGGCAGCCTAACAGTGATACTTGCCACATCCCATTAAATGCTTAGACAAGTTCTGAATGCTAGTCAACCAGCATCATAAATATGAACTGTTTAACAGAGAATAACATAAAACATACCATATGACACAGCATCAAATTACCTATTATTAATGATTATTTTAGTTCAACTTCTTGACTACAAACATGGAGCATGAAATTAAATCACAACCCCAGAATTAAGTGGACATAGGAATGTCAATTCAATGTGGATTTAGGCTTCAGGATTTGGCGCTGATACAGTTTCCTAAGCAGAGGTTATGTTGACTCTGTAATGTGGCTACAGGCTTTTGAGGTCTTTCAGTAGTAAGATGTCTGTTTTATTTCATGCATCGCTGTAAGTTTGCTTTCCATCATTTTCAGAGTTATTATTTCGTGAAATGAACTGTGAAAAGATTGTAGTAATCATCTCGGAGAAAGCCAATACAATAACCTGAGCCAATGTTCAGCAGTAAAGAACTCAGTAAAGAATACACTTCGCATTTGAACTACAAATAAAAGGAATAATAGGAAAGTTAGGCATTGGGTCGGGTAGGTCAATAAGTATGACAGAAATGATTCATAAAATAATTAGTAGGCATGATGGAAAGGTTACAACCACCAAAAATAGCAGCAACAGTGGATGTAATAGAATAATAATGATAAAAAAAACGTTCTAACTTTAAAACACGCTATGACTTTTTTTAACATTCTATGATATCACTTTTTGAAACTTTTTTTGTCATACTACTATGATGGTGTGTGCGTCATTATGTGTCAGTGTGTGTGAGAACTGTCAGTGTGTGTAGGCAGAGGCAGAGTTCAGCAGATGGCAGAGTTCAGTTGGATGACACTCCAAGTAAGAAAGATGCATTTCGCTGTCAATATGTTTGTTTGTAGTGAAATGTTGACTACAGGACTGACTTACAGCACAGGGTTACAGCCCTCAACCCAAACTGAAAACTGTAAAAAGGTACAGAACGTTGAGGTGTAAATGCAGTATTTCATACAGAATGTTAATCTAATACCGTCTTTATATATATATATATATATATATATATATATATATACACACACACACACACTACCTTGGTTAGTCTCACAGGACAAACATTTAAAGAATAATACATCTATATAATAATAATAAATGTTTAGCATGTTCCTGCAGGTTCACACTTAACTTGCCTGTTGCAGTAATTTACCAACTAACATGGCAAATTATCCATGCATCGAGATTTTTTCACCACATATTTCCCAAAGGCGTGCAGATACATTTCCTGCCATTATTGTTGAAATCAATGTCACCCAATAGACTGGCAGGTTTGCTTACATTTAGTCTTATAACATATGTATGTTTCACATTAATTACACAATATTTTCTAGATTGTCGGCATAGTGTGTATCTACTGCAGATAAAAACACAAGGTGACATTTATCATGAAAAATACTCTTTAATAAAACAAAATGATACATATTGAAAGACGTGATGTTATTCAACATGTCATACATTTATTCCAGTTCCATTACTCATTTACACATTGTGACGGCTTTCCATCACCTCAACTGAGAGCATATGTTCCTCTCGAAGTATGCAGAAGCGAAAGCAGCTATAAACCTTATTTTTCTCAAATATTGTGGGAGTTATGAATTAGATTGTCAAGAAAAGAAAAAAATGAGGGACTGAAAAAGGAACTGTGTAGGCACGACAATATGATAACAACCATGTCAAACTTATATAGTTGTCTGACATTTCAGCAGACTGTGAAGTTTTCTGATTAGTTCCTTCAGTGCAGGCTCATACCGTCGACACCGAGTGAAACAGACAGAGACTGTAAAATAAAAGACATTCAAAAGAGATGCAGGAGGTGTGATTTGAGTTTGTGCTTCGTGTGCTTTGAATTTAAATTTGTCTCTGATGAATACAGAGCCATAAATGGTCCCAGCGGGGTGTACTATGCCATTTCAGATCTCCGGGAGATGATTGATACAATTAGGAGTAATGGACCTGCCACCAATTATTATAATGACTGAAAAAAAAAGATCTGACTTGATGTATAGGATACTATTATATACCTCTATTGTGTGAGTCTCAGTCCATAGGTCTCTTTTGAAAAGAAGCAGTCATTTTCTCACACACACACACATAAAGGGGATATAAGGAAAAGTACAGCCATGTGACATACTTGTCAATATGATAACAATCATGTCAGTCTTGCAGACGGGTAAGTGTTCTGATTAGTTTCTTTAGTACAGGCTCACACTGTCGACACAGAGTGAGAAGAGAGGACTGTAAAATACAAGCAATGTGTGAGAAATACATTTTAATGTTTTTAAAGCACCCTCTAAGAATCATGGCATACTGTTCAAGGTGAGTGTGCTTTAATTAAATGAAAAGTATTACCTTGTTGCAAATGCTTTGACATTCAAAAGCTGACAAAATGACCATAAACAATAATTTTGCAGTATCTTCATGAATACAATTAGTTGAGATGAAGCAGTTGGTTGTGACCTTGCAACGCTGAAACTGTTAAAGCGCTTTCAGCGGTCAAGACGAGAAAGGCGCTCTACAAATAAAAGTGTATTTACCGTTCCATTATCTGAACCGCTTTTCCTGTTCAGGGTCGCTGGAGCCGATCCCAGCTGACATTGGGGCGATGGCAGAGTTCACCTGGACGGGTCGCCAGCTTATCTCAGGGCACATATAGAGTAGGACAACCATCCACGATCACATTCACACCGATGGGAAATTTAGAGTCTCTAAATTGCAATAATAGAGTCGAACAGTCCCTAAACTGCATGTCTTTGGACTGTGGGGGGAAGCCCGAGAACCCGGAGGGAACCCATGCTGCCACGGGGAGCACGTGCAAACTCCACACAGCCCGGGATCGGGGATGAGTCTCGCTGTGAGGTGACAGTGCCAGCCACTACACCACCGTGCAGCCCATTCCATATACCATAATTTCCCAAAAATAATTGTAACTGCAAAAACTGACAGCAACAAGAACTACAGTGCGTGAAACTCAAAGCCTGTATTGCAAAACTATGCCAGCACCTAACTTCTATACCCTGAAATGACTTAGGAATTGCATCCATCATAATAACATTAGCTGTTATTATGATTCACATCAGTGTGCAATAACGTCTGTTACTCAGCTCTAAACTCCACAGTCAACATACGTTCTGAATAATTTCGTCAAAGCAGCTGCTACAGAATCTGCAAAGAAATTGGAGCCAAAAGTGGCAAACAGTCAGTTTGTGTTTCTCTTCTTTTTTCCCCTGATAGCAACTATATCATAGTATACAGTAATTTATTGTTGCAAGGCATGGCATGTATTATAGGAGTGTAATTACTACAGAACTCATCCAAAGTGATTTACAAGACAATGAAGAGCACAGTAGTGGGTAATAAAGGAAGCAGATTAAGAAGCTATCAAGCACCTGCAGTAACACATGCACATAATTCAGATGTCTTTCTTGAGTACAACAATGAGTACATGAATTAAAGATTAATTCTGGGCCCGCAAAATGTAATTGTCACCAATTAGTAACTATAAGTGAATAGTTACCAATTAGTAAAAGGTAATATCTCTTTGTTCTTGGCCTCGTTTGAACTCCGAGCCAGACAACAATAAAATAAAGAGGACTGAGTGATAAGAAATTTCCAGTAATCAAGACCAGTGCAATAACGGCAAGTATATCTTTGAATCATATCCAAGATGTAGTCTTGTCTTTCAAGTTCCTCACCTGGACAGAAGTATTTAAACTACATTTGACAATCAATCAAATGTAAGTGCTGCAACACAGATTACTCCTATTTTTAAAATGTTTGACACAAAGCTATTACATGCCCGGGCAATTTGAATTCCTCCAATCTTCATCACCTCAGCAACTATTGAAGGGCTTTAAAGTTGTTTGGGTTTGAAGAGGGATAGAGCAGTGTCTTCAGCATATCGGCAAAGAGAGCGAAAAATATATATGTTCGAGTGACGTGGCAGCACAATGAAAAAGACTATTGAACTTCAAACCCACTTTGGCGGCTGCCACATGAAAAGGGGAAGCGGAGGATATGATATGAATAACTTGCAAATGTAGACCGTCTCACTCTATTGGATCAAAATGTTGAAAACCTGTCCAAAAGGTAAAGTTTGGCCATAAGAGTGGTTCAGTCAATTGAGCCTGGATGTGAGTGTTTACTTAAGTTTAGTATCAGACGATTCCCTGAGAGATAAAAGCAAGAAGATAGCACACTTTTATGCATCAATTACAGAAATTAAATGTCACTTCTAAGCTGATTCTATGACTCTAAACCAGACCAGATTTTACAAAGATAAAAAAATAACTAATTTGAGGATGGGCTAAAACAAGCATCCACAAATGTGCAGTTTTCAGGATGTTGGTGATGATCAAAGGAAGTACAAATTGTGGTTGAACCAGTTTCCAAAGTTTTTATGTCAATATTAACCATTTATTTAAGCCTAAAGGCCTTGACACATGGGGCATTTTAGTTGTGTGATTAATTTGCACGTCAATATATCTATTTAAACTGTTGTTTTACACAGAATGTGAACAATTACTTGGCAAAAAAGCGACGTCATTTTTGTTGCACTTTGAATAAAGACATTCACCAATCACATTGCGTGAAACAAACATTCAAAATGTAGACACAAAGGCTCCGAAGTCCAAAAAAAGACAGCAGACCTTATCACTTCTTTCAATCTTGACAAAGACAGCCCTAACCAGAACAATTTCTTCCATTCTTACCTTCCACAAATGCAATAAAATAGTTTATAGAGCTATTCACCAATTGACCTCAGACAGACTGCCAGATGGTGCTCTGGGTCATTAGTTGGTCCTCTTCCTCTGCCAATCTATTCAAACCTTAAATTAAAAAAGTGTTGCAACTGTCACAAATTGCCTTTGCTGGCGGTATGCAAAGTTTTGATCCAAAATATTCACAGGCTAGAATTTTGCATTTTGTGTTTTATATTTGTAAAAAGGCCTATTGTAAAAGTTGTATTGGTCTCCAATATAACATTGTCACTCTGATTTTAACTGCTAAAATAATAATAATAAAATAATGCAAAGTAAGTTGCAACCAAAGACTTAATAATACATAATTACATTTATAAAAAAAATGTTAAATCAAGAGTATTCAAATACTGGTCTGTTATTTAACAGTTGATTGAATAATTGTTGCATTTATTCAATCACTCACAATAAACACTACATGTTGGCACCCATTGGACAATGTTGATGTATGTCTCAGCAAAACATAAATATTTATCTTGGAACTATAATCTTTTCCACTATAAGAAATGTGTCAAACACAGCGGCATCATCAGGATGTATGAGAAGCATGTGATTGCAATTACTCCACTTGATTTGCTGCCGGCATACTGATCCGTTTAAAATGTCACAGTTGGTGGGATATTTCTCAGTAATGCACAAACGACCAGTAGTATACTTATTTATAGTGATGAATATCAGATACATTTTTTATTTTTTTTGGCATCTGAAAGTCACAAGGGAGAGGAAGGGGAGGTGTGTGCTTATGAGATACGGTTTATTAATAGATGGTGGCACGCTACAAAATGTACATATAAGAGAAGTTTTCATCTGCTTTTAACCTTTTGAACACCATAGGCCCCAATTGGGGTCTTTTTTCCTTCTGTACCTCTTGTTCCCCGTGTTCAAGTAGTCATATGAACCCCAAATGAGTTCTAATACTTGTATTATTTTAAATCACCCCCCGCCCCCATAAAAATTTTTTTGATCATAACTATGAACATCCAACATGATGATGACCAAGAATTGCCAAAAATCCCTTCTCGAGTGATCTCCGAGTTTTTCCAACTCCATGGCCTTACCCACATCCCACATACTAATAACACACCTTTTTGGAAAGATTAGGACCTAAAGAATCCGAATCTGGAAGAAAAAAAAAAATCACTGCAAAACAAAGCTTTGACACATTAGGACGGTGTTTCTGTCAAAAAACCATGTCGTTCGGTAAAAAAAATAGAAAACTTTACTAGTTTTATGGGAAAACAGTCAGATTTTTGCATGCTGAGACTTACAATCTTCATCTACTTTAATTTGTTTAACCAAATGTATCTTCTCATAAGGGTTACACTATTGTAGCAATTTGCATGAAGTTAATAAACGTTGTGGAGATAATTAAGTTAAAGTTTTTTTTAAAGAGACTTTTTTTCAAAAAAGAGGCAAAAAGGGGGGCTGAGCGCATAGCTCCCCATTACAGTTAGTTGTCACGACAAACAGGAACATGTTTACAAAAGTTTTTTCAAAAATATAATTGTAAAATGAATGCCCATACGTCGTTCTCTTTTATATTGAAGTATTAAAATAGCTTCAGTTATTTGAGCTACAAGCTAAGCTGACTGATTGATTCATGCTTGATTATTTACACTTCAATATGTATTTTTCAGAGTTTAGATGATTATATTATCAAAGACTAGAATCTATGCCGCTGTCCGTGGTGCTTAAGTCGCAGTCGAATTTGTGATTAGGAGTCCAGCTGTTTTGTAGTTTAATCTTGGATCAATACTATTCTATTAACTATACAGCTAGGGGGTGATATTAAAAACTAACGAACCAAAAGAGTCCTTCATGGGACATTCTGCTAGTCACGAGTAAACAAAACAAACTGTTTAAAATCGACAAAACTGTCTCCTACAAATTTACGTTCCCATACCGTTGTAACCAGTGAAATGAGGACCCAAACACAGACACAGAACACAGGGGTGTTTGGAATGGAATGTATTGCAATCTTATGGGAGAGTGGAGATGGGGGAATGATGTCCTGGAGGAATTGGCGGTGGGGTGATGATGATGATGATGATGATGATGATGATGGAGGAGCAGCGGAGCGGGGAGGGTTTGGAGCGAGGTAGCGGTAAGGAGGGTTATTTGTGAATGGGCACATCAGATGCAGATTGAGATGTGGGGATCCTTTGGCACAGCAGTCAGAGGTGCATTTAAAAAAAGGCACAAAAGCACAGCAAAGATGAATTTCGTTAAAAAGTATTTCTAGAAATGGCCTGAATGCAAGTATTTACCACGAGAGTTAAAACAACAAACTGGCAATGCGTGAATTAGGAGCTGCGGTTAAAATAATAAAGAGCAGATAAGCTGATGAATCGCAGGTGAGCGAACCGAGTGTGGGAGTGATTGCAGGCAGGTGTGTGTGTACAGGGTACATCCATTGAGAGGAAATGAGTTTTAAGAGAAATGAGACGACCTTTCTTCATTAGCGTCACGTGAAGCGACGTCTGTTTCCGATCACAACTGGATCAGCTGTCAGTCGGCTTAACAGCTGGAGTGACTTTTGATCCCTGTACTTATACTAATAAAGACACAGTTATCATCACTGTGAAAGTAGAGATATTTCCTCTCTGTAGTTTAACAAAGTGCATTACGTTTTTGTCCTGTTTCCGATTTCTACTGGCGGAATGAATTGTTTAAATCTGTAGGTTTTGAAATTCAGATATTATGTCATTAAATAATATGTTCATAGTTTCTCTTGAACCCTGGAATTAATTTATTGGGCTCAATGTTTCGGAGGAAATTGAGATGACATAACTCATTGAACACGACAATTATCAGCCTCACGTGACTGAGTGGAAATTACATTAAATTATGTAAAAAGTGTTTCTGCTGACACAGACAAACTCTCGAGCGCTCTCTGACTTTAATTGTATCCATAATACAAGGTATTATGAGCTTTGGGACGGCCGTCAATATGGCGGCACTGAACAACTTCCGGTTGAATCGAGGAGCAAGAAAATTACAAATAAGAGACTTTGGATGTACCGACAGACAGACTACCAGGTTAGGTTTAGAGAATATCATGGTTTTGCCTGAAATGAATACGTTTGTTCCATTATTTAAGCAACAAAGGAAAATGTCAATTTTCGTCAATGTAATTGACTATGCAGATATATTATATGGGACCCCACCAGCTTTCTTTTTTTCCATTCTTCACATAATATTATACTTCAATCACTTCCAGTATTATGAACGGCTTCGAAAGCGTGCACCATTACCCCCCATATGAACGATTATCACATCTCATCCCATATGATAATGTGGCTGTTCTGTTCAGTTGGTTTGAAGCCCACGCTTTGAAAGTTATATCAAGAAGCATCCGGAAGTCGTTAACCAAAGCCATAGCTTCCCCACCATTTAGTTTGAAGCACTTTTGCATAGTTGAGTGGAGTATAAGAACAACTTTCTCTTTCCTTGGGGAATGGACTAATGCAGCTCTGTCTATAATCAGTGAGTTTCCTCCCGCTCCACACTGATTTGCATTCTGTTATTCAAGGACTTTGTCAGGGATCAATGTGGCATTTACTTCCTAATGGAACTGTGCAATAGTCCAAATGAAGATGGAAGAATCAGCCCTCCAATTGACACACATTACTGTTTGGTTTGCTTCCATTGTTTCAATTCTCTGTAATGAAAATGGAGACATAAGACTGATCAATATTCTCCCTGTCCTACATGATTCCCTTATTTCTCAATATATTAGAGTACATTGTGGTCTCAATTAGCCAGTTCAGTTGATGGGATTGTCTTTTGTACTATAACAAATAGTAGAAGAATACAACATATAACTACCACTGTATACTAAAGTATAGTTTGCATGTCTTTGATCTAGACTTAAGACTTGGGCTACTTAAGGGTTGCCACACAATTTGTATTCATGTTCCCCAGAGGTGGAGCTGCATGGACTTTGATGATTCTCACATGTTTAAGCACACTGACGTTAGCTTTTAGCTCAAAGCCCCTCTGTGCCTCCGTACAACCGTTACACAGCTGCTTATATTGCATGATGGAGAGAGATTGTCTGAATCACATTTTGACTGACATAAGATATTTGTCCTGGCTCCAGATGAAACCAAAATATTCATTCTGTTACACCACCTCTTACGATTGGATCTGTATTATGACATATAGACTGGACACACACGACTAAGGTGTGTCCAGTCTATAACAATAACTGGTTTAGTTTAGATGAGGCTTTACAATGAAAGATGATGCAGAGCTGGAACTGACAGGGACGCTTGTATACTGTCAATGCACTCAAAACACAGAGGGCGTGTGGTGGATAGTCTTCTGGCAGCTATTCACACCGACATGTCCTCTAAGGAGTGATGGATGACCCACTGTCGAGTCTCTCTGCAGGCAGAGAAGCACAGATGCTCAGGTTTGTCCAGTTCAAATGCTTTCTAAATATGTTTCTTCAAAATCAGACCGAGCCTCGCTGTTCAGCTTGAAGGAGACAATTTACTCAAACCAGTAAAGCCTCACCTCACTGACTCACGGCAGGAAATTTAATTAGTGCAGGGAAGATGAAAAGAAAAAAACATGAATGATTCATACTACAATGTAGATATAAAGAGGTTGTGTCACTATGTGTGTGTTTGTGTATGAC
This sequence comes from Taurulus bubalis, assembly GCF_910589615.1. NCBI lineage: Eukaryota > Metazoa > Chordata > Actinopteri > Perciformes > Cottidae > Taurulus > Taurulus bubalis. The sequence continues at coordinate 8,019,690 of NC_136594.1, read as the reverse complement.
ACGCAAAAGAGTTAGAATGAAGACAGCTGTGGGACAGAACTTTTAACTGTTTTATTTTTCACGAGGCAGATCAAACTTGGTCTGGCTCTCTGCAACTAACCAGGAAGTAAAGCTATATATATATAACAAAAACAAAATGTGAGAGCAGTGCTTTCCCTATACAATACCTAAATGATGATTCAAACTAAGCAAATACAATCATTTTCTTTGTCAGTTGTTTGATCATCGGAGCCAAGATGAAATAATATTTGGCAAGTAAGGATCAGACCTAGAAGAATGCCTGAACATCAATCACAAGAGAAATCACCAGAAATGGGAATTATCTTTGTAATGAAAATGTCAAACAGAAACAGTAATATAAGTTGACAAGTCCATTTAATAAAACGGACGGAAAATAAACATGCTTCAATAGTCACTCTTAAACTATATTCATCTGTTCATTTCGACCATTGTTTCCCAGGGACCCACTTTTTTAAAATAACAAAAGATTGCAACCGGATTCACAATAGGCCTGATCTATGAATCATAAGAGTGATATTCACCCTAAATGAATAAATGAACCAGCCATTTTGAAGAGATACATCTGATAAATCACAAAAATTGTTTGTCTTGCATACTTATCAAGCGTATAATGTTTTCAATGAGTTAACATGCTCTCATTTTTTCTTCTTCTTATCAGTAAAAAAACAGAATGTATGCGAGACTTTCATATTAAATTCAATGTTATAGGCTACAGTTATCAGCATCAAACATTCAGACACCCTCATGTGGCACCGTTAGCACCGTTAGCACCGTTAGCTCCTAGCCACCAGCTCAGCGGCAATAAAAAATAAAAATAAATAAATAAAAGTAGAGGCAATCCCTCATGTACTGAATCTGGAATTCAACACCTTTAACAATCAAAACACTTGTATGATGAAGATGAACTGCCTTAATCCTCCTTCAAAAGACTAGTTTTCTCAGTATATACACATCTGTTGACTGAAAGAATAGTTTCTTATTTTATTTAAAGCTCAGTTTGCCTTATTCATAGCCTGAAATGTATTAATCATCCAGAAAAAAAAAGTATGTAGGGCCTTGTTAATTATGGAGGTGTAATGTTTAAGGATTTTATTCATCAAAAAGGCCCAATGCCACTGGTGTAACTGTGGTAATCCACATTAAAATCCCAGTTCGCTGGCAGAAGCCATATGCTGCCTTTAATGCAAAACCCTGTGTTCAATTAATCATAAATTGGGCCCTCATGTCTTTTGCATAAAAAAAAAAATAGTCTTTTTTTTAAATGCTCCAAAGTATTGTTTCACATATGTACTTAATTTGCAAATGCAATCAGGCTTTTATTAATGCTAATTGCCAATTTCAATCCAACGTTTACCCTCTAAAATGGTAATCATATGTTTAATGCCTTGGCAGTGTATAGGTAATACTGATTGCTTTTCCAGCAATTTAAAAAAAGAGCAAAGTTCTCTTTAATATTTATACAGCCAGTTAGTAAATGTCGCCCTCGTGGGCTATCAATTCAAGCTAAATTTCTTTTTAATTCATCTGGAAATGTGTTTGATGCTTCAACAGATTTCAACACTTTGAAGTCAAACTCTTTAGCATATTTGACGCTGGAACACTGAGTTCTCCACTTTGGAGCAAGATTTATTCAATTGTCATTAAAAGTGCAAAATAAGTCGTTTAACTATTTCACAAAAACCCTTAAAATAAACCTTTCATTCTACTAGTATCTGTTTAATATCACGTTCATATAAGGGGTATTGTTCACTCCGAAATCAGTATTACCTTTGTCCAGTATTAGTTTTCCTGAGGGAAAGCGTCGTCATTTATTCATTAGTCGTTGAATACATGATTGACTTTGTATAACTCTGACAAATAAAGAAATATATGTTATCTTACTGATATAGGATATCTTCACTCATTGATATTAGGGTTAACAGACCAGTGCTTTAGATTTAGTTTATTATAGTTTAAACTAATGAGAAGCTTTTGGAACGTCACAGAAGTTCTGTTCATATGCATTCAGTCAAATTGATTTTAGGAGAAACTTAATGTCATCCAGATTACATTGTTATAAAGAAAAAGACCAACAAGTAATCCAAACAACAAGTTTTAGTCCATGCGTTCTACAATGACACAAAGAAGTGGTTTTGGTTTCATCTGTTTCGTAAAAGATAAGGCTTTGGGTTCAAATAAGTTAGGGGACTTTCATCGTCATATTTATAAAAATAAACAGTGGTTGAGTTTCAGGAATGATACCTTTGTTGCTTTGAAAAAGGATACCGGTAGAGGGTAAAAATAGGTTTTGTTGACTGATACATTCATCCCAACCACCACTCAACACTGACTTTGTCGCTCTACAACAACGTCATCTCACTTCCTCATTTTCTCCCATCACAATTAGCCACGAGAGAGCTTTGTCACTTCAACCTAAACACAAATCATTTGCAAGTTCTCACAAACGACTGACGCTGGCTATCGTCATGGGAGGAGAGCTTTTAAAAACAGCCTCATAGAAAAGTTAAGACGTGATGTTTTTGTCACGTAGCTTGCGTACTTCAGTGACAGCACTTCGGTAGTAATTTTAATGATGGCTTTATGGTTTGCTTCCGTTGTGGACAGCTCACTGCACATGTGAATTAGTGTCTCTTATCCGGGGCCCACCGACCCATCGCAAAGATTTATAGTGAGATTAAAGCGCATATCCAAAAGAGCTTTGCTTGGCTTCAGAAACGTGTCATTAAATCGATATGGTTTTTGTTTTGAGAATTTACCTCGTTTGCAGTTTTGAGGTGGATGAACAAATTCTAGTGATCTATCCTCAGATTCAGATGAATAGACGCACATGCCTCTTATCTGTAATCAAATCAGCAATTCATATGAACACAAATTACTTAGTTAAATAATAAAATGGTTCTCAGCTCTGGAGGATAAAAGGTGTTAGATGTTTATATCATACGTTGAATAATGAATTCAAATGAATGCAGGGTGTTTACCTGCATGGTAACAAATGTGTGTAATGTTATGAATCATAACGGTTTTAAAGTAACTCATTTTGATCAGATTGCATCATACACAAGGCAAAAGTGGACAGATTATCTGCTCTTGTAAGCGGCTAAAATGCTCACCCTGCAGGATTAGACAATACTGTAGAGACAAAAGATACTCTTGCCAAAGGGAGATAAGCATCACCTCTCTGTGTCACTTCTTTTCCCCTTCACACAATCATCCTCTGGCACACACACTCACACTCACACACACACAGTCGCTCACCTCCTAAACTCATTTATACTCATACTGCTATGATTTTTCTTTGAAAACACATTAGCCTCAGTACTTCTGACCAGCGGCCAAAACCATGAACATAAACAGATTTGTGTCTGAGAACGTGCTGATGGAGCATACATAGTCACTTGATATAATATGTTAGAGAAGTCACAGAAAATGTTGATATGAAATAATACATGCATTGTATTAGAGGACATTATTATTTAATCTCATGGAGCTGACTTGATGCATTATTCCAGAATTACCCACCAAATTGAGATATCTCTCTAATTACTGCGGACACAGGGACTTCGATATTCATAAATTTACAGGACCGATAAGTGTTGAGGACGCGAGATATGCACGCATATTTCACAGCAATGTGATGAAAGAAAGAAGGAAAAGAGCAGAAGGAACAGCACTGATTGGATAAGAAACTACGTGGTGCAAGAAATTACTCATGTTAATTTAACACCTTGTCAGTGCCTATATATATCCACAACAGTTTATATTAATACTTACAGATAATTTAGAAAACTCGCCTAGAACTATATTAGCACTCTAAATAAAGACAACAAACCGCTCCTTCAAAAAAATGGAAAAACATTAATTAACGCTTGCAGTGTGGATACTAATTTAAATTAACACTTGTGTAGTGTTACAATCACATGGACTGTTCTGCTCCAATGTTCCCAGTGATTACTGGCATTGATATAGGCAGGCTCCCGATGATGATGATATGTGTGTGTTGATTCTCCCCACAGAGGATGTTGCTAACAATCTTGGAACCTGTCATTTTATGATGATGGAAAAGTTCCCTGTACGTTAAAACGTATTTCAAAACAAGAAAAGAAAAGTGAAATTTTCACCTCAGAAAGAAAATAATTGCACAAACAATACAGTTATTTGGTTGAGATATTTATTTTTAAGTTACATGAGTAAATGGAGTGTTAGATTGTATTATGGCTGGACAATTTGCACTGACTGCTGATGTTTATCAAGGTTTTATCACAGCATCCTGTCACTCTGCCAAATTGTACAAATTAGATTAAATCAACTGTAAAACTTTCTCTTGACAAGTACTTTCAAAGTCAATAAAGTGTGTAAATATGACAACCAACGTCCTGACACTGATGGAACATAATTGTTTGCCAAAACCAAAGAAGCATTGCTGGTGAACAGATTACCATGATGTAATACTAATCTTGTAGATTGTGGCATTATTAGCCTGTGATTATGTGACTAATCTTGGCCTCAGTGAGTTTACCAAGTGGTTTAGTGGGTTCCAAGGGTTATTTGTGTCTCTGTCCAGTATTTTACTGATCCAGTGACATATGGCACACGAGCGAGCCAAGATCTCCAAGCACCGTCGAACTCCGTCGTCACTGTTTTCTTCCTGAATAATATTGTGGTGGTGAAAATATCCGATGAAGGCACGGTCAAAAATCACAGCATGTGTATCAGAAATTTACTTTGAGTGCCATCTGTATGCCCTTGTTTCCCCTTTTGCATAAAAAGGTTTCCATAAATAGAACAGCACTTTAGGCAAATCATCAATTTCTCTATAAGGCAAAAACCTTCTTAAAAAATGCGATAATCAATGTTGAGCTTGTGGGGCTATTTTGCTACAATAACACATCTTTACTGCACTTTGTCTATATGGGTCTGTCAATTTCGCCTGAATTCACTAAGAGTTAGTTTTAGATAATGATAATTTATATATTTGAACAAAGAAATTCATATATGTACAGTAAGTGTTCATCTTTTGTTTGTGTCAGTTATTTCAGTTTGTTAATCAGCCTTGTGTCATTTCCAGTGATAGGGGGGTCATAATTAACACGCATGTGAAGATTTGTGTCTATAAAGAGTGGTCCAATGGCTGAATCCCCTTCTCTTTCCAGGAATGATCTGTTTTTAAATCACGTAAATAATAGTGATTCAATGTTTTTCTAGATCTACAATCCTATTTAACACGATCAGTTACTCCCCGAGCCTGTCAATACATTAATCAGGCTTTAGAAGTCCTCTCAAGCTGAACAGAGACCACTGCCTTGGAGGACCAAATCCAATCAGAGAGAGACTCTAAAACCAGCAGGGTTTCACGGAGCATTTCATTTGTCTTTTGACTCCAGCAGCTTTGTATTAGTACGCTTGTTATCAGCAGAGCGATCAAAGAAAATCCCCAAAAACATTTTGTGTCTTTCTTGTCATTTTAAACCCATCAGTCATTCTCTTTTTATTCTTTTGTTTCCTAAAGCTCATTGAAGCATCCTCATAAGTGTCAGTAATACCGACTTATGTTTTAAAGACGTATTGGCTTCAATAAGCTCTTTATTATCACCGCTAATGGTTACCTCATTATAGCCACACAACTCCCATTTAGTTTTTGTCCCCAGTACATTTTGTCATCTCACATTTTTAAGGTAATTATCTCCATTTCCATGCATTGTCTCCTTCTAAGCCTCGATCGAATTCTGTTCAGTATGGCTAAGGCAAAACTTCAACAGAATTGGACAAAAACACTCCAATTAATTGCCGGATTGGAAACAATCCATTGAATGTACCTACTGGGTTATAATGTTCTTTTGTATTGCTTATACAGACACAATTGTCAAAACAGCACTAATGGTTCGTAAGTGATTCTGTAGTTGTTTTAGACATTTAAACTGACTTGCCAATGAGAACAGCACAGCGTGATATAACAGTAACCAACTATTAAAGTCCTGAGCTCACTGAGTGAATTAGGACAATGGATTTAATTGTACAAGAACACTAAATAAAAAGGTTTTAAATCCCCCCTCTGCTGAATAATGTGTTTTGCTTCACTTGGATTTTTGAGCTGCACGGTGCACAATCATTTATGTGTACTTGATACTAAACGGCAGTTTTCACATGTGATGGGTAAACTTTAGAGTGAACTGTGAATTTAAAAAAATGAGATTAAAATAGATTTGGGATTTTTCAATTTGGTGGAAGGAGACGAGTTCATTGGTTAAAAAAAAAAGAAATTGAAAATAAACCTACAGCAGTTTGGTTGAAATTCCAAGTGCAAAAAAAATTATGTGCATTGTGTGAATGTAATGCAAGAGCATTACTTCGGTGAGTAAAGTCAGTAATCGTCCGCAAACTGGCCAACAATAAATGTTTGGCAAAATGCTCGAGGTTCAGTTTCCTCCACAGATGGAGACAGTGATGGAAGCAGTCCTGGATAGAAAGGACGTCGCTGTCAACACGCTCACATCACAAGAAGTGGCAGCATGAGAGTGGATTTCCAACGCGATTGGAAAAATGTATAGTCAATACGGCTTTCATGAAGGCCAGAATTAATCTCTTTATTGAAAATAAAGTCAACATGTGTGTGCTCTGTTCTCAGGTAACGTAATGCTTCGCCTCACGGTTTCTGAAAATTTGATTTTATATGTAACATGATCATTACTTCCATCCTTTTATGGAATAATTATTCTGATTACCTCACGCTGTGGAAATAAATCATCATGTCCACCTTTTTATCGACTGAGTCACTCCTCTTAATATTGCCTCCTATTGTTTGCTTCTCCTTCATATAACAATTCACTTTCACCATGAATCTGTTTTTACTCACCAGCTTTTCCACCTCAGGAATCAGGAACTTCTAAAACAATAAAATATGTCAAATGAAATTGACATTTATAAGTAAATAATGTTGATTGAGTGAGTCTGTCGGGTGATTTATTAGAATTCAGCACTCATAATTCATTTTTGCAGAAAGTAGTTGTAGTTGTTTGAACGTTATTTATTTTCAGGCTGTCAGAAATAAGAGAGCGACAGGTGCAAATCTAGCTAAACAAATGGATTTGAAGCTCAGGGCTGGGCTCAGCCCTGATTACCTCCCTAAAGCCCGATCAGCTGATGCCTCTGAGGCACGCGTCTTCTGTTTTTCATGGGCAAATCCACAAAGTGGGGGATCCAAAGAGGATTTATTAGGCTCTGGTTAATCTATTCACAGGTACGCTAAAGATATTAGCCAATCATCAGGAATGTCCTCTCAGCCACTGGACGAGTGTCAGTCCATGTGTCAGTTGGCCTCTGTGTGCATCATGAGTATACCATTCAAATACTAGAACAGTGGGTCTCTAGGTTGCAGCATATTAGTAGCAACGTTCATGAATCACTACTTTAAAAATGTACTGCATAACTGGAGTCAATCTCAGTCCAAGGTCATCCTCCATTAATCACTGATGCTGACTAAAGAAGCATTCACAATGTAACGCAAAAACGTGTTCGCTGAGGGAGCATTCAAATAGTGTCTGTCAGCTAACGGGGAAAGTGTTACAAGGTTCACCTGAAGCAGCGCTGACAGATTCTTCAGCGACAGATGTACTTCATCTTCAGCCTCTGAGTATCTGTGCACACCAGCACTATGATGTTATTATCAGACAAACTGAGGTGTGCCTGATCTTGACAGCATTTTATGACATTTTCAAAACTTGTATTTGGTGTGAGCCTTAAAAAGTGTAAAACCCCCTCGTACAATGACACTGCTATCAATTCCTGATTAAATCATCCTGGCAGAATATAAGCTATTGCCCAGCCATTACCCAGCGGTAGATGTCAGAAAAGGTCATATTGTGCTGGAGCTGCTCCTCAGAGAAGTGGAACAGCGTTCAATCCTGCAGAGATCATGACATCCACCACAGGCCTGTCAGCGTGGAGTGAGCTTTGGGAGTTTGATCCTCAACATGGTCACAGGAAGAAATCTGAAATCGGATTAGAGCTGAAACAGTACGGGAGCAGCCTGAGTATTTTTGGCACATCTCGTTGTCCGCTGTATTTTTGGAGCATGGAATATTATCAGAACAAGTTGGTAGAAAAACACTGGCTTTTTTCTAATGTGCATCAGGCATTCCAAATATATTACGTTTTTTTTTCTTCATTGTTATCTAATGTAGCAGATGAGTCAGTTGGTTGTCTGCCACACAGTGTTTACAGCTCTGTTGCATCAATGTAAAAGGGGGCAATTCATTATTAGATGATATGAAAGGACTTTTTTTTGCTCATCTAAATATTTTTTTGTATGTATGTTTTTGAGCTATATTAAGCATTTTGGACCTTCATTTTAATTGCAGTGAAATATCATTGGGGTTATGGAAGGTGAGTTTTGACTGAATTATTCTCCTGGAGTTTCATTGACAGTTTGATGAAAAACTTCCTCTGAAATTGTGATTAAAGCTTACCAACCGTATCTAGGCATGGCAGGCCAGTGAAGCTCTGGTCAAACTAGACTAGTCAATCATGTATTTTGTATCTAGATTGTCAAAAAAACAAAAGCCAAGAGCAAAGTAAGGAAGAGACTAGATTTGTTTAGTCTGAGTGCTCTAACGTAACTAGCAAACATAGCATGTCCAGCTAACTAGCATACTAGCTACACTATTAACCCAACCTGGCATTACTTTACAGGCCTAGGACAATTTTGTTACAGGCTAAGTTGAAGAAGACAAACAAAATTCATAGCACTTCCAAACCGCAGTATTTCCACACTGTTAGTGCCGGTCCTGGATGCTAACTACATTAGATGCTAAACACTCTAGCTAGGGTTGCCAACGGTCCTGTATCAGCCGGGAAGTCCCGTATAATGGGCTGAATTTGTCAAGATTATCCAATCACATATGCCATATGCATCAGTGTTAATATCTGGTGTTGCCTACAATCGGAAGCACATAAGGCTACAATTTACAGAAACAGTCCAAGGAGACTCAATTCTTAAATTTTTCTCCCGATTTATGACCAATTTTTACACCTTTTGTTATTTTTTGTCTGTGGATGTTTTGACCCTTTTGTAGTTTTTTTGCATCTCTTCGTAGTTGTTGTGTGTGTTTTTTGTTGTCATTTTGTTTGGATAATTTTGATTCGTCCAACAAAACACAGTGTAAGCTGCGTTCGCCGCAGGGTTCAGGTGTTCATCACAGCCCGCAGTGCCCAAAATCAGGCTTTGGCCTACACAGCGGAAAGCCGCCATGGAGCAACGCAAGTCTTTGGAAATAATGAGTTTCAGAGCCAAGTGGTGGGCGTTGTGACAGGGCTTTCAGTGAGTGAGAGACTCAGAGAATAAACAAGAGTACTAAGAGAAAGAAATATTCAATCATTGGCAAAAAAAAAATTAAATTAATAAATTGAATGGATATAAACTTTAGAGAGAAAAAAATTATGCCAGAGATTGACACGAGGAGAAAATTATTCTGTATTTGCTCCCTACTTTTAAACTCTCAAGGTTGGCAATGCCTTTATGCTGTTAGAACATTCTCAATTGTCCACAGAGGTGAGAAGGATCTAACTAAAGAAGGACATCCTAAAATGGGCAAACAACAGTGCATTCCTCATGTTATCTTTAGCGGAAAATCACAACAATACGGCTAAACACAGACTCGGCTACAACAGTAAAGACTGTCTTGTTCATGTCAGCTCAACTGTTTTTAACTCAAATGCTGTGAAGAAGATGCAATTGGGAAGATGAAAGCTTGAGATGATTAAAATGATTGTTGTAGGACCAAAAGACTGGAGGATATTTTAGATGACCCGTCCTCGACCAAAGGTTAATCTGTGTATTTCTCAGTTGCCACCGATGCCTCAAGAAAGAGAAATAGGAAAATGTTTCCAGTGTGCGGGAGATATTTCTCTTTGTCTGATAAAGTGCAGTGCAAGTCACTTGGCTTTTATGAAGACAGTGATGAAACTGACCTGGAGCAGCTTGTGGCTTGCCCACAAAATGACACACAGTCAGTATGGCTACAGGCAGCAGGACAGAGTACCACAAAAACCCCTAACTCTAAATCCACCAGTGAGAAGTGGGTGGCAGTTTCCCAAAACATAGGGAAAGCCAACTTGATCAACATTAGTGAACCAGAATCAAATGAATCATGATCTTACAAAAATATGTGTAATGACCACGACCTCTTAACAGCGTATTATGTGGTGGTGGTATGTGAAACAATTTAAGGTTTTCAGGTTGAGGCAACAAAATGTTTCGGAAAAACATCATGGTTTGGCTTAAAATAAGTGCATATACTTAAAGGCCCAGTGTGTAAGATTTAGGAGGGATCTAGTGATGAGTTGCAGATTTTAACCGATGAAATACCCCTCTGCTCACCCCTCCCCTTCCAAGCGTGTTGAAGAACTACGGCGGCCTTCAGGTAGGGAGAGTTATCTTTAGGATGTTGTACAACCACGAGCTATTCTCATCAATACGCTGCTTTTCTCCATGAATAAATAATTGCTTTTAAAAACATCTATAGCTTCGTGTGTGTGTGTGTGTAGTTGGACGAGGAGCTCAGCCCGACAGAGCAGAGAAAATGTGCTCCGCTGCTTGATAATAAATAACTTCAAAACATTAAAAAGTACTGATAAAAACACCACGAACATCAGGGCTTATCAATGCTCTGGTAAATTAGCACCGGGGACCATTTAATGCTGGGTTTCGGAACACATCCCTACCTTCAGATATCGTAAAACACGAATGGCTTTCGCAAATGCATTTAATTTGTGTGTCCACCACAACAAAGGGTCATCATTTACTTTCCATTTGCATTGTTTCCGTGGTACCAACAGGTAATCTTAACACATTACATGCCACTACCGCATAATACAGTTTTAAGTTACTCTGTTCACATGTCGTGCACAGAGAGCATGTTTCTCTCGGACCATTTAATGTTCAGAGAGAAACATTTGCAGCAAAAAATATCAATGGAAAAAGGAGACTTGGTGAGTTACAATGATCCTCTTGCATTCGAAATGTTTTGCTGAAAAGGTCCAAATTATGATTTCCTTGATCATTTATTCTAAAGTTTATTCACATAAACTTACTAAATGATAATAGTGAATATACATACTAAATGGATTATACACAATTTGCTTTTCCCACTGTATACTCACAACACCGCCATGGGACCATGTTGGTGCATTGTGGGACACCACCTTTTGTCCCATATTTAGTAGTGAGAAAGTTGTCAACCATAGCTCCAGCAAACCCTGTGAAAGTTCTGATCTGAGATCTGAGGATGACATTCTCCAAACACATTGTTTAGTCTGCATCCTCTTTTGTAACGTAGGTGAAGCAAAACCCATCGTTTGAAATTCAAACAATGTTCCATAAATCTACCCTTTTGTCCAAGACTGTGAGACTAAAAAGCTAGGTGATGGTACTTATGACACAAGGACTAATTAGCTCAACACTGCAGTTCAAGAACAATGCAGCTCCTTTATTGTCATCTTCTACAGGGATCATTACCTGGTAAGGATGCTGACTTTTTGCCTGGAACCTGCACAGCAGGTAGCCCATTAGCACGATAGCATGTATGCATAATCTGCGTGTATATGCTAGACCCCTTTTTACAGGGTTTTGAGATGAGTCAGCTGAAAACATTCAAATGCCAGCCATAAACACATTTTCAACCTATTCACAAAGTAACTTTAGCCTAATTACTTACTGAGTAGCCTGGTTCTGTCTACTTCGGTGTCACGGCCAGGCCAGGCCGCCCGTTCTTCTCTGCTCGTCTTCAAAAATACTTGCCCACCATCATCATTGTAAAATGCATTATGTATCACAAGAAGGGCTTAGAGATCAGACAATAGAGCCAATGTCATACGTTTGTGAAATTGCATGAAGAAGTGCTTTGTTGCCTTGTATATTTTGATGAAAGAAATGAAAAACATGACCTGACATTCGTATTACAATCTCATATTTCTACATGAACGTTAAATACCTCAGCAGCTTGTACACGCCTGTCGAGCTAAAAAAAAAAACATTCCTCCTCACAGCTTTGGATGAACATGATGGCTACTCTTTTGAAACTTGTTAACAGTTCCAGCAAAAGGTGCCTCTCGACAGCCGCCTGGAGATTCATTCGTCACCATCCATCTGATCCTTTCTGCCTTCTAATTAGGAGGAGAAAACAGGGCTGCAGTTCTTGTGTGAAGAGGAGCAAAGAACAGGAGGTTGAGCATTCTCTCTGTGTGCGTTTCCTGTAGAGAAAAAGGCTGCTCGTGCTGCTTGAGTCAGTGGGGTCCTGAAATCAGTCATTGTCTGAGGAGTCATCAAGGCTGATAAATGACTCTTGTTATTCGCCGACTAAATGGCTGCTGAACAGGGTGGTTATGGGCATGGAAGAAAACTGTCTATTATCAGAAGTATCCATGCACATATGAAGTGCTCTAGAGAAAATACCCTCCGCTTCATGCAAATCTGGTTTCCAAAATACACAGATGAAGAAGATCTCTGTAGGTATTGAATATACTGAATACAATGAATATATTACTGCAAAAAATTCCTGCCGTAAATCACAAGGTGATGTTAAGATCCTGTATGTGTCCTGAATAGAAAGAGCATGCATTACTTATAAGTATTATACATGTTTCTTTTTTGTTGTGTATGTCCTCTGAAATACAAATATATATATATACACACACACACACACAAAATTCCATTCTATCATTTATGTTCTTTGATAGCAAAAAGAACATCCAATCCATGTGTTATTCTTCTCTCTATTCACCTTTGATCTTCCCGGTGTTTGTTGCAGCGGTCTGTTGGACACTTCACACTTGACTGCCAACTGAAATCCTCATATTACGGCCAGGAGCTCCCTGCTGTGTCTTGTAACGCTCCATTGAAGGTGTTGGGGGGCTTTAAAGCGACACGGTCTCATCTAACCAACCGCTGCCTGTTCACACATCCTCATGCAGAGACTTTAATAGATTGATAATGGTGACACAACGCTACGAGGGGATATCTCAACAAGGGGAGACTACTGGTTTTGGATGATCCCAGAGGGGAACATTGCTATTGTTGTCAACTCAACCTGTCTAAAGCTTGACCTTCTCACAGAGGTAAAGAAGATACTTTCTTCCTCCTGAAAGTCATTGTGATGTAGGGATATGTTAAGGCAGTGTGGTGTCTTAAACAGATGGTGCGACATAAAATGTGCCATCTATTATGGAATGCAGTGCTGTAAATCCATCTACATTGTAGTAAAACCTGAGCCACATTTCCACGCTCCATTTTATGCCATGGGATTTTATGCATTTGTGGAGGTATATAGATGGATTGAAGACCTCTGAAATGACGCCCGTATCATTCAGCAATTCCATACTTGTTTCCTCTAAGACTGTGAAACATACTTCAGAAAAGCATTAAAAAAAAAAATCCTTTGTACCTCTTTCCACTGTTCCAACAATCACCAACTCTGGTTTTGTCCAAATTAACCCTTAATTCACCATGTTAGATGTGTAAAGAAACAACTGCTATGCGCGCTCAAAGGCAGCAGACAATTGTAAAACACACTCACAACTCAACAAAACAAAATGAAACTCATCAAACTCAAAAGGGTCCATACTTGACGGAGAGAAACCCAGAGTAATGGGCAAACAATAGCAAAAGGAACACAATGAGAATGAATAACCAAGGAAAAACTAAATACATAAACAAAATTAAATTCAGTCAGATTATCAGGCCAGATCAGCATCTGGCTCTTCAGCATCACACTTGCCTTCAGTCTTAATCCCAGTGCGCGATATGGAACAACATTATGCACAAGTACCTAAACCTAGAAATGACTAATAGTAGTATTGATAACAACAATAATAGCTTTCATTTTTAATCTATGCAGTTGATGCTCGCAAAGAGAGAGCGCACACAGCTCCAGTTTGACTGTCCCTTCATTTTTTTGCCCAGCAGCTGGGAGGCAAGACCCGAGAGCGTCTTGGTACTGAGGAGCTGCATGTTTATTCATGAGCAAACTTTAACCTACTCTGTACATTCACTGCCACCAGACAACCTCACTGTGGGGAGGTATGAGCGGTCCCATCCACACCGTGGATAAACCGCCTTCACAAGGCTAACTGAGCGCATAGGTTTTCTGACCCCAAATAGTTTTCATGTCAGCTCCCATGTTTGTATGTTTTGATTCATTGATTTTATTTCCCTGCCCGCTGTTGCGAGTGACGGGCATTTCTGCTTAAGGGAAACGGGTGAGTTCACAGACTGTAAACCTTCATCAATCAATGTCGATAAGGTTAATAACTTCAAAGAATAAACAGCGGGTTATTTGTGGAATTCAAGTCAGCTGGATATGTAGATGATGCAAAAACACTAAATGCAACAACATTAGAATTGAAAGCGTTAAAAACGTTCCGCAGGGGTCTTCGAGACCACACACCCTCACTACGTGACACGCAACTGGATTTTGTTTTGTACAAAACTACTTTAACATAAGATTGAGTTCAGTCAATGATGATAGCTAAACAATGATTGTTGTGTTTATTATATTTATCACACACACACATTAAAAGAGAAAAAGAGACCACCGTGGTGGTGCAAAGTGAGCCTTCTGATCAGCGAGTCTATTTTCAATTTCTGCCAATTTTAACCGGCATCAGAATGTTGTAGGCGAAAACACAAGAAGGTGAACAAGAGAGCTTTGTCTCAGAAGACATTTTTGCGTCTAACAAAAGCACATGTGAAAATTTAAGAAAAATGAACAATGAATTCCATTTGGCTCCTTTGGTTTCAGAGTCCTGCTATTGTGCTTTCACGGTTTACTGGGACGCTTGTATAGAACGGAACCATCATTAATGTTACTGGTAGCGCCCATGCTTTTCCCTCTAGGACATATCAACATGTCTGCTGAGGAAAAAAAAACTGCTTTTCCTCACCTGTCCACTAGGTGCTTTTCCTTACTTGTCCACTAGCTGCTCTTCTACAATGCCCCGCCCACCACCCCCAGCTGCTCCCAATTAGTCCTGCCTGCTTTTTTAGTGCTTTCCTCCCCCCTCAGTCCGAAATCAGATTTCCTCGGTTTTACTGTCCTGCTTGACAGCCAATTCTGTGTTTGCTTGATTTTAACCTGCCTGCCAGTTGCCAACTGAAGGCCTGAACTTTGTACTAGCAGAACTGCTTTTAACAACACCTGCCTGCCTTGAGTCCCAAAGTCTTCCTGTGGGTCCAATTACCTGTTGTCAGTCGACCTCAAACATGGAACTGTTCTGAAACTAGCTGTAATTGTTGTAGCCGTTTGGTTTCCTCGGCTCCACCGGCTAAGTAGCTAGGGATCCAATAGATTGCAGACGCTAGCAGTTTAAAGTCATATTACCCAACCTTATATTCTGTAGGTCAACCTTACCGTCGGCCACACAGTACAGTAATATTACGTTCAAGCAATGAATTCTTTACATTTTGTGATGTTGATACTTCACATCCTTAGTGTTCTATCCTGGGGTCATCGGGGGATTCAGGACAGAGGACACAGAGCCTGTATGAAAATATTATTCCACCGACCCATTGGTCACTCCTCACTAAATGGGGAAATATGCATATACATGTCACATGTGTGTTTCACAGTTACACCCATAATGTTCCAATTAAAAAACATTTCCATTTGCTTTTTTAATATATTTAAGGGTGTATTTCCTGATTCTTTCTGATTCAAATACCATAAACACATGTAATGCTGCTTTCCAGACAACTTGGGGGGAGGGGGGGTCAGACATTTCTCAGTTGCCATTTCCAACTTTTGACCCCCAACAGTTCCAAGTGCATGACACCAAGCGTCAACAAATTACATGGCTGATGGTTCTTTGCTGTGTGCACACACACACACCTTTTTTTGCTAAATGTTTATTTTAACTTGTTAAACTTGTTTAATTTGCTGAGTTGTCTGGAGCAGCATTACTAGTCTGCATCAACATCACATTATAATTTTATTTTGTTGTTCCTGCATCTGCATCAGTTTTTTTCAGCAATTCTACTTCGTAGTCCTTTCACAAACGTCATGCATGCATACACCTGTATGTGGCTAATCTCTCCACATCCATAAATCCACCATTTAAGCCAGAATTTATTACATCTGTGTATTTCCCAGTCACGAGGAGTCTGCATCAGAACTTACAATTGAAAAACACCTTGTTATCTGGGGTTGCACGGCCATGAACATAGCACTTGTATATTTCAGTTCTCTGAAATGCATTTGCTCAAGTTGTACAGCATGGTTAACATGCTATCCAGACCCCAGGTGTTCTGAGGGACACAGAGTCCTGAAGTCGTCCTTCAGTAGGAGGGAAACAGCAATAACAAGCCTCAGATGAAAGCTGAGATTAAGGAAGGAGAGGCAGCAGCAGAGGCTTGCTCCTCAGATAATTCAGGTCTAATCTACGGGCTGCAGGTGTGCAGTTAGCCAAGTACCTTTACGAAGATTTACCCTCAGCACTCATCCGGCATTATCATGCCAATAGAAACCACGGACACACACACACTAGAGCACACACACTCAAACCCATTACACAAATGAATTCAGGAGTTTGTCATGATTAAAGTTCCAAAACGAGAGTATTTTTTAAACATTAATGTGCTTTCAGACCATTTAAAAAGTACACTATACTGATTAGAGGCATTGTTGTACATTCTAAATGTGAAACAAACCTTTTTCTACAAAAGGCAGTTAATGCAGGTTTTAGGGTGCAAACCTTCTGTTTCATCCTCCAATTATGGGGGGAATGTCTATTTTTGGAAAGACTGACATCCACCAGGTGTTTTCATTTAGGGTAATTAGTCCTCTGCACAGGTCTAACAGAGCTATATTTCAACTTTGTACGACACACTACCCTGTGTTATACAGTATAGTTATTGATATTTATTATATTTATGCAGTCAGTCGTATACAAATACTCAATTTCCTTAATGCATTGCATTGTGGGACAATACTTTACTATTTTTATTTTATTATGTTAATTGGTGGAGGCAAAGCTCATTGATCAATAGGCTTAAAAATAAAATATAACACTGTAATCCTTTGTAAAAATGTGACGTATAGAATTGGGACACCGCATATGTACAAATGGAAATAGTCGAGGTGGAAGTCGACCGGTGAGAAGAACATCAATCAACCACAGTCCCAAACACACAGTCCTGAAGAGGCTCTAATCAGGTGAACAAGTAAACACACCTGTGTGGGTGTGATCGTACTTTTTCAATATTAAAACAGGTGCTTTCACCCTCTGAGGCTATTTGATCAAACTGACTTTATCCATGCTATTACCTCACCTAGATTGTGTTAATACAACATTAAAATTAAATAAAAGACATAACATTCAAGAAGGCTTTATGTGTTTAAATATATGGTACTTATTCTGTGACCTTATGCTACTCGGGCTACTTGTTTCAAAGTCGTTCAACGCCGTTGGTTTAAAGCTTTTGGAGGATCTTAAGGCTGCACACTGGCTCAAAGAGAATTCTAAATATAGCTTCGGGCATTATAATAATGTTTTAAAAGTGAGCGTTATCATGTTAAAACCAATGACGAACAGGTAACCCTTGAAGAGAAGCCAGCATTTCATCTTATTAGCGTTTAACGTCAGAAATGTTGCATTTGGCAAAGTGAGAGAGTGAAGAAAAAAAAGTGGATTGCAGGATGTATATGTCTGGAGAGAGGCACAGGAATAATTCTCTTTTAGATTAACTGCAACTTAAAACAACTTAATATAGGTCACCTGCTTAATATTCTAAATATGTAGACCACCAGCATTTATTATGATCTCCTTCAGAGAGAGCATGCGTGTGTGTGCGCTTGAGTGAGTGTGCACCTCTGTGTCTGTCCACGATCAATCTCGCAACTGCAGAATATTTCGGGTGGCCAGTTATGGCTGCATGCTCAAGCACCTCTCACGGCTGCGGTGACTCACACTTTCTCAAAACACCTTTTAATGTCTATTTTACACTGTCATTGACTGCTTCCGACTCCTCGGTAGGAGCCCGCAAGTGACAACAGCTGAGTGCGCTTACTTTATAGTGTTTGTGTGGTGTGTTTGGCTAACAGCTAACCAAACTACCAGTACAAACACTGCTGAGTACACTGCTACTGCTCAACCACTGACTGCTATGTTAGAAGACAGCTTGGTGGGTTTAATTTTGTTTTTGGCAAGATTGTATGAAATGACGACTTTGAGCCGATTAGCTGCATACATCGGTGCTTAATTTTGAGTTGATGGATATTATCTGTAATTTCAGCATATGTTAATGAGGCTTCGAACTTCTAAGTGAAATAATTAATTTACCGTTTTCTAATCAAAAGACCATCGCTTTTTAACCAGGCAGACCACTCCATTTTGTTCAGCAAAGTTTGTTTGGTTTGAGTTTTTTATTAGTTTCCTACAAGTCAGCATTTCCCTCACCATCTTTCCTACCAATTGGTTCTCTAAAAACCTCCAGCACATTCTTATGTTCCGGCTCAGCAGGATAAGCTATAAAACTGCAGTTCATTCGTCTCCTCCGCAGATGGAGTATTTAGATGGATACTGCTCCTTTCTGTGCTTTAGTGCTGCGGGCTGTGGTGTGGTATATGGCCTTGCTACTCAGTCTCCTCCTCCTCTTCTTTATAGTTAGCCAGCTCTCAGCTGGCAAACTCTTCTTCAACTTCATTTACCCCACACAGGAAAGAAGCATCTGTCCAATGGACCATATGTATATGGTCCATTGGGTATATATATATATATATATATATATATATATATATATATATATATATATATATATATATATATATATATGTGTGTGTGTGTGTGTGTGTGTGCTTGATAAATGACAAAAGTGAAGAGCTCCAGTCACTAAAATTCTTTCCTCATGCTTAGTTCGCTCATTTTGAGTCGCAAAAAGAAAATCATACAAAATTACCATTTGTAGCAAACCCAGTAAGTAGTGTAACCGTTTCTCATTACCATTATCAGCAGCTATAGTTGAGTTTTATCATGTCACCTAACAAAAGCTTTCTGGTTGAAGTCACTAGAGGAACTCGTCTAAACTGCTTGCTTGCTTTTTGAAAGGACATCAATAACAGCCATTCATAAAAAAAACACCCACGGCTTTTTTTTTTGGTGGAAATAAGTAAAAATCACATCAAGAACTCTCAAATATGTAATCTTTACAATCTGTGCAGTGTACATGAAGCATTTGTGTTCCAAGTCTGGTTTAATCAGCTTTTGCTTTGTATTAACATCACGCGGCACTCGCATCCCTTTAACTTTTCTTTGAATGCCACATTTTTGTTTCGTAGAGAAATATCTTTGAATGGATTGCCATGAAATTTTCAAGTGCTGCCAACTATTTTCAAAGGAAAGTAGCTAAAGCCTGCTTGAAAAGTCACAATGTCCCTTTGTTTGTCTATTTGTAGTTTACCTTAATTGACTCGCATGTGTTAACATCAAGTATAAGGATTGTTGAAGTTTACTTAGATGCATCTTGATGAGATGTTAACCTCCAACCTTTAAATATTTTTTATATTATATACATTATACATTTTACTTTAAAAGTGAAGTTAAATCATTGACAACAAAAATAAAGCAGAGTGAGTGTCCCGGGCTAACAGTGTAGATCACTAATTGTTTTTTTTGGTATGGTCATTCCCAGCACTAGTCTGGCTGCTGATTGGTCGACTGAACATGCCGCCGCCCTCCTCCTTACAATTGAACATAGTCAGTCCAGAGAGAAAAAGTTGCGGGATTCGTTTCAAACTGTTTTTCCTTAAGTGTTCTTGAAAGTTTCTAAATCTAGGAAGAAAGTCACCAAGTTGGCAAGACATTGATAGTCCCCACAGGATGAATTCTAATAACCTTTGGGGATCCTCTCACTGTCAAAATTGGACTTTGTCCAAAAATCTTGTTCATGACCAAATAATTGCAAAACTAATGACATTCCCAGTAGCTTCTTGCCTGCTATCAGACAGAATTGTCACCTTGTTTCCATTTCCAGCCTGGCATTGCTCATTTTCCTGGGGTCGCTGGTTTTGCTGGGGTTTAAAGAGTGGTTTGAGACATTAGCCCTGTTCCTAGCCCTGTTTGGTGGATGGTTGATCCTGTTTTAACCGGGAAACCGTTGTAAGACGTCACAATGCCAGAAGTATCGGCCGACGCGAACTCAGTGAAGTGAGCAGATTCAAAGGTCTGGTGCGATGCAAATCAGCCTCAGCTGTGTTACGTGTTTAGTACTAATTAGAACATGTTTGGATGCTAACACGCTAAACTAAGATTCTACAAAATTAGCACGTTAGCAAATGTTGGACAAACATTTTATTTCCTCAATATTTATTAATCGTAAATGGACGAGTACTGGTTGAGGTTACTTTTACAATTTGTAAAGTGAAGACAGTTTAAAAAGTAATCTGAAAGAATCTTCTGTGTATCTTCATCTTTCCAGTTTAGCGTAGACAACAATGTTCTCTGGACCGGTTGTTTAGTCAGCCGTTACTTCTGCAGCTTGACCCAAACTCTGGCTTTTAATGACACTCTTCAGTTTTCAGTGTCACAGACTTCCCTTATGAGTTAGACTTACCTCTTAATACCACCGTGTCACATTTAGAGATGGATGTTGAGAGCAGTATATTCATCCTCACTGAATAAATCCTTCTGATGTCAACACACTCAAGGATAGAAACTCCCTGTAGTTATGTGCCATCCTTCTTCTGAAGTAATGTTTGTAGCCCTCCTGAGAATAGCTGCCAACATTTTCCCTACTGCTGACTTGTAATTTAGACATAACGCAAACGGTATATTCTGAGTAAAAAAATACATAATTTTAGATGCGTTTGACTTCAAACAAAATTGCTTCCACTGACAGTAATTTAAAGTGACACACATTTCTTTCCTTCAACATGTGTTTTGTAAATAATTATGGGTTATGGTTATCTCTTGCATCAATAGATATTGTTGGATAACATTTATACTTTTTTTTAAACTACATTGTGGTCGTGTTGTAACTAAATACAATGTAGGCATCCTCCGTCTTTACATTTTATGAATTTATTAATTGTGAAGCAGTTGATTGATAGTTTGATGTCAGTAACCTGAACTTTAAAGTAATTCTGTTGTCATATATTAAAGATTTTCCACAATTTCTATTTTAAAATAGATTTCTAATAATGAGATCTACGTGTCCTCGGGGGAAACGGAGCCATGGTTGCCTCGGACACATTTCTTCCTGTTCTTTGCTGAGTCCCGTTACCGTTTCAGATCTCTGACTGCTGATGAACTCTGGTATGTGCCGGCAGACAGAACATAATCCAGGTCGAACAAAAGAGGAGGAAGACAAACTGAATCCCTGCTAATGCAGCTGAGGATGGTGTAGCAGGATCTTTGGTGACAATGTTTTTTCTTTAACAATGTAAGCGCCACCCATGAGGGTCCAGGTTGTCAGGATGTTGAGGACATTTGACGGGCTGCCGGTGAGAGGTGTTTCCATTGCTGTAGGCAAAGTTCCTATTAACTTACATGTGCATTGTCCTGCAGACAGTTTGCTGGGAAATGATGGTTGAGTTCTGGAGCACTTGGTAGGCAAAGTAAGAGTATGACTAATATGTTGCAGTGCATTTCAGAATCTCTGTACCTCATAACTTTTGTATGCTTTGGAACAATGTCATTTAATCTAACCAGAAGAAACACATATTTACAAAGTGCCTTGATGCGTTAATTATTATCAGTATTTTGTGGTACAAGTATGTTGTTTGTTATTAAGTTTTTATTAAATTGGTCCAAATAATTTGTTTGTTATTTAAAACTAGGGAGCCTTTATGAACGGTTTGAAGCGAACAACAATGACGGCATTTGCTGTATGATGGTGAGTCCTTCAGTTATAATGAAACCTCTGTCTGACTGTCCGTCTGGCTGACCTTACGTCACTGAAGAGTCTTTCTAGAACCCCTTTGGGCTTTACGGCCCCCATAATGCAAGGTCTTTTACCTTAGTGTGGGAAGGCGATGATGACATTCACAGGCTTTATTGCACCATAAACCACTTCCACTTCTCACACATCTCCTCAAAGGATGATAAGGTCTTATTCAGAGAACATAAAATGGCTTCAAATCTAGTCAGCAAGACATCACAAACTTTAGAACGCTTAAGTTCTTCTCAGATAACCTTTATAAAAGAGGTGACATTTAGGAAATGCATGCAAAAATCATAGAAGCATGCCAACCTAATCAAAGACATAGCCTTCAATCAGAGTTTGAGTGATTTCCAAGAGTTCATTAACATAATCATAGATTATATCCAGGGGAAAATGCCTATTTTTTTGTGATGTGTGGTTTATTTTAAATTACCAATAATTGTGACCACAGACAACATGTTTCAATGCCTAAACACCAGCAGATTCAATTACAAAATGTAGTGGTTTAATCAGTTCAGAGGTAAATCCATGCAAATGTCTTGCTGCATATGCAACTTTGAGTAACCTTGACGCATAAATTCCTGCCATTGTCCAATAGGACAATCAAATTTCCCCTCTGGATATCAGTAAAGGTTTAATTCATTTTAGAGGAAACTGTCTTCAGTTCTGAATTTTGAGGGAACAGAGGGATGGAGAGTCCAATATGGAGGAAACTATTATGGTTTATAAACTCTGCTCCGTTGCAGAATAAACTGCTCCAAAAAGACAGGAGTGCACATCTCTTTAGACTATGTAAATAGTCAATGACAGAGCTAACTGGCTTTCTAAATTTAACAAATTAGCTCGGAGTGCTATTTTTACAGGCTGCAGCTAAAATGTTTCCAGTTGGCTAGTGTGTTAGCTGTTGGTGAACGAGTATGAAATAAACTAGCCCTGCTAGCAGCCACTACATTATCAAGCTTTTGAAACTGCATTTCACAAAAACATAAGAATATATTCTTTATCGATTTTTCTGGTGTGACCAGGCATTAATTCTTCTCAAGTTCCTTGTGACGAACCGGTTAAAATGTGACTGAAGATTGTATGGCTCCATTACTTACTCGATTCTCCTATTAGACTAGTTCACTTAAACTGTATACATTATAGCACAGTGGTGTGTGAAACACACAGATGAATCAATGTCTGACCCTGAGATAACATGCAAGCTAACAGCCCATGTGTCAAGTTGCATTAAGGTCATTTCATCTGAAAGGAAGGGGAAAGGTGGCTGTTTCATCTCCCTTGTGAGAGGACACGGTGTCAAACGTGTTCGCTCATTCATTTTTCATTTTATTTAAGCCTCAGCGGAACTGATCTCAGTGGAGGATGTCACCAGAAGCATGTTGGTGCGTCACAAACCTCACTAGATGCATGTTGCATCAAATTGTCATGGATATCTTAACACACAACCGTAACACGCAAATGATTATCACCAAACATTGTTATATATTACACAAGGGGGAAAAAAAGATTTATTTGTAATGAGGTATTTTTACAGTCAGTGTTGGAGTGTGTCCGAATTTATTATGTGAAGTTAATGCCTTAAACCTGCATTATTTCTAATTGCCAGCAGGGGGCGACTCCTTTGGTTGTAAAAAGAAGTCTGATTGTATTGAAGTCTATGAGAAAATGACCGTACTTCTCACTCGATTACTTACCTCAGTAAATGTATACATGAGTGTATGGTCTCAATTGCTAGTTTCAAGTCTTCTTCAATACAACATGATGTTCACTTAGTAAATGATGGTCGTATTTTGAGTAAAAAATAGAAGGTATGTTTCACTGCGTGGCTAACTTGTGATTGACAGGTCGCTACCAGAGTCGTATACGGCATCTCTACCATGGCTTCACTCCTCTGCGATCCAAATATGGTCACTTTCGTTCACTTTGGCAAAAAGTCAAGACGTGATGGCCGAAATACAAGATGGCAAAGGCCAAAATGACAAACATAAAAACCGCAGTTTAATAACGACTTTGTCCACTTGTTATATACAGTCAGGCTTCACCTCTTTTAGAGTGAACAGTTGTGCGTGTGTGGAGGTAAATATGGAGAGATAAGTGGAGACTGGCTATGTTCAACAGCTATTATCCTCCTTATCATCATCACGTTTATTAAAATGACAAAATATTGGAAATTCTATTAAAATGTTTTTAATTTAGGCATTTAATGTAGATTACATTCTACTGGAAGTTAAACAGGGATATTTACATTTTTATTTCCTGTTTGGAAAATGTGTGGCAAAATATAATTTTGTCACACGTTTTTTACTTCAATCACAGTTATATCCCACCTGGTTGGCCAACGGCCCCCATACAAATTACCTAGAATGCTGAATTCCTTCTCAAGTGGCTCTATATTTGAACCATTATGTTGACCATAATACACTTCTTAGATGAGGGCTCTGTACTCAGGAATGGATGGTTGGCCAGAGCAGAAGCCAAATGGACATTCAGCCAAATTGGCTCTGGTGCTTTGGATAGAGAAAGACAGCATTGTTGTTCATTTTCGCCTCCCCCAGTGTGAGGCTCTGGGTCTGTTCCACGGGTGGATACTGTGCTGTTCTCCTCACACTCAGCCATGGCCAAGAGCTTAAATAAAGAAATACAAGGAGGTGGTTTTGCAGAAGAAAAAAAAATCTTTGTCTCTTTCTGTAGCATGTGCATTCAAATCATTCAGATGGATTTCTATGGCCATTCACCTGTTCAGTAATTTGACCAACTGAGTTTCATTATGCAGCAAGACAACAGTTTTTCAAAAGGTTGAATTGATTAAGACAACTGCAACATCAAATGTAGTTGTTTTATGCATCCTATATTATGCCACATCAGATTGCCACTCTACAGTTTTGTAAAGTAAATAACACAGTAAACAAAAATGTGTTAGCGTTAGACGAGAGGAAAGTGCTGTGCAATATTGGCATTCAAGAAATACACTTGTGGCTCCTGTCAAGGGAAGGAAAGTTTATTTGAATATACTTAAACACAACTCAAAGGCAATTTAAATAGCATACAGTTCCATAAATAATAAAACAGAATGTGACTGTTTCTTTCAGAGGCGGGTGATTCAGAGGAGCATTGTGTTTATACGAGAATTATAGCAGGGGAGCTGTCAGCTACCGTCATGATAATCTATCCAAAGTTCTTCTAGGGAAATAAAGTCCATCTAAATAAGGATGATTGGTTGATGTCAACACTGTTTGCAAAGTAGCAGCCCATAAAGCTGCATATTAATCATTCCCTTGAAGGCAGCAAAGGTGCAGTTGCAACAGATCTGACTGTAAGGTCATGGCAACTGCTCCTTTTAACCGAAGGGCAGAAAAAACTAATACAACAAGCAATGTACCTTGTGGCCATACTGTTTGCTTTAACTACCGTTTCCAAGGTCAAGTATGAACTTCAGCTTTTAAGCCAACATGGGGCTTTTAAGTGCTCAGAGACAAAACAAATAACTGTACATTTTAAGATCTACAACAGCACGACTGAGGCAAATTGCAGTTTGAGTGGAACCTGAGGTGGGATTGATTTGCCAATTGCTGTTTCCAGGGTGATGAATGAACGTTCAAGTCCATCATGTGAAAGAAAGCTCCAAGCAAGCTAAAGGGACCTGAGGGCGAGAGTGTTCTCATTCTAAATAGATTTATATCGACTTGAAGGGAAATCTTTGCACATACATGGGTTTATGACATTTGATTGTTTTTCTTAAATGTATTTATTCAACCCTGTTAATACATTTTGTATTCGTAATCAATTTTACAAAATTCTGGGCCAAATGGCACCACTTGGGTGTGCCACACATGTCTGCACAAAATATCCAATAGTTGTTGATATATTTCAATATGGACCAAATTGGTAGATCAAAAAAACTGATTCAGTTGGGTCCATAGACATTGAATGGAGATATTGTTCTGTACAATAAAGCAAAAGAAGTTCAAACAATGTCCTGTCTTGGGTGGTATTTCTTGAAGCAGTGATACATGATGATGGTCTAATGGTTTGTGGTTTGGGAGGGAGGGGCGGGACCTTCTGGGTGCTTTGTGACCTGAACATGTCTTCCTGATAAACTGTCAAGGGGCTCTGGTGAGCCATTCACGTTCAGCAGAGGTGAAGGATGTTGCGGAAATCGCCTCACTGTCGTCATTCATCACCAACAAGCTGGTCTGCGATCCATAATTGTTTGTCACCTGTGTATTTATTCTCCGAGGATGAAATCATTCCTTAATTTATTATGTAGATGCTGTGTTCTTAATTTTGGGCATTGACAATCAGATATTGGCCACCGCTGAAATATAGCCAACCCTGAAAATATCGCTGCAAACTGTTCTTTAAAAAGATTAGCTTTTTAAAAATGTTTCCATTCAACTCCTCTCCCAGAAAATACACCGCTCTTAGCTGTTCAATTGCCTGTTCTCATCAAATTTTCTCCAACAACATGTTATTTATAGACGCTGACCTTTTGTATTGGACAAATTATAGACATTTCTCTGGTCAAAATACATCAACTGAGGTAGAAAAAACATGCTCATACATGAAAGTTGGCATTTGTGTGGACAGAAAGCGGAGGGGGAAATCACTCTTCATTAAATGTTCAAGTAATGTGCAGAGAAGCAAAATAGTCTTGGTCAATGAGTTCATGAATGTGTTACAAATACGTTCCTTAGCAGCTGAAAAATGACTAGGAGTCCTTTTTGAGACTTTTTCTCAACGGTCATCACTGCTCTTTTACATACCTTTTCCAAAAATCAATTGTAGAATTGTTTGAGCTATATGTCAATACAAACTCTTGATAGATCAGAAATAATCTACGTTTATGAGGCAGAAATATACAAGGAAGTTGATTTCTCTGAATATTCTACCTAAAGCTCATAAAAATTAATCCAAGCTGTTTGACTTCATTCAGGGAACGAAGACCGAATTGTAACTGACATAAATAATGATGTATCTTCTCCTGAGCTGTGTTATTGATGCTTGTTTGTGTTAGCTTGCTGGCTACAAAATAAAAGTGTCCCCAACTTTCCTCCCTTTTCCTTTTCAGGGTGCCAAACAGGCTTGTCGCTGGTGTGTTTTAAGAGGATATAAGGAGGTGCCATAAAATGTACCTTGTTAACTGTCTCGGAGCTAGATACAATGAATGGTTCGGATTTGTGAGCTTTTTATCGGAGTATACTGGTTTAAATAAACTATTTGATAGTATTTCCCATCTCTGCTGAGCAAGAGAGGAATTAAGGCCTAAATACATGTCGGTTAAGTTCAGTGATTGAAATAAATAAAACAGTGGGCTATTAATTGCAGTTTTAGAGTACGACTACACTATGATTTTTATATATGACTGTACACGGCAATGATTAGGAAAAGTTGCTGCTCGTAGATACAACTGTGTAGCTTTCTCAATGTCCACAGCAAATTAAGTATTTGTATCGTATTGCTGGATACTTAAGTTCTTAAATACAAGTAGCAAGTCTTCCCAATTTCTGTCATGTGTGTCATGCCCTTTCTGTTTCAGAAAAGATTGCTACTGCTGTTTTTATGGCAAACACTAAATATACAGATAATAAGCCCTCGAAACGGGAGGAGGGTAAAATCTAAATCTCTTGGGTGCTGATTACCGGAGCTATGCAGCTTCACACTGAAGTATGCTCCATTGTGTGATTGTGGAAAGTTGATGTGAGCAGAACTGCTAAACTCATATACCTGGAAAAACCGCAGAAAACCTGCAAAAAACCTGCTGTGAAAAGCAGAGGGTGAGTCAATATGAAGTTCAGCAACTTCCATTTATCACACACACTGAGTTTCCTTTACTGTTCGTTCTCTTTTTCAGCAAAAGAAAAATAAGGTATAGTGTGTTGAAACCATTCAGGGCAGCACAACTCTATTGATTCTTTTCAGTTTAAATAAGCTCGGACAATAATGATGTGCTTGTTTCATAATTTGCAGAATCCCTGGGGCTGGACACAGAATCAGTAATCTCAAAGGACCATTAGCCTGAAGAATATGATGAATATTGCATGGCTTGTTTGGAGAGGCCTTTTAGGGGTAATTGTTCCAGCAAACAACTAATGCGTCTGCTTAAATCTGAGACATCCAACGTGTTTAAGGTATTCTCAGCATACAAATGCCTGCTGCTAAAGCATTAATAATTATCTCACTTCCCACAATGCCATTGCCTCAATTTGCTGTGCATGTGTAGAATTTCCAATCTTGCTACGTCCAAAACAGAGCAAACATTAATTTGTTTTTTCTCTCTTTGACACTGGGTATGTTTGCTGCAGCTGGTAAGTCAGCATAAATACATTATTGTCTCTTTTTTTTTAAGTAACTGTTGGCGCAAAATAGCACAAACCTATAAAACAATGGTTACTATTTTCCAGTGGAAATCAATGTGTCACGAACCACAGCTATTATTCATTATTTTATGAACTTGCAGTCAATGTGAGTCATCGGCTTAATGAACATATATTGTCAACACATTCCCACTCCTAACTTGTCAATTACAGCTGCTTATGACACGCTTGAAGAGGTAGCCTCTTTTGTCAACTTTGGACGTGTCAGGTACGGCGCGTTAGCTTCCACCCGTGACATGAATACAATTTTGCAACAACTTTTATTTTTTTAAATAAACTTCCAACGTAGGTTGACTTTGATTTTAGTTACGCAGCAAAACTTTTAAGTTAGGTTTAGGCAACAAGAGTACTTTAGTAAGGCTGAGGAAAAGATAGTGGTTTGGGTTTAAATAGAGGCGACTGTGGCTCTGTGATAGAGCGGGTTGTCCTTCAGAGGATCGGCGGTTCAATCGGCTCCACTAGTCCATGACGATGTGTCCCTGGGCAAGACACTTCAACCCAAATGGCTCCCGTAGGCTGTGCCTGTGGACGTAGGAATGGGTATGACTGATTTAGATGGGCAGGTGGCACTTTGCATGGTAGCCATCTGTACCGGCATCAGTGCATGAATGGGTGTGAATGGGTGACTCAAATCTCTTTAAGTGATCAGAAGACGAGAAAGACGCTAAACAAGTACAAGTCTATTTAACAAATAACAAAATGTGTTGTTAAGAACCGAAATTGCGTGCATTTTTGTTTGCCTCCCCTCCAGCCCACTCTGCACAGACTTTCCTCACTCTTTATACTCTGTTGGTTGCTCTGTCCGTCTTGTAATAGTGTGGATACGTAAATATTGGATTTAGTTGATGATAGAGGGTGCCTGGGTTTCATACGCCGAGGGGCACTCAACAAGCTGCAGTTTTTGAGAAAAAGAAACCAAGAAAAGTACAGAAATTCAGCAGACAATGCTGAACTTTTACTGTTTAACCCAGAAGTAACATTAGATTTGTTGATACTGTAATAAACCTGACAGTTGTGCGGTATTGTTACAAAGACGTACAGTATCTCTGGGAAGTGCTCTCTTGCCATCGAGCATAAAAACGCACTGGAGCGGCTGTGAGTCATCTGTGCTAAGTACAGTACACATTCCTCAGAAAATGACCCACATGGGTATAAATCAGTGTGAGTGTCGCTCTTCACCGGCCCACTCTCACCTCCCAGAGCTCCCACTCACCATCACTGCGGGGTCTATAACCGACAGGTCTTGCTGGGAAATTAAAAGGTGCATTGGAATGCAGAGTACCTACCGCAATGGCGAATTACATCAAAATGAACACCTGTATTCTTTGAATGGTATTATGCTTTAGATTAAAAATGGTAGTGTAATAGTTTTTTACATAAATCAAAAAAATTACTCAATACCAGAATAAATGTAGGTACAGGAATAGATGGTTAAGGAATAGGGGTGACCATCATTGTGTGTAAAAGTAGATTGTAGTGAATGTATTGAGAACAAATATATACTTACAAGGTCACAAAAAATTGCAGTAAAAAATGGGTGAAGCATCATTACTTATTCCTAGCAAGAGTATGAGTAATTGTCTCTGTCGCGACCAAACTCCTATTTCTCCTTTTGTGTTTCCCTCTTCTTCTTTGTCTCCTGTTTTGCTCTGTATGTTTCTGTCTGAATGTGGTGTGAGCGTAACAAAACGTTCTGGCTCTCACTCGGCTCCCTCCTCACCTGTACAGACGACACAGCTGCCTTCCATCAACCCAACAACCCAACTTTTCTTAGCGACTTTACCTTGACCTCAATTGAAAACGTCATGAGGTCAAGGTAAGATGTGAAGGAGAATTCATAAGGACTTAAGAAAAGACCATCGTGGTGCTGAGAGAATATATCAAGAATTGTGGAGCAACATTATCTCCTTTCCTTTGGTGAAGGGTGGTCCTAGCTAAAGGAGATAAGACACACAGCATTGAAGCACATTTCCTTAGCATTTAGAGAATTGGAATAGCTCTTATCATGGCGACCACTGAGATACTTCCAGGTCCTTTTAGGATCCTTCCTGGGCGAAAAGGACTATTGGACCGGTTCTCCGTCCCCTTATTGCCAGAGCATTAAATCTGCTATAGTGTTGGTTTTGAGCTCTCAGACGCTAGATTTGATTTGTGGAAGTTGACTTTCCTCCTGTTTGTTCCTCCTGCTCTAACCTGCTTCGCTGTGCCAACCTGCCTTCTGTCTCCTCTTGCTTTGCCTTGTCCCTTAAGTGAACAAAAGGAGACTATGTTTCCCTTTCAGGCAGATACAACAGCTCATGTCTGTGTCCATCCTCTATTCAAATAAAAAAGAAATGAATGATGATGACGATGCCAAAGTGTAAATCAATTTAGAAGGTTAGCTTGACATCAATTGCTAATATGTAAATCTAAAATATAATTAGAGCTTTGGCTCAAGGTTTGTTGTCATCATCATATGCTGTTTTGCTTTGAATACATTTTCCTGGACAAATAAATAGTGATGGTTGAAGTTTTTCTTCCTAGGGTTAATTTGTTATGTCGGTTATTTGAAGTAGCCCTCAACTGACAAGCTGAGGAAGCACCTTTTTGTAAACAAAAGTTGACATAAGAACACATTAACACAGCACAGCTTGTTGGAGTCTGGTAACCCCCTCACAGCGGAACGCAGCCAAAAAACGCCTCTCTGTGCAGTCACCTGCAGGTTAATTAACACACGGAGAAGGAGCCATCTCCCCTGACTGCCACTCTCAGAACAGTTTCCTGCCAAGCAGCTGCAGGTGGGCCAACCAATGAGCACAAACAAATCCTGCCTTTTGTAGGTTACATTAATTGCATCCCACTCCAACGGAACATACCAACAACCAAGTTGCTGCAGCCAGATGGGTGAGTGACTGCCATCTCACAGGCTGGCGGCACACCAAAATTCAAATGCGGCCCCGGTCATAATTTGTCACTCTCTTTGTATCAAAAAGAAATGTTCACGCGACAGGGTGCCGAGAGAACTGCTGACGTGAGGCTACTGCTCAAACAAAAGCAATTTCCACCCAAAGTGTTTTTGGTTTGCATTTGCATTTATTTGATTTATTTTTCTCAAAAAGGAAAAGAAAGTGATGTAAAAAGCTAAACTTGAAAGGTTTTGTTCTGTCAGTATTGCCTCATCCAACAGCCTACTGACCCCTTGTCGGTCTTTTGTGTGTTTGACCTCAAGGTTGTGTCTCATTTTTGATGTGGTGCTATGAACTATGAACAATCTCCCCCCCCCCCCCCTTACTTTACTCCCATAATGAGCACCGATGCAGTAAATCTCTTGCTGGGGGAGTCCCCATAACAGTGCCGGCCAGTCTGTGGGCTGGGAGGGAGGAGTGCATGAGGACAACCGGCCATGGAAGGTTTCTATCACTACACAGCCAGTTCTTATCGTCTCTGCCTTTGATGAGAGGAGAGTGGGGGGGGAAGATCGTGTCTGAAGGTCAACCCTCAGCGCCGAGCAGAAACCTGATAAGGACTGAGCTTGTTCTGAGTCAAAGAAAGCTTACTGACAACCGACAACTAACCAAAAATACATTGAAGGGCTTTTTTTAAACTCGGCTGTAAACAATATCTAATGTTAAGATATTGAATAGACACAGCTATTTTGGACCCAACAATTTGCAGTAGAAACTGTTCAGAATAACTCATCAAAGCGACACGTTTGATGTGCACATATAAGCACAGAGACTTCTTTTGTTGTATTTCAACAGTTGTGGCTCGACAGTGAGCAGCATCACTGTAGTTGGAGACTGCAGGTGCCCGAGTGTCCGCCTCACTCAAATCCCAATCAGTAGCTATCAGGAATATGTTTCCCTAAAAAAGGGATACAGAGTTTTAGATTTAAATTGTGAATTTGATTTTTAGAGGCATTTTGGGAAGCAATAATTCTCTCTTTTTATCACACAACACAATGCCAAAATGGCTCCCGGGCTCTCGATGCTCTCGCCTCTGCCTCAGTGAGAGCAAATCTGTGAAAACAGGAGACGGTTCCGACCGCTCAGGACCGGGAACAGTGACCCTGCTCACAGAGGAATCTTGATGCAGCTGGTCAGAGCTCCCACAGTCAGAGCGGACCGACCAAACCCTTTCGGTAACAGTATATTGATTTCTTAAATATTCCATGGAAGTATTTGCTATTGTCAATTATTATGACGGATGATACTTTTACAGGTGCCGTCTATTGTCGCATGAGTAATTAAATTCTGTGTTTCTTTCAAACATGCAGAGCCTACAACACAATAGGAAATCCACCTGAATCAGTTGTTATAAAGAAAGTAAGCCAGTTATCCAGTTCTTATTGTGTCCGTATTCAAAGATGTGGGCTGTTCTTCAGTGATAACAGATAGTGGAAGAATAATATTATCTCTCCCCTTTTGTATTTGAATTAAAACGTATTTGAATTACAATGCTATTCACAATATGCCATTTCTAAAAGATAATAAAGAACATTTCAAAACAGTTGGATGTGTGTTTGTTAGCCACATCTAATTCGTCTCAATGAATTACTGAACTTTTTTTTTTTTTTTTTTTTTTAAATGGAGGATGCTTCAATGCGTCTGTCACTCACTTTTGTAATTGCGAGAACACATTTCTATCAATCATGTTTTTTTTTTGACAGTGCCTCAAATGCTTTCAAGTCAAACAATTGTGAATTTAATTAAGCGCATGTTATCATATTTCTTTTGATGTTGTCTTTTTAGTCCTCGCACTATTTGCACACCGCTGTGGAGGCTAATGATCAGTAGACTAAGTTCCTACAGAGAAAAAACAACTTGGAGCTAACTTAAGTAATTCTAGCCAGCGTTCATAGGAAAGTAGCAGCAACCATCACAACCACCGGGCGCTAAATCCCATTCCAGCAATGTCCCGTGTGATGTGTTGGACACTGGACTTGGTTGCTCTGTTCTTCATGGGAAATGAAGTCCTGAACCCACAGTGAACTAACTATTTGTTTTATTGAAAGAGGCTCAAGTAAATAAATATACATAGTATGTTATTACTCAATTACTCCTCACTATTAATAAGCATCAATTAGCCATTTTCATCTGGATAGAGATCTAGTTACGGCAACAAGTTGACCAATACAGCTTCCATAGGCCACATGTTTTGGATTTCGGTTATATTGGCTATTGGCTATGTGATTTAACTTTTTCAGAGCGCGACATGGCATTAAATGGTCTGATGTCATAACTGGTGCGGGAGTAGAGCGTCGAAGGAGCCTGGAGGCAAACATCAAGGCAAGGGATGTTTCAAATTAGGACCAGATGTGCCAAAGTGGTTTGACTCTAGTTTACGGTACAGTTACTAACTGATTATTCTGCACCTGATATGGCATTGCATTTGGTTTCTAATTAATTAGACTATGATCCATCTATGAGCTTCTTGTGTCCCATAGTGTATCGTAAAAAATAAAGTGTGACTCCACAGAGCACCTTTAACACGTTTCCTTGTAGTCGCCTCGAGTATTTTTCGGCAGCATTGTTGTGCGTCTAAACAAGATTTATATCCTGACTAAGCAACTGTTCCTCAACATTGATGTGCTTCAAGCTCGGCCTTTTTAAGGATCATTATTCAACTAAATATGTCCGCAGTGTATCCACCAGTCACATTTGATCTACACTGTAATCATCCCAGTGTTTTTATAATGCCATGAGCACAGCAGGCTGCATTTTGTCTTCCAGACATGAGCATATTACCCAATCAGTGTGAAAGTGCAGCATCCAAAGTATAATACATGAATACGAGATGGGAGGATTTCAGGGGAGGAATCATGGTCCTGTGATTTTTACCTTGAGCTGAAATAAAAGATGTAAAGAGATGTAAAGAGTAAAACCTTCAACCTCACAGTAAATATAGTAAGTTGTACTTTTGGGCGACTCGACCAGTAAACATGTGAGGATTTTAAATCTAAACAAAAAACAAAAGAAAATCTAAACTAACTGAAAAAATAGGTATTTTTAATGTATTTTGACTAATGTCAACAGTCTGTTTGATTACACCGAATATTGTATCTGTTTTGCCTTTCAAGACTGATATCATTTGTGTGTGTATTTAGATGAACATTATTCAAATACATTGTATATCCGTATATTATTGCGATTTAGATGTTGTATCAGTTGTGTTTTAGCTGCAATGTGGTTGTGTTATTTAGCTATAAACTCATTATAAATGACAATATATTTGTGCATATTTGATTTAGACTTTGTTGCATTTTCATCCAAATAAGCTCAAATAAATTCCCTTATGAATCGTGTCACATGTGTTCCAGATGTGGACAACAGTGATCATAAAATGTCAAACACAAATAGCTTGTGAAGGTGACATTTGACCAACAGTAAAACTTCAAAAGTGGAATTCTTGGCAGGAAACAACCAGCTCTCAGTGAGGGAGTCAGGACAGTGTCTGCTTTCTAAACAGGTAGCCAGCTTTTTTTACGAGCTGGATGCGGCAGTGAAAAATAGAGTAGGAAGAGGGAGGAACAAAATACCAATACTTGGACAGACTAAAGGAAACAAATGAGAAAGAGGAGCAAAGACGGGAGGTACAGGGAACAGGAGGGCCCGATAATGCCTTATCTCACTGCGGTCAAGGGTACATGCGCCACAAAGTCTGCAAATACTCCCAGTTGGCAACTCTTTAAAGTTTCATCTATCATTCATTATAACTTTGATATTCCCCTCCGGCCTATTTTTTTCTTTTATTTACATAAACATTCTTAAAACTGACCTTGCAGTTTTTTGCCGCACGCGGTGTGATGAAATTGGAATTGATTTCATTGATCCGAGTTTCACTCCGCTGCTGTAACTAAGATGCGGTTTCTGATTCTACCTTTTGCGGGTAATGATCATAATATAGATCAATATATAATATAGAAGCACGAGGCTTCCAATAATTGAAGAGTCCAGCATTAGCATTTCAGCAGCCCGATGTGTGCTTCACCGTCACCCTTAGAAAGTGCTGATTTTACATAGAACTGATTGGTTTCTCCCAATAAATTATGATTTTTAGACTATTTTGGTATAAATATCAACCGATAATACTATTTATACCAATACATTTGAAAACCACTCATGTGGTTTCAATCAATTTCCTGAACGTGCACGCATGAATCACCATGGAGGCTAAGTTGCACTCTCCAAACTTGCAGGACCATCTTGGTGATTAGCCTCAGAAAGGTCAAATAATAACAACAATAGGCTACTGTTTAAAAAATAAATCTCAAAATACCTTCATTAATCTCGGCACGCACATTAGAACATATCAGAGTGGTAAATATATTTTGAATTCATGAACGATTCTCTAAGATCAGCTGGGGGAAGCACACACAGAATCAGCTGTTTGTTGCTGATCTCTCTCGCTCTCGCTCTCTCTGACTGTTTGTTTGCTTCCCTGCTGTCTGTGGAATTCAACAATGAAGCAAAAATAGAAAGGGGACTGAAAGTTCTATTTACGAACACTAAAATCAAGTAGGCTGAAAGTTGTAGTACTATGACACCTACGCGCCCACACTACACACAACAAGCAGCGCTGGACATCATTTTTTAAGCAACAGCGAGGCAAAAGTCAAAATATATCTCGACCAACAATTGTTTAGTTTTTCTACAAATTTTCTGAAGATGCATAAAGTTTAAAAAGAGGGAGGGCCAATAACAAAACGATAGGCAAAACCTGACCAATCACATTTCATATGTAAAGTTGTAGTTTGGCGCACCCCTGCTTTTTGGGGGATTCTGTGATTAATTGATGTACAAATGTTGATTTTGTGGTTGAATCACTGTTTAAAAAGGGTTTCTGTTTGGGGAGTATTTTCTGTTTATCTGTGCGTCAAAAGGGACAAAGGTTGTTGTATGCTCGAAAGACTGTAAAGCCCCCTACGGCACATTTTTGATTCGTGATGGTGGTGCAACAAAAAAATAAAAAAGACTTGACTTCAGCAAGTGCCCCGAAGCAACATATGTTATGTTCAAGTAACAAAGCCATCTAGAGGTCGTGGTAATTATGACACAAGCAAAAGAGAAAGTCAGACTTTTTAATAGAGACAAAGTTTGTGTTGGCGGGAGGTCTGTGTGGATGGATGGATCTGCAAACATGTGGAGGCTGCTGTTTGTTCCTCATTTCCACTCACGAGTCAATGTTGTTTTTGTCTAGCATGACTGTGATCATCCATTGTCCTCTGCAAAAATCATTTATCCATCTGTAATGAGTCTTCAATGACTCAGGAGTAATGATCCCACTTTATCCCACTCGAGTCATTCTTTATCTGCTACAAGACTTGCAGCTCCTTCAGTTCAAATTAATTAGCAGCCCAGATTCTGCCCAGATGTTCTTTTACATTATTGAAGAAAACTGGGGGGAGGAATCACTGACTGAAGAACAACTAAGTGTAGGTCTCTAATGGTGCGTTCGCAGACCATATTCTGTTTGGCTACTCCGAATCAGACAGAAATTGATGCTGCTGTTTCTTTTTCTTCTTTTTAATGTGGTTCTGTTTCACAGAGCTCAAATTAAAGTGGACCAAATGGAAACACAATTGGTTGCGGAGGGGCGTGTCCAAAGAAGCAAGTAAGTAATTGTTGTTCTTCTGTGCAGGGAATTAGACTTTGAAATATTGCGGTTAACGTTTTTTTAACTTTGATTCGGCACTGGTCTAATGTGTGCACAAATCCCTTCTCCTTCCTTTATCTTCAATTACAATTTTTTTGTGGACTTTATTTCGCACATTCTGTATTTTCTCTTCAGCGACGTCAAGCAAACCTCAGACCTCTGCAGAAACAACTAGTTTACAAGCTGAGACCAGATATCTGTATGTCATAGATGTTCACAAGGTCTGTAGGGACCTTTTGAGATGACAACCACTCAGTCAAATATGTGCTCTGTATGTGAATACTGTTACACAGAATGTAACTGAATGTGAAACTTTCTAAATTTAGAAAAACATTTCATTCCATTAAAGTGAATATTTTAGATTTCACCAGAGCCATCGTTGCTTCACTGTCTTCAGGAATGTTTCAATTCAATCTGTCTGCCCGTCTGCTCCTCCCCAAATCATTTGCATGTGCTCACACCCACACACTTTTTTTTTTTTCCTCCATCGGCAACGAGAAAGAAAGATCACTTGTAAGAGGATCTCTGCGCCCCCTCATCCCTGATATCAGCCTGCTCTGTCTCCACTTGATTCGAGTAATCGGTGGCTGGCAGCGAGGATATTTTCTATGAGACTGGGCTGATGCCAGAGACGCTCTGCGATGGTTCAGATTTTTAAGTTTTACCACAGCAGCCCATTAGGTCATACATGTATTACTCCTGACAGGCCGGAGAGGAGAGGGAGGAAGAGAGCAGATACCCGAAAGTTAAAATAGAACATAAGAAAGGAAAAAGCAAGCGTGCTTTCTTTCTTGCCTGCATGATGTTTTCCATGTTTCCCTGCTGGTGCGGACCTGTGTGTGAGATTCATGATTAACACTCATCAGCCTCATATTCTCATGTCGAGCTGTTTTAACGAGACACAAAAAGGGTTGTGGTTCAGGTAAAGTAGAGCAACTAAAAGAGTTAATACGGTTAGGGAAAGATGGCAAAGTCATTGTTAACCTTACATTGATTAATGTGTTGACTACTTGGAGGCAGTGAGACATGTGAACTCTTGTATATGTTAAACGTGTTAGTAGCTAGTTTCTGTTTCAAAGTTTGTGTCTGTGTCTATTTTCTTTCCTTCTAGCTCTTCTTGGTTTTCACTTTTTGTATTTGTTTATTTGCACATAAATATAAAGAGTAAAACATTGTCCCCTGTTATATCATTAGGTACACTGCAACAGAAAAGGGATAATAGTATTTTTTTTATTGCATAGTTCAAAGTTTTGAAACTAAGCATTAATACAAAATGTATAATGTACAGTATACATAAAAATGTATGTAAGTTGAGATGCATTACAATGACATCCACCAAGTGTAATACATTGTTCCTAATTGTTTTTTGAATAACGATAATGTAGATGGTGTTGGAAGTGGGTTGCTCCAAAGAGATGGTCCTTGTATTTCAATAAATATTAAATAAAGGAAGTCTGACAACCTCCTTTTTGCAATATTTACCTTTTAAATATCTGTCCCATTAGCTGCTTAATGGTCCCATAGGTCCACTAGCTAGACGCTAACTTCGTCTTTGTGTCTTTTGATGCTGGACCGATTCGTTTAGCAGTTAGAATTTATAGCTTTTTAGCGAAACAAAAAAACAGCTACTTGCTGTTGAAGACGTCACTGAAGCGATGATTATGTTATTATAAAATATGTAGCTTGTTGCCTACATTTGCTGGTTTAACATTGCAAATGAGGACATGGATTAAACAAGACTGGTGAGTAAAATGATGATGTTATAGCACATATCTTTTGCACATTCGATTAGTTTGCATATAGTAAACCTCTTCCCAAACCGAACACTGTACATGAGTTGCAGGAGAGATTAAAGCACCACTCGGCAGACCCGATATGGAGGGATTCCCATAGGCTTTTTCCCCTTTCAGCAGCGATGTGCAGAGGCTCACAGGTCGACTGTGATAAATGTTCTGCATTAGAGATTATAGAGTAGTCAGTTTAATGATAAGTAGTGTTTTCACCCAAAATTACTTCGGCCTATTTCCTGAGGCTCGTCTTATTTATTACCAAGTACACGGGATGCATAAATCAGCCAGTTAATCGCTGGTTTCACATCAATCCCCTTTTTCATCGAGTGACCCGTATCAGACGCTGTTGGGCTCCCTTTTCTCAAGGTGGGTCATCCTCACCGGTTGCTGGACACGTGGCAACACTATTCCATTAATGGTCTACTCGTGTCTGCCGCGGGTCAAGGACTTTGTTGAAAAGGAAACTGCCACTATGGAGAATAGCCAATGGGAGTCTATGCAACACCGAGAGGATATAGTGTTTCATATTGATCTGCAAAGGACCATTAAAATGAGTCCACTTTTTTGGTAGGAAATTGAGGCTTGTGCAATTGACCCTTCGCTAAGTCCCGCTCCATGAACTTAAACTGGTCAATCATAGCATAGCGTCGGCCAGCTCCGACAACTACACGGCTCCGCTCTGTAAACTCTCATGCAATTGTTTCAGATGTTCTCCATTCTCAGTCTGGTTTTGAGGCTTTCGAGTTAGTCATGGTTAAACGCCGTGTGATAGTGATGTACTCATTACCCGGAGAGGTTGGAAGGACTTATAAGAAAACATTACGGTTCTAAAACCTTTGGAGCCAATATTGGCAGAGTGCTTTTGCAATAGCATTAGCATTTCATTGCTACGCTAGATACTGAAGGTATACTGAATGAATACACATGCTCCTTTTGATTTTGAATGATTACAATCGTGGATGAAGACCAACCCAGCTTTACAGCAACAGCATTGTTCCTTAATTAATTGTTTCGTGTCTCGATCGTCAGGTGATGTGGTGGTTCACTTATACACTAAGATCTGTAGGCTTTAGCTTCTGTCTTTATATTTTAGTCTTTTAGTTTTTCCAAAAAATGTAATCATATTTATGCAGGGAGTGCACTTAGTGACCGTGTGGGCTCCAAGTGTCTTTTTAAACAGCTAGTATGATGTCACACAGCAATATTTATATTCAGGATGAACCCAGTTTTGCATTTGTACGGTTTTGCCTCTGCCACTTTAAAAAAAAATAATAACGCTGAAGTATTTCCTTTTGTTTATGTGTTAGGACTTCAAATGACTTCCTGCAGTACCTTTGAGATCTGACATTCAGCAACACAACACATGGTGAATAATGGCATTTTGATGAGTGTTCTCCCTATTTGATTTTTTTTCTCCATCAGGACATGTGAAAATGCATTGTTGATGCTTGTTGTGCCAGTAAGGAGCCTGAATGT
Organism: Taurulus bubalis; assembly: GCF_910589615.1. Taxonomy (NCBI): domain Eukaryota; kingdom Metazoa; phylum Chordata; class Actinopteri; order Perciformes; family Cottidae; genus Taurulus; species Taurulus bubalis. The sequence goes on along the minus strand of NC_136594.1, from coordinate 7,979,470 downwards.
GATGGGAGGCAGTGGGAAAATGTAAAGGACTCATTAGGTTTAAATCCAGGGCGAGGAGCAAGGGAGGGAGGAAGGGGAGGGGAGGGGAGGGGTAGACTTTATAGGTTGCCTGTGACAGGAAAAAATATCCAAGAGAGAGCTAGAATAGAGGGAGACAGGCAAACGTCCTGGGGGGGAGAGAGAGAGAGAGATGATTATGGTAAATGATGGACAGCTGCAGGGGTTGGATGAGCTGAGATGATAAACGATACATAATCTGCGGCACATGGAAATCATGGGAAACCAATTGATTGACAGAGACTCCAATTGGTGGCAGACGAGTGGGAAAGGCAGGCTACAAGTCACGACTGAGTCAGAGTCCATCATTATAGTTCCCGATTTATTTGTCAGAGATAAATCTGTGTGCTCAGTATGACAGACGGAGCACTCAAAATGGATAGAGACGGACCGCACTAACTCTGTACTGTCCACACAGGAGTCTCGTTCAAAGGTCTGATGGATAAATTATAATGCTAAACATGAGTGTGTTTATTTATCCAGTGAAGGGAAACAATTATAATTATCTCACTCCACGCAAGTGCATTGGCCTTTAAGACACAACATACAGTTGTTTCAAATAAAACACTTGTTATTGCCATCTAGCGAATGTTATCCCAGCAACTGAATGACTCTAAACATTTCACAGCTGAGGGATTCATGGAAGCACTTTCGTGTTGATGTGCTGGATAAAGCCTTTATTAACAGAGTAGCTTTAAATGCTTTTCATATTAAACTGACCTACTTGACACTAAGTGTGTGACTGGAAGATGCACTTCACACGGGTGTCAGTTGTTTGAGCACTTCTTTTTAATATATTCACTGAATATTTGTACTTAAACACTTCATCCAATTTGTTCCGTGTACTTAATGAAGTAATCACACCGTACAGCAATAAGAGCTACACACGTAATATAAAGGGAAGGAACACAATGGCATAAGATACTGTGCCTAGTCGCATTATTGCAAGGCCATTATATATTTTTCCATTGTGACGATGGCCGGTTGCTTTTACTTTTCTGTAACTTCACAAAGTTGAATGTAAACAAAACTTTGTTTTTACAAGAAAACTCCATAGAGCACCTTTTAACTAACTGTATAGCACTGCTGGTCGAACTCATCAACTGATGGTGCGTAAAAAAGCTTGAATGTTCTATAAAATGCACAAAACTGTGCTTCCATAAACACACCAGAGGAGGGAAAATAAAAAAAATAGCATTTTTTTAAATAACCATAACCCTATAATATTCAACCACGAACTCTTGTGCTCACTTCAGACGAACAATTAATTACTATTTATGTGCCAAATCAACTATTTACCACTGCATTACTCACATGATGTTATAATTGCTCAATATTCAACACAAAATGAAACAAAAACAGTGACAACCCGTGAGACATTATCAGCGAGGTGCTAAACAAACACAAAACATGACATTTTTCCATTTGGAAGTCACTTTTACGGTGCATGCTGACCTTTTACTCAGAGTGTGAACTATACCATGACAATCAGTGGAGGTCAAGGTCATCTTGAGAGGTTTTTTTGAATAGTGCAACCTGGTGCATTCATGATTTATGACCCTGGCCAAGGCACCTATGTATGAATGAAAGGTATACAATGAAACATTTCACTTTGAAGAAGTGAAATGTTTTTCTTATTTTAACTATCCAAGAAATAATTCACTTCTGACAGTGACACTAATCTGGAGACAGAGCGCTTGCACCCGTAAAGCGCTTACTCTTGACAGTAAGAAAGTAAAGTGTATTAAATTATCGAGATGGAAGCGAGCTACCTACATCAGCGTTTCCACTGGCTTGCGCTATGCACTCGAGCACAGAAGGACACAAGCCACTGCAGCTCAGGCAGGCAGGCGAGACGTCCAACCAATGTCAAGGTTACGAAATGGTATGTTCTACTTTAGGGGTACATTAAATCATATTAAGTATATTAATACATATTAAGATGCTTTCAGGCATACATTTGGGAAATATATTTTAATATTTTATGATTAGAGGTTAGAGGGAAGTTGTGACCACGATGAAAATAAGTTTTCAATTTCTTTGGTGTTATCCCTGAACAATGTCTCATGTATCTCAAAGTCGCTTGGGTCTTTTTCTTTTTTTTTACAGCTGTATTTTAAATTGGGTCTAATAAAACTTAAGTCTTTTATGGGGGACCCTCAATTTTGGTTAGTTAGTTAGAAAGCTTTGTTAATCCTAATGGGGAAACTCATTTGCCACCAAACAGACAAACAATATACATAGTTTTCACAACACACAACGAACAGAAAACCCAGTACAACGACAAATGACACCATAAAAACACATGGGATCAAAAGTAACTTAGCCCTGAGAAAATACTGATGACATGAATGCACATGAATTTAAGCACTGGACCATACAACACTCGAAATGCACAACACCCAAAAACACATGGTCAAATGAGGTGAATCTAAATGGATTTGAATGGGCTTCTTGGGTGTCATGTGTTATGTATTTTTACATAAAATGTTGTAAATGTGTTGAGTGAAGCTTTAACCCGTCCCTTGGTGTGGAAGCAACCGCCGTACAAACAAAACACACAGCTCATTCCGAGTCATTAATCAAGTGACGCCTGCAGTAGCTGATTCATATGTCAGTCACCATAAACACACTTCCTGGGCAACTTTTAGAGGCCAGTGTTTAGAAACGTGTATGAACATCATCTGACATGCAAATTAAAAGGTATATGGTTCAATATATTTGTGCTGTCAGGACATTTAAGAGACATGTGGAATTCCTGGCAGAATAGATGTCCTGTGAGTAAGATATCAAACAGCAAAGGATTCCATTGTATGGCAGATAAAAGACTATTGGCTCAGTGAGTAATTGACTCACCTTCTCCAAACGTCCCTGCCCAAAAGGCTAGGCCCGATTCTTATCAGAGAAGAGAGGGAAGTCTGAAGCTTTTCTTTTGGGTGACTTGTACTGTTATTTGCTCCCTGTTAAAAGGAGTCAATGAGCTGTGAAGATGAGTCAAGAAAAGAGACGGATTGACACATTTCGGACCATGGAAATGTGTTTACACTAAACCCCCCTTACTTAAGTCAGCAGCTGGGTAGTCCACATAATATACACACACACACACACACACACACACACACACACACACACACACACACCTTTCAAGCAGATGGAGACTTCATTACTGGTGGAAGAAACGAGCCTTTGTTTAGAGCGCAAGCACGGCCAATGCATGCCATAGTGGAGGACTGCTAGTCTATTTCCTACAGTAAATGAAGTGTGTGAAGAGCGTTCACCATGAGACCTGTCTTTTGTGACTGTCTATTGTAGCATATGGATGTAAATATACTGAATCATTATTTCTTTTTTTTTTTGGAAGAAAACAAATATGTGGGCAACATTCTGTGCCCACAGTGATATTGTTTTTTTTGTGTTTTTTAAGCCCATATTCCTGTTTGAATATGAGTTTATGTGTTTTCCTGTTTCCCTGTCTCTCTGTGGTGTATGGCTGACAGTCCCTTAGCACGCGCGACAATATGCTGCTCTGGAATTCTGCTTAGATGTTTCTAACCACAAATCTGTCCCTACAAGCAAGAGACATGCAAGGAAATAGTTCTTCCTTCATCCTGCACACTGGTGGCTTCCAGCCTGCAACCGGAGAGGCCATATTTCATTTCAACATATAGACTTCTATTGCAAAACCTCGGTGGGGCCAAGAATAAATACAAATATATGGTGCAGTCCTTATGTACAGGAGATATACAGTATACCTTGAAAGAATTCTTAAAACCACATGAGCATTGCTTAGGTTTGCAATGTTTCAAGTGTAGGAGAGATCTTGTCAACTTCACTGTCAGGAATAAATTGGATAACATCTGAGAGGCTTGTAATCACACTATGCTACAAGGAAGCACTGGTGGGCTAGAACCTGTGATACATTAATAATATGTGTAAAATGTGATTATCCAAATAACAGATATGATCCGACAGAAAAAAAGATTCAAAATCTTCATATTTATCATGGATATCAATATTGTTTTACATATAAAGCACATTTCATAACTAGACCCTTTGAAAAGGAAATGAAGCATAAAAGGATATAACATTTCAAAAGACATTAAAAGATAAAAACAAATTAATCAAAGTTAGTTCGTGAGTATGGGGGGATGATGATACACTGTTAATTCACAGGCTGTGAAGACCATCAATATTTTTGAATTACTTTTATCAGATAGTAAAAGTTGGGGCTCATCCTTTACATCTTTTAAAAGTGTGTTCCAACTCCGTGGAACATCCCTCTCCATGTTAAGTTTGGACCCTGGAGACTGTTGTACTATTGGAGATACCAGGGCGTTGGAGATGTGTGCTAAACCATTGAGAGGTTTAGAGAGGGGAAGCCAATGCAGAGATATGAGAATAAGTGTGTTCAATTTTCTTAATCTTTGTTAGGAGACGAGCAGCAGCCTCCTAAAGTAACCTGTGAGTTTCTTTAGGGAGACATGAGAAAAGACTGTCACAGTAGTTCAGCTTGCTGGAAATAAAAACTTTCTCAAAGTCATTCCTGGATATCAGTCCTCTGAGTCTTAACATATATTGTATTTTATGGCGATAGAAATTAGGCTTGACTTTATTGTTGATTTGATAGGAGTATTTCTGACTTGTTATTTTGGTTTCAGAGAGGAATGAAAAAGAAGTGTTGGCAAATCCAACAAGGTATTTTTTCAGTTCACTCGTGGGAATCTATGGGGTTGTGATTGCATGGTGACAGAGATTTGCATAACATGGCACAATGGAAACATGTCAATGTTAAATAAAACCGCGCCACCTTGATTTACACCACAATAGAGCGTGTCATCTTATGTTGGTAAGAGGAAAGCTAGTTAGCTGTTAGCAGCCGGTGGGCAGCAGCCTACGGTGTGTTTGTCAAACATAGCTAACAGCTAACGGAGCTAAAAACACCATAGGACTGACAGTTTCATGAACTGCCGTTTAGCTGCACAGAGCCGGTACAGACAGCTGCATGGATACAAATGAAACCATATCTGCGTGAGACGTGCAAGCAAAAAAAACCTGTCTGATTGCGGTTAAATGGTGGGCAATAGAGTACGGATGAGTCCAAAAACCTGGAATTAGTTAGCATTGTTGCACTTCCAATTACCTCGCCTCTAATTAGTTTTTTGATGGGGTTTTGCTAAGATCTTTGAAATTAGGTCTGTGGTTGACACAAGCTAAAGAGGTTTTAATGTGTTGTTCTATCTACAGCATAAATTATGTCAATAAATACCCCTTTATGTGTCTTAAGAAAAGGCGGCTGCTAACAAGTGGCTAAATTAAACTACAAAATGGCAACACGTTGCCTTTAGCTTAATGGTTGAAACAAAGTCATGTAGTGTAGTTTGCTTATAGCCTAACTTTAGCTATTTACATCTGACAATTGTATTTCGGCTTCAAAAATCATGAAGGCGGAGTTAATTTAAGAAGATTATCTTGCTGAACAAAATGTGGAGGTATTATAAACGTTTGTTTGCCACGGAGATTATTTTCTGCAATGATCCAAAACAGGCAGAAACATCACAGAATCGGCGCAACGCTAACTTCCGGGTTGGCCGACAATCAAACATTATGGTTTGGTGGTCATTGCAGAAACCTGGTGGAGATCTGCACTCCACTGAGTGCACTTTCCTTGCTGAAACTAAATAATGTTGAAAACAACTACAATGAAGCGCCACTTGTGTGTATAGCTGCTGCCGCATAAGTACCATTGTATCCGAACAAACCTCCTTTCTCTTCTTCGGAGGAGGAAAGCAAATGATTATGCAGCTAACTCAGCTTACAGGCAAGATGAAGAAAAGTCTCTGAGGATATGTGTCTCACCACACAGCAAAGCTTTGTGGTGTCAACACAAACACCAAATAAATGTGAGAGGGCTTTCTGTATAATAAAAACAACCTACCGGCTCCGAGAAGACGGCCACACACATTTCTCTGATCTCATTATTTTTGAAAAGGTATGCAGGCACATTTCTGTACAATATTGAGAGGTTCCATGTCTGTAGTTATGATATCCACTCAAGCAAACGGTATTCATATTTTTAGTTAAGCATTTCATGGGTTGCTGGGTTCAAAAACCGACTGAGAAATCTCATGCAAATCTTTCCCGAATAGATTTATGCAGGATTTTGGAGTCAATGCTTTGAATTTCTTTTGGTAAAAGCAACTGTAAGTCTGTGTGTTTTGGTCTCATGCTTAATTATTGAAATTTGGATGCTGAGTGTTAAATGGTCCACTGGCAGTCCCGACGCAGAGAGGTCACCGGTGGTGCCCTGCGATTGTTTTTCGCAGTCTTTTGCTGCATACACATGCCGACAAGCCCTGCCAGCTGCTATCTGCCCGACAGCTCCTGTGTGTGTGCAGTGCATGCGTTATGAGATTGTATATTAAAAGGTAAACAACTATGTGGCAGATTCTTGCTCAATTTTATGAAATTTACATATATTACATATATTAAAGCATTTACATTCCAGAAAAGTGCTGTGTGTGTGTGTGTGTGTGTGTGTGTGTGTGTGTGTGTGTGTGTGTGTGTGTGTGTGTGTGTGTGACTGTGACTGACATTGTGGGGACTCGCTTTCCATTTAGTGGATTCAAGACCCCATAATGTACATAATTACAATTTGGGTGAAGACTTGGTTTAAGGTTCATGTTACGGTTAGGATTAGGGTCAAGATTTGGCAGGTTCAACAACTCTACTCCATGTAATTGTTTCAGATTTTTGTAAATTTTCAGTCTGGGTTGAACTAATGAAATGTTGTGTAACACTAACATTATCACTTCTACACTCGTTTTGAAGTTATATTGAATGTATACACATGCTACTTTTCAATGATGATGCAACAGTGAATAAAGACCTATCCGGCTTCTATAATTTTGTTTTCTTCTGTTGATCGCCAGGCAAAGTGGTTAATTTTTGCATTCAGATCTTTCGACTTCAGCTTCTTAAGGAAGTGGAAGTAACTCTGAGAGAGGCAGCTGACCAGTTGTGGGTCTGTATCAGACATCAAGCTACGCTTGTGTATCTCCAAACTGTCAACGTCAGCATGCATGTCAGGACTGTGCTTTGATGTTGTGCCTTACAGCTGTGACTCTATGATCTTCATGGCTCAACTAGCAGTGTGAGCCACTTGATGTTTATTAATTTCTCGTGAACCTCGCTGTTGGAATCACTAAAAATGATTTGTACCTTGGAAATCTTTAACTATTTAACATCTGTACCTCTGGACAAGATGAAGTGTTTCTGGGTTACTCTTTCCTAAATAAAACAACCCTGCTACATGTTTAGTGCTGCAAGCCCTCTCCAGCTTTTAAGACCAAGAATCATCTCATCTTTAAATCAAAGTCTGACAGTTACCTCAGTCAAGCGGCTCAAATGACTAGGCTGGCAATAATGTATATTTTTCCTATTTGCTATTAAAAGACCAGAGCCAACAATAAATTGATCCCGCCAACAAGTATTGTCTGTGTAGCCAAAGCTGTACACCTCAACAAAAAAACTTAAAAACACATCAGTAAACCGCAGCATTGACTGGGTGACAGGTTCCTAAATTACAATGAAAATAGGCACCGTGGTCAGTGGCATGATTTTGACTCTGCCTTAAAAGAACGTCTCGATGCCCTATATAATTACTGGATTGTATTCATCTTCAGCTGAAAATAGTCCCCAACAAACTTACTAGTTACTCCTTTTTGAGTAGAGTTTGCTAAATATGGTGCTCAACTGTTGAAGGAAATACAGAGCCTTTTTTACCAGTGAAAGTACATATTTGGAACAAGTTGTTTAAATTGTGCGTCTTCAATGTCAACCAAAAGGTTTGAGTCTGATTGCTATAGAAGATATGTGTGTATATATATATATATATATATATATATATATATATATATATATATATATATATATATATATATATGTCATTGTTGGTTTTGGTCTTTGAACAAGCATCCCATTTTGTCTATAACTATATTTAGTGTGCAAATCTAAACTAGATGCAGATTTATCTTATCACAATAATGAATTCAGGGGATGGTGCACCCTTGGCAGAGGTATGCAGTGTTTCCCGCTTCTGGTCTGTGTCCATGGTCACAATGGTGTTCATTTTAGCCCAAAAAATAAACAATGAAAAACTGGCAACGCTGAAGGTTGGTTGTGACTACTAATGCTCACAACATCCATTCGGCAGACAGTGAACACTGTGATTCTGACTGCAGATTCAGGAATTTGTTTTTCTCCCCATGATGCCCATCATCCTCTGCCGCCACCATTACAAACTTTTACTCCACAGCACTGGTATTCTGCCTTCTGGCACAAAGCACCATGGCTGATCTTCTGTGTCTGCACCCCCCTTTAAGTTCAAGCCTATCAGGCTACATTATAAAACATAATGGCCCAAAGCAAAGTCCAAGTCTGGCAGGAGGCAAGAAGTTCGAAAGTCTGTTGATGAGCGAATAACTGTGGGATATTCTGTGTAAGATTACAGTGATCACTTACACATGTAGGCGGCCATGAGCAGCACTTTTAAAGCTGTTATCAAGTGCAGTGGGGTGTAGCGTCACTGCCCTTACCAAACCATAGTGTAATGCAGTTATTTTTTATGTGGGAGTTACCAGCAGCCATTCATTTTCTTTCACAGAGCTTCCAGCAATTTGTGTCATATCACTGACCGGCCTATGACTTATCCACACACACAGACGCAACACACACACACACACACACACACACACACACACACATACAAATACAGACATCACACGTACATACAGAACAGCTGTCTTACAGTTTCACACTCCCTCCAGGCGTGCGGATGATGGATGTGAGCGGAATGTAACCTTATTTAGAAAGCAAATAACATTATCTTGATGGGAAAAGCTGACATTTCCACTATCTTAATTCAAATCGTTTAATGTCGTTGAATGTGATGTCGGCTTCGCTTTAAAACACACATTACAAACACTGTCAAAACAGAAATTTGAGTGTTTTTACATGCTTTGTGAGAAGCTCAACACTATCTTTCTGTTTGAGGAATGATCTAAAATTATTATGATATAAGATTATGGTCGTTTTCCATAACCAAGGAAAATCAAATGAAATCCTCCTACCACATAAAGAGGCGAACACATAATTCAGATATTTTCAGACTTGGGCACTATGGTGTTGACAGAGGAGAGCCCACATGTTTCTCCAAAAGATGAATAATGCTGGGATGTGTGTCTTTACACTTTAAAAAATATCAATTTTCTATAGATTACATACATAACTGACCCAAAAGCTGTTCATCATAAATCAGTCAGAAGGAAGACATCACGACAGCCGATATCTCCAAAAACTAGATCACTTGCACTAAAAACAATCTCAAGTGATAAATATCACTAAAAGGGTAAACTGTCCCCTTTTAAAGCAGAACAAAGTGTTAAATCCATTCCTTACTTCTGGGATTTTTAAGAACAAGATGACACCACCCTCTTAAATCTTCTTATACACAGTATTTTTCTTACTCCAGTTCCATGAACATGTGTAGAAATCTAAGCCTTTGACCAATCTACCATGCGTAGTTACGGTTGAAAAGCTATGATTGGACAATTGCTGTTCAGGGGAGGGGCATAGCAAGCTGTCAATTAATGACACATAAAACAACATCAGAGCCACATTGTATGCTTTTATTTTACTTTCTGTAATATTACATTCTGAAGCATATTATTATTTGCATCACAATTAATGAGATTCTATTAATATTATTATATATATAGCAATAGTAGTGGTGTTTGTAATCACAAGCAGTGCCTTTATAGATCTATGGCATATACTATTAGTATGTTGGCTTATGGTTCCGCTGTTAATGTAAACTAACAAGCCTATCCCATAGGATAGATTAAACCATCTGATCCGGGGATCCATAGAGCAGAGATCACTTTAGAATGAACTGTTAATGAATTAGGTCTATTGGTCATTGCCAGGATTGTGCCGTGGGACTGCACAGAATCTGTACTTGTTGATTGTGGTCTCTGCAGCTGTGGGGGTATCAGATTTCCCCGGAGTGTTCGTGAGGCTCAGGCGGGCTGAGAAAAGAGCGAGCGTCTGGTGGCTGAGGCTCAGACAGACACAGCCTGCTGACCTTTGAGCCAGTTGCTGATTCCGCTGGTGAAGGGTAAATAATGGTGACGTGCCTGTCACCTCGGGGTACAACTGCTCGGATGTTTTCGGGGGGGGAGCTGTCATAAATTCACCAAAGGGGGCAGATTGGGTGGTCTGCTGCCTCAACTGAAGGGCATTTCAATGTAGCTGTAGTGGATGCTTAATGAACTAAGAGCAATGACAGGGAGAGAGAGAAAAGAGCCATTGGAACACATCTTTCATCATTAAACATGCCGGCTGAGGCCTTAGCGGACAGTGTGGCGGCCACCAGGGATGCCAAATGACTCGAGCTGTTTTTATTTTGCTCAGGATTTAAAGCTCAATGAATCCATGTATTGGATATTAACATTGTCTCAAATGACTATTTGCAAAAATGAAAAGGGTCGCTCATAGTGATGAACCCACTGATATCAGCTGTGCAGCTTAATAATAGAGGTGTTTTTTTCAGCCACTTCAAGCTCATTGCTTTGTGTTTATTGTATGTTCGGTTCACGTTGTTCTCATCAAACCAATTTCCAGCAGCAGAAGACGGCTGTTTTTAACAAACACGCTGTGATAAACTGATTCCACTGTATCTGAACAAACTAAACCGACGAATAAAAAAGATATTTCCTCCATTTATAAGTGTTTCAAAACATACGTTGGCTAGTTTAAGACCACCACCGCTGATAAAGGTGACAACAAAGGAAGTCACTAAAAATTGCATCTATTACACTACGGCCTTGAAAGATAAATGCCTAAATCTAATTTACAAAATCAATTCCCTTCATTCGTCTCCTTCCGTTGTTAGAGTGGTCGCTGCACCAACATGCTGCTTCGCAACTTCAGTAATCAATAAAAAAATAAAAGCCTGACAAAGATTTATGGTGGAAGCACCAGCTTAAGAATAAATGAGTTGGCGAAGAAAAAAAAGGAACCGTGTTCCTTTTGTCCACAGAATGCGGTCAATACGTGGGAAATATATGAGTTGTTGGTGACAATATAATTGTGTGGTGGCAATTTTCTTCTGCAAGCAAACAGCCCCGTTTGTTCTTGTCCCAGTGTAAATAGAAAGTTGTAATTTGAGATTCTTATCGTTGATATGGTTGAATTGGAGACTAATTGTTTCATTTGTTTTTCACTCAGTAGATAAAGCTCCGACACCATTTGGCTGATAGACACTGACAGGGAAATCCACTTTTAAAGATAAATGTGTGGGGGAAAAAAAGTGTGTAACTGGTGTAAAGCACATCAAGATGTAGCATTGCTACTCGTTTAGTGGCCAATGGGCAACTGCAGTATATTACTGACTGAACCGCAGATGCACCCCCCTTTATGGCTTACTATTATTTCTAATAAGAAGGGCCATCTGACAGATAAATGGATCGAGGCCAATAGAAACGTGGTGTTAGGCCATGTTTTTGTACATTTGTTGCACATTAACACTAATAAAGGACTGGTTGCCTTTGGAATTTGTTGAATAAATAATCATCCTTAACATCCTCATTAAGTCAAACCATGGATTTAAATGCTATTCATGTCTGCATTTTTAGCCATTGAATGTATTTGCATTCTTCATTTTTTCTCTTTTTTTTCTCAGTGGTGGAGTCCGTCATTCCTGTGCTGGATTTGAATTACTTTTCTAATAAGAAGGGACTTACAGGAAACTGTGCACACTTGCAATCCAGCTGTTTGTCTACTGTATTCATCTCAATATAAGTGTTACTGTGTACTTTTTTATCACCGATGCAATATACTGCTAATGCAAACCAAACATTTCCCGCTGCTGCTAGTTCACATTAAAAGTATTGAATCATCAATAACCCGAGCACCGCTTTCACTGTATATACTTATAATTCACTGTATATACTTGCATTTTCTTTATTATTTAATTTTCGGCACAAACAGCTGATCCACTGCAGGCCCAGTTAGAAAATCCCCGGCCCGCCACTGGTACTACGTAATGTGCTTGCTGCTGCCACAAACAAATGTCTCCCTGGGGATGAATAAAGTATGCTATCTATCTATCTATCTATCTATCTATCTATCTATCAAAAGTGTTCAATTGGCAAAACAAGGGGTTGGTTAGTATGAAACGTATTCCAAAAAGGTGAAAGGTGGATTATTGACGGATATCTTAATTAATTAATTGAGTTACACAAGTTGCTCTTCTGTTTTGTATTGATGACAAAGTAGCTGCACAACAAGTGTTCGCTGTGGTATAACACCTCACTAACTGTCATCACCGGTAACCACGGGGATCACCAAACAACCAGGGCAACCTTAAAGGGGAACTCCACTGATTTTACACATCAAAGTCTTGAGGACTAGACCACACATATATAAAAGCCTTTTGAGGCTCCAGATGGAGTTTTGTGAAAATAAAATCTGGGGGTGTGGAGTTGGGAAAAAATAATTCTTACCAAACCTCTCTCTGTTCCTAATTTTAATAAATACACACTATTACAAAGCGTTAAAAATAGTCTCTAAAGCAGACTATGCCTTACATTTAAATGTGTTATTTCTGTAGATGGAACCTAAATAAAAGAATAACATATGGCCAAGCACAATGTCCAGATGTCACCGCGGAAGAGTTGCCGTCCTCTTAAGTTGTGGGTCGCAACATAAGCATCTGTGAAATGAATATGTTTAAAAATATATATGCAATTTGTTGTGTCCTACCATGAACTCGCAGCCGTGGTCATGTGTCCAGGATCCTTGAGTATAAGCCCGGGCCGGTCACACAAAGAAAAAAGACTAAGGGCATAAACATGCCAGCGATTTTAAAAGGCTGAAGATTGGACTGCATGTGTCACTAGCCAAGGGCAATTTCAGGGTGGAACTAAATGAAGGATGATGATAATAACATCCCGGGTCACCCCTGCAGTTCTGTGAAATACTTATCTGATGTATATTTGATTCTCCAGTATCAGATATTTCCAAAGGCACTGGCGCCCAGTTGGCCACGTGTTGTCAGCCTATGATGAAATGAAAGAATTAAATATGCACTTCAGTTTCTTTAACTTTGCAAAAGCACTGCAATTTTCATGATTCCTTTCCAGCATATGATAAAATAGTCATATTAGTCTTTATCAATATTTTAACTCCTATGCTGGTGATTTTCATGCATTTCACACACAAAAAAAGACACAGATTTGCATGCTGCACACATTATTGTAAGAGTCTTATTATTTTTTCGCTGAGCACATATTGTGGACTGATGACCATGTGGATGAAATGAAAGTAATTTGTTCATTGGGACACTTTGATAACTCATAACTGCAATAATTCAGTGCGGCGCTGCATTACATCGGCGCCGCACGACCTCGGTATAAAGACGACTTCTTGTCTCCCTCCTTAAGGTCCGGATCTCCTCAGTTTGTCTTCAATCCAAGGGGAGTTGGGAGATAATTCGGCCTGATCAAAGAATTCGAATCAGAGTCATTCTGTAGTCTGTGGGCCTTTAGCTCCACGGAGAGCCACAGCCTGATTGGATTTTCCACTTTCAGGAGCAATCCTCCGTAATGTCACTGACACCTCGCTAAAGCATCGCTGTCACAGCCTGTTATCCGGCTCAATATTCTTCTATTGGCATTTCCCTGTCGGTGTAGAGCCGGGTGCATGCCAGCAAAATGAGACAAGAGAGAGAATATTCCCCTTGTTATTTCCAGCCGGCAAGAAAGGGAGGAATAAAATTACATTGACAAAAATACGAAGCGGCCTTTTATCTGCAGGGAGTCGACTGTAACAGCATTTTGTTACAGGTAGCATTACAAAGAACCATATCAAACTGTTAGATCCACAAATACAACAGCCCTTCATCAATTATGCTCAGAGACTAACGCGCAGGCTTATTGACTCTCGTGGGAACACTCCGTCTGCTGAGTCAGCGTGTGTGTGTGTTTGTGTATTCCTATCAGCGCATAATGGAATACTGTGCATTTCAGATTTGTTTCAGCAAGAAACATAAATCACAAAATCTTTGACGAACCCAATCCATAAGGGAACTCTCTTCGGTGAAAAATGGACGGACTATGCTTTTCGTAACTCTAACCTGGCACACACAGGTACATAGAGGGAATAGAAATAGCCCAATTTCCCCCTCTTGCATTTATTCACCTGAAATATGCTGCAAGTTTAAAACATTCGATGAAAGCTTTCCTTTAGATTATTCACAGTCTGTCAATTGTACTTATTTTACCTTGTCATTTTCCATCTCAGTTGGTATTCTCCCTGATCATAATATATGGGTATCTGGATCCTTTGTGAAAATATAGAATTTTGCGATCTCGGAGGGCATTTTTCATTTATGTAGCTCCAAGACTTCTACTCTGATGAGGAAGTGCAAACGGTTTGACATGCCCCAAAGTTTTACCAGGAACCATAAAGCTCGTTTTCAATTTTCCACACATTAAAACCACTGCGAGTGTGTGGCTTGTGTCAAAGTAATGAAATGTAAAACTTTTAATAATGTATTGCATGCATGAAACTGCATGAAAGTGTCAAATTATAACTAAACCGGTGCACAATACATTTTCCGCGTGTGTAAGGAACTTAAGTCAAGTTGGTTTATTCTAACCTCACTTTATATATCGTAGAGAGACGGGAGAAGGAATTCATATAAAGTTTCTTAAATAGAAAAGTATATTTTTGTCTTTTGTATTACCTACAACCAATATCTGCAGCAGAAGAGAATGAACAAGGGAGCACAATTTCAGAAAAGTGATCTGAATGGATGCTGTGGAGATTTGTTCTCTCTCTTTTTGTTCCATAATGTATTCCATATTACAACATTCTCACTGCAAGATCACAGTGGGGCACCCTATGTAATAATATACAATATGTTGCCGGGCTCTTCAATTAAAAATGAGACAGCAGCCAGTCTGCACAATTCATCTCCTGCATGATGGATGTGATGCAGTTATTCAGATCAGGAAGGCGAGTGTATCTGATTTACCTCCCCTGCAGATCACTGCATCTATTCCACTGCTGGAATTGTTAAAGTAATGTGATTACTTATTTTTCAATAACAACTTTGCGGTTTGTGTCCTCTCAGCTGTAGCCCCTGGTGGCTCCGCCTACATTTGGCTGGTTACGGTTCCACGTCCACAAACTGCTGCGGATGTGGACAAGTTGTTATTTTAAAAGTTTGCCACAATACTTTTCTTTTCATTTCCTGAATCAAACCAATTTCAATTATCCAGATCCGCTTTGTTCAAAAACTAGTGCCAGTTGGAAAAGTGATGCCAAACATTTATTTTGAAGCGGTCAACAAAAAAATGCAGCGTAGAACATGCAGGTCGAAAACTGCAGACAGACACGCAAATACCATTACATTTGGTGATTGTGACTTGTTTAGGACTCGAGAGACCTGAGACTATAGCAAAATAATGACTTTGTCCCACCGGTAAATACCTCCTAACCTGGGGGTTTAAACTGGCACAACGTGTATTTCTACTTGTCACAGAAAGATAAAGATGTGACACGTGAGTGTGGAGGCTTTGCAGCTATTTAAAGTGTATGCAATGAGTACTGACACCTCCACGTTAAACGGTTCCAACAATAATGTGTACCTCGTGACATCACACAAAATGACCAGCCTGGTCTCTGGCAATTTCAGGAAATGAGCACAATATCGTAACCTCCCCTGAAAATAAAAAAAACAGAGAATTACAGTTTTCAATCCCAACGGGATTACAGGGCAGCTGTCCACCTAAAAAGAAAAACAAGGTAGCAGTTTGACACTGCAGCTTTACTTTCTACCGCTCTATTTCAGAGGTCTTTGTGTTCTTACCGCCAGTTCTCATTTGTACAGAAGCTTACCTTGACATACAGAGTGAGACAAATCTATGTCATGATTGGTCCATGGACGTTTTTTAAAGGGGTATCATCTTTACACATGTGCCCACAAGACTTGTTTTACATTTCAGGATTCGTGGTCATTTCTCTCACTCCTTTTTGTGTCTCTGTTGTTGCTCTTGGACTCTGGGAAACTGCCACTGCACAGAACAGCCTGTTCCCAGGTGCAGTCGTATCGAGGCTTGCACAGGACAGCGATGTTTGAACACCCTAATCCTCAGCCTTCGCTCTTCCCAAACTTCAATAGCCGCCGCTGTTGCCACTTCCCCCACAACTGCCTCTGTAATGTTTTGCACACAAACCCAAAGAGCTGCGAGAAACATTTGTTAGACCTTCAAAGGGGGAGCTGAACCTGCTTGATGATAAAACACTGTTTCGACCCATCGCTTTGAAGACCGTTACAATACATGAAGTGTACCAAAAGCCTGAGCACACGTACATACGCTGTTCAACACACACACACATTGGCATACAGTACATATGAAATGACACGGGGAAGAGATGGATCGCAGGAGCATGTACAGTCCATTTTGCAGCAACCTTCAGATCAATCCGAAAGCGAAAGGGCAGGGTTCTCGCCCCATCAGTATAAAAGAGTCTGTTGACCTTTTTAAATGAGTGAAAGATACGCTAAGGTAAAGTAAACAGTGGTTTGTTTGCAGCATCGTGGCAAGCTGTATTGATCCCTGTTCCCAGAAAAGGTCACGCACTTGAGAGGTGATTGTTATAAGATAAGCAAAAAACTGACCGTGAACTTTTCCGCTTTTTTCTCCCAGCGCAAAGGCAGACAATGACATTTAATATGATTAGCTCTGTATTACTTCACGCGGAGGTTTATTCTCATTTCATGGCACATTGTTGTGTTATGTACATTACTCTAGCCTGGCTTCGACCGGACATCTGTGCTGACTCAGCAGCAGAGTTGTGTGTGTGTGGCAGGTCATTTGCTAACAAGGCAGTGTAATGTCTGCTAAATAGCTAATAGCTTCAGTCTGAGGGAAGGCAGCCAGGAAGGGATGAGCGTACTCATCAGCAGTCCCCATTGCATTGCATGTCTATGATGCTGTCGTCTTTTTGGCAATCAAGTCATCTTTGGTTGGTATCGCATTCAGAAAGTTGATAACTCTGCAAAATGCATCATCTGTCTGTCTCCCTGTCTGCCTCTTAATTGATTTATATGCCTCCTTGCCAGCGGCAGCCCTGGCTGGAGGTAATATGTATTCGGATTGTTCATTCTTGTGATCGCGATACCTCAGGAACTCTCCGATTCTTCAGATTTGGCACAAACATCTACTTGGACTCAAGGATGAACTGATTAGAAGTTGGTGGTCATAGGTCACCGTCACCTCACGAAACACCTTTTTGACCTTAACTCAATACTTAAAATGCTAAATTTGACAAATTAAACAAATCTCTAATTGGATAAAATGATGGAGCAATGGGATTTTGTACAGACGTGGATGTACACTGCAGTATGATATGCATGAAGATGTTATGACTGGTTGGCGGAGGCATAGAACCGCGAGGCAGCAATTCTAGCTCGAATAGATCATCTCCCAACTGGTGCTTGTTGCTCGCTCACTGGTTTGTGAACTGCCATTTTGGCCGTCGCCATCTTGGTTATTGGCTGTTGCCATCTTGGATTTTTGGCAGTCGTCGCCTCGGCTTTTTGCAACCAGAAGAGACACAAGCGAGTGGAGATGAGTACAACAGAATGCTGAATAAGTAATTTTGAAGCAACCAAAATGTCCCAATAAACGTTCATGTACTGAACACATACTGGCCTGGTGAAAGCAACCTGTCTATCAGACTTAAAGCTAGCGATTGAGACCATAAACTCACGTTTACAATGTTTAGTAAATGGAATAAATCCCTCTCAGTCTCATGAACGAATACAATCATACTTTTTTTTTGCAACTACAGGAGTCGCCCCCTGCTGGCCATTAGAACTTCGTCACTGGCTTTATTTTTCATACACGGATGTGGCTGCCTGGTTGTTTGCTTGTACCTGTTTCCAAATTAAAATTTCCAGATGACAGCAAGCAAATCAAACTCAAAGTTTCAAAAGAAATCTTTTCAGAAAGTTGCACGTGTGAAAGTGCACAGATATAATATCCCTATTTTCCAAATATGTATGACATTTTTATGATGCCTCTAAACTGGATGTAAACATAAGCCAGCTACACGACTTAAGAGGCCCTCAGAAACCGTCATCTTTTATCTTAAGACTCCTGTTAAAAGGAACCTTTCAATATGATTATGCATAGCACCGATACGGTATTATTACATTTAGAAATCCATATACATTATGTAAAACATGGGCACCCCCTACAACCCTTTGCTGATGAAGTATGATAATTGCTTCACTGAATTGTCTGCTGTGTTCAACTGCCAGAACTTCGACATCCAAATAAGCTGAATATGACAGCAACTTTACCAGTTTCAAGATCTTTTTTTTCATACCCAAAAATCAAAAACTTTGGAATTGGATTAGTGCGTAAACCTGCTCCAAAGGCGACAAGGCTTCACTGTAACGAGTGTTAAAATGACAGCGAGTGTCGTGTGTGATGTCACCCTTTGAGAGGCAGAGGGTGGGTACTGATGTACTGAAAATAATCCTGAGCACTGCAAGCAGGCACAATTTGCCCAAATAAATAATAATTGAATGACAGACAGAGAAGAAAGGGCTGTCGCTCAGAGAGCGGCTGAAGAGCTCCCACGGAGACGAGGAAGTTGATGAAAATGGAAGGAGTGATTCTTTTCAAGGTCTTTTTTATTTTAGACAATATGTGACACGATAATGACCGCCTGCGCTGTGGCTTGGCTCTGTGCTTGCTTGCCTCTCGCTCGTCTCTTCGTGCCGTTCTGAGTTCACCAGGCTGCCACCGAGAAAGAAAGAAGCCCATCAAATATTGATGAATGCCACTCTCCACCTGCTGCTCTACTAATTTGAATCTCTGTCCTGGCACTGATTTCCAGCTCTGGGTCTCGCAGACGGGACTTCAACACGCAAATGCACGCCAATTAAAGTCGGTATCTTAGAGTCATTTATGTAAAGTGCTACATGTTTCAAAACACACAAATGACACACACACACACGCATAAACACACAGAAGAACATACTGCCTTATTACAATGACAACTCTGCAAGAGCCACCAGCACAGAGCCTCTGAACATGTCCTGAGGGGAGATTAGTTGCCATCGAAGCACTTTGCCATTTTCCTGCAGCGAGTCTTTGAAGAGAAGATACGAGGATGGCGTCCATCTCACAGTGTCAGTTTCATGCACATAATGCACCGTGATCATTATTATCTCTTATATTCCATGAATGTTAGCAACTTTGGGGAGCAAGAAGCAAACATGAAATTATATTTCTGGCTGGTAATCCGGCCAGTCGAACACATTTTTTCAAATCAATTCTGTGGGGTTTATATGCTATAAATGAAACGAAAAGAAGAAAAAAAATTAGGTATGTTTCTGCAAACCATGGGTACTTTGATTGTCAACGTTTCTAAACCCGAAATCCGTTTACTAAATACCTTTCATGTTGTGTTTGCTGTATATTACGCTTCGGAGATCCTTGTGTAATGTTACATCAGAAGCATAATGTTGCATACCAATGAATACATTTGGGTTTTTTAACGGGACACTAACAGTTTGTGTAACTTTCAATAACAATATGCTACGTTACTTGCTCCGTGCTAATTTAGAGCAGACAGAAACCGAGTGTTTAATACATTACGTTTTCAAAATGCAAAAAAAAATAAAAGCCGAGTTATGGTTGCTAAATTATGATTGGACAGCCGTTGTTTGGGCGATGGGACTAGCGAATGGTTAATTGAGTGTAAATGTGCTGATGTATAGTTTTGGGTTACCTGTGGTAAAGAACTGGTGATTCACAGACTTCAGCAACAAGACACCTACAACTCCACGTGTGTTGTCGTGTTTTATCATTTGTACCGTCTGAACATGGCGGCCCGTCTGTTTCTCTGCAGGCAAGGACCAAGCACCCACCCTCTGCTGTGATTGTGCCAAGGACGTACTCACATTCTTCTAGCACTTAGTCATACTAATGGTCTCTGTTTTGTACACAAACTGGAGAGAAAAAGAGAACGAGGCAAACAGTGGTCCTTTTTGGTCCAATTCTTTTCACTCAAGAGATATGACATCCCCCAAAATCTGGGGATTAGGAGGCAGAGTGAATACCTCAGGGCATTCCCTCAGATGTCTATATCTGAGACGAGATATGGCCCCTAGATAAACAAATGTGACTGTAAATACACACCACAAGATTGCCAGAGGACTATGATTTGCTTTTTTTTGTACAACAAATGCAATTGAAGAACGAGGCTCTGCCCGCATTAATTCACTATGAAGGTCTGAATGGTTTTCTTTTATTTGCAATTTTCTGTTTCCTGAGCGCTATTTTTTTCAAGGGGAAAATGTGGGCTGGGTGAGAGCGTTAGGCAACATCATCCTCAGGGGGTTCAAAGCACTCCCAATCCTCCGTATCACTGTCTTAAAGCCCTAAGCTGCAAATGAACATCCAGCATTTGGGTGTCTGCTGTTTTCTGTGGCTTGTGGACATGTGAAACCGTCCTTGCAAAGCGGGATGTTTCTTTCTTGGGCATCTGTTTCTCAGCTGATATGTACGAATTCACAACTTCCAGAGCAATGAGAAATTATCTGTGCTCCCAGGGTGGGAGATGAGTAGTGTTTGTTAACATGGAGTGGAGCGCAGCATCATTTTAATGTGCCACAACAAGAGGATGGAGGTTTCTCTACAAACACGAGCCTCCATTACAAGGCTTTACTAATCCATCCATGCAAATCCATATCCAAAATGCGCCTTTTGTGTATAATCCCGACACAATTTCAGTGGGATTAGGATTTAGTATGAAGACAAAAATGACTGGAGGAATACAATACATCAAAAATATCAGTCAGTGTTGTGTTCAATTTGTTGTTTCTCCCCCACCGCCTTTATATATTACATCACATCAAAGACCTGGCCTCTCTGGAGAGAGAGAAGGCTGAAGTAACCAGATTCTGTGTGTTGACATGTGCCGTGTGTGTGTGACAGGAAGAACATACACTGCAGAATCTGAGGGTTCGTCCGCACGCAAAAACAGATTACATTGCTTTATCCCATACCGTAGCAATTCCTTCTACTTCAGTCACACTTTTCAATTGCATTACGCTGCACAGACGGACAGCACTAAGCAGTCGTGATTAGCACACACTCCTCAGAGATATTATCTCCTCTTGAGCTAGCTACTCTACCCGAGAGTCAATCAGCACTCCAGAGTCCGCCGTCTCTGGAGGAGAGGAGGACAGGTGACTTTACAAGACGTGACAAAAAAATAAACATGTTTCAATGCATCTGAGCTACACAATTAAAAAAATCAAATGAATACTTCTCTGATAAACATTTGGGGATTTACGCTTATGTGCGTTGTGGTTGAGTAAGATGTGAATTTCAGTACCACTCTCATGTTTGTCTATTTGAATTTGAAGCTAGCAGCGGGTTAGCTTACCTTAGCATTAAGACTGGAAGGCTAAACAACGAGCCCGGCTTTACCCATAGGTAACAAAATATGACTACCAGCATCACTCAAATCCACCAATTAACCCAAATTAGCATTTTTACCTTTACGTTTTTATACAGATTAGACAAATAATATATGATGTCAGTTTGCTAAGCTTCACAGCTGCTCGTTTTTTAAAACCCTTGGAGGGAGACTAGCTGTTTGCCCCTGTTTCCAATCACTATGCTAATCTAAGCTAACCAGCTATGTATTTGTCGTACATTTGAGCAAGAGTTGTATCATTCTTTTCATCTAAACCAGAGCAAAAAGATACAATGTCATTAGTCATTAGTGATATTATTAGTTTTGAACAAAGCGACGAGCTGTTTCCCTGTCTCCAGTCTTTAAAGCTAAGCTAAGCTAACTGGCTATACACCCTTATCTGATAGTAGAGTAGCCTCAACCCTCTCATCTAAAGCTCAACAAAGGGAATAACCAAAATGTCAAAGTATTCCTTTTAATATTTTCATATTAATACAAATTTGCAAATGGTGATGTGACATAGTTTACAATTTAGTTGCATCAGCAGTTTTGTATTTTGATAGACAAAATAGTTTCACACTTCCGGGAAAAAAAAACTACAATACAGGAAGAAATTTCCAAAATGAAATCAACAGCAGTGCCCGTTCTCTTCTTGGGTGACAAGATGGACTTTGTTCTCAGGGTTTAATAAGGCAAACAGTCCGTTTACAGTACATTTGGAATGCACTACTGTGATCCATCTGGGGACATCTCCAGGGACGGCCATCTTATTTGGCTTATGAAACAGTGAATAACAAAGAGCCTCGATATGCAACCCAGTCTGAGTCGAATGCAGGGTTTATAAGGAGGAGGGGGTGAAAGGGGTTATTGATTTCCCAGAGGACACGGTACAGGTTTTCATGATAACCTGAGAAGCGCACTGATCTATTATACCCATTTTAATCTGCACGTGCATGTTCTCTTAAAGTAACACCACCGAATAAAACAATGCAGTCATGTTTTAACTCTCCAAACAGGTTGCCCCAGATATTGCACAATGTCTTCTTGTGTCTTTCTTTTTTTAGGTAATTACGGAAGCTTCTACAACCAAGGGGCTTTGCTAATATAATCTCCTGCTTTGCTTGAGGCAGCCTGGAGTCTGTATTTTCAGAGCACAGCAGTTTGTCTCCAGCTGCAGGGGCAATGTCAATTGTTTATTATTATTCCCCATAAATTTCTCATGTCATTTTCTCAAAAAACAACAACCTTCCCACACTTAAATAGTGTTTGGTACACTGTGCGATTTTGAGATAATATTCTCTTTCCGCATACAGAGGCTCGGTGGCACCCGCTCTGGGAGGGTCAGTGTCTTTACTCGAGGACACTACAGCGGGATGGATATTGAATTATTACAATCTCTCTTACAGTTAAGCTCAGCCTCAGGATTCAGATTCTACACAGATTGGAAGGTGGGAGAAACAGATATACCTGGGTGCTCCACTGCTGCGGGCGCACTACAAATCATCTGTATCTTTTACTGATCTCTCTCCAGTTTCAAGTTGCAGGGGAACCTACATTAGTCACGGTGGGTTGTGTGTGTGTGTGTGGGGGCGGGGGTGTAACTCACTCAGCACATCAGCCTGTTCCTTACATCTCTCAGGACAATCTGCAGCGTATTAGTATGAATTTAAGTGGAAATTGAGCCTGCCGTGTGTTACATGAGAGGGTGCAGCATGCTGCGGACTCTGTTACATTGAGGCTCTTTAGACTGAGGAGTGGAGCGCCTTTTGCACCACCAGCACAGCACAGAAGACATAACTGATGAGTCAGTCATCAAGCTGTCACACTATGCACAGTCGGAGTGATGTAAAAGAAAAAAATGATAAATCTCCAACAAATCTCCATAAAGTTGATTTAAGTAACCATTAAGAGGATTGCAGGTGTTCCCCCAAAGCAAACTGTTCCCATCCTCCCCATACACACAGGGCGTATAGGACCTGACCCCCAGCAGCCACAGGACTGCAAAACGCTCCATGAGATCAAAGCAGTGGAAGCAAGCAGCCCAGGGCATCACCTGACCTGAATTCAATTAAAGCTTTACAGGCAGATCAGAGGGAAGGCTAAGCGTAGAGAGGGAGAGAAAAGAAAATGAGGAAAAAAAGAAGCTGTTTTAGATACCTAACATTGTCTGGGACAAAAGTGTGAGAGAGATAGAGGGGAGACCACGAGATGAGAGAGAGAGATGAAACGGTACACACTTGCTCTCTGACACACAAGCTCAATCTTTCCTCTCTCCTTCCGTCTCTCTCACACTCCCACACACATGTACACACAAGCACACACACACATACATGCACACACACTAAACCCATAGGTCTCGTTCGTTTACTCAGCCTGTGGGCAAATGTGACTTTAATGAGCCGGTGCTGAATGGACATTAGGCAGAGATCCTCACGCCGGACCGCCGGCTCCAGCAGCCCCTCTCTGCTCTGGCATTCTTTGGCAGCCACTTCACAGCACGGTGTCGAGTTTAGTTGTTAACCACATGTTCGAGGAGCTCAATGGAGACATTTGCCCCACTGATGCTCAAGTGCGTCCGCTGATTAGTATTAAAACCACCCGGTGGTTTCTTAAAAGGGCACAAGAATACGACCCGTGAACGGAATGAATTGAGAAAGCCATAGCAAATTGGGGAAAAAATAAAGGGTTTCTTTGATTTTTGGACAGAAGACATACACAGGCAACCCACTGAGTTGTGCATGTGAGGAATGAGAGAGGCTTGTGACGTCAGAGCTGAAGGTGTAAGATCCTGTATGCCTTCAAGGAGATCTGATATGCTCACTTTCAAACTCTGTGGTTTTCTCAAATGACTTTGCTTCTGATAGAAGATCATTTAAAAAATAATCTACTTTTCTTTTTTTTTTTAAGAAGTGCCCCTGAAGCAAAATATGTTTTAATTGATTATGTTTTTTTGTTTTTTAAAAGGCATCAAATGATCCTGACGGATGAAATATGCATCAGGATTAGAATTTACGTTTATGTTATTTCTTCAGAATTCTTCTTCTTGTATTATTTTTCTGGTCAAAATGAATTAAGCTAATAATCAAAGTAATCACTTTCCCCATCAGCTGTTGATGTGACTTCATTTCTCCCCGCCCACCTCGTGCCTCTGTCACTTTTCCAAACGGGAGTACTGACAAGAAAATCACGTCTATGCCATTTCTTGAGGGGTTTTTTTAATCGTTGTTGTGTGTTTTAGTTGCTTTGTCTTCTTGCGCGCTCCTATTAGAGTTCCACTATTTCCGATACCACCTGAAGGCAGCAACAGCATGCAACTCCACCTGCTCCGTTTCTGGAGGAGAGGAGCAAGGACACCCGTAAGCCTCAGCTCTACTGTACCAAGACTCCGAAGTGTGATGACTGAGCGGATCGCAGCAGCATTGGCTCCGGAAACTGTGAAGAACTGAAGAAAGACGGGTTCTCTCCAACAGAAGCCAGCTCCCTCGTCTGAGCGATGCTCGTCAAAAAAAAAAAAGATTTGCACAAAAAAAACTGACAGGATTTATGTGAAGTGAAGTTTTGGAGAGCGGCATCCGGCGATCACCCAGGTGGTCTGGTGAGTATCGCTTTGAGTGAAATTTTATGACGTGGTTTTGTTTCCAAATGAGGTTCTTATGACTCTTTCAAACTTTGCGCTCGACTCGGAGCATATTGTAAAGGGCGTTGAAGAGGAGTGAGGGTTTTATGTCTGACTTGTGCCAAACGCACAAATACGCACGATTGGCGCACTCTAACGCACCTACACACACACACACACACACACGCACATATAGGCGCGCACACGCACTGGAGCAGCACAAGTTGACAAGTTGTCTATAGCTGCATGCAGCACAGGCTTTCTGCAGGCGCACCAGCTGGATCGCTGCAGTCCGGGCAAGAGCAGTGAGACAGCGCCATCAATCGCATAGCAGCCACACTCCTGAGCGCCTGTGGAGGGGGAGGGCAGTGCAGTTTTGGGGGTCTGGGAAGCGGTCCGGATGGTTGTGCGTGAGAGGAGGTGTGGGGGGGTTTGATGGGATCAGCGCGTCTTCTTGGCGCATGCACCTCCACCATCAGTCACCCTGGTCTACTGCCAACATGCAGACACTGGGACGCCACTGCTGGACTCTCCATCCTCAGCCTAACCCAGGCTATTAAAAGACAATAACATTAGTGAGAATAATGAGGAGATGATAATCCCCGGAATTGATGTTAAAGCACCTAAATTGCCGCCACACGCGCGAGGAACTTCGCATTTGCAAGTATTATTAGCATATTTGTCATCATCAGAAGTGCCCTGAACTGCGATTTCATTTGCAAATGAGAGTTTATCCACCTTTTTATGCTGACTGAAAATTATGATGTGAATTTACGGGTCATTTTTTCAGTAGCGAGCATACATTATTGTCTAATTGACACTATCTGTATAGTGTTTGTTTGCTCTCCACCAGCCTGGGGTCAAACCTTTTTTTTTTAATTTGATCACAAAACAGCCTCGTCACAGCACATACTTGGTTTGGGCTGCAGCTGAACAGGTGAATATCGGATTAACGTTAGTCCCATTTGGGCAGGACGAGGTTGTGCCCTTCCCGTGGACGTGTCACGTGCCGTGTCATAACGTGAAGAGGACTTTGTTATATGTTTATTTTATTTAGATCATTGTTATGATGAGTAAATATTGAGCTGGATAAAGTCACACCAGTCTCATATTCCTAGATTGCATCTCTCTATGGGCAGAATGAGCCATTTGAGCAAAAAGAATGACAGCAAATCGATTTAATTCATAATAGACATGCCCTCACAAGGGGATGTTTGTGGTTGAAGAACCTTATTTATTTATTTTTCCGTAAAAAAAGGATGCTCCAATAAAGGAAAGGCTCCCCTTTGGGGCCATATAGGTGAAGTGGTGACCGCCAGATTAAGATGAATCTGATTTAGTTGGATAGAGCCTCTTTGGCCTTTTCTTTTCATAATATAATTCTGTAGTGATATATAGGCTCACAATGCAGTGACAGTAAATCAAAGCGGGCTCCCCCTTGCCCCGGGTTCAGAGCGGAAAGGTTTCATCCCGCTGCCAGCCGCGGTAAGTAGATCCGGACGTGCGCAGCGCGGAGAGATACCGGGCAGATCCAGTGTGGGAGAGAGAGGGAAGCGGCGAGGGGAACGAGAGCGGCTGCCTAGTGGCGGTAGATGGAGCAGCGGAGAGGAGGCAAGTCCACGTATTACCATGCCGAGATTTGGACTACATAAACTACATGCAAAGCCTCCAAATATACGAGACTAATAATAGAAGAGGTACGTGAATCGTTTGTTTTTTGCACTCTGTGCTCTTTCGGCTTCTGTGGAACGAAGTATATATATAAAAAAAAAAGTTAGGTCGGCTATTGTGAGCCGCGGGTCCGTGAAAGAAACGAGCCGCCGCTGCTTTCTTTTACCCTCGAAAGGGGAAGTTTAGCCTCGGCGAAACTATCGGTTTAGTGCTTTTTTTCATAGTAGGGTTTTGATTAATGTTTATTATTCACACTGGAATAAGTTTATGCGTTGTTTTCCGCGGTGTTGGAAAAGTGTGGAGTGTTTTCTCGAGCAAATCTCTGTGCTCCGCGGCGCGGCGACCATCGCTCCGTGAGCTGAATGGCTCCAGTTGGGGGATGGGGGGGTTGGAAACGAAATAGTCTGCTGGCACCTAACTTACTTTCTTGAAATATTTTTTTTTATTTCGTCGTTTTTGAAAACAGATATAGAGGTTGCAGAGAAGCCACATTTAGCAGACGCTACACCTTTTATGTTGTCGTATGCGTAAAACAAAAATAAACCAGAAGTTTTAGTTTTTTTTTTTTTTTTTTTTTACAATGGTCGCCCACAAGCAGATGGTTCTTTTGTACCTGCAGGGGATAGTTTCATATGGAAGGTATTTCCTCGTTAGGCTCTGTCACTTATTAACCCCACACACACACGGAGCATTAATAACTAAACCTGGCTCGGGTCCTTCTGACACGCCAAAAGTAAATGATGTCGGTTTTTATACAGCGCTCTCCTGCGCGGACACGAGCACCGGCTCGCTTTTCATTTGTCTTTGTACGGACTCCCACGCAGCCAGAGACGTTGTAAAGCGGCTGTAAACGCATGAATGTGCAATTTTAAAGCCGTCTCACACTCATCTCCTCTGTCTGTGTGTGTGTTTTCTTGTTTTATTATTATCAGTGATTGGAGCTTGATGACAAAAGAAAGGAGCGCTCTTGCATTTGATTTATACAAATAAATAAATAGCTGTTCTTACCGGCAGAAAACGCCGGATTCAGGTTAAGTTATTGTATTACGACATAGTTACTGTTGCCTGTGTAATAACTCTGTTAAAAGTGAGTGACTGGATTTTTTTATTTTTTTTTATTGCATTTCCATACACGAGGTGGGGAAAAAACTCGGGGAGAATTAAATGTACATTGAAAATGTATTTTTTGTGAAATGTCATACAAGGAAAGTAGTCCTTTGATCTTATGTTGGGACACATTATGATCCTCTGTTATGAAGTGCACATATTTGGCATCTGGCATTGTGCAGACGTGGGAGCAGGTCAGTCTTAGATCTCACCCCCCTCCGACTGGATGCTTTGCTTTTATCTTATTTCCACATGGAACCTATTTAGCAATTTATCAGCCCGGCCGTCATTTGTCATGACATTTAAAGGAGTCTGGGAAAGCGCACAGTGAAGAAAGGAATATGGTTTTCCACGGGCGATGAGAGTAGAAAAGGGTCTGATTTCATGTGATTACCTGCTTTTTTTGTTTGTTTTTTTATATGTAATTACAGTTAGTTGTATGTACAAAAATGCACCTTTATGATGTTGTGTTACAATACTAACGATTATATCTTGATTGTTTCCAGGTGGTTCTGTGACGATCACGGTACGATAATGGGGAAGCGCTTGGTTTCACTGCTTGTGCTGCTCCTGCAGCTCCTCTGTGGCTGCGCAGGGAACCAAAGGATGACGAGGGCCGCCTCCATGCAGTTTGCCCACTCTGTTTACAACGCCACCATATATGAGAACTCTGCTGCTAAGAGCTACTTAGAGAGTCACACCAAGATGGGGATCTATATCGCAGATCCTACCTGGGAGATACGGTACAAAATCATCTCTGGGGACAATGAGAACTTATTCAAAGCAGAGGACTACCTGCTGGGAGATTTCAGTTTTTTGCGAATAAGGACCAAAGGAGGCAGCACCGCCATTCTGAACCGGGAGGTTAAAGACCACTACATGCTGACTGTTAAAGCTACGGAGAGGAGCACCAATTTTGAGTGTCGCACTAGAGTCAAGGTGCAGGTACAGGACACCAATGATCTGAGGCCTCTGTTCTCGCCAACGTCCTACAGCATCTCTCTGCCAGAGAACACGGCCATACGCACAAGCGTGGCCAAGGTCACGGCGACTGATGCGGACATCGGTACCAACGGAGAATACTACTATAGTTTCAGGGAGTGGACGGACATGTTCGCCGTTCACCCAACGAGTGGCGTAGTGACACTAACTGGCAAGCTGGACTACTCTGAGACGAAGCTGTACGAGTTGGAGATCCTGGCGGTGGACCGAGGAATGAAGCTGTACGGCAGCAGCGGCTTCAGTAGCATGGCCAAACTCGCGGTGAGGGTGGAGCAGGCCAACGAGCATGCACCTGTAATCACCGCCGTGACCCTGGCCCCCTCGGGTGCAGACCACGACCCCACCTATGCCATTGTGACAGTGGAGGACAGTGACCAGGGACCAAATGGGGAGATAGCGTCACTGAGTATTGTTGCCGGCGATCCCCTCCAGCAGTTCAAGGCCGTGAGAAGCAGCCCCGGCAGCAAAGAGTATAAAATAAAAGCCGTCAAGGATGTAGACTGGGACAGTCAGCCTTTTGGATACAACCTCACTTTACAGGCGAAGGACAAAGGCAGCCCCCCTCAATTTTCATCCGTTAAATTGGTACATGTCACGTCTGCCCAGTTCAAAGTGGGCCCTCCTGTATTTGAAAAGGCAGTTTACAGAGTCAATCTGAGTGAATTTGCCCCTCTTCTTACACCTGTCACTATGGTAACAGCCTTGCCAAAGTATCCACAGCTAAAGTATGCCTTTCGACACAAGTCTGACAAGAACAGATTCACTATCAATCCAGACACGGGCTTAATCAGCACTGCTGGACCAATAAATGCTGATTTTGCACCTCGGTTTGAGCTGGACGTGATCACGGCTGACAAAAAAGCGGCAACAAAAGTGATCGTTGACGTGATTGACGTGAATAACAATGCACCCGAGTTCCAGCAGACGTCTTACAAGGCCAGTGTTGATGAGAATGTACCCGCAGGGAGCAGCGTGGTGACGGTTAAAGCCACTGATCTGGACAAAGGCGAGAATGGCTACGTGACCTACAGCATCAGCAATATGACCCCTCAGCCATTTGTCATTGACTATTTCTCCGGTGTCATCAGCACCTCAGAGGTCCTCGATTATGAGCTCATGCCAAGGATTTATAATCTCAAAGTCAGGGCGTCCGATTGGGGGTCCCCTTACCGGAGAGAGGTGGAGGCATCCGTGACCATAACATTAAACAACCTGAATGACAATAAGCCCTTGTTTGAGAACATAGACTGTGAAGTGACCGTGCCAAGAGATCACGGAGAGGGAGAGCAGATAACCACCGTGTCCGCCA
Source organism: Taurulus bubalis (assembly GCF_910589615.1). Lineage (NCBI taxonomy): Eukaryota > Metazoa > Chordata > Actinopteri > Perciformes > Cottidae > Taurulus > Taurulus bubalis. The sequence continues at coordinate 7,949,138 of NC_136594.1, read as the reverse complement.
TAGACGCCGATGAGCTGCAGCTGGTACGATACCACATTAAAGCCGGGAATGAGCTGGATCTGTTTGAAATGAACCCGAACTCCGGCGTGCTGTCACTGAAGCAGACGCTGAGCGAGGGAGAGGCAGCTAAAGTGTCCGTTCACAGTTTACAAGTCATTGCGACGGACGGGGAACACGAGACCCGGCCGATGTTCATGAACATAACCGTCATTACGGCGCGCAAGCCGGTCCAGTTAAAATGTGTCGAGACGGGTGTCGCCACCATGTTGGCTGAAAAGCTACTTCAGGGCAGCAGAATCCACATGCAAACCGAGCCGGACGACAACTTATTGGACTTTCACTCGGTCAACCGGTACACTCCTCAGTTTGCCGAGTCTTTCCCCAGCGTTGTCGAAGTGAAAGAGGACCTGCCCGTTGGGGCCCGGATTGTCCATTTAAGCGCCACGGACTCGGACAGCGCCTTCAATGGCAAACTAGTGTACGTTATTTCAGGAGGAGACACGGAAAGCCGCTTCATAATAGAAATGGAAACCGGTTGGCTGTTGGTGTATTCGCCTCTTGACAGGGAAACAACAGACCAGTACACCCTCAACATTACAGTGTATGATCTTGGCATACCACAGAAATCCTCATCACGCCTCTTGGGTGTTAAGATCCTAGACGCCAACGATAACAGCCCTCAATTTTTGCAAGACTCGTATTCAGTCGAAATAAGTGAGGCCACGCCGGTCGGGACGGAAATTATCCAGGTGGATTCAACAGACAGAGATCAAGGAGATAATGGAGTCGTCAAGTATTCAATTTTAGGCGGCACAGATCATTTCGCCATTCACAAGGAAACCGGCGTGGTGACTGTCACAAGGCCGCTGGACCGCGAGCTCCATCCCGTTTACGGCTTGAAGATCGCGGCGCGCGACCAGGCAGCGAACGAGCCTCAGTTAGTGTCCACAGTGCCGCTCAGAATCACCCTGGAAGATGTGAACGATAACCCACCGAAATTCATCCCCCCTAACTACCGCGTGAAGGCGAGGGAAGACCTTCCCATCGGTACTGTTATCATGTGGCTGGAGGCCCACGACCCCGACATCGGGCCTTCCAGTCAGGTGCGATACAGCCTTATCGACAACGGAGACGGGAATTTTGAAGTGGACAAACTCAGCGGTGCCGTGCGGATCGTGCAAAATCTAGATTACGAGACGAAGCAGGTGTACAACCTGACGGCCAAAGCGAAAGACAAAGGGAAGCCCATGTCCCTGTCGTCGACCTGTTTCATTGAGGTGGACGTGGTGGACGTGAACGAGAACCTCTACCGACCTTTGTTCAGATCGTTTGTGGAAAAGGGATTTATAAAAGAGGACGCACTTGTTGGGACTTCGGTGATGACCGTATCCGCTGAGGATGAAGACAAAGAACGCGATGGAGAGATTCGATACTCCATTCGAGAAGGATCCGGCCTGGGGATATTTACCATCGATGAGGAAACTGGTGAGTTAATTTTTTCTCAATGTTGCTACAAAGCTGTGTGAAGCTGATTGTTTATATCTGAAAAAAAAACAAAAAAGATACATCAGTTTGAAATCATCTGCATGAGGAAAGTTTTATGCAGCTGGAGTTTATTCAGTTCATGTCACCGAGTGGAACAATGAGGTAAGGGAGCCTTCCAGGAGACGGGTAACGTTCCTGATTCCATTCATTTTTCCTCTTTGGGATAATTGACGACAGGAACAGATGGACTAGCTGTCTCTCTGACCTGTGTGGACATTCCTGAGTAGGAACTGCAGTCTTAAGAGGATTCTAAGTGGTTTCACCTCCTCTTTCTGCAGCTCTCACTGTATTTACATAGTCAATTTGGAAATACTATCAATTTGCAAAATGGTCTGTTGGACGACATAAACGTTCTAATAGCAATGTTTTTTTAATTTTTTTATAACGGCACATTTACAACATTGTACTAAAGGCAGGATTTGCTTGCGGGTTCTTTATTATGTTGCAGAAGATAACTAACACTTGCTGAACTGCCCAGAACGATTTTAACAGCTGACTCAAATTAGCTCAAAATAAGCAGTCTGGAATTCCAGGAGTTCCTTCTCAGAAACATAACAATCACCTGATCTGGATGTTTTGGACTTGGCTTGCTGCCCTCCTTTTTGAAGCTTGGCAACCACATTCTTGGGTGGCTTAATGTGACTTTTTCTCCCCCCTTATTTTAAATTACATTTCTCTCTGCATTATACATATTTCATGTCTAAATGAGGCAGTGGAACTTAATGCATAATACATTGATTTATCTTGGCACATGTAACCTCAACGGTTATAAGGAAGCTGCAATTTGTTAGTGTGCAGCTGACTTTAACTGTTGAAAAAGTGAGTTTTTATTTTTAGTTCAATGTTTATTAACAATCAGATATGTGTGAATCATTCAATAAGTTGACAGGAAGTCTCCTCAGTGAACCTGCTGGGAAATACTTTCTTCTGCCTGGCAAATTTAGCAGGAGGAGTCGAGCCTTTATGAAGTATCTGTCCTCCAGGGCTGTGTGTCAGCGGTAGTGTGTTTGTGATTGTGTGGCGGAATTCTCATTTGTAATAAGATCTTGTTTTATGAACAGACATGCTGCGAGCTTGAACTAGTGACTGACTGTATAGGCTTTCTTGCAAGAATTACATGGGCTCTTTTATGTTGTTTAAGTTCAGTTCTTCCCATTAATGCACTAAATTGACTCTAATGGAAGTGTAATAGTACAGATGTGAGATGGACTGCAGTACTCCAGCGTTAGTCTTGAAAGGGCCACATGCAGCCCGGCGCCTCGTCCCATGTCCAACTTAAAATCCTGTGTGGGGTGCAGATTTCAGGGAGTCTGGTCTGATCTGCTACTTAATCCCGGAGGCCCATATTAAGTGATTATCAGGAGGTGCAATGATAGGATTGTCCTGGGTTGGGTCCTGTCATTATGGATTACATCTGAGGTCAGGAGACAACTAAATACAGCCACGGTGGTAATGCCCCTCCTATGATTTCACTAGACGAAGGCTGTGGTTTGTACGGCCGTATGCATTTAGAATGGTTTGCTTCCAAAAAGGAAAACAGGAGTGCGGGTGCACAGCCTGCTGTATATTCCGCGCTGCAGCTGCATGTTGTGAATCTTAACCAGAATGTTTTCAAAAAACGGTTCAAAATTAGAAAACAAATGAAAAAGCGGTGCGGGGAGAAATGCCAGGAGCCGCACACCTTCAGTCATGGAATGTTTTTCTTTTGTAGGGTGGGAAGCAGTGAGGGGTCTACTTGACGCTGGTAATTCTAAACAAATGCAGTTGTGTTTGCTCTTGAGTGCAGGAACAGTTTGTTGCATGAATTTTTTTATCTACGTTGTAGTGCTTTGTTTGTTCTTTCACCACAGCATACAACTCTATTCTCTCAGCTCTTCCTCTGCAGTCGCATCCACAATAACACAGTGGCAACAATACTACTTTGTGGCTTACAAAGTGTTGCTGTGAAAAACTTTGCATTTTGTGGCTGCCGACGCCAGAAGACAGCGAGTGATGCTCCGAGAGTAGGTGTATCTAACAAATCTGAAGAAAGCTTTGTATTTAAGAATAGCCTTGCTACCCACTTGACTGACATTCCCAAACCACACAGGGAGCAGGCAAGTTATTTTGTTTGTGAGATATTGCAATTAGATTTAAAAGTGGTGTCCATTATTGACGTTTATTGAATTTACGGTCTTTTCATTTGTAATTCCAAGTAAAAGAAACCCTTTCATGGAACGTTCTTCTCCGGATGTGGTTGCTTTTCTCTCTGACTGCTCGGGGAGCCCATGGCAACTGTTTGCCCAGACATTCTCTGTGTTATTAAAAGCTCTGTGGCCACTGGCTCGGTGCCATCTTAATTTAAACATACTCTTATCAAGACTCCTTTCTGGGCCCCTTCCCATGCTGTAGACCACAATTACCAGTCCTCGCTGTAATCTGAAAAATGTGCTCATCGTCAAGTGTTTTTGGACTGACGGGGACCTTAAAGTAGTCGGAGCAACCAAACTGAACTTTAATTTACTGAACACTGTCCAAGTGCTTTTTGTTTAAAGGAGCAACATCCAACATGCAGAGCATTACCATAGCAGCAAACCGCTATTTGCTGTGAAAAAATATCGTGGAGTAATGTCTACCTGAGCAGAGAAGGAAGTCACTCTTCCTCTGTGTGTCTTGTAATCCGAGCGTCTCCTTGCTTTGCTGGTGTAGCCGGGCCGGCTATGCCTGCTTTTAGTGCACGATAGTGCACGTGAGGGTGCCCCACTGGCTAGCTCACAGCCGGTTACAACTAGCGGCGCCATGGAATCGTAACACTCACAATCTGGTGAACACTGTTGGCTTTGCCAGCACGTTTGCTTTAGTTTGTACTTTAGCGCCAGCCATGTTGAGAGCCGTTGAGAGACAATCAAAATGCTTAAAATCTCTTATATTGCACCTTTTAACATATTGACCAGCTTGAGTGTGCAGAAAATATACAATGTCATTTCTCTATTAAATATTTCCATTGAAGTCCAGCATTAGCTTTTAGCCAGTGGTTTCGTCAACCAATTTTTCAGAAATCTCCATCTCAGAGTTTGAGACCCCTCTCCACGCCCACCAGTGTACTTTTTTTTTTCTCCACCATTTTGTGCTGGGGAGGCAGCATACACCTTACTTGTCGGGGCTTGTAAGCTAAGTGGCTGGCTACAGATTTACTTGTTTGGTCCCCAGAGGTCAGAAGATAAGGACTTTCAAGGCCTCGTGCCAATTCTGAAGAGGTTAGTGTTGCAAATGGCCGCTGTAATGTCCTCTTCAGAGAGGCTTTGCAGATATTTTAAAAGATGCGTGTACCCTCAGCCGACAGTATGGCTGCAGAGTAATCCAAAAGAGCACCGCATACTGTATGTGCATGTCAGGAGTGAGGGTTTCAGCTCCTTGTTCGAGGCCCAACTATGATGTCACTCTTACACATACATACTGTAAAAGTTAAGATCAGTATAAAAGGAAGAAACAAAGTATATAAACACTACCAACAGTTGCAGTTGTGTTGAGGTAAATTAATACTTCCAGCTTCCAGTGCTGGTTGTGACGCACTCGCACTAAAACAGTTCTTATCATGATGGACCTAGTCTCCACTCCTTTAAGTACATCTGACTCACGTTCCCCCTGACACACCTTCAGACATCAGGCAGACACAAGAGGTGTGTGTGTTTCATTTTTATTGCCAATAAGTAACTCTTTTCCATTTCATTACTCTGGGATGACTAAGGGAGACTGTGCGAGTCAAGACACTGAGCCCTAATTGATCAAAAGCTCAGGTTGACATTTCAGTCAAAGGTAGAAGGAAGGAGCCAACTTCACAGAAAGCCTTTTTAGTTTGGATAAACTATTGCACGGCTTCATCTCAGTCTGCGGTGTGGAGCTGATGTTGGTGAAAATGCCTTGAGGTTTTTGGTTTGAAGCTGGACAGTGATGTCCTTTGGCTCGAGGGAGCCACGCTACTCAATAATCTACAGTTCAGAATGTCTGGAGACAAACACTGTTCTTAAATTAGCCCCAGAACATTAATATGAAATGGGTTGCATAGTGGGAGGGGGAGGGAGGAATGATCACAAAGTATTATAGCTATATTTATTACCTTTTATTATTATACCGTACTATCTTCTGTAGATATTGCATTTTGTTAACGTACGTGAACATTAGGTATGTATGTAGATGTCAAGAGGGATCAATCTGTCTTAGATCTATTTTGATACAAGTACATACACATTTTATGCCATATCATCCAAATCCTTGAGTGAATATCAGTTAAAGAACGCTGCAGTACTTCACTTAAAAGGAAAGAGTAACTCAAGGCTATATTTCCGTAATGCTGATGGTACGGAGCTATTGTCGCGCCTCAGTTTGAAGTGAAATTATCCCACGTACAAGGTGACCAGAGCAGAGAGTGTTCGTGGAGATGAGATGCAGAATGCTGATTGTATAATGCATGCATTGCCCTTTCTTGTTGGATAATATATGCATTGCCCTTTCCCTCGAGGCTGTTTGCAGCCTGTGCTGTAAATGTGTTCTTTGTTAAAGCAAATGAAACTGTTTGATGCATAATGACATAGTCCCGTTAGTGCTTTTTCCATTTCCACCCCAAATAAAATTGCCAGCCCTTCACTTCTTTTCCCACCGTCATCCAGTTAAAGTCAACAGATTCTTGACGATAATGAAAAGACGCACGCTCGTGTTTGTTTATGGTCTGTCTTCTGGCATCACGTAGAGTTTTGGTTAAAAGTGAGGACTGTTGCCCTCGGTCCTTCGAGTTTCCCTTTTTGATGCCTCTACGTGAAGATAAAAGTGGGACTGCAAAGTGGCAAATGAGTCCGAATAGTCTTTGCTTGGGTGCCGTTACTGCGGAGACGGGACCAGGAATGTGTAGAGGGACAGAGTTGACTGTAGGTTACTAAATGAAAAACACGCTTAAAAGTATGTTGTTCTCTCAGTCCATTAAATCTTTTTAAAGAAACTTGTGGCGGCCGTCTGCCGAGGATGTGCTCCAGTGTGTGTTAATTCTTGTCATGCTAACTTTCTCATGAATTAGAGCTTACAGCCTCCTCTCCGCTCCTGCTGATGTACTGTGGATAGTGTTTTTCTCAGCGGGGCCCTTGAGGGACATTCAGAACTCCATAATGATGTTAAATGATAGTAAAATACAATGCAAAAAAAACACGTTTCATTAAACCGTTTCAGATTGTTGTTATTTAATAAGTCAAGCCACGGGTGCTAAAACAGAACCACTGCCATCGACGGCATTGTGTAGTACAAACAGTAGTGATGTGTTGAAAAGATTAGCATCGTCCTCAAAGACGCATCTGAGAGCATATATTCGCCGGGGGGCTTTCGCTGCTAAATTATGGCATGAGATGTACGAGATACTGACATGCTTTTATCCTCTTATTCAAATCTCAGCAACTGTTTTAAGTATTTAGAGCCAATTTCATGGTGTCTGGGCACTTGGCGAGTGACGGCCCTGACCACAAATACACTCGGGCGCAGTGGAGTGGGCGTCGTTAGACCGACACGAGGACAGGGACACGGCACATACCATGACCCTGTGTGTGTGTGTGTGTGTGTGTGTGTGTGTGTGTGTGTGTGTGTGTGTGTGTGTGTGTGTGTGTGTGTGTGTGTGTGTGTGTGTGTGTGTGTGTGTGTTGGGGGTGGGGCTCCTACCGGCACCTCAAAACCTCGTTGATTGTCACGTTATGTCCCTTTTTGTTTATAAAAACAAAGTGTAAAAATGTCCGGTTGCGGCTTTACGGGGGAGTTGTGTGCTGCGTTTTGGGATGCCTGTTGTAACCATGAGGTTGCCAGGCAACCAGGAGAGACTCTCTCTATATATATATATATATTTTTTTTTTTTTTTAGTTAATTAGTAAGCTTCACAGGTGATGGTAGATAGATTTTGTTCCCAAGGGTAGATGTTCCCACTGTGTCTGTTTTAAAGCTAATAATAATAGTGTTTTGTGGCGTTCAAGAGGTATTGATCTGTTCTGATTGGGCTCAGCTCCATGGACGGGACGTCCATTTCCAGGCCAGAGCTGTAGAACCTGGAGAGATGGCATGAATTACCTCCCATGTGAAGGGGAAATTGTTTGCTCTCAGCTCCAAGTCTACATCCTCCGTAGGCCAGCTGGGGTTACCATGTACAATGGGGAATATAGACAGAGATATAGTGTAGGAAAATAGCAAAATTTTCAGGGGGGTGAATGAAGATGGACCCTCATTGTTCCCAGAGGCACACACTGAGAGCTCCTCTGGGCTAAGAGGTATAGTAAAGACTCCTAAATAATACTGTGATATTGAATCAAGGAGTATTGCTATGAGACCTGTTCAAAGGCCTTTGAAAGAACGCCATTCCAAGCAACAATGGAGGCTTTGTATCGACAGCTAAGTCCCAAAAAGCTATCTCAACTGGAATTAATAGGCAATTTTTTTTTTTTTAAAGGGGAAAGAAAAACCCATTCAGACATGCATCACAGACATGTAACAAGTGTTTGAAAAGATTTATTTCAGTCTCTTTTCAGTGCTCACAGTTGGGGCACAAATAAATTATTCTCATGTTTTCTCTAGCCTCCCTTTTACATTCTGGCTTTCACATGACACAGAAGGGCGACTTGCCCGAAATGCCTGTGTGGCAATATTGAGAAGTCAAATTGGTGTGCCGTTCTCATCTTTCCTTTTACAGTATGGCTCATCAGTACTGGCTGTAAAAAAACATACAGAAAAACCTATAGCATTACAGAGCTATTAGAATTGTTGTGAAATCATCGAGCAATTCTTACTTAACGATTTAAGCGATACTCTTTTCCAATTAGTCGATTCATCTAATGACTAATCTAGTGATTATTTTAAATTACTAACAGACACGCGTTTCTCATGTTGATGAACACAACACGTGTATCAGGCTTTTAAGTGGACGCTCGCTCTCAGAGCACCACATTTGGATGGATTGCTGGTGAGGTTTTTATTTTTTTTAACTGTGGCTTGTTTGCGGGAATCTGCTTTGAACGCGGTGACGTTGTGTAATCCATGTCGTTGACGTCGGCAAATCGGCCCGGCCCTATTAAGCACCGTGTTACCTTTAGCCAGCTGTGGACAGCTATTCCTCTGCCAGCACCGCCAGTACACAGCGTGCACAATGGTGCGTGAAGTGGGAATGGCTCACGGGCTCAATAGTCCATGGAATTGAAGGAGATAAGCCGGTCTTTGTGACACTATCACCATTATGATTATCTCTGTCCTAATGGATCACGACCCCTGTGTCACCTTGAATCACACCAGAGGACACTTACTGCAAGCAAGTGTGTAAGCAAACTAAATTTAAATTAAACATTAGCTTGCTATTATGCAATGAACAAACAAAAATGCTACTAAATATTAACGTACGCTGGGAAGATTTAACATAAAAATATGCTTTACTCATACTTCACAAATGCAGTATACCTCAAAAAATAAAAGCTTGAATAATCGAGGATGTCGCGCTCATGCTAAACTGCATGAACACTACTAAACTTAAAAACAACAACTTATTTCTCAATCTTGAGTTTAAAACTTAGCGAGTAGTTAACTAAGAACTTTGGAAGGACACAAACTCCCCAAAATCTTTCCACACAAACTTAGTAATAGATACACAAATAGCCCGTGCAACCCAGTCCGCACACATTTCTTTTTTCTATTTACAGTGACAGTAGTTTTTTGCCTTTGACTAAGACTAACCCCTAAATATATTGCACTTATATTATGAAACCAATGCTTCAGGCGATGCTTTGAATACACAACAACAAAACATATTTTTGCCTCGGACCATACTTAGATCTTTTGAATTTGAAAAGGTTTCAGGCATAAATTCCAACAGGCTTGATGTCTTTGAAACACAGATCTTGGCTGCAGATGTCTGGAAACTTTGGGATGATGTGATATGTTTAGTTGCTGGGTAACAGAAAAGCTTAGCTTTGGACTCTTTTCTATTACACTAGGATCTACACTGTGATAGTGGAATTTGAAGCATTTCGCCGGGATTGTGGAAAGAGAGAGCGAGCGCAGAGAAAGTTTATGTAAGCATGTGAGCGAGAGGCCTGAGAAGGCCGAGGAATGTGGGGAAGGGGTGCGCGGGCTCACCGGAAGGCAGTTCAAAGTAAATCCCCCACCCTCGAAATGAACGAGGAAGACCTGGAGTACGTCGAGCCGCCAACACGTAATCACCACATTTTGAGTGAATGGTCAAATGAAGGCTTCCAGACTTCAGGCAGAATTTAGAAAATCAGCACCAGCGACAATCCGGATGTTGTGAGTCTTAATATTGTGTTGACAGCTTTTAGTTTGCTTCACGAGGGAGAACTTGTGACGTGCGCTGAACGGTTGCGGGCGACTTTTCAAAGGCGAATTTCACCCTCTTCCAACTGTGGCTTTGCTCCGACTGGAAGTCGTTACTGAATACACTCATTGTGCATCTGCACAGGACGTTTATTTAAGTACACTCATACGAATGATACCTGCTGGTCTTGATAATTTGAAATCCTTTGGGCTGTCTGAAGGCTCCACCGCACTTTGAAGAACAAAGCCAGAGGGAAAAGGAAAGAGCAAGGGGAAAGGGAAAAAAAAGAAGGGGAAAGGAAATCTGGCAGAGGCTGTTGCACAGTCTGTTTTTTTCTTTTTCTTGTGGCCTAAGGGCAGGTTTTGCTTCTGCCTCAGTGGGTAGGCTAGGTATATGGGATGGGTGGGGCAACTAAATTCTTCAGATTCATCTTTCATGTGCTTTTGTCTGTAGCCAGCCAGCCAACGGCCGTGGCAGATAGCTTTTAAAACTCTGTGCCGTTTCTACACAAGTTGTGTCGTTTTTGAGTCTCTTCAGATATATATATATATATATATATATATATATATATATATATATACACACAAAAAAATATAACTCTCGTGTGCAAATTGGCCTTGACATTTAGTTTGAAAAGGCCAGAATGCGGACAGTAGCGTTCCTCTTGCAGCTGCTGTTTGTATTCATGTGGCAATCTTTTTTTCTTATTTTTTTTCATGCAACAAGTTATCTTGCGTCTGCTGACAGAAACGACGGCGAAGAACTGCGAGCGAAAAGCATGACCCCCGCCGAAAGTGGATTTGTTCTGCTACGCTGGTGTCTGCCAGTCAAATACACAAGCATCCGAGCACGGGCACAAAGGAAGCGTCGTACCTTCCCGTTCGTCTCGTCTATACTTTGTCATATTAACGCGTGTGCATGAGCACACATGACCACCTCCACTCAACCAAACCCCCCCTCAACGGATTCGCTAAAACTCTCGTCCTCTTATCCCGTTGCAGTTCTGCTCAGGACGCCTCACATAAACGTCTGCGTTGCCTATTCATGTCGAACATCTTCCACTTTGCTGCACATGTTGCTCTTCCAGCCGGGGTCCACTCCAAATTGTCAGCTTCAATAAGATCACAAATTAGTCAATAATGTGTTATTTTATTTTGTATTGATTGCGAACAAATTTCCATGTTATCTCTGTTAATCTTGTTCTACGAGTTCGCCAAAACGTTTGCTCGTCGTGTTGCTGTCTGTCTATTGTGAGTTTCAAGCCATTAGTTTGATTATACGCAGCCATCTTATTAGCATTCTTTATATACTCTTGCGTCGATGTTGTTTTCACCACGGGGCTCTTGGCTTTAGGAAACATTGGGGAGCTACCTGTTTTCCCTTGCCTGGCTACCACTCGTATGCACGCCTCCAGCTCATTTGAGAGAGCTATAATGATGACTAGTGACAAAGAGAGGATCCCGGGCCGAAAAATGCAGGGATGGTTAAGTGAAGCGGGGAGGGGGGAGAATAAATGAGCTGTACAACCAAACTCCCCTCCCGTGTTACACTTTTTGAATTCTGCAAGAAGTAATTTGGAGTGTTTATGCTTTTTCTGAGAAATCTGCCTCCACCCGAGGAGGCAGGAGGTTTTGGCTGCTCTGTTTCACTCATCGCAGTTCCATCACGTAACAGTGAGCGAACGAAGGCGGCAGCAGGAAACCGGCGGCCCTTATCTGTGTTATAGATTAGACACCCACGCCCGGTAATCACACGGGTGTGCCTCCACCGTGATGCACCTTTTATTAGTTTCAGATATGATAAAATTAAATAAAGCGATAAATTAACATTGCACCTATAAAAGGTTATCGAGGTATTGCACACAACACAAGCGGTGGACATAGTTGTTATTTCAAAGGTTGTCAGGGTTTTCGTTGTCTAGAAGATATCTCTGTTGATGTTGCCCTTCACCGCCTTTTATGTTTTCTGCTTGTTGAAATAATGCGACCTCACACGCGCTCGTTATCCAAATAATAATATTGTGCCGTTTCATTATCAGCGTTTTTTTTTTTTTTTGTCAGTTTGTGCCCTTTTGAAGATTTTTGCTTTTTGTCCTCATTATTTTCCAACAAGCAAAAAGCGTATCCAAATCCCGTTTAGCAGTTTAGTAGTTTGGTTATCCACTGCAATCACTTGCAACTGCTCTGTGGCTCCATCACGCCACTCACCGTTCAATCATGTCCCCACTTTTAGTATTAATGTTTGACGGTCACGTTGCTTTGCATCTATTTCACATTGTGAAAGGATTGGTGCTGAATAAAAACGGGAGGCGTAGTCTGGTTAGAATTGAATTATTAGAGTTCACGTGAACACATGAAGTAACACTTTGTCACAAGCAAACTAACGCATAGGCATGTGCACACACCCTCTCCCTCTACCTGAACCCCCCTACACCTATTTCAACACACAGACACACACACACACACACACACACACAGACACACACACACACACACTCACACACACACAGTCACTTATCCCTTTCCCTACAGTTCAAATGTACCTACTGAGCACTTGAGTGCTTGTAAGTGGGTTCAGGTGGAGATGAAAAAGCACTAAAGCATATTCGCTCCTATGAACTTTTGTTTGTTAGCTTTTCCTCTGAACATTTCGCACAGCTCGCCATTCACAGAGCATTTTTGGGAGATTTAAATGATATTTGTTGATACATAACTTAGGCCTCTGGTCTTTTGCCTGCGTGCATCAGGACATGTTTACACATAATTTATCCTATTTTACCGTGACTGCATCCAGACTATTCTATGATATCACTTGTTGTTTCTGACGACCAGACCGGCCCCTCCTCCACTCCTCCACTTAACCGTTGTCAACTTATACAACTTACAGGCCTCTGAAAGCTCTGTTTGCTCAGCTGAAGGCTACAGCCCCCACATGGCAGTAAAAAAAAAAACCGTCCCTCCTGGTGAATGTAAACAGGAGAGCGCTGGCTGGCTGTTGTTAATATACCACCATGACATGTTCCAGTTGAGGCGCCTGTTCTGGTGCTTCTGGTCTCTTGATTGCTAGAAATCGATGTCAGAGATCATCAATAGTTCAGAAAGCGACTTGAAACTGTGCTGCACAGGAAAATAATCCCTGATTTTAAAGAGCTTGTTTTTGTCTCTCCAATCTCTCAGGCATCATCCGAACACAAGAGCTGCTGGACCACGAGACAACGTCTCACTACTGGCTCACCGTCTACGCGATGGACCGCGGCGTGGTGCCGCTCTCCGCCTTCGTCGAGGTCTACATCGAAGTGCAGGACGTCAACGACAATGCGCCGCAGACCTCAGAACCCGTCTACTACCCCTCCGTCGTGGAGAACTCCCCGAAAGACGTGTCAATCATCCAGATTAATGCGGTCGATCCAGACGCCAAGGCCAGTGATAAACTCACCTACAGGATCACCAGCGGCAATCCCCAGGGCTTCTTTGCCGTTAACGTCAGGACAGGTAAGATTGCGGTTACGCCGATGGATATTGATGACACCATAAATTGCTTCCTCAGAGCAGGAAGTCCCTTCTCTGACTCATGACCTTGCATTGGATTTCAGGGAAATGGAAACCTTTAATTTGGCTGCGAGCTTGAGAAACTTAAAACAACTGCAGAGAAATCCGCTCATAGAATAAAGCGTTTTCATATAAACAGGGATCAATTGGCATACCCTCACTGATAGATACATAAACACTAAGCATGAAATGCCAAATGTATTTGCCTCGACTCAAGCGATCGACTACTTAAAAGGTCACAAATGTGGCAAACAGACTGTGTAAAGATTTGTGCTGCATATTCAATTATCTTTTGAGACTCAGGGCTAGGTTTTGAGATGCACTGTAGTGCGCGGCAGACACACGCCGGCAAACGGCTGCTGTGAAGTTCCTGTTTCCGTTCTTGTGAAGAGGAAGAGCAGTGTGAACTCCATATTTTAACCCAGGACAGGAGTGGGTTGAGCCTACAGGGGGTTTTTCCACTCTAACACTCTAAAGTGGGTTCTCGTATGGTACTCTGCAAATGGTGTGATGATTAATATTTCATTGGGCTCCTTTAAAGTTGCAGGAGCTAGCTATGTTTAGTTGGAAAGCAGAGAGGAAACTTGTAATAGGTACAAAGTGAAGCAGCTGCATGTACATTCAGAGCCTCTCTGTAAATTAACAGAAACATTCCTGTTATGCCAAACTCAATATTTAAGTGTGATTCTTTTGAAGAATGTGTTTTTTAGATCCACTCGGAGCCAACAGGTTGATCTGTATAATTGCAAGACAATTAAATAAATCAAGGCGAGTTCGTCATCAATTTCTTCCATTTCCATAGATCAAAGTCGCAAAATGAGACGGTTTAAACCCTCTATGTCTCTGTGAAAGTGCCAATTACTGAATTATTCTCCCTCACAATCAGGTGTTTTATTGCCTTGAATGCAAGTGCTCATGAAACTGAAAGTAGGAACGGTCAGTGAAGCAGTTGCTCCGGCCTGTCCTCACTGCCGTGTGTGGTCCTCCTGTTTCCCAAGGTTGTCACATCAACAAACTGGAGTTATTTTGGTTGGAAGTGGCAATGTGAATGTTCTGACCAAATAAGGATTCATCTTGGAGCACGCCTCCCGAACAAGCCTCGCAGTAATAGCCGGGTCCTCCCCGCCGGACAGGAAAAGAAAGAGGAAAAAATAACTGATAACGTAAAAAAAAAAGGGGAAACCTTAGGTATGCGGACACGTACGGGTGGTGTTTTATCTGCTTGCTTGACAAGATTAGCTTACATACGCTGATGAGAACTGTGGGAGGCTGGAAAGGGAAAGCGCTGTGAAATTGAATATTTATCTTCTGACAAAGCAGTCATACATGACGCTGTTTAAACAACGTAGGCAGACCTTGAGCTGTGAAGAAAATATCTTTGCAATCATGTGTCTTCCTGATATATTCTGTTTTTTCTTCTTCTTTCTGCCCTTCTGCGGACCATAACTGGAAAGGAATGTTTACACTGAAGCAGCTGATCTTGATCTAAATGCCGTTGCTTTTTTGGTATTTCTTTTTTCGCCGAACGAGACTGCATTTTAATCTCTTTCACCACTGAAAAAGATGAATTCTTTGCAAAATATTCTTTGATTCTATTGTAAACTTTAGTGTTCTTCATCAAGGCCCATTGTGCTCTGTTTCAAGGTTTTGATAAACTTTAAGTGCGTTACTTATTCAGCAGTAGAAAGTCTTCTCAGCCCACATTTTTTTATACAGCTTATGGTCAAGTCCGCTGTGGCCAGGGCCCCTTTACAGTAGAATTGCATCTTTACATGTTTTTTAAATGTCAGATGAGCTCTCTGGAAAGAAAAAACTGGTTATGTGGATGACACTGAGGCATAAAGATATGACTCATGCATGCATATCAAAGCATGTTAAAACATTTATCAGTACACCAGAGCCCCCTGCGTCAGGTTCAACAAAGAGTGGTTTGGACAAAGACAACTTTAAATATTAAATCACTGCTCTGTTGCTGTGATTTCTTTCCTTCTTTGTTTTTAAGATTGCAGCAGAGAGTGGAGAATGGGGAATGAAAAAAAACAAGGAGCCATGTGTAGCCGCCTCCTTGAGAAGACAGTGATTTATGCACAGTGCCGGTTAAAACGACAGCAACATGTTTTTACTAGCCAATGTTTTTTTGTTCCAAATTGGATTGAGTGTCTCGGGGAGAGATTACAAACTATATCTTATTTTTTATTATCTGTGGCGTTAAATGAGATGAAAATAAGCCCGATATCTCTCCGCATTATCAACTCAGTATGGCGTTCTCGCCGCATATTACAGGTTTTTGAAAATGTTTAAATTTACAACATGCGAGTCTCTGTAATTACATGTTCTAAAATTGCATTGGAAGCATGGGCCCTTGGCGTCTCTACAAAGCTCTACCAAAGGGGTGGGGAAAGAGGAAAAGAAGGTCCAGGCCTGTGTTTTGTGTGTGGCTTTTTGGGAACGTGCATGTGTTCCGAGCTAACTTGCTAGCCTTCCATCGCGGGCCTCGGCCTCGCTCCGCTCTCCAAGCAGCCTGTCGAGCTTCAAACACATGTGAAGGCTTCGCTTTGACGCCTTGGGTGGCGTCGGTTGCCCTCTTTTTTTTCTCTTCGGCACAGACCCACACTGGCTCGGTAAAGCCCAGGATGAAAGGCTTAGGCCTACTTTATTTCTGCCAAGTAAACAAGTCCCGCTGCTTTGGCTGTTCTCTGACTTTAGTTTGTCATTAAAGTGCAAAGCCAGCTCTTCTCTTTTACTATTGCAATCTGTGACGAGAGTTTAGAACTTAACGGTTTGATATGGCCTCGCTTTTGAGGATCAGAACAGAGGGGGGAGACGCAAGGCAGAGGCGTGTGGGGCGGGAATTGTGACAGTCAGCTGGATGTGACTTTATGTGCTCCAAATCAGGACGAGATCAGGGAATTTGAATAATGATGTTTGGTTCTGAACTTTTCAAAAGACGAACAAGTGCTCAGTTGTCTGATGGCACAGATCTCATCCCGCCCACGGACATGACCACGGTTGTTCCACGCTCCTGAGCCTGGATTGGACGGCTGCTGAGAGCTGTATTCCCTTTGTAAGGACTAACAGGCTTGTTTCCAACGGACCTCAACGGGATACGAGGCCGACGTCGGGCAGATAGACCATCGCCTCAAATTAGAACGAGGACGGTTCGTCCACATGTGCAGAACTCGAGACAGCCAGCCAGTAGCTGTCTAGTTTTATTCCCCATATAAATGACTTGTCAGAGCTAGTTCATCTGAGGTTGTTGACACGAGTTGCCCACCTTTTCTGTGAGGGAGCGAGCGAGCAGCGTCCATTTACCTGGTGAATCACTCTCTCGCTTCTCTGAAATGCTGCTGCTGTGCTTGTGACTTCCTGGACTTTGGGCAGCGCTCTTATGCCAGAGCTCGCATGTGTCGGGAAAAGGGCAACCAAGCAACACACACACACACACACACAGACGGAGCACACACACAGGAAGTTTTTTTTTCCATATCTAAGCTAATGTGAGAGAGAGCCAGAGCAAAGATCACATGGATAACTATCTTATCTTGCTGAACGCTCATTACTCTAGATCCTGTTGTGCCGATTCTGCCTTTCTTCGTACCGTATTAGTACTTTGTAAGGCTTCTCTAATTATCCCAGTGGTGTCCATTGACTTTTCAGACCATGGCATCATTAGTTTGCGGTGACCTGACATTTATGCTCAGAGCACCTAAAGCCTGGTGAAAACTCCACCCTGTAACGATGACGCCTGTCTTGTGTTCGTCACCAGACAATGGTGTGGTTCTAGCGGACACCAGCATGCCTTTTAATAGGGGATGACTGTCTGTACCTGATTGTGCCTGCCCAGTAATGGCAGACTCCTCCATTCCAGTGGTTAAACTCAAATGAAGGAAGAAACATTTTTGACAGTTGCATTGAACAATTCTGGCCCATCCTTTTCGTTTTCCTTCGCCTGCAGCCACCGGCTCAATGTCATCAATTGAGAAGGAGTGTCCGTGGGTAAAAGCTTTGGCAAGCTTGGATACCTTTCGACAGGTTTTATGTGCATTTGTCATCCTGAGGGTTGAATGAAAAGGTAAGGGAAAACAGCCACTGGGACTAGAGCTGCGAATCATCCACTTTCTGTGGCGCTCATATCAACTTTTAGTAACGCCTCCTCTGTTTGAGGTAGAAAAACACACACACACACACACGCTGGTGTTATCAGTGGTCTACCGAAGCCCCAACAACTATCAGGGGAAGTGAGATAGGAAATGGATACTTCCAACAACTTCCTGGGGTTTCCGGTAATTGCGGGGCCCAAACGATTGTTACAGCTCTCAAGAGATTGTGAGAAGAAAAAAGTGGAAATGAAAAATTTCCGATTGTCCTCTTAAAACTTCAAAGAGCGGTCACGGTGGCTTAGCTGGCTAAGGTTCAGTTTAACCACAGTGTCTTTGAGACACATCCAATGATACGGCATGATATACAAAAAAAAAGAAAAGGACAAGAAATGGCATTTCGTCTCCTTTTTCAAAAACGAAAGCACGCTACATCTATTTTGTGGGCCAGTAATCAGTAAACATTTACTCACTTCCCCACTTTATAGAAGAGGAACTGTGATTCATTCAGAGCAAAGCGAAGCCAAACCATTATATGCAGTGTGACCAACCTCATGACCTAAAAGCAAGAAAAAAAAACAACACCACCTGACCCACTATGCAGAATATAGCCCAGCAACCATGGAAACCATTTGTGACATCAACTCGGATCAAGTCACACCTTTTTGATTTGTTGCTTCGCTGGCATTCTGAAACACAGTTTAATTTGACAGTGGCAAACCTGCGTGGGTTTACAGGGACTGCAATCAAGACGGTGTATTAAAAAAAACCGGTAAAGATCTTCACTTTGAATGTTTTCTCTCTCCAAAATGCTCCTTCTACCCGGGTCAAATCGATCGCTCTAAACTGATGATAATTACATCTGGTTTTGTTTAATTTTTCTTTGTTTGTCACACAGATTACCATCTCATTGACATTTGTATATTTATTACATGACGACAAAGCAATACAATGTGTAGTTTCGCTATTTACTGGCTCGCTGCTAATTATCTTTCCTTTTTCCCATATTCAAGAGGCTGCTTTTCTGTTGTTTTTTCCACCAGCTCTGTGTCACTTCGGGGCCATTGCGTGAAAAGGCATTAGCAAACCACGAGTGCTTCTGGTGCACATTCATTTTTTTATTGAGAGAAAATTACTTCCTTTTTTCCTGTCATGATTTCAATGTGCACGCCTCGGTAGCCTCAATAGCCTCAGGTAGCCAGCCGTAGAGCAGGCGGGCGCAAAGTATCATGGGAGTAAAGTAAAAAAGAAAACAAAAATGTAATTAACGTTGGCTTAGCGTAGTTTTAAAACACTGTAATCGGACTACTAAATAACTATAAGCGAAGTATTTAAACAGCATTTGTGTAGGAATGGTTCTGCCAAAGCCTTTTGATCCTTAAAAGTGGTTTCCACTGTATTTGTCTTCTGTATTCTTAGTAGGCTACTACTGTTGCCCTCAGGCTCCATTCATATGCGTATATGTGCTACCTCGTACGGACCTGATCACAGCTTAAGTTGGCACGGGGAATGTCATTTGTGCTTCCTCTTAAAATCCTCTTAAAAGGTTTGGTGAGCATTCAAAGGCTAGTCGATGAACTGCAGCCAGGAACATACTAGCGTTAGTCACAATAACTCTGCAAGCTTCTTTGTATTTTCCTCTAGAATGCAGTTTACTCCCCCGGGGGACTTTGCATCGTTTCATTCAACAAAGAGTGTTTTTGAAAAGGAGAGTTAAGCCGCCGAAGCTAACGGGTCAGCCTCGTCTCCGACGGGGACAATAAGTCCTCACAGTTAATTAACGAGACGTATTTGTACCATCGACTCTCTGTCTTCAAACCGTCCCTCTTTTGTGGAGCAGCTCGCACTCCAACAGAGGAGGTTAAATAAAAGTGGCTGGTGCAACACGGCCAATGAGCTCCAATAACATCCACCATGTTGGACTCGCCTGCTCTCCGTTCACCCGAAAGGTCAGCGCTGTCGAGACTCATCGCTGGTTTCTGCAGATTTCCGGGTCAAAGTCGACCAGAAGTTAAACTCGACGTGAAAGAAAAGAGCAGATTTACTTTGCTGTGGCCAAGTATTTAGTCACGTTTCATGTTTTTCCTTTAATCCATGTAAATATGCTTTTCAAGGAGAGCTGGGCGTTAATGTATGAGCGTAGATAGCCACAGACATTTGCTAACGGGACTTCATCGCCGAATGAAAATGGTGCATATGTGATCTTGCTCATTCTATTTTGTATTCATTATCTGCCCCTCTAAGAACTCACTAGTTCAACATTTGACAATGTTATGCCCATCAGCGAGCGTTTGACTGACAGATGTTCAATAGTCTAATTGGCCTTGCAGATTTATGCTCGAGACACAACCACAACTTTAACGCTCAAGTGGTTTTACATGTAAATTTGACAGATGAAAATTAAGAGGCCGACGTGAAATGCGTGAAGTCTACGAGGGAGCGAAGGGACAGTCATCTAACATAGATCAAAACCCAATTTTTCAGCACACAGTCCTCTTGCTGTCACCGGTCTCCGTGATGCCTTGTCTTAAACACCACAAAGAACTCCCAGCAAGCTCAGCGGTACCTCAGCTGCTCCACTGCGCCCATGCATCCCCTCCATTGACACAACATTCACTTTCACCAGCACCGAGGGAACCTGAATCCCCCATAGCCCCAAGTCTTCCATGACGTGCTTGTCTATTCAGATTACAAATAAGCCTCGCAGCTGTGAGGTGCTGAGATATCCCAATCCTAATGCAAACAACGCTCCCCCCACCCCCTCCGCCGCTGAATGCCTTTTACTCATTTTCTCGAAGACCATATGCATGTATTAATGTGTTTATATGAGCTGACATGGCCACTCTTTTTTGTTCGCATTTGTCAACTCAGTCGGACCACACTGCCTTTTTCAAACGGCGTGCCAAGTATCCCTCCACAGTACAAGTCAGCGGCTCTTGTTCGGCAGCGTTTCGGAGACTCTACAGTTACAAAGAAAGCGACAAACGGCGACAAACGGTTCAGACTTTAATGTGCCAGTCCCTTCTTAAACTCCCACGCCCCTTTTGGATGTCGGTCTCCCACAGTTTTCATCTGGGAGTTCAGATGGCATCGTGAGCAGTGGAAGCAGATCTTTTTTTTTCTCCCTGTGTTGTTTTAGTGGCAGACACTTAACTCAAAATACCGCTGCGAGTACAGATATAGCCGGCTGGGGTCGGACGCCGGGTTTTTCCGGATAAGAAACGCTGCAGCCCGCCGCCGCGTTCATTATTTTCCTCGCGCTGGAGAGAAATAGCAAGCATTTATATACTGAATATTCATAGCGTCATAGTGTCATTTCATCAACAACGACAGGGGGGGGGGTGGGGGGGCTCGGAAAAGCCCAGAC
The DNA here is from genome assembly GCF_910589615.1 of Taurulus bubalis. Classification (NCBI taxonomy): domain Eukaryota; kingdom Metazoa; phylum Chordata; class Actinopteri; order Perciformes; family Cottidae; genus Taurulus; species Taurulus bubalis. The sequence continues at coordinate 7,928,261 of NC_136594.1, read as the reverse complement.
GGCTGGAGTTAAAAGCGTGTCACATAGATATGTGTGTCACTCCGAAGAACTGCTAATCACAGCGGTAATTCCCGGGTATGAACCGGCCCAACAATGTCCTGGACTCCTTAACTCCCTGCAGGCCTTCATTTGGGCGCAGCGGTTTGCAGCGGTTTGCAGCGGTTTGCAGCGCTCAAGGACATGGTTGAGAGTGCCACCGCTGCTCGGCTGTTGTTTTTCTCCCCCTCTCAAAACAGCACGGCTGTAATTACTGTCGGCCCGACTCAGCCCACGCCTGAGGATGGCTTTTGTGTGTGTTTGTTGTGACAAAGGCAGCGGGCTTGGAAGCGGCAGACTTCTTTGGTGAGCTCGGGCTTACCAAGCAATTATTTCCCAGTTCCTCAAACGTCGAGGTGGAGAGGTGCATGCACCTTCTTGTTGGCCCGCATCGGCCGACGCAAATGGAGCATTTCTGGCGAGCGTGTCGCTTCACCGTGAGTGGACAATGATTGCAGGATGAGTTAATATAGAGTTCTGAAAGTGTTTTTTTTTTCTTCTGGAAACGAGTTGTTACCAAAAGTGAGATCCGTGCATGGATATTAGGAGTGGGCGACAAGTCCCGAGGTCAGAGAGCTGGCAGTGTGTTAGATGAAAGTGGAGCAGAAGCAAACAAAAGCACTATAAGCCACAACACAACAACACGACTTGCGTCAAAACAGCTTTTTGTTATTTTTTTATTTCAGATGTTTTATTCTACTATCTGACATCTTTATCCTCCACATCTTGGAAGTGTATGCTGATGTCATGCTCCATCAAAATTCAAAAAACTTTTAACTTAAAAAATATGAAAGAGCAGTAAAAATGTCGTTGAGGATCAAACAGGCCGTGCCTCAAAACCGCTAAGCTGACTCATGTAGGGCTGAAACAGTTAGTGAATTAATCAGGTTATCAACATGAAAGTAATCTGCAACTATTTTTGAAAATTGATTAATGGTTTTGATTAAAGTCATCTTTCATGCCAATACCCGGATTCAGTTTCTCCAGTTTGAACATGAGCTGCATTGGCTTTCAGGACATTTGTTTTGTAACTTTACAGACCAAACAATGAATCTGTTGATTAAGAAAATAATCATTAGTTGCAGCCCCAGACTGCTCAGTCCACCTGTGGAACACACCCAATGCGATTTGGAAAAGAGGAACCCGGCACCGTGCGACTAAATGCAGACGCTCACTACGGGGCGGATTGTCTGCTGCGAGTGAGACGTGCACAAAGAATACTCGGTCTGGCAGGAAAGGTCGCCACCCCACTGTGAGAAGTTCGGCACCCCGCCGTTGCTAAATGACACAAGTGCATCTGGAAGGAGTCCCATATATATATATATATGAAATGTGTTTTGATATTTATGTCGCCGTGCGAAATCTCTGGGAAATGGGATTTCAGCGGGTTTGTGGTCCATGAAATCTGAGCGTGTTCGTCACCTGATGTTTGCTTTTGTTTTGTTTTGTTTTCACTCCAGCAAGCGAATGAAGGATCAAATAACTTTCCCCTTTTTTTTTTTGTTTAGTTTCACCTTGTCTCGTTTGCCAGTGCGCTCTCCCAAAATTTCCCCGTCCCCATTTTCAGCTGGAGGTAGCGTCGCTAATTTTTGTCAGGTGAAGAGAAAAAAGAGACGAAAAGATTCAACCTGAACCAAAGCGCACACGGCTTCTCACTAAGCGCGCATATCCATAAACAAAAGGCATCCAGTGATGCGCCGCCTGTGCCATTAACTTATCTTTCCGGCGTCGTGGTTCGAATTATGTTTGTGAAGTGAGACCTCTGTGCTGTCTTTGGCAGAACTAAAAGCTACATTTCTATTCTTTGGGATTACTGTTAAACGGGGCATTTTTTTGTGATCGGTTGTGTTGCCGTACTCCGAGTAGGAAGTCTGTTATGATGCCTCGCCAACCTTTGACTTGGCAGCCTATTTGCAGAGGAATTATAAATCAGAGGCCTCGACTCGGTGTGGTTAATGCTGTCATCTGTATTCTGCTCTATAATACATGTACAAAGAGAGGAGTTACCTAACACGGCACACAGGGGAGCTTAAAAACATTATCATCCATCAGCGCCAGCCCTCTAAAGCACATGAATAATTAGTCAGCGTGGTCTGTTTTGATGTGGCACAGCAGAACTATTAGCTTTGATGGTAATAATCTGGTGCTCGCTAACTCGTGTAACCCGCGCCGCTCCTCTGCAAACTGCTGCAGACGGCGTGCAGCACTGCAAAGAGTAATTCCTGGAGGTGGTATGAATTCACTGAAGTTAATTGTGTTGTCAGTGTTGTCACACCTCTTTTTATTATATGTTGTTGTTATTATTATTATTATGCAGGGTTATTGCAGGGCTTTTATTGCCATGTTTGCCCTGTGAAATCATCCTCTGCAAATCAAAAGGAGCAGATTCAGAAAACTGTAAAAAGAAGTTGCATTAATTATATACATGCCTTTTCAAAAAAAAAAAATTATATGACGAACAGTGTGGTTTTCAACCTGTGGTTGAAAAAATATATGCCACTAAAATTGAAATTACATATATTAGACTGGAGAATTATTATTATGGGCTACCTGTCCATATTCCAGTCCTCTCTGGGCACATTTGACCCATCCGGTGCTCAAGCCCTTATGTGCATCAGGTGTGCTCAAAACATAACGCATCCACCCTGATTATCTTTTTTAAACTAATTCGAAATTAGCTTTTAAATTCGAGGGGCATCAGGTAAGCAGAGCAAAAATAAAAATGAATCGCACCGAGGGGAAGAGTAATTCCTTTTTGCCCAACCGAATATCAGTAGACCCAAATCTTTGCAGCTCACTGTGAAGATTAAATAAAGCCGAAGAAGGAGAGGATAAGAAAAAGAAGAAGGGGGGGGAGCAAAAGTGCCTCGCTCATGTGCCTCAATTGCAGTGCAGAGGGAGGGATATTTCAGGACCTGTAAGTTGTGGCCTGCTATTCTCGTTGCAGGCATGTGTGCCATTGATGGGTTTGGGTTTCGGAAATCCTTCGCTTTATGCTAATCAGACGCACTGTGGCAGGCAGACGGCCCTGGTGTGGTTGGAGTTGGCATGTGTACTCTGCACTCAGTCTCTGCAAAGTTACAATTAAAGTAGTAGTGAGAACAGCGCGCTGCTTTTAACGCAGCCATGTCGCGATCCCCCCCCCCCCCACCCACCCCTTTTCGTTCCTCCTTTTTTTCCTTCCCTTGTGTGTGTGAATTTGATTTAAAATTGGATTAGCCAGGAACTCAAGACTCTCAACTTGTTTTATTTTTTACTTTTGTTAAACCCTGGCTTAACAAAGTCCCTTCTGTGTGATTCACTTTGGAGCACCAATCCCCCCCACTTAAAACGAACGGTAGAACCCCAAAAGACCCTTGAAGCACTTCAACTAGCTGCAGGATCTTTTCTGAAGGTTCCTCTGCTCTGTTTCAAAGAGTGCTCGGGACCGGGGGGCCCATGTCTGCCCGGCTCTATTTATTCAGCTTGTGGAAGAATTGAAAGCAGGGTGTCGAGGCCATGCTGCTGTTTGGACACTATTGGCACACCGTTGTGATATTTCACATATGTGAGGCGGTGTGGCGGGACGTCTGGCAACGGGTTGGACCGACAACAGGGAGAGCCGTCCTCCACATGCAAACTCTTAACTTGTGGGTGACGGATGAGATAACCAGCAGGGTTCAGACTACGCCACCCAGCACTGAGTGGAAGAAGTGGAGTGTTATTAATCAAATACTGTTTGTATATTTATATTTGTGAAAGTGACTCTTTGGCACTCATCCTGATAACAGGAGCTACACAATGATTTAGTCCAGCATACAACCTACCGATAATCTATATTTAATGCCGATATCAATATGTTTAACGGTTTAAAAAATCCAATATATCAACAAACGATATAGATTTCATATTTCTCACAAGGATTGAAGAAATGTAGCTACTACTTGTTCTCAGTGGGAAATTTCCATTTCCGTGCTCACTGATGGTTTCTAACCTACCTCTAACACACCTTTTAGAGTTTCTTGTTTTATATTGTTTTATATTGGCGGGGCCCATTCATCTGTCTGCTCTGGTCCAGTATTTTCATATGAAACAACAGAAATTGGTGCACTTGGTTGTTGTTCTATGTAGTTAATGATATATCCGTCCGTATATTCACACTCTCATTGATTGTCTTCAACAGGTCTGGTTACAACCACCTCAAGAAAACTGGACAGGGAGCAACAAGATGAGCACATTCTTGAGGTAAGCTCAGTTTTTCTACAGCAAAAAAAGAGCGGTCCACGTCAGCCTCTCTTGTGTGGAAATGAAATGATAATCAGAGACCTTCAAAAAGAAGCAAGATTTGGCATTTCCAGCCTACTTTGGCTGAGTGCCACAGGTTACCGACAAAGACAAGTCTTCTAGTGTAGGCAGGAAAGGTCCTTTTGGAATAATTTCACCTTGCACTGATTTCCGGATGGGGTCGGAAGGAGAGGTGGGAGGCGTGCGGGAGATCCTGGTGACTGCTCCTTTGTTCTTTCCCACTGTTCCGTCTCGTGGAGGGAGCAAGCTGGGACAGGAAACTGTTGTCAGACCAACAGGCCAATGTCTAAACTTGTGGGTTTTAATTGAGCTGGGCTCCGTTTATCTCCCGATGCTTTGCTCCCTCTCTCTCACCACGGCGCCGAGGTTGATAATAGCCGTTTTAATTGTGTTTCCGGTGCTGACAGGGAGCAGATTGGACTCCTTTTAATTATTGTTGGAAGTTACACAATTCAGTGATCACTGGGTGACGGTTAATGCTGCTGTATCTGGTGCCAGAGCGGTGTTGTATTTCATACTCGGATTGTACATTGCGCATTGCACTAATTGCATGACGGGACTGAGAGTAAATGACAGGGAAGCAAGTGGGGAATGAGAGAAGACTGTGTCACTTTAAGTGACATGTTTTGCTAAGAAATTACAAATAGTAAGGTTGTTGGAAATACAAGAGTATCGGGTACTATTGGGTGTCAGAAAAAGGTCACCATAAAAACCCGAAGCTCTTCAATCTTGCGGTTTTGCCCTCGACTTCCAACATGTGGCCGAAAGCTGCTGAAGTACCAGCTTGGAATCGGTGTCCGATTCAAAGCCTTTGTGTCTGTCATAAATAAAGAAGCAAATTCCCACCTTAGTGAAGTTAAGCTAAACCGACTTCATGGCTTTTGTTCTTTTTGTCCCGTTTGACGGAATGCCTGCAGACGGATATTTTTTAACCACATTAAACACTCGGCTCAAACTCTGGTTCGACTTTAAAGTTTCGCCAAATTCAACACGTCTATTCTCTATATTTATTACTCAAACTATTTGCAGCACACAGAGAACCAACTATTAACTAAGCTTAGCTACCAAAAGGTCTCTTTCGCACATTCCTAATTAATGTGAATTGGAGGGATAATTTAAAGCTAGTAACTTATGACCTAAATACTTTTAGGAAGTGGCTGAGTGAACACAGCCTGGAAAGAGCTGTGTAACCATGGCGACTTAAGGAGTTTGTGCGTGTTGGTCAGTGGTTATTGGGGATCGGGCAGGAAGCTCTTTATTGGGCCAAACGTTCATGGAGCCGCTCAGACCCCTCAACCCTACAATTTTGCCCTCTCCCCACACACACACACACACACACACACACCTTATCCTCAGGGCAGCAAATCGAGGCATAATCGTGACTCAGAGGATCATAAATGTGTGCGCGCATGCCTTTGTGTGCGATCTGGGTGTCGGCAGGACCAATCAGATTTGAACTCCTAACCAGCGCAGGAGTTTTTTTTTGTACGAGCTTGTTGTAGGAGAAGAAACGAAACATGTGGAGCAATTAGGGTGGGGGCTGTGTCAGCATTGTTTGCACCAAATGCCAAGAGGAGGTGGAGGGAGCACAGGGGGCCTTCAGCTTTTATGATGAGAGGGATGGGGGTTGGTAGTCGTCGTGTGCCTGTGTGAAAGAGAGAGAGAGGGAGAGAGAGATAAAGGCAGTGGGGGAATTTGAGGAAAGGCAAAGCTGCTCTTGTTGGTCTGAGTGTGGGCTCTAGCGGCTAGATGATAGGCCTCCCTCCCAGGAAGGAGGGGGGGGTGTAAATAGCAAAAGTGGGACATGCCAGGACATGCTTAGGATTCAGGGCTGGGATTTGGGACTTAGAACATTAGAATGGAAAACAACGAGGTGAATGGGCTGTTCACATCTGTTGTCTGGAGCCTATCCCAGCATGCAGTTGGACGCAGGCGCAGTGTACCTGGCCAGGTTGCGAGTCTGGCCTGTTTGACAAGGATATTAGATCCTACTCGGGCTGTTTTTTTTTTATTATTAATCATTAAATCTATTAAACTCATAAAAAATACTGATAAAACGTGCATCATAACAACGTCTTTAGAGGGGTTGTGTTGTCCAACCAGCACTCCAAAAGCCAAACATACTTGTTAACAATACCAGAAATCCTCCAGGTGCTGTGAGAAGTTAACTGTAGTCGGAGCTCAAACTCCCCTGTGAGCATTTCTGTTTGGGTTTTCCACTGCATGGATTGGGTAAATTCAACACGCTTTTATTCCAACTCCTCGCCAACAAAAGTTCCTCTGAAGGTTGTCGGTCCTCACGGGAAAGGTCCTGCAGTGGAAACATCCCAGGAGTAGGAATGTTGTAACAAGGAGAAAAAGTTCCCTTCTCCAGGCCATTTGGCAGTTATCACAACAGACACTTAAAGAGCGACGGCAAACGAGTGAGCGGCTCTGTGGAAACGGGACGCCGTGCAAAGAACTGCCGTGGAACTTCAGTGAGTTCTCCTCGACGGCAGAGCCGAGCGCAATATACATTACTAGAGCAACTACAAAACCCAACACAGTTTGTCTTGATGGCTATTTTAATTCACTTTGAATGCACTAAAACGACATATGGTCAGTCAGGGGGAAAGAAAGAGTTGCAAGAGATGATCAGAACAAAGTGGATCGGCTCCTTTCACAGCCGTGCTGGACCGATGCAACGAGACACACTTCCTCTGGTGTAGCTTCCCTGTCTTTAGTGCGGTTTTGTGCCTAATTATCAAACAAAAGGCTTTTGATGAAAATGTTCTGAAGACAGACGCTTGTGTACGCAGTTAAACACACACACACACACACACAAGGGCGGCTTTATGATGTGTCGCTTGAGTATCGAACAGGCCTCCCTCCCTAAACAGAGTGCCCCTTTTTGATATAATCGGGTATTTTGGGCGCTGTACCGTCGCATAGAAAAGGCTCGCGTGATCGAAGCTGTTCATTACGCAGCACAGGATGGGCGCCATGTCCAACATAATATATCCTCCCTGAGAGAGACATTCACACTTAGGTTTCTCATCATCCCATTTAATCAATTCGGCTCATGTGGATAGCGCGGACAGCTGCAGACACTGCGAGAAAAACAAAAACACATTACTTTCGTAATTGAAACTCTCGCACCAAATGGTGCGCGCCCGGCTCCTGGACTCCTGGCGGTTTTTCACCGAAGCACTTAGCAGATGGTTTTAAATGACTGTGACATTTGTCCTGCTCCTTCAGCAGCTCCGAGCGAGAAACACTCACATTTCTTCCGGCGCGTAAACCCCGCAAGCCCATTTTCCCCCAGTCGAAGATGATAATCGTGTGTGTTTAGGTCGACCCACGGCCCTTTTTTTGGGGGGCTTTTGATTAAACTGCTCAATTGTCCGAAGACACGTCAAGAGCGTTAAATCGTGGCTTAAATTACCAAATGTAGCGCACGCCACTTCATGATATCATGACTCAAATTAAGGCCTCGTTAATGATTCAGCTGCGTGACACTGTCTTTTATTCTAAGTACTTCTGGGGTTTGGAAAAGGCCCCCGGCCCTCGTCGTGGAGTGCAGTAAGTCTTAATGTTTATTAGCAGTGCAAAATCTTTGTTTGCAAGCTTGACACACAGCAGTGGAGCCGGTGCAGCTGGTGCTGTCAGAGTGAAGAGGTGCAGCTAATTAAAAATATTTATCTCTGGTGGGTTGTTCGTGTAGCAGCCGAACAAGCGACTGCTATCGGGATCGCGGGCAAGTTTACGAACGGCTACTCTAGATTAGGATTTGGTTTTTTTAGTTCGTCATTACAGCCTCCAGATTGGACAAATCGTGTTTACCTGAATACGCCGACGCCAGCTATTGACTCACCAGGGGCCAGAGTGGATGCAGTTTAATTTGTAGAAAATGAGGAAAAAAATGTCTCGCCTGCTCATTTAAATGGACTCTTTTTCATGATTTAACTTCCAAAGTGATCCGCTAATTACGCCACCAATGTGTATTTCACCTGATAATGAATGGTATATTCCCTCAATTTGTTATCGTGCCCCGAATTACCTCTAAATTGATTGGTGCGTGTACCTTTATGCATGAAATTAGATTAAATCCGGCTAAAAATAGGGGCTCACGGCAGGGTTCGCCGTAAATGTTTTCTTTTACTTATCTGCTCAGTCAATTCGCCCAAAGTCAATTTGTACTTGTCCCGATACAAATCATTTTATTTATTAGCGGTTATCAAATAACAACAAAGACTGAAGTTAATTGCCATGTTTAATCTTTTTTTTGGTAAATGAATCAGAACAGGACCCAGTGAGTCGTAGATGCAAAGCAACAACTACATTTTACCGCTTGCCTCAGAGCCAATCGCTGGTTTTGGTTTCCCAACGTGGCATTTTATCCATCCTATTATCCATCCTATCATCCTTATCCTTATTGCTGAGCACTTCCAGGGTCTGAAAGCCCCAGTAGTATCACGCTGCTCCTTACTTTCAACCAGACAAAGTGGCTTGAACCAAATAACACCCGTACGACCAAGGGACCAAAATTGCTGCTATTTAAATCCTGATGCAGTGTTGAAAATAGAAGAAAAAAACATTAAAAATCCTCTTGTATTGCTGGAGAATTTTGTACAACATCAAGGCCTTTTGATCAGGGGAGAAGGATGCTCTATGAAGTGCTTTATCTGCCTTGTTTGACTGGATTCACTCATACTGTGAAGATTATGATATTAGGTACCCGCCTGTTACTGATGTATGTTTGTGTTTTTTAAGGAACTTGTAATAGAAATGACCCCCTGCCAACAAATCTCAGAAAGAGTTGCCTTTAAGTTTTTCTGCTCGCTAAGTTGCTGAGTAAGAAGTGGAATGAAAGCATGATGAAGGGAAGATTCATACTTCCGCCTATTTCATCTCGTCTTTGAGTTATTTTACTTAATTATGACTTTCAAATGCAGCTGTCTTCATCTTCGCTGGAATTATTAACCCTTTTCTATATTATTAACATTCTAACTATTGAAGGAATTCAGGTCTTTACTTCCTCAATGTAAAGAAAACAAAATTAGCATTATAGAAATTGAATGTGACTCAAAGTTCACCGCATCAGATAACATTTGCTTTCCTCTTTTACGTCTGTGAACTCCTTGTTCTGAATTTTTGTACTCTTTCCCCTCAGATCACGGTCACAGATCACGGCGTTCCGGCCAAATCCACCACGGTCCGCGTCATCGTGCGAGTCCTCGACGAGAACGACAACAGGCCGCTGTTCCTGGAGAAGATCTACAAGATCAAGCTCCCGGAGCGGGAGAGGCCGGAGAAAGAGAGAGCGGCGAAGAGAGACCCGGTGTACCGGGTCATCGCATCCGACCGGGACGAAGGACCCAACTCCGAGATCTCCTACAGCATCGAGGAGGGAGACGAAAACGGGAAGTTCTTTATCGAGCCGAAAACCGGGATGGTGTCCTCAAAGAAGTTCTCTTCCGCCGGAGAATACGACATCCTCACGGTGAGTTTGTAATCCCAGTGCTTCACCCTGTCCTCAGCCTGCCGCTCTCTTAGTGAGCAGTAAATGTTTACAACAGATGCTTCTTTGTTTCTCTGTTGTATTCTCCTCTTTCTCTCAAGTTATCTTACTTCCTTTGTTTCTCTACCCTCCTTATTTTCTGTTATTTAAATGCAGTTTTTGTGTTTAAAAAGGCAGTAAAAAAAAGTGTCCGTAAAGGAGATTAAAAGATAATTGGTCCACTCACATCATGTTGGTCCACAAGTGTGGGAGGCAATTATTTGCAAAAAGCATCTACTTTAAAGTTGAGGAAGCATGTTCCAAAACACCAGTCAACACTATCCAATTATCCTCATTGTTACAAGGGTGTAGAGGTTTTGCTGTATTACTATGGTCTTATTACTGTGGCGCCTTCGTCATTAGGAGACAAATGTGTCAATCATGGATGCGGTTACAGTTTGCTGCACTCGATACATTTCTTCTCATCACGGTAGCTGTTTTGAAAGTATCTTAGAATTACTGAGAAATAATTGTGTGATGTATGTAAAAAACTTTTCTTTTTGACTTTTTTTTTTTAACAATCTTTCACCTGGGAGACAAAAAGCAAGACTTTACCTCCAGTTTAGTCCTCGGAGTTGGCTGTGAGAACTACCGAGGTGATACTTGAGGCTCACCCAGATTTTATGTCCCCACACGTCCAACGTCGTCTCTCCAGCTGCAAGACGACACTGCCAACCACAGTTTGCAGTAATTGAAGTTAACACAAAAGGTCGAATCACAAAAGAAAACCACACAAAAAGGTGCATTGTTATTCGAAATGCAGCGCTTTCCTGCCATTTGGACAGCTCAGGAGACAGAAAAGCTTTAACGACTGAAAACAACCCGTTCGGTGGATTTGTCCCATAAATCTGGCGGTTCTACTCGCGCACCGTGTATAAAATGTAATATGGTTTATTCACATATTTTATCTGCAAGCCTTAACTCCCGACAAGCTTACGAGCTATAATACCAAACTTTTCTATGTATCTACTCCTGTCGAGTTTCAGGTCGAGGATCCACGAGAGAGTTGTACAGAAACTCATTTGCAACTTAATGTTGCGTAACATTGTGTAACACCTTTCATTCTCTGCCTCGCTCTCAGATTAAAGCCGTCGACAATGGACGTCCTCAGAAGTCCTCCACTTGTCGTCTGCATATCGAGTGGATTCCCAAACCAGTATTGCCGGCCGATGCGGCTCTCCTGCTTTTCGAGGAGTCCCCCTTCACCTTTTCTGTGATGGAAAGCGACCCTGTGGCGCACATGGTGGGGGTCATCGCCACAGAATCCTCTGATGTCCCTGTGTGGTTTGAAATCGCAGGTATTGCTTCTCCTTCATTTTGTGTGTGTGTGTGTGTGTGTGTATGTGCACTATGGAAAAGCTCGTATGTCGTAGCTAGAAAAAACTCTTTTTTTAGGACTAACATAGTGTTTGTGTGTGATATGTCGGGGAATAATATGGAAAATCAAAGTTGATGATGATGATGGGAGAAATTGGACTTAGCGGCCAAAATGCAGTCACTCCATATTTGGTCAAAATACGATTTTTGGCAGTTGTGCGAATGAGAAAGAATGATGCGAAATAAATCTGAGATTTTTTGAAAAAAATAGCATATAGAAATGTCTCAGAGCGCCAGACCATTTGAAAGCTAAAAGCAGGAGAGCAATTTAAAAAGCTAGCAGGGACGATAGCACCTGCTAGCCTAAGCTAAAGGTCAAACTAAATGACTCCAGTCATGATGCAGGAGAAAGCTAAACTAGCTTAGCATCAAATTTGTATTCTTCTTTTATTCTTGCAGCCCTTAAATCCCATATTTGAAAAGTGATATTAATAGTAGACTGATCATTTACAGAGTGTAGTACTCCCATGTTTAGTGCTTATGTAGGTTTAATGACAGTTACTGTTTGTAAGATCTCAATAAACATAAACAAGGCATCTTCAGAACTTCAAACCATGTTTCTCAATGCCACTGTTAGAATTGTATCATGAATGATTAACTCACAAACACTGAATATTTGTGCTTTTACTCGCTCCCCTGGGCGAGCCAACTGAAATGCAGAATATTTACTTTCAGTTTTATTTGGCAACTGTTGGCAAGTGTTAAAACTCAATTTGTCCTTTCTTGAATGTGTGTGTGTGTGTGTTTTGTTTTTTTAAACTTCTGATAGGCACTTTATGCATGAGAAGACTTAAATTGACTGCTTTCAAAAATGCTTGCCTCTTCTTCCTTTCCTCCCAGCCCTCCTCCCTCTAATCAATGTCTGACTGACACGTCTCTTTTCTTCTCTTCTCTTCTCTCTGCGCTCGGCTTTCCGCTTCCCTCTTTTTCTCTGGAATGTTCTGTGTGGTTGGATTTTTGCAAGACGGCATAGAGGATGCGGAGATGTTTTACATCCTTCAGATGGCTTGTGACCACAACTGTACAGCAGAAGGTAGCTGCTGGGACCTCCTTATAGGCTGTGGTTGAACCGTGTTGTTGCCGCTGGTTTGATGTTGTGCCACATTTCCCCCCATGAACCTGTGACCTGATTAAGATAGAACGCCCCCTCTCCTTACCGTGTGTGGTTTGTTTACATAATTGTGTGTTTGAGCATCATTTTATTCAGTATATAAAAGGATCTGCCGTGTTTTTACACTCATTACTTGTATGCATCATCCCGTGGGTGTTAGGGACGAATTGCATGAAATAGCTATCATGCTTTTGGATAAACAACAAATCTGCACTGATAGGTAGTTACATCGACATTAGTGCATCCATTCATTCTCATCTTCGACCTCAACACAGCAGAAAATTGATGTTTATATGCTCATCCCAGCACCTCCATTTCGTGTTTGTGTAACCTTGCTCCATGCGGACAACTAAAAGACGAGCTGCCACTAATCTTTTGTCCTTCATTGTTGTCTGTTCCAACAAAAAAAAAAAATCCACAGGTGGTAATTATGACAGCCGCTTTGACGTGGGCAAGGCCAGCGGAACCTTGATTGTTGCGCGGCCCCTGGATGCCGAGCAGAAATCAAATTACAACCTGACGGTGGAAGCCACAGATGGGACACGAACTGTCAGCACCCAGGTAATTGAAACACTAATGAAACGGTTGGAAGCTGATGAGGCAGTTGTCATGGTTCTGTTTTCCTCATGTGAGAAATAGGAGGAGGGGAAAGGGGACCGGTGGAAGCGTTGGCCAAAACGGTTCTGTTTTTGTTGTGAAATGTTTAATGTTGTGACGCTATCATCGCTCTCCACTGACACTTTACAGGTTTGGGTTTCATTACATGCCGACATGACCTGACTTCCAACTGCGTAATGGAGCCAGGGAAAAAATGGACAGAAAACACACAAAAAAGAAATACGGGTTATGATCCAGTACGGCTGTGCTGTTTTAAGAGCTTTTTTCTTCTATCGTCTGGAGCTGCCTGTGGGGTTTTGGTTCAATTGTGTTTCACTACTAGATTTACTGATATATTTTCATTATCAGCTCACTGGATATGGAGGAAGAAAAGTATGAAGACTCCTTTGTTGAGCAAGTTTTCAACACCACTATATTGGTGGATTGTGTTCCCCGCTCCGCTGTCCTTTACCATCTCAGTTGAGCGTTGAGCTCCAGGAATCTTCCATTGTCTCATTCATGACGCAGAGCTGCTGTGATGATGGTGCCAGAGTTCTTTTTTTTATTTTTGATATACATTCTTGAGCCCTCTCCCCTCCTCCGTCTGCTGCGTCTCTCTCTCTCTCTCTCTCTCTCTCTCTCTCTCTCTCTCTCTCTCTCTGAACCTGTAAACCTTTTCCCTTTGTCTATCACGGAGAGGAACAACAGATTGCCTTGGTCTTTTTCTGAACGGGCTCTAAATAACCAACCACATCACACTCAAACATATACACACAGGTACGCTCGTGCAACAGTGGGAAACTGCAAAATCGACTGAAAAGAGGCTTTCATGCAGACGAAGAAAAGCATTAGCCACTGAACCATAAGACCCAGTGTGAACCATTTTGATGAAAGATGAAACTAAAAAAGTAGCTTCCAAAAAAAACTTTCAAAGCAGTTGCATACTTGCATTTTCATACATTAATATGCTAATTTAATCCTTCTTGCGTATATCTTGCTCCCCAGCTGATAGCGTAGCTGAAGCGCCACCATAAAAGCTTCTAAGCACGCAAGTTGTCTTTGGTTTTTTGTTCAGATGGTCATGCCTTGTCCATGAGATTCTGAAGGTTTTTACGTGGTAGTTTGGGTCGTATGGGACGGTGGCATTCAAAATGTTTTGTCCTTTGTCCTCAAAGGGGGGCTTCAGAGAACTGTAGCTGGAAAAGAATCCATTTGTTGTCACTCCGTATGAATAAAGCCTTTCATCATCTGGCTGCTGTGCTCCACTGAGCCTTGGTTGAAGCGCCGCCTTTACTGGCATTTTGCAGCTCATCCGAGGAGGCTGCGCGTCCTTTAGTTGAGTTCAAAACCTTAAAAACAGCCGCAGAGTACCTATTTTGTCAGTCAGTTTTCTCTGCTCACAAAGCACTTTCTTAAAAGCCCTAAGAACGGACACTTATTTAAAAAGCCTCTTACCAACACCACGCACGCTGACATTCTAAGTCCATTAATCACATTCAAAAGTTAACCTATTCAAATGGTCTAATTCTCAATCGAGCCCGACCACTGCAGGACTTTTGAGGCCTATTCGGATATTAGGGAGTTGGAAATATTCCATATCGACATATCAGCCCACGTCATTAAAAAAGCAATGAGATGGTATCTAATTTACACCGTGACGCAGCACAACACAGGAAATGAAAGAATCACTTTTAATCCCGAAGATAAGGATCTATCTTCAAAACTATCATATGATGCTTAACGCAAATTGTTTTACCGGAAGCGCTGATTGATGATGAACAATTCCATCTCTTCGAGCCATCGCAGCTTCATTGAACCATCAGTTTTCAGGCAAGAAATGGGTCAAAGAATAATCACGGGTACAGTATATTAGATGAAGCGTATCAGATGAGGCTTCTCGTGCACCGTTTTGCACTGTCTGCACATTTCAAACATGCATATTTTTGAATGTATTAGCAGAGCTGTGTCTGAGAGGCGCTGTGCTCCGTTCACACTGCAGGCAAGAGTGGCCCCAATGTGATTTTTGTCATAAGAGTGTGAACAGTACGAGTCACATGAAATCGGACCTTTTCAATTCTCATTCGGGGTCCTAAGTCAGATGCAGGTCAGGTCAGGTTTTTTTTTTTTTTTTTTTTTGCAATGCCACCTCATTCTGAACAATCGTGTTGGAAGTTGTACAACTTTTAAGTCACTCTTGGGTGACCAAGGTTTCATTTTTGGAGGAAATCTGTTTCCCTGGAGCCACTCCGGGTGCGATGTGTCCACCCCTGGCTCCTCTTGTGCAGAAGGTAGCACTGCCCCTCAAAGAGCCGTGCTGCAAGGCCAGCAAGTGTAGCCCCAGTCCTGCACACCCGGCCGACCACTGTAGGTCAGCTGTTTTCCACAGAGGGAACGGATTTACTGAATTTGTATGCTCCATAAACCCCACTTGTGATGTGATTTAGGCCAGTTGCCTGGGATATGCTGAGAGCCAAATAGGTGGCTGCAGAAGGGCATGCAGTATTATCAGAGTTGCGAAACCCCCCAAACTCATGTTGGCCTTTTATGCCTTTTTGTTGTTTTGAAAATGAGGTGAGAAAGAACTCCGCGTCTTACGCCGGAGTATCTCTCCTTCATATTTGATGGATCGCATTCAGTGCCAGTCGGCCGACTCGCACATATTTGCTAGACAGCCTTGAATGTCCTGAGGATTCGGCGTGCTGAGTGCTTCATGTTTCAGGAAAAGCCATCTGAGTGTTTTGGCTACTAACTTGTTTATCCGATAACATTGTTCGGCATTGACGGTGTTTGCTCTGCCTGCAGGGGTTTAACAGAAACTCCTAAATGCACCTCTTGCTGGGACGCTCATGTTTATCGTAACAGTGTGTCAAGCCACACTGAAATGTGTTAATTATCTTTTTCAGATAGATTGCAGTCATTGCAGGCACACGGTGTTAACCCTTAAGCTCATCTACTCGATTGCATAGAATTTGGAGGAACTATAATATCTATCTTTTATCGCATAAAAAATAAAGATGTTACGGTGTTTTTCGTCACTGTGCTTGCAACATGAAATGAACCCATGAAATAAATCCTGAGCAAAAAGAGTTGAATGTGAGTTAGTTCGACAGCATGTTGTCTCTCAAACAAGTCAAACAGAGTTTCGCTGCAAATTAGATCTCCCCGATCACACACACGCAGTGCACCTCGTGGAAGCTCAAAGTTTAGACTTATCTATTCCTCAAATCAAAGTCATGTGGAAGCGGTGCAGCCAGACGGGCTGGCCTATTTTCTCTCTCCGTGGAATGTTTTTTTTCCAGCTTTTTTCTGTCTCTCTCTCTCTCTTTCTCTCTCTCCCACTTCGTCTTTCTTTCTGAATTTTTAATTTTCTTTTCTCCTCTCTCCGTTTTCTCAAAATGCTCCACATGTATTGGCCAGGCATGCGGGGTAATGATTACTCTGTTTGGGTAGAATAAAAGGCAAACAAGAGCACTGGACCCTGTGTGGGTAGTGGGCTGTGTTAATCCTGTTTTGGGAGCATGTTGGAGTGCTCGGTGCCAGTGCCCTGCCTTTGCCCAGAACCTGCCACCTGGCAGGGGGGCTTCCTCGCCTACGCATGGCACAGGAGGACAATGAGCGCAGTGAAAGCCCCCATGTGTCTTTTTTTGGTTACAGAAACACAAAAGGTGTTTCGTTATTCAGAAGGCTCCGTTTCCGTTGTGATCTCCAAAGCAGACTTTTGTATTTCAATGTCCTATTATTATAATTGTTTAGTTTTTTTGAAGAGCTGACGATTGAAAATGATGTTAAATCCGGCGTGCCTTGCACTCCAGTGGTGTTATCGGTATTACGCTCATGGTCTGTGGGAGGTCTGTGAGGAACAGTCGGCCTTTCTGTTGTGTGCTTTCCATTTGGCCATTGTGGCGCTATGAAGGCGTTTCTGACGGATCAGCTGATGCAGACGAGGGGTGCCGCATTCTAGCTCGGGCACCACAGGCAGGAGGCTCGGCATGCGGCCCGGCCTCCCTTCCCCCACCCCCAGCTATACGACATCCTCCCTTAGCCATGCAGAAGTACCTCAAGCTGTTCTGCTCGCAATCTGTTCCCGGCCTCCCGTTTCTCATGTTATCTCAGTCCGCATTACAAAGGCTCCCTTTATGTCTCACTGGAAGGTTCACCTTGTTAACTCATACTTATACGTTGTCTTGCCGTCAATAAGTATCAAAGCTGACTATTGTATTTTTTTTCTCTCCGTATTTTATTCTCAGCCACGTCTAATGCGCGTGTATTTATTTAATTCACACTCACAACCCGTGCTTTCTAAATTTGACCATTTCCCTCAGCTGTCTCGGTTTCTTTTCCCCGTCACTTCTCTTTCATACACTCATCTCACCCTCGCAGCACTTTTTCCTTCTGTAGTATCTCCGTCTGTCACGTCTGCGTCTCAGTCCTCAATCTTGTTCCTCTCCAGCATTCCCAGAGGAAGCCGTATACAAAGACTACAGAGTTTTCTTCTGCAGCAGCATTTCTGATGCAGTCGGGCTGTATCATGCTGCTTTGTGATGTTCGGGGGCAAAGTTCCTCTGAAGTGTTGTCGAGCCTCCTCGCAAAAAAAAAGGAAAGGCAAGTTTTTGTGTGCATACGGAGGCTGAATAGCCCTTTTGTGTACTCGCTAAACCATCTGAAATAGTACATTGTAGCGAGATGCGGATACCACTGACCAGGTTCCATTCTTTTCTGCTTCTTGACAGCATTATCAGCTCTTGCCACCTTCCGCACTATTCACAAGACGTGTTATCTGACGCCGGCCAGATTGAGACACATTGTACGGCTTCTTTGTGCGGATTCATGCGTGGACGTGCTGCATTTTATGAGCCCGCGTATGTGGGTGCATGCATGTGCATCTCTGTGTGTGTGTGTGTGCGTGTGTGTGTGTAAAAGATGGATTGTGCGACACGGTGGATCTGGTGCTATAGGATGTCTGGCTCGACATGCTTGGAATGAGAAAGCTCAGGGTGCAACATACACCAGAGGCCCACATTTCATATGCTTTCTTTACAGGGTTAATTCCTCATTAGGAAATTGAATTCATTTTACATTACACGTCCTGATTAGCAGTGTGACACGGGTTTCTCGTGACACATGACTTGTGGCAAACCGCCAGTTTGCGGCACTGGTAGACAGCATGCAGCCCAACGCTCCCCCTGCAAGATGGCATCTGTGAGTTTCGGCAGCGTTGCCAACATCACAGCACACAGCAGATTGTAAGTGTTATCAGGGCTGTCAGATTGAGTCTATATTTGTCTCTGATATAGGCTCACAGCGCTCAACAAACAGTATTATGACGGGAAACAAAAGTGGGCAGTTGCGTTGACCGGAGATCTGACAAAATCCTAGTCAGCTGGTGAGCTGCGGAGTGGTCCGAGCGCCACTGTTCCTGCACCAAACCGCTCGGCTTTGCCGGATTCCTTACGGGACATCACCCCCTGGTGTTTGGTATGCAGGTGTCTAATCTGGGCTGATCCCTTTGTTCCCCATGTTTGGCAACGGTAGAAGCCCCTCACTGGTCTGGGAAGCAGAGATGGCATTCCAGCAGCTCTCCATAATCCTCTGTCGGAAGTCCAGTAGACGAGTGGCTGGTGTTGATAAAACATGCTCCCAGTGGAATTTTACAGTTTGGGGATGCTGGATTCTTTGTTGTGTGAGTGTGCGAAAAGCACAGCGACTGCACTTTTATGTGGTCTGAAGCAAGAAGCGCACGCGTAGAGATTTGTTTCATGAGTGAGCAGTTTTTGTGATAACATTAGCAGGATATTGAATCTGCAGAACAGTTACACTACAAATGTTAAACCCTCCTAAAACGTCGATGACCTTTTAGATGTGTTATATATTGTTAATGTCCCCGGATTGGGCTTCTATCTTCCCACAGCTGACACCTCACCATCAAATTTTTCAGCAATGTCCGCTTAATTTAATCACCTGCTCCTGTGTGTAGCTCGAAGTTCATTTAGATGCATTGTGTTTTTTTCCCCATTGATTTCCTGTTTTCACTGTGAGGCGCATCAAGTGGCCATTCAGTTAAAATATTGCTTTTGCCATCATACGCATCGATCTGTTCTATTTCTACACAACGCTGCTTATTACTGAAGAGCCTGGGAGAATGAGTGTGTGTGTGTGTGTGTGTAGATGGAGGAAGGAGAGAATAAAAGTAATTACACAGCACTGAACACGTATTGTTTGTTTAAAACCATGAAGTAAATTTACACTAAAACTTTTATTCTGGTTGTTATTAGGTTATTGTCATTTCATGTGTTTGCACATGGAACCCATGTCAATTTCAATTTCGATTGATTCAACCATCCAGTCAATCTCATAAACATGACAGTCCTAAGCACACAGTGACAAAAGTACAACAGGCTCAGATAATAACCTCAGAATTATTTTTAGATGCATGATTTGGGAGATGATGGACGTCTGGTTTTAAAATACATATTCTCTCATTTATTTTTTCCTCCTATAGGTGCTCATCCGTGTCATCGACACCAACAACCACCGGCCACAGTTCTCTCAGCAGGTGTACAATGTGAACGTCCCGGAAGACAAGCCAGCGGGGACCGAGGTCCTGCAGATCAGCGCCACGGACAGAGACGAGAAAAACAAACTGACCTTTACACTCCTGAGCAGCACTGATCCCTTCAGCCTGAGGAAGTTCCGGCTCGACCCGGGAACGGGCACTCTGTACACCGCTGAGCGGCTGGATCACGAGACGATGCATCGTCACATCCTCACCGTCATGGTATGAGCCAACGAACACCGACAGCTTGATCAATTATGAGCTGTTCCTATATGTGGTTTATTTAAGTTACGTTTTTTAATTGTTTGCTTCATTAGAAAATGAAACACCCATGAAAGTAAGATAAGCTTGATTGTTGCTGTGCTTTTCAAACATGAATAGTTAGCTATTTTACTATGTTGCTACTCAGGAATGCATTATCGCTCAAGGGCTGCAAGACTTTTTTTCTTCCCTTTCGTCCTCCCTCCCTCCTGTCTGACCGTCTCCTTCTCAATGGCTCTTCTCCAGGTTCGAGACCAGGACATTCCAGTAAAGAGGAACCTTGTGCGTGTTATTGTCAACGTGGATGACACCAATGACAACGCACCCTGGTTCATAGGCTCTCCTTACTCTGGACGTGTGTTTGAGTCCGCAGCCGTAGGGGCCGCTGTGCTCCAGGTCACAGCTCTTGACAAAGACAAGGGCTCTAACGCAGAGATCGTCTACACCATTGAATCAGGTAAATGCACACAAAGTTGCTGTGCCACTCTGTTGATCCGCAGTTTCCATAGTTATTTTTTTTTCTTTCTTTCTCATAGCAGAAAGCTTTCATTGTAAATGAATGCAAATTAAATCGGCTCGTAAAAAAATGTGTGAGTCATCTTGAGCCGTGCTGCCCACTGGATCTTGATCATGAATGGAATACTTTACAAAGAGTAGGAGAATATTGAAGACTTTGTCTAGAGGATCTCCCAATACACGAGAAATGGGTAGATCCCGCCTCAGAATTTCCCACGATGGTTTTCTCCTACAATATGCTGTTGTAAGAGACATGCAAGAAACAGCTTTTTGTTTGAATGTATGCATATTTGACATAGCTGAGATGACTTGATGTAATTCAATTGTAGCTTGCTTTGTTCTGAGTGAAACTGATTAGGATGACTGGCTTGGAAAATACGCATTACAAATGCTTGTCAACCACATCTTCCTGATGCAACACGTA
The DNA here is from genome assembly GCF_910589615.1 of Taurulus bubalis. Lineage (NCBI taxonomy): Eukaryota > Metazoa > Chordata > Actinopteri > Perciformes > Cottidae > Taurulus > Taurulus bubalis. Next base: position 7,907,563 of record NC_136594.1, on the reverse strand, counting down.
GAAAACTTAGATATTCCATTTATGTTTAGCATCACCAGGCACATATCACAGGTCATTAATATATTCTACTTTTGTTGTCTCTTCCTTACAGGAAATGTTGCAAACTCATTTGCCATCGACCCTGTTCTCGGGACGATCACCGTAGCCAAAGAGCTTGATCGCAGCAGCAAGAACATGTTTGAACTCACTGCGAAGGCTTCTGATAGTGGAGTACCTCCGCTGTCAACTACAGCCACTGTACACATTTTGGTTACAGTTTCTGACAATGCAGCCCCCAGATTCACCGAAAAAGAGTTCTCTGCAGAAGTCAGTGAATCAGTCCACCCAGGAAGCTTTGTGAGCTTGGTCACAGCCGACAGCAAGTCGTCTATTTTCTATCAAATAAAAGGTGGCAACATCAACAACGCATTTAACATCAACCCCAACTCAGGGGTGGTTGTCACCCAGAAAGCCTTAGATTATGAGGCCGCCTCTCAATACAAGCTCATCATACAGGGCACCAACATGGCGGGACTTGCCAGCAACGCAACTCTTCTGATTCACCTAAAGGATGAAAATGACAATGCTCCAATATTCCTCCAGAGAGAATTCAAAGGGGTAATCAGCGAATCTTCCCCCGTCAACAGTGTTGTTCTCACTCATGAAAACACCCCTTTCGTCATTCGTGCCTCTGATGCTGATTGCGACCAGAATGCCATGCTCATCTACCAAATTGTCGAACCTTTTGCTCATAACTATTTCGCCATTGACTCGAGCACTGGAGCCATCAGAATCACAACGCCCTTTGATTATGAACAGAGGAGTGTTTTCCGCTTCACAGTCCAGGTCCATGATCTAGGAATGCCACGCCTATTTGCAGAGACGCCAGCCAACGTGACCATTGAAGTAATTGATGTTAATGACTGTCCGCCCGTTTTTAGCCAAGAACTGTATGATACAACAGTCGTAGTGCCAACATACAAAGGGGTGGAAGTTGTTAAACTCAACGCCACAGACTCAGATTCTGGTCCTAACTCCAAACTACTCTTCTCCATCTCTGAGGGAAATATTGGCGATAAATTTAAAGTTGATCCAATCACGGGCATAATTTCCATTCAGAATGTCACACAGCTCAGGAGTAGATATGAAATAAAGGTTAGAGTTTCTGACGGTAGATTTGCCGCAGTTGCCACCGTGAAGATAAATGTGAAGGAAAACAAGGAGAGTAAACTAAAGTTCACCAGGGAGTCCTACAAAGCCTCGGTCCAAGAAAACCTTTCCGAGAAGAAAACACTCGCAGTCATTGCTGCTGTTGGGAACCAGGTGAACGAGCCCTTGTTTTACAAAATTTTGAACCCTGACAGAAGATTTGAAATCAGCCACACATCTGGAGTAATCTCAACGTCTGGGATTCCATTTGATCGAGAGGCACAGGACGCATTTAACATCGTCGTCGAGGTCACCCGAGAGGACAAGTCTGAAGATGGGGCTCACGTTCTCGTAACCGTGACGGTGGAAGATGAAAATGACAACAAACCTATGTTTGTGAACCTTCCCTATCACGCCCTGGTCCAGATGGATGCAGAGATAGGCCAGGTCATCCGACAAGTCACGGCAGTGGACAAAGACATTGGCCCGAATGCAGATATCCATTATGACCTAAAGGATCACCAGGAGCACTTTCAAATTACCCACTCTGGCGAAATCTCCCTCAAAAAGAAATTTGAGACGGATGAGCTCAACACCGACTTTGTCGTCGTTGTTGTGGCAAAGGATAATGGAGAGGCAGCACTCTCAGCAGAAGTAGAAGTTCCAATAACAGTTGTGAACAAAGCAATGCCTGTGTTTGAGAAGCCTTTTTACAGCATTGAAATCCCTGAAAACATCCAGTTACACACACCTGTTCTCCACGTACAGGCCAATGATTCTGAAGGCCCTCGTATCGTGTACACCATCTCCGAGGGAGATCCTTTCAAACAGTTCTCAATTGATTTCAACACCGGGGTAATTCATGTGATTCAGCCTCTGGACTTTGAGACACATCCTGCCTATAAGTTAAATGTAAGAGCCACAGACTCTCTGACTGGAGCACACTCTGAAGTGTTTGTTGATATAATTCTGGAGGATGTAAATGACAACGCCCCTGTGTTCCTGTCGAAGGCCTACTATGCCAATATTTCAGAGGCCTCTGTCATCGGTACCTCCATTTTGCAAGTTGATGCCAAAGATTCTGATACTGCTAATAACCAAGAAGTATTCTTTCAGCTGGTTGAAGAGAAGGGAAAGAGTGTTTTCACCATTGACCGTGACACAGGAATAATCTCGACAGCTCAAGTTCTTGATCATGAGGAGATCCAGCAGCACAAGTTGAGAGTCCGGGTTGTGGACGGAGGCGTTCCATCCCTGTCAGGTGATGTCACTGTGACGATAGACGTTACAGACCTGAACGACAACGCTCCATTATTTACAGAGCACACTTATAAGACTACTATTAGTGAACTGGCTCCACGTGGACACTTCATCACCCAAGTCCAGGCATCTGATGCTGACAGCTCAGACTCCAATAAGTTGGAGTTCTCCATAATATCCGGCAATGACGATCAGAACTTTTCCATCGATAAACACACTGGCGCCATTGCCATTTCCAACCACCGTAGACCACATATGCAGCCTCTTTACCACCTAAATGTATCCGTATCAGACGGTGTGTTCAGAAGCTCAGCCCTCGTCATGGTAACAGTCACTGGTGCCAACTTCCACAACCCCACCTTCTCTCAGGTGGATTACGTGGTAGAGCTTGTTGAAAACTCACCTATTGGTACCTTGGTAGCAGAAGCAAAGGCGACGGATGACGACGAAGGCATTTACGGGCAAATAACATACCTGATTGTCAATGACTTTGCAAAAGACAAGTTCTCTGTCAATGAAGACGGAGAGATTTTAACTCTTGAGAGCCTTGATCGAGAAAATACCATCGAAAAAGTTATTCCTATTTCTCTCATAGCTAGAGACGGAGGTGGAAAAGTAGGTTTTTCTGTAGTTAATGTCATTCTCACAGATGTCAATGACAATGCCCCACAATTCAGGGCAGCTGACTACAAAGCCACCATTGCATCAGACGTCCCAAGGGGAACCTCTGTGGTTAAAATCGCTGCTTCAGACATGGATGAGGGAAGCAATGCTGACATTGAGTACTCAATCGAAGCAGATGTTGAAAACGTGGAAGAGAACTTTGAAATCCACCCAACCTCTGGGGTTGTTACAACCAAAGAGAGTCTCATTGGACTTGAAAATGAGCTCTATGCATTCTTTGTGAGGGCGAAGGATACTGGGAATCCCCCTAAACATTCTGTCGTCCAAGTTTACATCAGGATTGTTGCACCAGAGACGCCCGTTCCTAAATTTTCTGAAACACATTACCGCTACACAATTGCTGAAGACCTTCCCATTGGCACAGAGATCGATGTTATTCAGGCCGAGAGTGAGCAACCAGTCGTTTACAGCCTCGTGAAGGGCAACACTCCCGAGAGCAATGAAGATGAGGTTTTTGTTGTCGACAGAGACAGTGGAGCCTTGAAGCTTCAGAAAAGCCTCGACCATGAGATGACCAAATGGTACCAACTCACTTTGCTTTCCCAAACGCAACAGGAGAACTATGAGATAGTAGCCTCTGTAAATGTTAACATCCAAGTGAAAGACCTGAACGATAACAAACCTGTCTTTGAGTCAGACCCTTACGAGGCCGTTGTTGTGGAAAACCTTCCGAGTGGGACGCAAGTGATCCAAGTCAAAGCCACCGACCAAGACTCTAGCACCAACGGCCATGTGGTTTACAGCCTGGACCCCAAGCAGAGCTCTAAGGAGATCTCCGAGCTGTTTGCCGTCAATAGTGAAACCGGATGGGTGACCACCTTAAAAGAGCTAGACCGCGAAAAGACGAACAAGTACACGATCGCCGTCCTAGCCACAGACCAAGGCGACAAAGTCCAACACATTAATGGCACCAGAGTGGAAGTAACCGTCGCTGATGTGAACGACAACCCGCCCCGCTTCACTGCAGAGATCTACAAAGGCACAGTTAGTGAAGATGACCCTCCACCCAGTGGGGTTATTGCCATCCTCAGCACCACAGATGATGACTCTGAGGACATCAATAAACATGTGAACTACTTCATCACAGGTTGGTGTTTATTATTTTGTGTAACACATAATCAGTATGCCCAGAGAGTTTACTCGATACTGTGAGGGGGTTATCCGTTTATGCCACTTAATATGATGATAATATCTCATCTTTGAAACATTATACAATTCTATTATCTGTTAGTAGTCTGAGTTATTGCCTAATCGGCCAAAGCTCAAGGCATATATTAAGGTCATCATAATACAGAAATGTATAATTATATGAATAATGCTTTGCAATAGACTCGGGGGAAATACTTCCTCTGGTGCTAATTAGCAAGTGTGAATAACTATGCCAAGTCTGGGAATATTTAGAGGAATCAGAATCCAGCATTAGTTCTTGTACATTTTCGTTTTTTGTGTAATAAACATATTTGAATTAGAAATAAGGATTTGCTTTGTGAAGCAGTGATGAATTCTTAAAAGATTTCAGTAATTATTGATATATTTTTTTGGGGAATGCATTTTAAAATTCAGGCCAGAGTCTCATCCTCGTGTCTTTTTAACGACTCTGTCTGCTTTCCTGCCTCTGAGTTGTTGATCATTCTGAAGTGGTACATTTATTTTTTAACACCAAACAGGAGGGGACCCACTTGGACAATTTGCCATCGAACACATTCAAAACGAATGGAAGGTCTCTGTCAGGAAGCCCCTGGACCGCGAAGAGAAGGACAATTACCTCCTTAACATTACAGCCAGTGACGGCATCTTTACTGCCAAAGCCGTGGTAGAGGTCAAGGTGCTGGATGCCAATGACAACAGCCCTGTATGCGAAAAGGTAAAGTCCAGTTTTTTTTTCTCGACTGTATTTGCGTTTGTTGTGCCATTTCCTTCCCGGTATTCACTTTCATTTCTCTCAATTCCCCCAGTCTGTGTACAGTGAGCGAGTCCCAGAGGACTCCCCCGCCGGCAGACTCGTCTTGCAGGTCTCTGCTACAGATGCTGACATCCGCTCAAACGCCCAAATCTCTTTCGAGCTCCAGGGAGTTGGATCTGAACTTTTCATCATTGACTCTGACACAGGTGTGTGTGTGTGTGTGTCTGTGTGTGAACAACAATGGATGCAAATGCTTACGTGTATGAAGAACAGTATCGATTGTGTGACTTTAATGTGAAACCCTTATGTTAAAGTCTATCATGAAACACTCTTGGTCCTCGGCTTGGAGCCACAGAATCAAAAAGGCAGCTCAACACGACAGCAGTCTTCCATTCTGCACTTTGATTTGAGACTTGTGACGCCTCTAGTTTCTTGTTTATTTGTGTTTCTGTATGTGCAGGAATCATTATTAGAAATAGAGGAGGCAAGGGGGTGTTTTCTTGTGCCCAGTTGTTATTTACTTATTCATTGTTAAAAGAGCCAAGAACATTTCCCCGCGGGGCAACTTAAAGACCCGTAGCGACACTAAAACACAGAGTCGCACACTAAAATTCAATTTATGGCCGCTATACTTCTTGCCTGCAAATAATTTCTTCTTGGAGACGCTCTAAATCAGAGCTTCCATCTGGCTGCTGGGATGAAAAATAAGAGCAGGGGGAAAAAAAGAAAGAAAAACAATGCCAGTTAATCACCGCCAACCTGGTTTTAAAATAAATGCCAAGTTAACGCATGAAAGGACAAAACAAACTAAGCCAGTAGATTTAAAACATGTCTGCTGCTGCTGCATAGAATCCACAAGTAATGGCAAAGTTCGGCTTTTAATAATCTGAGAGACTGACACCGAGGCAACAATACCACCCTGCTGTGTTTTGGCAACCCTCAATATTCAGTTTCCAGCAGCAGTGCTACTGTTATGGAGAGGGGATGTTATTATTTCATTCAGTGCAGACAAGTAGGATTATTGCAGATGAGGACCGCCAAGAGGCTCTGGAGTTTTCCAGAGAGGTTGTGGTAATTTTGGCTGCCTCACATCCCAGGATACTTCCAAGCGGCTCTTAGCTGCCAACTCTGATGGTTTCCTTCATCATTCCACTTTCTTTTCCATTTTCTTCTCCTGCTTTTACTCGTCAATTATTTATTTATTCCCCTCCTCTCACTCGTGAAAGCCGTCGGTTGTTTAGATGTTTTTTTACTTGGTTAGTAGGCGGGGGTCCAGTGCTTTAGTAGACATGGTTTGTCTTCTTGAGACGCCTGTCTGTAAGTTGATTGTGTTTTATGTTCTTTAAATAGCAAAATGAATCTGTCTCATGCGTTTGTATATTTAGCTCAACATCCTTCTGTCTCACCTGCAGGGGAGTTAAAGACATTACAGCCCCTGGACCGAGAGGAGCAGGACGAGCACAGGTTCAAAGTGCGGGCGGTGGACGGAGGAGGGCGCTACTGCGAGGCTGACGTCCACATCACCGTGGAAGACGTCAACGACAACCCGCCTCAGTTCTCATCTGATCCCTACACCATCACGGTCTTTGAGAACACAGAGATGGGCACATATGTGGCAAAACTGCTGGCCAACGACATTGATTCTGGTGAGTTGATCCTCAGTCACGTTTCCATGACTGTGTGCTGGAGAACCAATCAGTCCATGAACTTAAACGCATGTAATGTTCAGCAAGGAAAGTGAATCCATTGCTATAACATTGGCTAAGCCCTGCATCTTTATTAACTGTAGCTACGCATGTCGACTAAAGATATTGTGTCATTTTAAATTTCAGACAGCGGTTAAACTAACTAACTAACAAGCTTCTAATTTCTAATGACTGTAGTTAGCGAGCTAGTTAAGCTATCGTTAATTAGAATGTAATGTTAGCTTCATGAGCTGCTTGTTACTCGAGTAGTTAACTTGTTTTAAAATTATAACCCCATAAGAAATATGTAAAAATATGCCGTCCTCAAAAAGTCAGAAACCCCATCAATTCATGAGCTTTTGCAAATTAATTTTGTCCTTAAATGCAGAGTACAACAATTAGTGCAGCTCCATGCACACTGCTTCAACATGTGTGACAATCCAAAATGTGACATGCCCGCTGTGCTTAGTTACTGTTGCCATGCCATGATTGAACACTTTGTAATATTAAAACTACATTTTGGATAAACCTTTGAGAGCTCTCATGCGCTCCGCTTTAAATGCAAATCAAAGGTAAACAAAGGCATTACACAAGGTAAAAATAGAAAAAGCAAACTTTGATTCAAATATATACCTGTTAAATAGGGAGTTTATTATTATGGTATAACATGCATATGCATCTTGGCTGAATGCTGACTCACAATGCACGGGTTATTATCTTTCCTTTATGCGACTGCATTACGCTAAATGGCAAGAGGGAGGGATAACAAATGTGGAATTTCATGAATGATCAACCCCTCAAATTAAAAGCTCCATTACACTCTAATGAAATTCCTCTCTCTGAAGCTGGATTCTCAAAAGGGCTGATTGCAATTTTCCATTTGCTTGGTGCAAAGCCACAGGGCCACATATTTATCTGCAGCTTCTTCACCTTTCAGCGAGCATTGCTGACCACTGAGAGGCTCACATGTGGATAAGACTGAGAACTCACACCTCGCACTTAAACAGTCATTTCAAGCTCCTTCAGGAAACCATTGGACCTGCCGTTCCAGATTAAACCTTTAGTTTAGTGGAACACGAGCCATTCACCGGCTTCACTTTCCATTTCCCCTTCGCAGTCCCTCGTTTTGGGTGGACTGACAGCTCGACAGGACGAAGCAGAGCTAGAGTTGGATCGCTCTGAGAGAAACCTTAAATAGTGAATGGAAAGCGCTGGTATTAAGACATCTCTTCCCCGAGGCTTTACTGGCACAAAATTTGCTCACTTTTGGGATATCAAGGATAAGGGTATTTGAAGGCGAGGTAGAGAAAAAAGGTTCTTCCTCCAGTTTAGCCAGGGGCAATAATTATTAAGCGTTACACTGAGTGAGAGCTAGATTTGATTAGTATTTCTCTCACATGTGGGTATCACACACATTGAGATTTCTTTTTTTGTGTGTCTGTCTCGTATTTTTTTGATATAGGTTCAAACTTAAAGCGCAACTGGCAAGTCCCAAGCATTAAGTTGAGTGTACAAAAAGAATTAGATGTTGTAGCTTTGACCCAGTTCACTCAGGCTTCAGTCTTAGCAGGCAAACATCAAAGTGTGAAGCCTCTTTCGAAGAGGAAATAGATTTTTGACTGCATATCTCTGCGAGGATTCATTCTTGGCGTTGGCTGCTGTGTGCCACCGCCTCAATGATCCACCTGTCCATTTGGCTGCAAGACGTCGGATACTTACCCACATTGCTGCTCCTCAGTTCAGCCGACTGTTACAGTCGCTGAAAGGCAGCACTTATCGGGGCAGTGGTTATGAACCAGACTGACAAACACGTCCAGACTGCTGGCTATGATCTGATAAACTAAAGTTATGCGAGTACACATTCCTTCTCTGATTCTGCCTTATCCTTTATCACTCTGCCTGGATCAGAGTGTCTCTCTGCACTGCCTCGCTGTTGTTATTTTCTTCTTTTATTGCCTCATGTCCCACTATTCTGGAGGAATTTTGAAAATGTTGTGCTTCGCCACTGCGGTGCCGCACCAGATTCATGCTTGTTCGTCACAATCTTGCCTCCAATACTGTAAGGAAAGATGTCTTGACGTGCCAACTGTCCTCCAAATTAAATCTGTTGTTGTTGCTTTTTAGATTGGTGATGTTGCGGTGTACAACATTGTCTTTAAAGGGGAACTACATTTTCAAAAATTCATACATGTTATTCCTATGGTCTAAAACAGTCCAACAATATTAGTAGACATGAACAACTCTCCCAAATCCAAAAGCTAGAGTCATAAAGGTCATAAAGTGTAAAGTGTTGAACTGCTCCCTAGACAATGAATTGGGAAAATTGTGTAGTTAATTAATTATTGCAAAAATATCAATATACCTTACTATCGCAATAGTGTTTTTGATGATAGTGAAATTGATAGTAGACGTGGATGTATCGATACATTTATTATTATTTATTTATTATTATTATTATTATATACACGTTTTAAACAGATTTAAAATTAGATGACACAGAATGTCATCTATAACACGACAGTGTCAGTTGAGAATGTTCTGAATATTTGGGTACACAACACGGAGAACCCTGCGATGTGATTAAGCTCATTTGGGTATAAATATAAATACAAACATTCAATGGGTTCACACAATCGGTCTCCTATTCATTGTCTATGGAGCAGCTCCACACACAATAGGTGTGGTGTAAGAGATACGTTGGAGACTTCTCTGGTTGATTGAACTTTCCTCGCTATGGAAACAACACATCGGAATTCTTAATTGTGTTCCCCTTTAATATGAGGCTGCAACTAAGAATCATTTTCCTTTAATCTGCTGATTTATTTTCTCGTTTAATCACTTATTTGTTGTTCTACTTTGATAGAAACAAACACATACCTGCAGGAGTCAATATAGCCATTCGAGAGTCGGCACAATTCAGTAAACTACAATTAAGCGATTGTCTCAAGGATGATCAGACCAGATAAAAGTGATGGGTAACTATATAAGCATGGCTCCCCGTGGTGGTCTCTGCAGCATCATAATGAGATCCACGGAGGACGCGGGAACTTACCTGATAAATTGGAATATAATAGCGTATTCCAAATGGGGGACCACCTGCAGAAAGGCATGATGATTATTATCGTGATCCGTCTCTGTCTTGTTGCTGGGAGCGTCCTGCTAGTGGGAGGACATGAGTTATGAGGATGGCATGGATCAGACGTTTACAGCTCCTGTTTATCAGAGGCTGTATGGAAGATGGATGTGTCTGAGTGAGAGCAGAGGGTGACGCTTTTAATCATTCAAGAATCGATACATCAATATACAAATCAATATGCTTGTTACGCCCTGTGCTTAAAGGAGTCTTTCTGTTGATGTAGCTAGTTATCTTGTGGGTGAAGCTAGCATTTCACTTAAATTGCTGAGATGTGAGTACAGGGACAGGTTGTAACCTGAGAGGTATCACAGCCTTACTATTTAAGAACTAGAAAAATAAGATTCACGTTTTTGCCTTTTCTATCTTCCCAGGTCTTAACAGCGACATCCTCTACTCATTGGTCAATTCCGCCGATGGATTCTTCTCAATCGAGGAGCACAGTGGCGTGATTAGCCTGGAACGCGCCCTCGACCGCGAGGTGCAGTCGACGTACGAGCTGAAGGCCCGCGCCAGCGACCAGGGCTCGCCGCGGCTCACCTCGCTGTGCCAGGTGGTGATCTCCGTGCTGGACATCAACGACAACCCGCCGGTGTTCGAGCACCGCGAATACACGGCCACCGTGTCTGAGGACGTGGCGGCGGGCACGCAGCTGCTCCGGGTGCAGGCCGCCAGCCGGGACACGGAGGCGAACGGAGAGATCTCCTACAGCATCATCAGCGGGAATGAGCACGGCATGTTCAGCGTGGACCCACGCACGGGTACGTGGACGCATTTAGGAGACTGCTTTTCTTCTATACATTCATTTAGCTCGGCCTTTTCTGTGCTCCTAGATTTCTCTTTGTTTGTAGTAACAAATACTTGAGTATTTCTTCAAATCCAAATTAAATGGGATATTGAAGTCTGAATTTGATACAATTTGATCGTGTGTGTGTGTGTGTGTGTGTGTGTGTGTGTGTGTGTGCACGTGTGTGCACGCATTCCTGTCCAGGATTCACATTACTGCACAGATGGTGTCTTTAGCGTGCAAAGATCCATAATGCTGTGTTCACACCAAGTCGGCACACAGTGTCTGGTTTATTCAAGCGGTATGAACCCGAAATCAACAGATTTAGCTGCCATTTAATTTCAAAAAAGAAATAATAAAGATATCAAAATAACTATTTTTCCCCTACGTGTCTGAATCAACAACGCCGGGACGTCAGGAGGAGAACCTCGTCCGAATAACTCAAGTTTAAATATTTCAATACATGAATGACTCTACTCCGACGCAAATTCCCATAAATTCCCGTCTTGCTCTGGCCCAGAAATATGTGCCAGCTTTGGCAATGAAGAAGAAGGCGGCTAACAAGCAAACATTGATGTAAAAACTAAAAGGTTTTTAAATAAAACCATTTATAAGATTATTACAAGGAAGGACATATGTTTATCAGGTTTGTTTGGCTTCAAGGACACACACAATACTGATTATTCTGTTTAAAACAAAAAGTCCACAGGGCACAAAGAGTTTCAAGCACATCAAGAGCTTCATTGCCCTGGCCATGTAATTGTTGTGGAGTCTACACAGTCTGCATTCCTGCCTTAACATTATCATGGCATCAGGTTAAATTGCCTTGGGGAAGGAGTGAGTCACTAGTACTTATCCCTCTGCAAAGAATGCTTCAAATACAATACATAAGAATAAAGAAACATAACATTTTTCATCAAATTGACTCATGCTTCTGGTGTATTGGCTGTCGTAGGTGTTTTTTTGTTACCTTTTAGATAACCTCTTGGTCGTGTGAGTCCGTGACAAGACAGCAGCTCTCCGCACGTCTCTGACTCCCTGCCGCCTCTTTGCCGCCCTCAGGTGACATCTTTGTGATTGAGCCGTTGGACTTCGAGGTCTCCCACGAATACTACATCACCGTCGAGGCCACAGATGGTGGCTCGCCACCGCTCAGCGACATGGCCACTGTGAACGTCAACCTAACCGACGTCAACGACAACGGGCCCGTCTTCAGCCAGGACATCTACACGGCCGTCGTCAGCGAGGACACGGAGCTGGGAAAGACCGTGATGGCGGTAAGAGTAAACTACATTTACCATAGGTGCTTGTTGTGGGGCAGTAACCCTTAATTAATGCTGCAAGCAGGGTGAAAGCTCTCTCTCTCTCTCTCTCTCTCTTTCTTTCCTCGAGCAAGATCTGCCACACTGTTCACCTTCTCACTCAGTCGTTAATGTATTCTCTCGCAGCCTCTGTCCTCTCTGCCCATTACTCACTGCATACACTATCACATATCTGCAGATGTGGCAAATCACCATCTGGTGGCACAGCTAAATCAAGACCAATGTTCTTCATGCTCACTGCACCCCTGTTCCCACGCATTATCTGACACACATGCTCAAACAGTTTAATTGAAAGGCATTCGACTCATTAAGCCTCCGTCCGAGATAAGGCATCCTCTACCTTTTGCATGTTACATTTTCCCTCCAATCTATTTCTGTCTCCCCTCGCTGCTCACCTCTCCTCCTCTCATAAAGGACATCTGCTTATGGCCATTTATCTGTGTGTCTAATGCACCTGGATATAAATGATCTATCACAAAATTTGATTTTAATAACCGCCATTGTCTCATACTTCCTCACTGTCTGTTGATTTCCCCGGGGATCCCTATCAATCCACTGCAAAAAAGGAATTTCAAGAAAGTAAAAAAAAGCCTTGTATTAAGTCATATTTGCCCAAAAAAAGAATATTAATCTTGTCAAGCATGTTTTGATTAGAAAAAAATATCTAATTTTAGGAAAGTATGCCTTACTTTTTCTTGATTTTTGGCTTATTTTAAGAAATCTTGTCAAGCAAAAAAATCTGCCAATGGGGTAAGTTTTTCTTGCTTTGATATATGATGATTTGATTGAATATAAGAATGTTTTGCTTCTTTCTAGAAGGGCTGTCTTTGCAGTGTATGTGACCCCGGGTGGGTTTTAAGACTGTGTGTGTGCTTTGGATTAGGTTGCGCAGGTGATTGAAACGAGTGTATGCATCTGAATAATGTTGTGATAGTAAGGTTGCAGCTAATGATTATTTTCATCGTCGGTTAATCAGACGATTGATAACAGATGAGTCGTTTTGGCTATAAAATGCAAGAAAATAAGGGGGAAAAGTCCACTACAGTATCTAAGAGCCCAGATGTCTTCTTCTGTAAGCAAAAAAACCCAAAAAGTATTCAGTTTGCAATTGAAAATCTGAGATATTGGAGAATCTGGGACATGAAAATGATTTCCATTTTGCTTGACATCACGTTTTTTTTTACCGAGTCCCACCCCTTTGCAGTGAAGAGCACCGACAAACACAACTGCAGTAATGACTCCTGTGATATAAACAGATTTCTTCTCAATGTGGCAGGTAATCGTGTGTTCGTGCAGGAACCCATCGATCAGAGAAGGAGTTGTTTTTTAAAATGTTTACTTAACAAGCAAGGACGTTCAATCGTCGTGCAAATCCACATTCAAGGCTTGCTGATTGATCGTCGTTCTGATTGTTTGATTGATCCAATAGGTGGTGGCTGAGGATCTTGACGGGCCTTCCTTCGATCACGTGCGGTACTCCATCGTGGACGGTAACCAAGGCAGCCCCTTCACCATCGATCCGGTCAGAGGAGAGCTTAAAGTTGCTCGCCAGCTGGACAGAGAGAGAGTAAGGGAAACTGCAGATACAATGCTGACTGTACACATAGAGTTTAATCCACTAAGGGACTAATTGCACTCTATGCAGAATCCAATAAGAGTCATGTCAGGGCGAATGGAGAAGCTTGTTTACTGATCTCAGCTCCATTATTTCTTACAAATGCAGCATTGCTGACTGGTTCCTTCTCTTTCTCAGACTTCAGGGTACACTCTGATGGTGGTGGCCTCAGACAACGGGTCCCCTCCTCTTTCCAGCAGCTCCTTGATCAACATAGACATCTCGGACGTCAACGACAACCCGCCGCTTTTCTCCCAGGCCAACTACAGCCTCATCATCCAGGTGAGCGAGGGTTACAGGGGTCAGTGTGGACGGCTGATTAGAGATGGAGAGCATGAGAATGAGGTAGATGGGAAGGAAGAAAGGGAGGGGGAGGAGCAGAGGGGGATTGCAGTGGACACAGAGAGAGGGATTAACAGGCTGGAATAATGGGAGGCTGTGTGACTAGAATGTCAAGAGGCAAGTAGGAGGTTGACGCAACAGAGGTAAGGACAGGGAGGAGGGGGCTAAAAGACAGAGGCTGCATCTTAAGTATAAGGATTCAGATGAGGGATGAAAGGAAGGGCTGAAAGAGTGGACACTAAGCTGAGAGTGGAGTGGATGATTGACTGGTGTAAAGGCAAGATGTGTAAGAATGAGAAGAATCTGTATTCCATTTTAGTAGATAAAATTTAAAAAAAACTTATTCCAAATGTAGGATGTAAGATGATTCATTTCCAATTTTCATATCTGTTTAGAAAACTGAGGAAAAAAGAAGAAAAAAAGCAATTTCAAAAATACTTTCTGGAGGCGCGACACATATTGTACACAGCTCAAGCGCTTCAGAATGAAACATTGTTTTGTCTCTGTCTGGCTTTATTTGACTTACTATGGCCTCATGATCAAAGTGAAGCCCAAAATCACACTAAAGCAGAACAAGAAAGAGACACAGTTCACACACGATACACCAGAGTTGAGGACCTGGAACGCTTGAGAATAAAACGAACCGGGTCAGAAGCCTTGCCACAACATCGTGGACCAGCTGTTAGACCAGCACAACTGACAAGCACCAGCACTGAGTTAATAACGGTAGAAGAAGGCTTTAAAGTGGCTATTGTCACTATTTTTATATAAAGCAATGGATCAAATGAGGTGTTGTGTGGTGTTTTCTTTTTCTTCTTTAGTCACAGAAACAGTTTCTCTCACATCAGCAGTGTTTCGTGGGTGTTTATCTTAACTTCTGAAAAACATTCCATTGCCAAACATTATAGAGCTGAAGCGCGCCGGGTGCACCACCTCCTCTCATCGCCAACATTAAACATTCCCCTCTTGTATCCCACAAGGAGAATCGACCAAAAGGCACGAGTGTTCTTCAGCTCGCCGTGACCGATCGGGACGCTTCCCACAACGGCCCACCTTTCACCTTCGCCATCGTGGATGGGAACGAGGGCGACGCTTTCCACATCAATCAGCAGGGAGCTCTAGTGGCCGTGGGGGCGCTGAATAGGAAAAGTAAAGAACACTACCTACTTCAAGCACAGGTGAGTCACGGCACAGAGGAGAAACCACAGTTGAGAGGTTGTATTGATTTAACCGTCAAGCCACAGCCACCTGATCTATTTGTCTTCCCTAGCTTCCCTTTCTGTACCTTTTCCCTGTCAGACTAACTCATCGCTATCTCCTGCTTCCCCCCCTCCACCCCCCAATTTGCCAATGCTCATCTCCCCATCTTAAACCTTTTAAATATATTCTAAATAAAGCTTTTCACCACACAGTTTGTGAGATGCTGAATTGAAGTCGGCATGCAATAAAGCTGCTGCACCAGAGTGCATCTCACAGGAGAATCATAAATCAAAAGACATTTGAGTTGGCATGATCACGTGCGCTGCCGGGTGTTGATGTGTCACCTTAGAGGAAAGAACAGGGAGGAGAAGAAGAAGAAGAAAAAAAACGAGTGGGCAGATGGGATATGAAAAGTGTGATGTCTTGTTACATGAAATGCACACTCAGATTTGAGTAATGGTTTTCGTGCAGAGCTGATGACCATCCGCGTGCAAGTGTGAATGTTAAAAAATGCCCGTTCTTCAGATGTTTTGTTGACTTTAATATCCAGTGCACCTTCAGTGTGTAGATGTAATGGAAATCCCTTTCAACGTAGGGAAAGGGATTTCAGTGAAAGAGCTTGATTGCCCTCTGCTGTTGGAAAAATGCTGAATCTCACAGTGCACAATATCTCCTTATCCATGTGTCTCCTCCCTCCTCGCGCTCAGGTGTCGGACAGCGGCAAACCTCCGCTCTTTTCCGCCGCCTTCATCAGCGTGCGCATAATCGAGGAGAGCGTCTACCCTCCCGCCATACTTCCGCTTGACATCTTCGTGACCACCGCTGGCGACGAATACCCCGGAGGAGTCCTGGGCAAGATCCACGCCACCGACCAAGACATTTACGACACCCTCACATACAGCCTCGCCTCTCCTTCCGCCGCGTCCTCGGACGAGAGCGGCGCCCTGTTCTCCGTCTCCGCCTCCGACGGCAAAGTCATCGCCCTGCGGCCTCTCGACGTGGGTCACTACCCTCTCAACGTGACGGTGACCGACGAGCGCTTCACCACGGCGGCCGACGTCACCGTGCACGTGAGGCAGGCGACCCGCCAGGCTCTGGACAATTCCATCGCCGTGCGCTTTTCGAATATCGCCCCCGAGGAGTTTATCGGGGACTACTGGCGCAACTTCCAGCGGGCGCTGAGAAACATCGCCGGCGTCCGGAGGAGCGAAGTGCAACTCGTGAGCCTGCAGCCTACAGAGCAAGGAGACCTGGATGTGCTGCTGGCTCTGGAGAGGTCTGGGAGTCCATACCAATCTCAGGAGGTAACAATTTGTGTTTCTAGCTGATGGTACAAAACTGTTGTTTTGTCTTTAGGCTGCAACTAACTATCATTGATCTATTCATTATTTAGTCCATAAAGAAAGTTTAGAAAAGTGCCCGCGGCGATGTCTTCAAATACTTGTTTTGTCCGACCGACAGTCCAAAACCCCAAATATAAAGAAAGAGAAAAGCCGATGTTCAGGTTTCAATTGTCCCCAGGTCGTCTTCCACAAGTTGAACTCCTCTGCCGCTGTGATCGAGGAGATGACGGGGGTTCGCATCGTGCGGGTGGTGCAGAAGCTGTGTGCCGGTCTGGACTGCCCCTTGAGCTTCTGCGATGAGGTCGTCTCGCTGGACAAGACCGCCATGTCCACGTACAGCACGGCTCGCCTCAGCTTTGTGTCCCCGCGACACCTGAGGACTGCGACCTGCCAGTGCGAAGGTGGGCCGATTACACATCTCTCTCTCACACACACACACACACACACACAGATTCACATTAACTGTCTGTCAGAAACTAAAAGGAAGTATGTTGTCATTTAGGTGGTAGATGTCCCGTGCTGAACAACTTGTGTGAGAACCACCCCTGTCCTGAGGGTCTGGAGTGTGTGGCAGATCCCAAAGATGCCGTGTACAGTTGCGTGTGTCCGGAGGGCAAAAAGGGCAAATGCTCCGGTAAGACAAGCCGCCCGTCCCTTCACCCGTCTCCAGCTTCATCTACTTCATCTAAATGTGATGCTGTGTGTTTGCCCCGCCTCTCCTTGACTCGCTGTCTGTTACTCCCTGTCAGACGGCCACTCACTGACGTTCAGCGGCAGCGGCTATGTGAAATACCGTCTGATGGAGAACGAGAACAAGGAGTTGATGAAACTGTCTCTGCGGCTGAGGACCCTCTCCAGCCACGCCACCGTCATGTATGCCAAGGGAACCGACTACAGCATCCTCGAGGTGTGTTTGTGGGTTGCAAACGTATTTGCCCAGCCTCATTACTCTGCCATTTATTCCTTCGGCGTCCCTCAAACTGAAATGATAACCTCGCTTATCATAATTAAGTCTAGACGGACTGTCCGTCTGCATTTCTGAGCTTTTCTCTGTATTAAAGTCCGGCATTTCCATATCAGAAGGGCTTAATAAACACAAAATTGACCCGCACTCCCACGAGACCATCCAGCCATGTGTGCCAATCAACTGCGCTGAAGGGTTCAAAAAGGCATTTTAAAACCCCCTTTCACACAAGGGACGGTGGGAATGTTGTGGTGGGTTGAAAAAAAATCAAAATATCTCACACACAAGAGCTATTTCAGTACTGAGAGGGAAACAGAAAGCAGTTCTCAACACATTCCTTTCAGGGTCTGTCTGGTATAGCAGTATGCATGCCAGCCTGTAGACTAAAACCTGGCTGGCTAAGAGGGAGTTATTGTTTAAAGGCTTTTAGCATCTCTAAACTGTTGCTTGTGGTATTTAGAGGCATGAACAGAAGTTAGACTGTTAAGCGAGTAGAGTTAGGAGACATTTGTTTGCTACCATTAAGATAAGATGGAATCATGGTGGTACATTGACGCACATTGTACTTTCTGATAGGGGGTGATTAATGACGGTGTCACACAACGATTTCTCCGCCCAAGTTTTAATCTTGTGGAGCTCGTAATCGAAAAGAGGAAACCAAGATTAAATGAGTGACCTCCCCAAGTCCGGTGCACACAGATGCATGTTCATGTTCTAACTCTGTATTTTACGCCTCCGATAGATCGTGAACGGCCGGCTGCAGTACAAGTTCGACTGCGGCAGCGGCCCCGGCCTCGTGTCGGTCCACAGCGCTCAGGTGAACGACGGGGAGTGGCACACGCTCACGCTGGAGGTGGACGGCAACTACGCCAAGCTCGTGCTGGACCGGGTGCACGCCGCCTCGGGCACGGCACCGGGCACCCTGCGAACCCTCAACCTGGACAACAGCATTTACTTCGGCGGCCACGTGCGGCAGCTGGCCGCGGCCCGCCACGGGCGCAGCCTGCCCGTCACCAACGGGCTCCGCGGCTGCCTGGAGGCCCTCAGCCTGAACGGCCAGGAGCTGCCTCTCAACACCAAAGCTCTCCGGGCCCACGCTGTGCTGGAGGACATCGTGGACGTGACGCCAGGCTGCGCACTCGCACCCGTTGAGAGTTGCTCCAGCAACCCCTGCACCAACGGAGGGAGCTGCACCTCGCTGCCCAATGGAGGTGTGTAATGTACATGTTCTTAGGTGTGGAGGAGCTTATGAGAAGTTTGAATTGTGCCCTTATTCCTAAGCTGATGATGTGTTTCTGCCTCAAATAAAAAGGGCTCCATAGGTGTAGCGACTGAAGCGGTGAACCTGCTCTTTTATTCAAGAGAGGCTATTAGAGTTATTAGGCTATTATCATAGTTTCAAGAGACCTCTCCCTGTTTTCTGATGTGTTCCTGTCGTCGTGTTAATTTGCAGCCAGTGCCGTTTGCTAATAATGCAAACTTGACACTTCTGCATCTGTTTCACATTAAAAAAACCTGCCAGCGGTTCAGAGGGTATAATCCCTCAGCGTCCCCGGAAGGCTTTTTTTGTGAAACATCTGCAAGACGTGTCGAATTTCAGTAACATCAGCTCAAATTAAAGGAAGAACTCCAGACAGTGTGGTCAGCGTACCATTGTACTTGTGTAAATTCTGCGGAATTTAACAAGTGAACCGTTAAAGTAAAGTGCCAGTTCGTTTTGTACTTTTTTTTTTCTCCCCCTCGGCCTTTATGCATATCTGACCTTTACCTGTTTTATGAGACAACTCACCCCGAGTGATTCTTTTCAAACTGGCTTGGATTTGAGAATCAACAGCAGTTTAAAAATGTCATTGGCTTCATGATTTCTTTTCTTTTCATGAATTCCGCAGGCTACTTCTGTAAGTGTCCAGCCTCTTTCATGGGCACCCACTGTGAGATTGGCATCAGCCCTTGTGCCTCCAACCCCTGCCTGTACGGGGGCACCTGTGTTCCTCGCACAGACGACTTCTACTGCCAGTGCAGAGGGCAGTACTCAGGACAACGGTACGACAACCTCTTTCTGTTTGCTCTTTATTTTAGCCTGAATCCTTTATACCATATGGGAAGAAATATTTTGCATGTGATGATGATTAGGTAACGAAGCTAGATAAAGGCAAACCATTTCATACCCCTCATTGTACCACTAATATTGAAATTCATACTTATTACATGTATTGTTGAGTAGTTTGAGTGTGAACTTGCATTTTCAAGTCTCGGGGAATTCGCAGACTGACAATCTGTTGTCAACTTGTTTTGAATTCAGGTGCCAGTTGGGGCCGTACTGCAGAGACAACCCCTGTCAAAACAGCGGGAAGTGCATCGATAGTCTGGATGGTCCAGTGTGTGAGTGTGAATTGGGCTTCCAGGGAGACAGGTATGTGCATGTTGTCTTCAAATATCTCCAACTAGAGTCTGACATGTTTGCACGGGCAGTTTATAACACATCTCTAAATTCGACCAGGTGCCTGAGCGATGTTGACGAGTGCATCAAGAACCCCTGTGCCAACGGGGGCCAGTGCCAGAACACGTACGGCTCCTACAAGTGCAACTGCTCGCTGGGTTTCAACGGGCAGATGTGCGAACTCCGCGCCGAGGTCCGCAACGAGTTCGTCTCCACCTCCTGGAACATCGGCCTGGAGGAGGTGATCGGCATTGTGGTATTTGTGTCCAGCATCTTCATCCTGGTCCTCCTCTTCATCATCATCCGCAAGAAGGCCTGTCGCAGAAAGTCCAAGACCGACAACGACGACAAACATCTGGGCGGTTCGGGCGTGCCTCACTCCTTTCTGCAGAGGCCTTACTTCGACGCCAAACTCAACAAGAACATCTACTCCGACATCCCGCCTCAGGTCCCCGTACGGCCCATCTCATACACTCCCAGCATTCCGAGCGACTCGAGGAACAACCTGGACCGGAACTCGTTCGAGGGCTCGGCGATACCCGAGCACCCGGAGTTCAGCACCTTCAACCCGGACTTGCACGGACACCGGAAGACCGTGGCCGTGTGCAGTGTAGCACCCAATCTCCCTCCTCCCCCTGCCTCCAACTCCGTCTCAGACAGCGACTCCATCCAGAAGCCAAACTGGGACTACGATTATGACAGTAAGTCCCTGCGTTGCTTTGAGGGTCCATATTAGCACTATTATGACATTTATTGCATTTAAGGCGGTCAACGATGATCATGATTACGCTTTATTACATACACCAATGCTGGCTAATGCACATTTATGGGTCCATAATGACCTAATAGTGTTCTTAGAAGTTTCCTGGAAAGGATGACGTTATTTGTTAGTAATAATAGTAAAAGAATAGAGGCAATGCGTAATCGGTGCACTTCTGGTTAAATGATTTCAGTTAATTACTAGTTTAATTTTGTCTTTGTCTTGAAGTTTGTCTCCATTTTCTCCATAATGTGTACCAAATTATGCAGTTCTTGGCAGGAAACTTGCGACCAAATACTGGAGTCCAAGTTAATTCCAATGCAAATAAAACTAAATAATTGTGGTTTTATATATGAGCGTAACAGTGGAGCAAAGTTCATGGAACAGAAATTCCATGACGACCTCCACCCAAGGACGTTATGTCTTCGGTTCTGTTTGTGTTTTGTCTCCAGGATTACGGGCAAAAAATACTATCAGACTTAATAAATCACGGGGCGGATACAAGCACTTTGTTTCACTCACGGAAAACGGCCAGAGCGCTCTCCAAGTGCCCTTCTAGTGTTTTATAGGATTTTGCATATATTTGACATATTTGGTCGTGGTTTTCATCAATTTATATGTAGAAGAACACTATCAAATCAAAAGCAGAAATGTCCAACAAAAAGGCAACGTTGTATTTGGTTGCGTATCCTCAGATTAATGGATTCCAACCACATTGCCACACGGGTTGTTTTTTAATTTCTCATCCATGTGTCGAAGTTTTTCCCCTTTTATCAAATTGTGCTCTCTCTTCCAGCTAAAGTGGTGGACTTGGATCCGTGCCTGACCAAGAAGCCCGTGGAGGACAGCGCCTGCCACCCCTACAACACCAGGGGCAGCATGTCTGAGGTCCAGTCCCTCAGCTCCTTCCAGTCAGAGTCCTGCGATGACAACGGTACGCCGCCCCGTTCAGCATGTTTGTCCACTGAGGAAAAACTAACGAGACAGAATCATTTGAAAAATGCCACCTTTTATAAAGCGTAACATGTATGAGATGCCATTTCTGCACTTTTGTGATGAGTGTTTCTTTTGTCTGAGCCTGCAGGGTGTTGCAACGGTTACATTTGCCTCGTAGAGCCTCGTTGATGTCGACGCTAACTCTGTTTCTTTGCATGCTCAGAATGGATGGCCCAAATGGTGGCTGTGGGGTCACATGTTCTCTTCTCTTTCTCTTTGCTGCGGGGCTTCAGCTCCCATATGGATCAAATCAGTCCACAGATCCAGAACAAGGTTTTAATTAGGGAGGTCCAGCCTGTAAGTCCTCAATCACTACCGGTACAGACGGAAGCAATCACAAGAACTTGTACTGTGTATTTCTCCAGGGATTATATATATATATATATATATATATATATATATATATATATATATATATATATATATATATATATAGATAAAAACATTCTGACCCTGTATTCTAATCAGTTGTACTGTGTTCAAAAGGAGTTTGATGACTTTATCAGCGAGCACTTATGTTCCATTTTGAAAATCCCTCACTAGGTCATTGACTTTGACAGACGTCTGCATTTTCTTTTCTTTTTTCCCTTTTTGATTTACACGCATGCCTTTTCTTCTCTTTTTGTTTGTCTCTTCTTTTTTTCAACATGTAGCTACAAACAGATGTTTAAAGCGAACATCCAGGAACATGTCACAAGGGTATACACATGTAATGTTCTCCTTTTTATTTCCTTTTCATATCTCATTTTTTACCCTTCAAGTCATCACTGGCCTATCATGATGGGGATTGTGCTGCTCATAAGTCATCAAAACCTTCATCTCGACTTAAATTGATTATTTCCTTAACAAGCTCCTGCCGTTTCCTCAGTTCCTGCGTTGGTTTTCTAAACACGCGGAGGCTTTCCTCCGTGTTAGGGTTGGAAATGTGTTTTTATCCCTGGGGAATTTCACTGATTCTTCCATCTGTACCGTCAATGGCACCCCGTAGCATCTCAGTATGTTGTTGTTGTTGTTGTTGTTGTTGTGTGTTATCTTGCACAAACAAGACCCTCCCTCCCCTTCCCACTGTTTCGCCTTCCGCCACCGTCTTGTGCCCAGTCATAAAAACCCCTCCCCCGACATTAAGTGTTAAAAGAAAAAAAAAGTGTGTCCAGCAACAGCGACGTTTTTGGGAAGTGTCGCTTGTGTTGGCATTACTCCCACCACCATGCACTCCATATGTGTTTTTTTTATGTTGTATATATTATTCCAGCATTTGTAGTAATGCTGAATCTCCTCCACCCGCTCCTCCCTCTCCCGCCTCTCACAAGCCTCCATAGTGACTGTAATCCACCGTGTCAACTCTGCTGTAGACACGGTGGAAGGAGAAGGCGCTCTTTGATTGCCTCCATCTGCCAGTAGCTTTGTCCTTGTTGTTGGGATGTGAAGTGCAGGTTATAAGCGCTGCCATTATCTTACACCGACGAGCCTCATCCAACCTTGACGCGCTCTCTGTTTTTAAGATTCGGCTGCTAATTAAAAAGCGATGCAAATACTAAATTAAAAAAGCGCAGACGCGTTGCCTTCCAGTCACAGTATTGATCTTTGCCAACTTTTTGATTACACACCTCAAGAAGTCTGTTAAAGAGAATGGCAGACCTGTTGACCATTAATTAACCTGTCACTCCCTTTTATCATTATCATGTCTCTCAGTGTTTCATTGCCCTCATTTCATCACTGTTCTCAGCCGGTTGTTCCTTCTTCTCAGGTTTTAATGTGACTTGTTCTTTCTCTCCTTCTCCTCCTTTCTCGACCTCATGTAAAGAGTCTTTTTTGGCTCATGATCTCAACAACCCAAGAGGTGACTTTTTACATCTTTGTTTGCCTGATGTCCATTGGTGTTCCCCACCCCGATCCCGCCCTCTTAACCGTTAACCGCCACTAACCCTGCAGCTTAATGAGGAGCTCAGTTAGGCCCAGCTGCTGAGTGCTTTCTGCATCGGTGGCCTCTTAAGGTGTTTTGTCTGCCATTATTATTCCCCCTAAAAACATTCCCATGCATGGTTTTGATGCTGTGACAACATTAAAGCAAACGTTAACCCGAGCATTATATGGTCAAAGGTTTTGCTCAGTAACTAACGGGGGAATTTAACGGACTGGTTGTAAGTCGTTTGTGTGTCTGCTCGTGCTGTGGAGAGTTCGTCACTCAGCATTTGCAGCAGTCACTATTTTCAACACCTGAACTTGACTGTATGTTTAATTGGTTTAGCCATCTTGAGTTACATCACACAAAAACATTTTGTAAATGTAATTTGTCTCTTTACAGAGTAGGTATGATATCATCTTCAATAATTTGACATATTTTCATATGAGGTATAATAACTAGAGAGATTTAAATCATATCCTATGTATTTGATTGGATAATGCAGATTTGGGCGTGGCTAAATGGAGCTGTGGAGAGATACTGAGGACAAGGATACACGTTTAATATATATTTAAGGTGTACGTCAATGAAAGATGATTCATTAAAAATAGTTAAACATATTATAGGATAGAAAATGAGAGATTTTGCTCTTTTTTGCACATGGTATGGCATATAACAAGATACCAGTACAAATAATACAGGTATATCACTGTCCTTAAATATGTGAATGTGTCTGCAGTGTGTTTAAAAGGTTGCTCTCACAACGTGGTGTGAAGTGTTTTATTAATGAACAAGTCCTTGTGTTGGTGTGATGTATTGTGTTATTGTTGCATGGTGTGGGTTTTTAACATTAACATGTTATCATATGGTGAATGCTATCAACTGTGCTGCATGTGATCTTTGGTGCATCTTATAATTGAGTGTGTTTGGGCTTTCCCTTATCAAACAGGATATCACTGGGACACATCTGATTGGATGCCAAGTGTTCAACTTCCTGGAATCCAGGAGTTTCCACAGTATGAGGTTGTGGAGTCGCCCGCCCCTCTGTACAGTGACCCGAGTGCCATCGACACCGACTACTATCCCGGCGGCTTCGACATCGAGAGCGACTTCCCTCCGCCGCCGGAGGACTTCCACGCAAACGACGACCTGCCGCCCCCACCTCTGCCGGAGTACGACACGCTGCGGTCCACGAGCCGAGATTATGACCCGTCTGCGCCCGGTCCGGGCAGCCCGGCCGGGGTCCGCCAGCGCCCGGCCCTGCCGCAGCTCTACAGCCTTAACCAGTACCTGCCACAGCACTCCTACCCGGGCGACGGGGCCGACGCCGAGGGCCAAACTTCCACCTCAGGCGCCACCAGCCCGTCTTCCACCATGGGCACCGGTGGCTTCAGAGGGGGCTATCCTTTAGGTTGTAGTCGGGACTTTGACTCCTCAGCTCTGGACAACATGTCCATGTCTCTGTACACGTCCACAGCCTCCTGCTCGGACATGTCCGCGTGCTGCGAGGAGTCCGAGGTGATGATAAGCGACTACGAGAGCGGCGACGAGGGCCACTTCGAGCGGCTGGTCATCCCGGCGCTCGACTCCCAACAGCACACTGAAGTCTGACACTGGATCCAAACAAAAGTGCCTGAAACCCCACAGCCACACGTTATGTCCCCCTCTCACACCACCCTCACTAAACACACACACACACGCATACATTGACACACACGATTAATTGAATCCAAACACAGGGGTTGTTGAGACTGGTTGTGAAGGCCAATCGGCTGAGAAGATCTCATGAAGCTATGGGAGAGACTCTGTAGCATCTTAACATCGGCTCGGTCCAACTCCTGCCCCTTTGAGTCGCTTTCAGTGACTGTCATCACACAGGAAGTGGACTGTCTGAAGGGTCAACATTTCAATGTACAACATGAAAAGCATCATGAGAAGAAGAAGAAGAAAAAAAGAAAATATTTCACAACAATATCTCTGTTTCTATAAAAAATACATCCAAGCAAAATGTTTTTATACAAGTCCTCATTTTCAATGTAAATTTAAATGTACAGTTTTGATTTCAAAGTTTACTAGGTTTTGTAGATATTCTATGCTTTTATTTTCAACAAAAAAAGAGTTAAATGGTGTGACATTATCAGCCTTACTGTGCTTACATTCACGAAAAAAGAGGAAAGGTTAAAAAAAGAGAGAGAAGAAAAGAGCG
The DNA here is from genome assembly GCF_910589615.1 of Taurulus bubalis. NCBI lineage: Eukaryota > Metazoa > Chordata > Actinopteri > Perciformes > Cottidae > Taurulus > Taurulus bubalis. Next base: position 7,881,892 of record NC_136594.1, on the reverse strand, counting down.
TGGCTTTCCAAACACAGTGTACTCGTAAAGTTAATTGTCTCCTGCTCCATTTAAAAAAAAGGGTCTTCAATGAACGACTGCATATTCTTGTTGTTTTTTTATTTGTTTGTCTGTAAATTTTGACTTTGGAACCTCTTTATTTTTCCACCAAGAAAATGGGACCCAATATATTTATAGTGCAGAGTTATCCATGGACACGTGACTTTTTCAGGTGTCTGTGTGTGTGTGAGCAATGCTATGGTCTTGTTAAGGTTTTTATTGAATACTGCCACGAGCTCACGCTTTCCTACTGGCAATAAATTATTCCTAAAAAATATCCCCGCTGTCTGTGTGCAATTATTTCTAAACTGAATTTACGAATTAAGCCAAGTTGTAGAACCATCGCTGTAGCTGGAATTGTTTGGGGGAAAAAAGTCAACTGTTTGACAGGTTTTGTATTTTATTTGTTGTAAATTACATGTTCTATTTGAGAAGATTGTTGGCAGACCAAAGTATGCTATATGAATCAATAATCAGTGAGGGAAAATAACATGCAGTTGCAGCCCAGCAATGTAATGCAACATATGTGATAAATTACATTTTTAAAAGTCGTATATACAGTAACAATAAACATTTTCAGAGCAACAAAGCAGTGTTTATCTTCTTAAGCAGCGGCCAATGGGTCAGTCATTACAAAGCCATGCAGCCAACACTAGCAATACTCCAAACTATATTTATTCATTCTTGTTTTCACATATACCAAATATGTCGGGTTGTGTTTAAAATAGGACAGAGAAGATTTGATGGAATGCTGTTTTCAATGAAGCTTCGGAACAAGCTGATCCACAGTATACAGAAGTATTCAAAAAAGTGTTTCCCCATTTTGTTGCAGGGATATGCTAAAATAGTTTTCATTATTTCAGTCTACTCTTAATGCCCAGTCATGATAAATCAAAAGAAAGGATTTTAGACATTTTTGCAAAGGTATCAAAAAGAGAAGAAAAAAACACAGCAGTATTTCATCGGCATAGTATTTGACCCTTAGCCTCTCATTTCTCTTGATCGCCTTTGAGATGCTTCCACCCCTTGATTGCAGCCCACCTCGGGTCAATTCAGAAAAGCACAGACTTGACTTTTCGAGCTCTCAAGCTGGCAAAGCGACAAGATTCTCTGGTTTGATGAAACCGAGAGCGAATGGTGAACCCTCCAGGCCACCGTACAGTCTGACGGCTCCGTGTCACCTCCCTCCTCCGACTCCCGGCGGCCGCTTGTATCAATAAACCCCGGTTGTCTCGCACAAGGATGGTAAACTAACATGACCCCGGTACCTCCGGGCCGGCTGCAGTCTCAGCGCCGTGTTTCTTTCTCTCGCTCGCTGGACTCGGGAACGACTGTTCTTCCTCCTGGTGACCTTTTGACCTTCAGACCACGGCCGCAGAGTCACTCCAATATCTGCTGGCCGACTCTGCAGACATAACTCTCCTCAGCCTCCCTTTAATGAACACTGAATACAATCAGTAGCGCTTGATAAATGAGACATACTTACCTAACTTCTGGTGTTATTGAGACTTAATTTATCAACGCTTTAAATGAGGCATTTTTTAGAAGAACTTTTGGGGTGCATGTGTGTGTGGATCTATATTTTGTGATAGTGTCACTTGGGGACATCAGAGTTGGACAGTTTGAAATTGCACACATCCATTTGGGGCTTTAGCAGCAGACTTGATGGATTACTGGATTGCTCACTTTATAATAAACCTTTTAATCTGCAGCTATAAATCTTAGTAAGACATTAATAAAGTGTCATAGATTTATCAATCTCTAATAATCTGGCAAGCCTGCAGAGCCTAATATTTAAAGGAACAGCTCACATTTTTGGGAAATACATGTTGGAGGCTTTCGGATCAGGGACCAGATCCGAGGACGAAGTTTCCACAATCCCCTCATGCGCATCGTCCAGAAGTCTTTATTTTAAACACACCCAAATCAAATGTTAAGTTTTATAAGCAGAACATTTAATTGTGAAAAGATTAGACCCTGGCCCTATTGCTGCGTTTTCCACCCCAAGAAGAGGCTGTTACTAAAAGATGTTCAGTGAGTACAATTCCCACTCAACATGTTCAGAAACAGCGCCATAGGATTGCACATGTGAACAGACATCCTAAAACTCCAGCAGTGGTTGGCATTCGAATCACTTTGCAAGCATTCATGTGCTGCTTAATCTCATGCTTGGTGGATCCAATTAACTCTGGAAATGGCACCAGATGTTCTTCCATTAAATAAATTAAGATTTTCACACCCATTAATGCATTATTCATACTATGGAATCACGAACGCAGCACTGTGGGAAAAGAGGCGTTCCGCTTCAGGGGTCGTGGGTTATTAGCTCTCGTCCGGGAGGCTGCGGGTCTGCAATGCTGTCTGAGGGCCACAAGATGGCAGCACACGACAGCTCATGGGAGCAGGATGGAGGGCCGGGCGCTTCAAGAGAACCAGGAGCAGCGGAGATGCTTTGAGTCTCATCAAATACTTTCACTCCGTGGGTCCTTCTGGCTGGATGAAGGAACACAAATCAGCCAAATAAGCTGATTCACGGATCAGTGATTACATGATGTAAACTTCCCCCACACTCCTCTGTCTACCAGTGAGAATACCGACACTTTTTCTTTTAGCGAACAAAATAGGTCCATATATATTTTTCTTATATATATATATATATATATATATATATATATATATATATATATATGTATGTCATTCGTGTACTTTTGCAAAACTTGTTCCTGCAGAAAGTTAGAGCAGTTTTTCCACACTTCAAACTGTGATTTGCAGTTTGCACAGAATGTGTGCACAAAGACTCTTTAGAGACGCAAGTTGAGGATCCTCAGACACAATGCAAATATGAAATGCGTCAAATATCAAGTCAAATCAAACAGAAGTGTCTGGAGGGAGACGGCGAGGGCGATTAGCAAGAAGCCATCGTGATGTTTAAACATGTCTGCAGTGAAATCCGCCCAGTCATTCATGAGAATTATACCCCCCCCCCCAAAGTCTGATCCATACTAAAGGGCCTTGGAGCAGATATTAGCATCGACCCAACACAGCTGTCTGGCCCAGCATTGTTCTCCGAGGACAATGCAGTCAGGGAGAAACACTGGGCCGCTGGGGGGGGGAAACAAAGACTATTGTTGAGGCGGCGATGCTCACAACAGAAGCAGCAAATGACAGAGAAAAAAAAAAAAAAAAGGCGAATTCTCCTGTCGCGTGAATTTGAGCTGCATCAAACGTCTCGATGACACGTTTTCATCGTGATGGGATCATCTGTCTGACAGTGATGACTGTATCGCAGCTCAAATGTAACACTGATGGTTCCATCAGGAGGAAATGTGGGCCTTTTTTTAAAAAAAAATGGAAAAGTGGAGTTTATTAATGGGTCACTTTTTTGTTTGTTTGAAAGGAGGATCAGTTCACTCATCACGCAGAGTTCTCCTACGGGGGTGAATACAGTTGTCTTCTGTGCCTTTTTGGGGGGGGGTTCTGCTTGGGAACTGACCAACTTTGACATTTCAGATTTGCCAACTCCTGGAGCAACGTTTTTCTTTTTAGTTCCAGTACCAGCTGTTCATATTTGCTCAGGGAATGGAAAAGTACAGAGCTGGAGAGCCAGAGAGCAGCAGCAGCCTGACAATGAGAGCTGTGAATGTGGCAACCATGCTCCCAATGAACCAACACCAATGTCTTGCTCATTTCACTTGGCTTCCTTTTTTCCACTTGATTTACTTATTTGCATTTAGAGTTCATATCCTGGCCTACATGAAATGACTAATAGCCAATGATTACGCTAGTTGAGCTTTGTTTGATATAATTATGTGAAAATGTTTTCCAACTTTTGCTGTCCAATCAAATTGGATTTTATATAAATGTTTAGATAAAATTCTGAAGGAGTGAAGGATGTGTTGTATCTCTACGTTCACTTCTTAATTTTTTATTGCATTTTCTGTGATGTTTTTTTGTTTTGTTTTATAATTCGCTATATTTTGACATTTTTTTAATGGTGTATTTTTGAAAGAAGTGAGCATTTATTAGACAGGGTGGGTCTGACTATAAAATATAATTGGGAAATGTAGGATTCATGTTTTTTCAAGCTGTATTTTGCAACTCCCTCAACTTTTATGGAAGTTCAATAGTAAATCCATGGAGTCGCCCTTTAAAGGAGCTGAGAAACCTGATCATTGGTTTTAAATAATACAAATACATCGATACGAACCCATGAATGTCAATCAGTGGAAAAGGTTCCGTTTAAATTCATTGAATTAGCAACAACAACAACAACAACAACAACAAAACAGGAATTGTCCAGCTCCATCCATGTTAAAGTAATCAACCAGTTACTGTGTTAGCCGGCGTGCTTGTGCATAATCATGTGCCCCAAGAAAACATGTGTGCATGTGCGTGAGAGAGAGAGAGAAAGAGAGAGACACGCGCACACACTCGGAGAACGCTGACCCCAATAATCCTCTTTCTACCAGCATACACATCTCTTTCCTGGGTGGAGCTCCGCTGTTGTCATGGCAACCGGCCATGTGGTGGAAGAGGAGGAGGCGGAGGAGGAGGAGGAGGAGGAGGAGGAAGAGGAGGAGGAGGAGGAGGAGGGAGCAAACGGCAGATAAAAGCCAACACTCTTGTTTCTCTGTGGGATGTAGTGATGACCAGTGAAGCAGCAGAGACATGCCGGGGCCGCACTCATTACCTTACTTCTGTCTCCTCATGTTCAAACGAGTGTGTGTGTGTGTGTGTGTGTGTAGCGGGGGGTTCCTCTCGGCACCCTCCTGTCCTCATCACGGGTGCGTCTGCCCTTTCCCTCCCCCACAAACGGCACTTCTCTCCCACTTTCCCCCTCCTCCTTTTCTCCTCCTCCTTCCTAACCAGACTCCTAACGGCTCTCGAACCCATGTTTGGTAGTGATGGAACTCTCTCTCTCTCTCTCTCTCTCTCTCTCTCTAGGTACTCTCTCTCTCCCCCCCTTTCTCTCTCTCTAGGTACTCCCTGTCTCTCTCTCTCTCTCTAGGTACTCTCTCTCTATCCCCCTTTCTCTCTCTCTCTAGGTACTCCCTGTCTCTCTCTCTCTCTCTCTCTGTCTCTCTTTCTCTCTCTAGGTACTCTCTGTCTCTGTCTCTCTCTCTAGGTACTCTCTGTCTCTCTCTCACTCTCTAGGTACTCTCTGTCTCTCTCTCACTCTCTAGGTACTCTCTGTCGCTCTCTCTGTCTCTCTCTCTCTCTCTAGGTACTCTCTGTATCTGTCTCTCTCTCTCTAGGTACTCTCTGTCTCTGTCTCTCTCTCTCTCTAGGTACTCTCTGTCGCTCTCTCTGTCTCTCTCTCTCTTTCTCTCTCTCTCTCTCTGTACTCTCTCTCTCTCTATTAAGGTACTCTCTCTATCTCTCTCTCTCTCTGTACTCTCTCTCTTTAGGTACTCTCTCTCTATCTCTCTCTCTCTGTACTCTTTCTCTCTCTTTAGGTACTCTCTCTTTCTCGCTCTTTTAATTGTCCTTTTAATTTAGCTCACAAAGTGAAAAGTTCTCCTTTTTTTCTACTTTGTCAGTTCAATTCACTTTAAATTCAAAGGAGCTCAATCGGCATAAAATACACAAATAAAAAGTCCTTCTGTTCCATGTAGTGCTGAAGCAGTGACTGATAATGTGGCCTTAATTAGAGAAGCAGGCGCTCCTGATCCTGTTCATGCTGTTGGTAAAGAACCCCCTGCAGCCGGCTGTCCTCAAAGGGTCAGAAGGAAAACAAAGTGTCCCCTGCAGGAATGTCCCCCGCCCAGATGCCTGTTCATTACCTGTCTCTCAATGGGCTTCATGTTCTTGGCTCCTCTGCAACAGAAATGACCGATTTCTAAACCGCTTCCATTACCCGTCAGCTATAGGAGTCTCATCGCTCTGGACTCGAGACAGGAACTCTCCTGTGGATTTACAGGAAGAAATATGTAGGCGTGCAACTATTTTTGCTATGAAATCATATATATATATATATATATATATATATATATATATATATATATATATATATATATATATATATATATCCCCTCAACTCAAGATACAGACAACCAATCAGCCATTACTGCTTTTAATAGCCCGAGCCCACTTTAATAGACGTGTGTTGTTCTTGTTTTGTTTATTTCTGTGTGCACGCAGACTGGGGAAACAAATCCCCTCGAGAGGACAATAAAGAAGGAATCTGAATATATTTGGGTTTTTTTGGTTCTGCTTGTCCCTTTTTTTTTATTTGTCATAATGTAGAACCAATTACTAAGAGGAAGACATGTACGTGTTATACATCTGTGTATCCTGGGTCACAGGATTCCTGAGAGATTTCATTTGTGTCTGGGACAAACTGGAACTCATAATAACAATACATCAGTTTGATATTGAAATATGCAGTTCTGCTGTGCATAAACACGGAGACAGCACAGGACAGGAGTCATTATTTATTTATGTATTATAAGGGACCCTCTTCTGTGGGCTCCTGCGATGCATAACCTGTATTTAAGTTCCTTAAAAAAAAACCTGATGCTTGTAACTGACGTTAGTTAGTGAAGCACTTAATAGTAATAAAGAGGGGAACAGTGGGAATGAAAGCTACAGCTGCGGGGCCGCTGACGGCAGCACACGGTGGGTTGACGAGCGTGTTTCTATAGCAATAGTGGCCCCAAAATATCAGTCAACTGCTACCATGGGAACCGCCCACCCACCTGGCGGGAGCTCAGATGCTGTTTCCAAATGTGCCAACAAGGTTTTATCCCCTTTAAAAAAAAAAAAAAAAAAAAAGTAAAATAAATAAATAAGCTCGCGAAGCAGTACATGTTTGTTTGACAACGTGTTAATTAGAAAAGCCGAGAGTCTCGACAGTATTCATGACTCACAGGGTGGGTGAAGACTCCCACAATCCCCGACTTGCAACGGGTGAGAAGAGGGGTTGAATTGCAGCAATTAACAATTCTGTGTTCATTATCTTTGACATCATAATCAGTCAATTTCCAGCGTGGAAAAAAATAGACAAATTATGTTTGCAGCTCTGAAGAAGGAGCTGGAAATGTTGCACTCGTTCTGCTGATGCTGCGAAAAGCTTCTTTTATCATCAGGTGGACTGGATAATGACTAAAGATCAGCAAATGACCGTCATTCCTTTT